>NC_090266.1:709933337-710542948 GCF_040414725.1 Anabrus simplex
CATAGTGATTAGTAAATTACTACTATACTTGATGGCAGCAATTGGAAATGTGAAAAATACGGTACCCTGAGGAATATGTGTGATGTGTGAAATACATACACACCGTGTGGCATCAATTTAAGAACATCAAGCACATCCAAGTGACTAACATACGAGCCTCCGATTTTTACATCTACCAATGAAGTGCTTTATCACTGCATGAAAAGCGATGGTCTTGGGTAGTCAGCTTATGCCTAATGACCTGTTATAAGGTTTGAATTCAAGTGGACTTGCCAAAGAAACTTTTCAGTCAAAAATAGCTTGCCATAAGGAAGAAAAATATAGTTTGATAGTCAATGGATTAGGACATGAAAGTCGAAACTTGAAACTCGAAGTGCAAGGGAGACTGGAAATAAAATTTTAAAATTGTCAGGAAATTATTATTTCAATCCATCACTTTCCTTCTAGACATTTTGAACTTCAACATTTATTGATTTATATGTCCCATACAATTATTCTGAGTCATGCTACAACAAATATTGATGAATGTAAAGATTGAAACTGTTCTACAGTTATTTTCCATCCATGCATGCTGTAAAGCTATATGATGATCTTTGCAACACTGTCATATTTTCTTCCCACAATGTAATTATTTACCTCATTCAAATAATTTGTCTGTTATGAAAAATTAGGGGGCACTGGTATGTCTCTTTTTTCCTCTGGTTTCACTGCAATTCTCCAATAAATCTGCTTAATTCTATTGCATAACAATTTCAGAAATTGATACATTTCACTGTCATTCCTTTCAGTTGCATTCATCCCTCTTTTCTTCAACTGGATGTATACAGCTACTCATGCTCATGTTTAGTATATGCCATTTTATAATTTTTCTTTTTGATACCGTATCATTTTCTGGAGCGTTTACTTTATACTGAATGGAAGTTAACCCTTTCGTGGCCAGTGGGTGATATAATTCCCACTAACATTTTTCAGGTACTGGGCCATTGGGTGACCTGATTCCCACATTTGATTTGTGCTGCTACCTG
The DNA here is from genome assembly GCF_040414725.1 of Anabrus simplex. NCBI lineage: Eukaryota > Metazoa > Arthropoda > Insecta > Orthoptera > Tettigoniidae > Anabrus > Anabrus simplex. The sequence continues at coordinate 709,934,363 of NC_090266.1, forward strand.
GTGTGGACATCAGAAAATCTAGGAAAAAATTCTGCTCAGGTATATTTGCAGTGTCTAGGTTGGTGGACATGTTTGTTTACATGTGTGTAGTGTAATGACTGCCAGGGGTGTGCATTTTTGGGAAGTGAAGTAAATTTTCTGCACCAGAAAGATGGATATTAGTAATTCTAAGCTATTTACATTATCATAAATTATTCTGTAGAACTTCAGACATAGATGGAGCACATTTTTATCTCAGTATGGGTAAATAAATAGGATTTATGTAAAGGTGAAACAAAGGAACGTAAGTTCTTCATATTGCCATGATTACTCATCTCCAGAATTATTTTGTTATTTTATTTCATTTTACTATGTTACTGAGTTCCAGAAATTCCATGAAAAGTAAAATGTAATGTATTAGTAGCTTGTTTCTTGACAAATAAATGTGTTCAGGTTACCATTCCAATATATAATTGTGGATCTATTATTCGTTTGGCTTTCACTTTGTACACCCCATATTCTACCTGAAATTATGGTTACAGCTGTATTCAGTGTAAATTAGTTATACTTCTGTGTGGTATAAGATGAATGCACATATTCACATACTATGTCTATATAGCCATTGGGATATATAGTTCCCACATATTTTTTTCACAGTTCCAGTGTTTGAAATTTTTTTTTAAACTAGCCTCTCATTCTTTGACATTCCATCACTACAAAAATATGTTTAGTTCCCAAAAATTCATTTCTTAAATAATTTGGCCACAAAAGGATTAATGAACATACTGAATATAAGTGGTTTAGTATCTTTAACTAAGCTTCAACCCCCTCTCTATCCCCAGCCTGAATTTCATATCATTCAATTTTAATTTAAGTGATCAAATATGCAGCTAGTATATTTTATGAGTAGCACTTAGTCATCAGAGAAAGTAAGGAAATAAGCATCTTCTATTGGTACAAGCCTGGAACATTATTTTTTCAGACTGAAATATTAGAGTCAGAAGGAGAGTTTATTTTAATTCCAATGGCTTGATTAGCTTAGGACTCATTTTACCTGGTCCAGGGTCATATACGACTTTTAGGTATTCATTGTACTCAGATTATGGGGTAATATTACTTTTATAACTTAAATTCTTCAAGACACATCTTTAAGTAAGCTATGGGGTTCATGTGTCCTTACAGTTGTTACATACTACCATAGAAAATTCTTACTAAACGTTTTAAAAGATTCTAAAAACATTCAATGAATGGTCTGATCTTTATGCTAGAACAATAGGAACTAAAATGCAATGAAGATTATAAGTCATGCTCTTATTAACTTGCTCTAAATTGATGTTCATAATACTTTTTGCATATCAGTAAGCTCTTTCTGACTTAAGTTCTTTGACTTCCAACTATGAGGAACTGGTTTTAAAATGTTTAGCAATTTTTCCATGAAGCTGGACTGTTTAACTATTAACTTATCATTCCTGTCTTTCTTTTGATTTTTCCATTATTCTGTACTGCTCTACTCTCTTCTATCTAATACTGTTTCTCTAGGTATTCATCAGCTATTGTCATTCTCATATCCAGATGCTCATGAATCAGGAGAAAGCTTGGTTTTCCTATTTTTTTAACTCTATGAACTACAAAGTATAACGATTACATTATTTATGTTGGGCATCCTCCTCCTCAGCGCTTGACCTGTGTTGTGGTGGGGTTCACTTTCTTGGCTTTGTTTCTCCACTTGGCACGATCATATGACTGTTCGGGGAGTAAACCTATAATTTTCAGGTCATTATGAAGGGTGTCTGACCATCACTGCTTTGGTCTTCCTGCTGATAGTCTGCCCACAAATTCTATGGTCAAACCTCTTCCTGCGACAGATGTGCTGTCCGTTGGAAGCACATGTCCGGAACACTGTAGCCGGCTTTTTCTCATCTTGTCTGCGACTGGGGTAATGTCATATCTATGATGGATCTCATCATTAGTGACGTAATTGTGAAGTGTCAGGCCTGATGTCCAGCGAAACATTCTCGATGTTCTTTTGCTGGCCAACACTCTGCATCATATAGTGCAACTGAATGGATGACAGTCAAAATATTTTTGACTTTAAGCGCTCAGAAATTTTCTTGTCATACAGCACGCCAGTCAGAGACTGCTACTTTGGCCACGCATTACTGACACGCTTAGTTGTTTTGGTACTGAGGGTTTTGGGTCACCTCTTCAATGATGAAATGTTATAGTACTGGTAATGATTTGGAATAAAGTTTGTATGAATAAAAAGGGAGATCTCCTTAACACTGTATAGTTTCACTAACAGCTACCTCGAAGAGAAATTAATTTGCTGCTCCCCAACATTCCTGGTGTACAACTCATCTCTACTGACTGTCTCTAGATAGCCATCAAAATTATTGTGTGCAGTTATTTTGTTTCTCCTCTTCGTAATGCATATAGGCATCATTTTACCTATTGTTTTTATTTAGTATCTCTTTCATGTTAAATAGGCAACAGACCTAACAGTACCGAGCTCGATAGCTGCAGTCGCTTAAGTGCGGCCAGTATCCAGTATTCGGGAGATAGTAGGTTCGAACCCCACTGTCGGCAGCCCTGAAGATGGTTTTCCGTGGTTTCCCATTTTCACACCAGGCAAATGCTGGGGCTGTACCTTAATTAAGGCCACGGCCGCTTCCTTCCCAGTCCTAGCCCTTTCCTGTCCCATCGTCGCCGTAAGACATATCTGTGTCGGTGCAACGTAAAGCCAATAGCAAAAAAAAAAAAAAAAGACCTCACAGTTTTAATTTGATCCTAATCATAGCTTTTAACTCTCCTTCAGGTAGTTCCTAAGGAAGAGCTTCTATACAATGATAACATTTTATGACAGTTTCCCAAATATTGCACTTCAATGGTATACACTATAACCTAGAACAATCGGTTTAGCTCTATTCAGTTTTTTATATATATATATATATATATATATATTACCATAAGTTGAGATTTTCATGTCCTAACATTAACTGTATTACCACATTCAGCCATTTCTCATGTGAACTAGATCCCTGTAACTACATACCAATCAAATATTTCTAGACATGCCACATTGCTCCTCCAGATCTTTCACGATTCCATAGTTTAGTAAAAGATGAAAAGTCTGATACTGCAATCATTTCACGCAGTTCTTCACAATATAAAGTTGGACAGTAAAAGAAGTTGAGTAATGATAAAACACAAAACACTAAAAACAAAAATACAAACAAACATATGTTTGACACTTATTGGAGAGCAGATCAACAATTAAAAGCCATGACACAAAGCACAGCACAACAAGCCACCAAGTACCTTCCTCCTCCCCCTCGGCTTCTTCCTCAATAGTGGTGCACTTGTGTGCTTCCTCAACCTCCACACTACTAGAATTATTAAGAGCTAATCTTTGCATCTTGTGGACCATTGCTATTGCATTCATCAATTGCTGTGGAAAGAACAAACAATTAAATGATGAAGCCTTTCCAAATGGCAATAACCGCATATATACCACACCTTGCATGCATTGTATATACATTAGACATATATACATTAGACAGTTTATATTCTATACGTAATCAGAATAGTTTCAGGGGTACGGTATAATAAAACTTCACTTCAATACTAAAGGGTTTTGTGTTTAATGTACAGTAGAACATAATAGAATAATGATTCTATAGTATCCAAATATGTACATTCACTGGGAGAGGATTCATAAACACAAGAGGGAAACAAGACTGGACATTCAGTATACCAATATTTATATATTTATTTATTTAATTTGTTCCTTCTTTCTTCCTTTCTTTCTTCAATGTTGATATCCATTATATTGATATCCAATTATAATAGTTAAATAATTATAATGAAACATTTTTGAAAGCAAATGAATTACTTTACTGGAGTGCTTCTAGTGGCTTTTTTAGCAGGACAGCAGTTATCCAATGAGTCAACTCCTGGGGATGACAGCAAAGAACTTTCAAATGGGGTAATTCATTTACTATCAAAAACTGCACAGAAGTTTGCTGATTAATTATAATTATCTCCTAATGCAGCTTGTTGGGAGAAAAGGGTAATAATCTCGGGGATATTAGTACTGTTCATTGCAAACAAAGAAGTTCATTTGAATATGAACACTGGGTCTATACCTGATAGTTGTTGAGGTAGACCTGTATGAATATAAACTTTGGAAAACCCATTTATTTAATTATTTATTTATTTATTTTGTGTTCTTATTTAAGTGACGAGATAAAACATTTCAGAAATAAGATTTTTCCTATATATTTCAGGTCATTGTACAGTTGAAGTAGCAGTGCATTCCCATGGAAACATGTTTACGTACACTGCTGACTGATTACTGTGGACTGTGACTTGAATAACGCAGCTGATTTCAGTATTGGTTGTGTTCATAGTGTCAATTTCGTTTTTTGGAGTGGGGTGAGAGAAAAGGTCTACTGAAGGAAAGGTAATATACAAGATAAACTTCTCACGTGCATAATAAATGCTTTTGCCAGCATAAAGGAAAACAACGATGATCTTCGATGAGCAACACATCTTCTTCGGTGAGTTTAAAAATTCACTGAGGTAGATGGTGGAATTTTTTAGAACTTTGTAAAATCGTTATCATCAAACAACAAAATGACCAGACATTAAATGAAAAGGTTTGTGTTATTGAGAATGTCTTGAAATCTTATTGTTACTCCCACAAGAACATGAAATAAACAGAGTTTTTGACATTTACATTCAAATGAGCCTGTCTCGACAACCGTTCGGTATAGACCGTATGTTCATGTGAATGTTTTTGCCCACTATTAATAAGACCGTGGATTGCAAAATGAAATACGATGCTTGTTACTTTCAAGTGGAGGTTTATTGAATACAAAAAGGAACAAATTAAATACAGTGAATGTATCTGAACAAATCAATTATGAACTGAACAAAAGATGGCTGCTCATAGCCAACACCTAAGACTAAGTGGCAGCACTACAGGGCATCTCGATTTGAATTAAATTTAACACGCCCTCACAACATGAAGGTCACCCGAATAGTTCACTTCTTGAGACAGAGGTTGCACAAACACTTCAAAGCTGGACTCTGAGCACTTCCTTTTGTGAGCACATCCCCTGGCATCTCTTGCATCACAAGATACTTCAGGTTGATTTTCTCTGCAGACAGAGCTTTCCTCAAAAATGATTAAGCACATGAATGTGCTTTGTGTGTGAGGGGAACACAGCATTCTCAGCCAATTTCTGTGCTCCTTGATTGTCAATGTGCAGATAGACAGCTGGCAGTAGACTTCTAATCTCCTCCGACAGCCATCGCAGGTGTATTGCCTCCTTGTAGGCATCGCTGAGAGCCATATATTCTGTAGATGAAAGCACAACTGTGCACTGTTTTCTTTTGACTCCCAGGAAACAGTACATTCATTCATTATGAAGGTGTATCCAGTGTAGGATTTCCTGTCGTCGATGCAGACAGCCCAGTCAGCATCAACATAACCAGGTGGACTGCCCCCTCTCGCTGTGAAGGTGATGCCTGAGTCCAGGGTTCCCTTAGGGTGACATAGCACGTTTCGCAGCCTGCCAATGGCTGGCACCAAAACAGTCATTGAACTGACTTAGAACACTGGTTGCACGAGATATGTTGGGATGTCTCCCAGCAGACAGGTATATGAATGCACCGACGAGCTTGTGGTATGGCACTTTCTCTCCATCCTCGATGGTCCACGTGTCTGTCTTCGATAGCTTTGTCTCTGGAACAAGTGACATGGAGACTGGGCAGCATAATGACAATCCGAAGCAATCAAGTATACCCAAGATGTATCCTCAATGACTCATGGTGATTGCTGAATCAGTACAAGTGAATTTGATTCCCAAACAGTATGATATGTCACCCAAATCATTAATCTCGAAAGACTTCTTCAGGAATCAATAGAGGTCATTGATTTTTCTGAGCTTCCAACATAGAGCAATAATATCATCGACATACAAGATAATTATCAGCAGGTCATCCCCTGTAGTCATTTCCCAAACACTTGCATCCCTGAAAGTCGGCTTTACTCCAAACTCCCGTAACTCCCGATCCATACACTGGTACCAACAGTGTACAGCCTGTTTCAATCCATACGTTTCCATTGACGACTCATGTTCCTTTGCTCTCTCATCAATGCTCAGATCATTGAAAGTTTCAATTATATCGGTCATCTGTTCTGGGTGAAAATCCTCATGACGACGACTATCCACTTTAGGAAGCTTGTTCAGGAACTGAACTCGACCTTCCTCAGAGATCCAAATTCTGAAGGCCTTGGAATCTGCAGCAAAGCCCAGGAACACACCACTTTTGTGCACATGGCTCAAACTTGCCTGTGCTCTTGGTTCGATTTAAACTGTAGACCAATGAACCAAATTCCTGAATTTTACCCACATCTGGTTTTTCTCTGACCCATGCTTTGAAGGGGATATTTCCATCTAACACAGCAGATGGGCAGCGATACCTGATGTGATTTGTAGTCGACACTGCTCCTGCCAAGAATGAAGGTGGAAGGCCAGACTGGGTTAGTGGACACCAAGCTATTGCAACAAAGGTGTGGTCCTTCCACTCGGCTACCCCATTCTTCTCAGGGTTGTTCAGGACCATCAGTCGATGTTTAATGCTGGAGCTCTTCAACAAGTCATCACACTGCCTGTTGACGTACTTCGTTCCATTATCAGATTGCAGGAACTTTATCTTATTGTTGAACTGCATCTCAATCATGGTTTTTAAGGCCTGGACTTCATCAAATACTTCATTCTTCTTTCATGTTCGACTCGTTGGCTGAATGGTCAACATAGTGGCCTTTGGTACAGAGGGTCCCGGGTTTGATTTCTGGCTGGGTCAGGGATTTTAACCTTAATTGGTTAATTCCAATGGCTCAGGGGCAGGGCATTTGTGCTGTCCCCAACATCACTGCAACACATACACCACACAAAACACTATCCTACACCAGAATAACACACAGTTACCTACACATGGCAGATGCTGTTCACCCTCATCGGAGGGTCTGCCTTACAAGGGCTGCACTCGGCTAGAAATAGCCACATGAAATAATGATTATTATTTATTTATTTACTTATAATAATAATAATAATAATAATAATAATAATAATAATAATAATAATAATAATAATAATAATAATAATAATAATAATAATATTATAATATTATATATTATTATTATTATTATTATTATTATTATTATTATTATTATTATTATTATTGTTATTTATTTATTTTCCAATAATTGTAGGTACAATTTAGGGACGGTGAATGGAGAAAGGGTATAGTGCCTCCATCACCACTTAAAATTAGAAAATTAATAGAAAATTAACTTCACTCCAACGTGTAGAATCGTCGATGAATGTAACAAAGTATCTGACAACCATATGATTCGACCTTCATGAGCCCACACACACATTTGTGTATATGAGTTCACCAGGAGCAGATTTCTTCTGAGACAATTTTTGAAATGGCTGACGTGTCACTTTCCCCTGAAAACAAACCTCACATTTGATGACCGAGTTGATGTCTCTAATTTCCAGTTCTTGCACTGTGTGGTTTCTTGCTGCTTCTCGAAGATCATTGACGTTCAGATATCCCATCTTCCTATGCCAGTCCATTAAATATTGCTTAAATTCACAGCTTGCCAGAGCAACTTTTTCTGGTTTAACCACATGTGAATCACTCCCTGTTGATAACTTCATCAGCCTTGTGTTCATCGAATGTCACGTGATAACCCTTGCCAACAATCCTCCCGACCGACAAAAGACTGGTTTGTAAATCCGGCACATGCAGAACTTCACTCAAGTGAACTGTCTTATCACGTTCGTTCACTCTTGACACCAACTGTGCAACACCTTTAGCACTTTCATGGAGCCGTAGTTTGCCAAGTTCAGTGTTTCACAGTTGTTCAATTCAATGCACTTAAAATTGTCAATGTTCTTGGCCATGTGTGCGGAATACCCACTATCCAAACACCACAGTTTCTTGTTTGACGAAGGACCCAGCAAGACGTTTGCTTCAGGACACACTTGAAACTGATGCAGCATACAACAATGCGTTTTCTGTCTTGTTTTTGTTCTGATCACTTGTCACTTTGGATCAACAATTCGCTGCTTTGTGACCGAGCTTTCTACACTTGAAATAGGCCTACCTGAATGTCTCACTGTCATGCTGATTCAATTTCAATTTGCCATAGTTCTGACTTTTGTTATTGCTCTGTCTCTGCACAAACATCGCATTCTGCACACAAATTTGTTGGTTACTCGATCGTGCGTCACTTTCCTCAACTATCTTTATGCACAAAGTTTCGGGACTTGGAAGTTCATTGCGCGGCTCGATCGTGATACAAAAACTATCAAAACTCGCCGGTAAACTGTACAGTAACAATACTGACAGAAGGTCGTAGATTATTGGCACTTCCATATTGCTGAGTCAGTCAACAGCATCAAAGAATCTTTGCAGATGATCACGAACGTCGTCACCCTTGTTCACATGTTGAAGCGCTATTTGTTTAAACAGGTTAGCTTTTCTTGCAGGGACTTTGGAATGGTACACATTTTCCATATTTTGCCGCAGTTCTTTCGACGTTGCACAGTCAACTCGGCTAAAGAAATTCCCAGAAGTACCATGTCTGACATGGTCTTACTATCCCCTGATTCCCATGCCATCACTGCAGTCACGTTCTCTGCATTTGGCTCAGGCTTCACTTTTGCGCTGCTTACGAGGGTCCACACATCTTTTATGAGTAATGCTTTCGTATGAATTTTCCACGTAACAAAATTGTCTTTTGAAAGCATTTCGATGCACATTATCGCAGGCAATGCCATTTTCTGTTCTTTCTCACCATGTTACAAAATGTTCCTGTATAACCTAACAACACCTTTGCATCTTTTGGTAATTTCACTTCCTCACACATGACTCTGAGCCCATAACCTATTAATAAGGCTGTGGACTGCGAAATGAAATACGATGTCCGTTACTTTTGACTGCAGGTTTATTGATTACGAAAAGGAACAAGTTAAATACAATGAATCCATCTGAACAAGTCAAGCGACTGGCGTGAACTGAACTGAACAAAAGATGGTTGCTCATAACCAAAAAGAGTAAACACCAATGACTATTCTGTGGCGGCACTAGAAGGCGACTCAATTTTAATTACATTTAACATTATTCTTTCTTTCTTTTTTTTTTTCTTTCTTTCTTTCTTTCTTTCTTCGATATGCCCAACTAAGGAGCGTGACTGAACTTATTTAGCTGATGTCGTTGCCTTTTACTTCTCCCAAAATCTCTTCATCTTCTTGCTGTGGCTTTTCTTGCGATCATCTGACCAGGTTTCGTTGGTGGCAGTGCTTGGATGATGTTTAAGGCAGTGATTGTTTCCATTAGATTGTTGACTAATTTTCTAAACATAGGTGAGTCTAACACAATGTCATCTGTGATGCCTATTTCCCGAACATCTTTTCCAACTTAGAGCAGCCAATTGTTTTTTACTTTCATTGATATAGCAAGGTTCAGAATTGTTTTGATCAATATCTGATTACTCATTCTGAGAATATGTGCATAAAATTTCAAATGTATTTTCCTAAATGTGTCTGAGATTTTCTCTGAGTGTTGGTACAGGTCATGAGATTTCCTTATCACCCAAATTCTCCCTGTACAGATGGTCCAAAAATTTTTCTTAAGATTTTTCTTTCTTACTTTTCTACATCTTTAATCAATGATCTGCCCCAATGATCATTATTATTATTATTATTATTATTATTATTATTATTATTATTATGATAGTATGTTGTATTATAATAGTGTCATATAATACATTTTTTAGGGGAGATAATATTTCGGTATGTCATGTTGGAGTCATGGGTGTGCCGCAAGTAGGAAAAGGTTGAGGTTGCTGAACACTGATCTAGTACTTGGTAACTCCTGATTGTAATCACTGATTAGGAATACAAGAAAATTTTACCTATGACGAACAAGAGCCCACTGACTTTTGAAACAAGAATGGGTCCTTTTGTCCTGGGTGCTTTGGACTGTTGAACAGCCACTCACCAACTCAGGATACAGCACAACAACCTGAAGTGCCATGGGCAACAACAACAAGTCCACAATTTAAATAACTTCTTGGGTCCTGAAAGGAAATCTAGGACTCTTACTAAAATGCTAATGATACAGTGTCTACTGAATCAATGATACATATGTACATATATTATGAAATGTTACTAGCAAGGCAAGCAAACTAGTGCTAATGAGTGCATACCCCACTTATTAGATTGTCCTTTTTCATTCATATAAATCCTTACAAGCGTTTATTATCATTATCCATAATTTTAGATACTTTGGAATCTTGGTCAGGTTCAGCACAAAATCATTAGCTTAGTGATACTTCTACTGTACCTCCTCAAGGTGCAAAGTTAAAACACAAACTTCCAATATACTTATGATTATTTGAAAAACATCTTCTTTGTGACTTAATATCCTGTATTATGTAACAGACAGCTGTGAGAGTGTATATATGTAAGGATCTCTCAAAATTGTACATCCCAGAATGTGTGGTAAAGTACTAAGGTTACAGATGATGAACAGTAAATCTATTTACGAGATATACTGCATAATTTAATCATTCATGAATATTTCTGAACTCCAACTTTTGAGAACAGTAGCCATCATATACAAAACCACAGAACTGGATCAAGATAAAATATACTGGCTATAAAGGAGTGGCATAAAAAGACAAGGCCGAAAACACTTGTCATCTCATGCTTCCTTGAATGAATGGAACGACCCACTGCATCTCATACGATACATCAGGTTATATCCCAGAATCAGTAAGCAGTATGATTGAAAAGTTAACTAGATTACAAAAATAGAAGCTTCATTAATACAATTGTGGAATATTATTTATTTCAAGGAAATTTCTTGTCTCACCTTTAAAGAAGTAGCACCATTTAACTTACTAGATATTTTAATAAAAAACTTAACTGAAGTACCATGCTATATTCTAGTTTAGCAATAACAATAACACTAACAGATGGGTCTGTATATTAAATGATTCTCAGTGGAAAGGGATCAAAACATGCATGAGGATTAAAAACTGGTGTTTCCTTGAGCCAACAGATGAAAAGAATGCCCTTTCAAACTAGTATCTGCAAACTTGTAGCCTGCATATAGCACTTGCTATCCAAGATATCCTAAATCAGTATCCCACAATTTTACATCCCAGAACTAACCCCAAAACTTTTCCCAGTGTCCTTTGGACAGGCCAATAATTGTTCACACTTCTCTGCTTACTTCTCTCACACCTATTTTTCAAACGTCTTGTGTGAAGGTTCTGTAACTTAAAATTGTGATTTATTACTATCATATGCATCAGTATACCAGCAAGTTATATATACACAAAATTTACAGATAAAGAACATCCCAGATCACATAACTAAGTTGCAGGGCTTGATCGAAGTGATGGTCTTTATGGTACACTGCATTTGCATATTTTATAGCTGGGCTCAGTCCACAAAATTGTTGCAATGAGAAATTCTCTTATACCAGGGTATGTAATACATGCAAAACAAGAAAAAGGAAGGAAGAGAGCATTCAGTATCAAATGTATTATCAGAAATACTGCTGGCTTAATCCTCTGATTTTGAACTTCATATCCCCACTTCTCACATTTTTAATTTTTTTATTTTATGAAATTATGACTGAAAAATTGTCAATTCTTAAAACAGAAATATATACATTGCAAATAATGAAACAAGTAACAAGCAGGTATTCACCAACATTTATAATGTAAAGCTTAGTATTTGATTATTTGAAAAAAAAGTCATTGTGACTGTGATATCCTAAATTATCTTAAAAAAATAGACCTATTAATTGGCAAGATATTTCTTCCATAGAAATACTAATAGGATAGAAAGATATATACCAAAGGAAATCTTTTCAATAAAATTATGTGAGGGCATAGCTTAGTATTTATCATGCTGAACTAGAATCACCTGTTACAACACAACATTCTCTAATGAGCTTTCCGGGATACACGTGGGTGATGGTGATAACTGTTAAGAGAAGTATAACTGAATACATCCTCTATTAACACTAATCAGAAGAAGACAAAAGAGGTCCGACCCTTCTAAGAGTGAAGGTATCGGCAAAAGAAAGGGAATGCCCTTGAAGGATGCAACAATGAAAGACTCCCTAGTCCTTGCAAACCTAATAATGATGGGATTGGAAGAGAACATAGTTGACCAAGAGAAGTCAGATAGGAAAGTTAAAAATGAGGAGCCTGGCACAAGTAAGTGGAAGCAATGCCAGAATAAACTAGAGGCAACCCAAGCTCCCAAGTTCTGAGCCCCTGGTCTCCCCTTTAGTCACCTCTTACTGCAGGCAGGGGATACCGCGGGTGTATTCTGCTGCCTCCACTCACAGGGGTTTCCAGGATGAGTATTACCACAAACACAAACCACTTCAGATTAGGCAAAATTACAATGCAGAGCACCAAGTGTTGATGGATGCATTACAAGCAGAAATTCATGGGTAGCCAAAATAGAGCAATGGTGTAATGTAGAGGCATTCCACACCCATCATCATTCTCTTTCTCCTTGCTCTACTTCTTAAGAACGGTATACCAAACCAAATCTGATGGGACTTGTCTACTAAGCAATACTGTCCAAATGCCGCAGATTATGAGGTGCTGTCAGCGCAACAAATCCTCTCAGCCATTATTCTTGGCTTTTTAGCCCAGGATCACTATTTTTCCATCAGATAGCTCCTTAATTGTAATCACATAGGCTGAGTGAATGAGCAATTGAATCTAGATAGGAATCCCTAATCTGGCTGGAAAATAAAACTAGGGGCATCCTAGTAAGAAGTGGACTCGCTACCCCTAGATCATGGGCCAGTCAGCCAAGAAAGGTATACCATGAAAATTTAATACTGCCAGAGAAAAACATGCAACATCATCAAGGACTGTGTTCAGTAGCACCAGAGTATAATACGTGCATACTGAGGGGTTGTTGTGTTAGTGATTCATTTGTCACAGACATTGGCAATCAGATGGTGCTCAGGAGGCCTGTCCATATGCACTCTGTTATGACTCTGCAGACAGTAACTGAGCTGAGGTTAGAGGTGAACAGTGTTTCCAACACTCATTCCAGGGTACAGCCATGGCCTGCTGATGAGTACATGCTCCTGTTGAGCAACTGCAGCCATTTGAACAGGATTGCATTAAGGTTCTGCAGGAAGCTGGATGGACGTTTCGATGGATTGCTGCACGTGTTGGGCACAACGTATTGGTGGTGGGTTGCTGCTTTCAGCAGTGGTCTATAGAACATTCCCACACCCACAGATCAGGCTCCAGATGTCCACGTAGAACAGATACACATCAAGATCGAAGCATTGTGCAAGCAGAGGTGGCGGACTGAATATCATTCAGGAATGAAATACGGTCACGTGTTGCACCTGCTGTGTCATCAAGGACCACTGGGAACAGTCTGCTTGCAGCAGGATAATGATCTCATGTGCCTCCGGCCAGGCTACCACTGACACCACGACATCGCCCAGCACGGCTACTCTGGTGTTGTGAAAGTGTCGACTGGAGAGGGGAATGCTACTTTGTTGTCTTCAGTGACGAGAGTAGATTCTGTCTGTATGCAAGTGATGGATGTACACGAGGATGGCATAGACCTGGTGAATGGCCTATTCCACAGTGAATTCGCCCACAACACCCAGGTTCCACCCCAAGCTTAATGGTGTGGGAGGCCAACAGTTACAACTCGCTATCACAGTGGGTGTTTCTACAGGGTAATGTAACCGGTGCCCACTACGTTACACACATTGTTGTCTCCATGCTACTGACATTTCTTCAACAGGAAGGTGGTGTGCTTTTTCAGCAGGACATTGCATGTCCACATACAGCTGCTGCAATGCAACATGTTCTACGTGGTGAACAACAACTGCCAGATCACCGGATCTCTTGCCAATTGAACATGTATGGGAGATGATGAAGTAGTAACTTACGCGTTTTCCAGAGCCTGCAAGAACCATTGCCAAATTGCATCAAAAGATGCAAGATGCTTCGGACAATCTATTGCAGGATGCCATTTGGCACTTTTATGATCGTTTGCATGCGTGAATACATGCCTGCATTGCCACCAGGAGGGAGGGGGGTGTGTGTGTGTGTGTGTGTGTGTGGGTGTGTGGTTTTTTTATGCGACTGTTTGGGTACCCTTTACTGTGATGTGTTTCATTTGGTCTGAATTTGTAACCATATACTCTTGCATACCTGTCACATCAATTGTGAATAAAATGACCTTGTCCTTGAGTATGTTGCTTGTTTTCTTTTCCCCGGCAGTGCATAGAGGAGATCAAGATGATGAACTGCAAGCAGACACCTTCTGAACCCAGTTAAAATGTTCTGTTAGCCCTTGTTACACAAATAAGCAAATTGATTCATGAACAGTGAGAAATCAAGGATAGCAAACCATCTGATGAAACATTAAGAGAATCACAGACTGTACACACCCTAAGCAATAATATCAAGTTTTTGTTGATATTTGTGTAAACTGACATTAACGTTAATAATAACTTTTCCTATTTCCATAAGATAATTTTATAAATATAATTTATCCACAGCTTTTCCTTTGCATAAGCCAGCACTATAGCACAGTTGGTTGGCCACTCACTTCCTGTGTCCCAGGTGTCATGTACCGACCTCCCAAGGGTTCAAACCAGCGGACTGTCATATGAACAGCAGCCGGGATTCGCAGCTGAGATTCGATCTTAGAATATCAAGGGAAATAAATCAGTGTCAGAGTAATAACCAGTAATACGGGACACCTTGTCATGTCAGAACAATTGTATGGTAATTATATTAAGATTTAATAATTAGAAGGAAGAAGCAGCTTTTCAGTGAAGTTACAAGTAGTGGAGAGCATTAGTCAGGCAGAGGGCTTGCGGAACGCACCTACGAAAATATGTTTACAACAGAATATGTTTGCTTGTTTGTGTATTGACAAGCAGAGTCTAATAGTCTGTATAGGAGCCGGCAGCTCGCCGACAAAGAGCACAAAGCCAGTACAGTTGTACTCTAGTAGAGACAAGGAAACAAAAGTACAAGGAGAAGGACAGAGACAGTAGTGCCCAGAGAGCAGCACTTACTGAGACGATTAGTTCAGAATAGTAATTGAGGGCACCACCTACAAGGCAAGCAGCCAGGTAACGCCCATGGGCCCAACCCCTAAGATAGTGGGAAGGGACCGACCTTTGCTCCTAGGAGAGCAGATATAACCCTAAACCAAGATGGCGTAGGGCTCTCTCTTGACCAGTAA
Organism: Anabrus simplex; assembly: GCF_040414725.1. Classification (NCBI taxonomy): domain Eukaryota; kingdom Metazoa; phylum Arthropoda; class Insecta; order Orthoptera; family Tettigoniidae; genus Anabrus; species Anabrus simplex. The sequence continues at coordinate 709,949,695 of NC_090266.1, forward strand.
TTCGTAATCTTAGGACCAGGCTCTTCGGAGCAGTTAGTGGTGACAGTGAAGTTGTACTTGCATGCCGCAGGGCAGAATTCGGACTTAGCGTGTAGCCGTAGCTTAGGCTCGTGAAGCAAGCTCTCATCAGACCGACTTATTCAGAACCTGTAAATGAATTTGTAAATAGTGTACATAGTCGTCCTGGGTAATAAAGGACAGTGAAGCTAATTCAGCTTTTATTTCGGGAGTTGCGGGACAGAGTTCGCACCTACATTTTTACCTCCCTACATAACCGCTCAGCAGGACAGGCAATACGCCAACTCCAACGGCCTGGTGACCAACCAACTAGAACGTCTCGCAGGACAGGTAGGTCACGACACAAGATGTAGTATCAAATTCTGGCACATTTGATTGGCATTTAAGTGTGCTTATCGGCTATGCTAGATACTGGCATCAGTAAATTAATTGATATATTAAAAAGAGCACCTCGTTGGGTGAAGTTTCAGCATCATACTGTGTAACTACCTACAGTACTGTACAAATTTTATTTAACATTCTTCCCAGCATGTTCAATATTGTGGATACTACAGGACATATGTACTACCTCATATGTCAGAAATTAAGGAAAAACAATGACTGCAAGGACTTGAAGTAGCAAGCAATTCTAACAATATGTGCTAGACAGATAAAGGAACTACAATTCAAGGGTAAACCAATTTAGGTCCTTGTATGGCAGAAAATCTGTATGCAAGCTTTGTTTTCTCCAGATATTTGTCTTAGGCCAAATGTTTCTTAAATTTTCACTCCTGTCTTTTCAAGACTGTCCTGAGCATTGCACCCTCTCCTGTAGTCAAAAATTACCATCTCCATATAATCCTCACCACATAAGGTACAGTATATGCCAGTTTATGGAAAGCAAACATTAATCAACAAACCTTCCATCGTGATTTAGCAAAATTCTTCTTGAGTTGTTCAGATACAGTTCCATGAATGTTCTTGTTGCTCGCAGCATTGCCACAGATCCTGTAAATAAATATCAGTGAAAACTCCAATAAAGAATGCAAGTGATGTAAAATCTAAATTCATTGAATGTTCATAAACTGAAGAAGCAAGTAAGGAAACAAAAACAAAAAAATTACAATGAGACTAATCAATACTTCATATGGTCCAATTCCAATTTTAATTATAAAAGAATTAAATTTCAGTGACATGAAAATAATCACTTTAAATTTTACAGTGCTTTTCAAATATTTACTAATGACTTTTGCAGACTGCTAATTTTCCTTCTTCCTAATTTTAAAAAATCTGAAAAAGAAAAAAAAAAAAAGAACTTCAAACCTAAGAGCAAAATGAATGATTAAGTATATTTACTAGGGGCAAAAGATTCACATGGGTCGACACCCCGAACAAATAGCATTTTTAAAAAAATGTATATTTACTGGATATTTTTGTATTTTTCTTATTACAAAATTGAAATCTTCACCAAAATGAGAAGTAATGAAATTTTATAGTTCTTCTAAACAACCTAAGATTAGGGTGACCAGATATCCTGCTTCTTGCAAGATACTCTTTCTTTTTTCTTTTTAACACCCTACCTTGTTGTCCGTGAAGAGGCTCGAAAATCTTATAAATATCCTACTTTTATAAAATATCCCACAAAAGTACTGAAAAATAATTTATTGTATTATAAATCATTTGATCTCTTCCCAGAATTTGTAATCTGTAGTTATTTATGATTCAAATGAGTAAAGGAGAATGTGAAATAACTTGCTTACATTTAATTTATGTTAGCTACAGCTGAAAATGTGAACACTTCCATTTCCGGTTCTCATTACATTCACAGCAGGAAGATCAGTATAGCCTAGTGTACTGTATTCTGTTTAGTGGTGGTTATCCAGATGGTCAGGTAGTCATGGTAATCATGCTGCAAGCTAAACGTGTACTAAATGCCAAGCTACAGTTTCTCCAGCAGTTCATAGTACCAGATAGATGAACGTTCAGCATTATTTTTAATAGCAAATAGTAGGAAAAGCAAGATTTTATGACATTTGGAAACTAACAAGCATAAACTTGCTGACAATGCTGCTACATCCAGCTCATTTCTCAATACTTTCTCTTGAGGAGCTGAACTGGGGACAGTTGAACAGAAGCTGGCAGCTACTGAAGGCAGTTTTGCATTCCATACTGTTAAACATAACCAAACATTTCACTCAGCAGACTGAACATTTGAACTACAGGGCGTTCATGTACCGGATGTTGACCTTGGCCTGTCAGCGAGTAAGCGAGACAGATATGACACCGTGCTGCCAACTAAACTGCTGATGCTCCCTTACGCAGCAGCACGTAAGCACTGCGGAGAACATTTCCTGGTGCCTGTTACTTCAGAAGTGTATCGAACTAAAATATTTGTCTGCTAAGACTAAGTCTGAAGCTATTGTCACTAATGTGATTAGTCCAATTCCCATATCTGAGGTGAAAAAGGACTTGGAAAACATGAACTATGTCTCTGTGTACACAGACTCCTCACAAACCACAAATCCACCAAACTTTTCCCCTTTCTGGTCTGCTATTTTATTTACAACAAGTGGGTGCAGGTAAAAGTTTTAGATTTTGAAGAATGGGTAAGGAAAACTGCTGATATTATGTCCTCATTTGTCCTGAAAATGCACAATGATTTTCATCTTGAAAGAAGAGAAATTGAATTTTGTGTCACATAAGGATACACATGCTGGACAATGCAGTAAATAGGGATACCTTTCTGGCATAATTGTGATCTGCATTGAAAATAAACTAGGCCTGGACTTGTGTACTTTGATGTACTGTTCCCCAGCATGATAAGTTTTGATACTTCCCCTGTTAGCAGATCTTGAAGTACACACTCCAAATGAATTCATGCCAACAACAGAATGATTAAAAACCATAACACTAAAAAGGATCTCACCATGGATGTGCTAATGCTTGACGACATGTGTATCTTTTCTCCACATCTACACACATCAGCTGGCGAATGAAGTCTTTGGCAGACTCACTGATGTCATCCCAGTATGGGGAGTCAAATTCAAACTCTCCTGAAAAACATTCACATTAAATTATTGTTAACTGTAAGTCAGCAAAAAATATAGGAAGGAAAACATTCATTTTTCACATATTGCAAGGCTTAAAAGTGTGCAATGATATCTCTCAGAGTGACAAACAAGCCTGCATGCCCCCCCACCCCCACTCTCTCACTCTCTCTCTCTCTCTCTCTCTCTCTCTCTCCCCCCCTCTCACGCTCACTCTCACATACTTAACAACTTGACAATTAATGATAACACTTCACTAATTATGGGCTGTTTACAAAATTCTCTTGCCCCAACAGCAGGTTTCCACCTGGCTGGTATTTATGTGGAATGAGTAATTCTTCCGTAATCTTGATTGACAGGTCTCATCTTGCACTTCGCTTTGCACACACTAGTCACTTCCTACAGCATCTCCAATGCAGACTGGTCTGAGCACATGGATTTTTACTATCATGATGCAGAAAGATTGTAAACTTGGATAGACTCCAAACGAGGCCAATAACTCACACAATCAACTCACACGACTCCCCCAAACACTGAACTACTCAACATGTATCACTCGACAGTAACACAGTACCAACTCAACAATTCTCTCCAAGGCATATCAAATTCCTCCACCACAATGACATTATCTCAAAATTGATAACTGGTAGGTTCTTCAGTCTGTCAAAACTAATTTAAAAAATAAATAAATATATAGAAACTCAAAAACAAAGAACATACTTAAATTTCTTTTTTATAGCTCCTAAATTATTTAATTAATATATTTATAAATTATTTTTGACAGGCTGAAGAACCTAATATTTATAAATTAACCAAGTTGAAATTGAAAGGAAATGGCTTTAATATCACAAAAAATACCTTCTCTCAACATTACTCTTATATACCTGCTAATTAATTTCTAGTATCTTCAGAGTGCAACCAGAATAGGAATGTTTTAGTTTTGTCTTCCAGAAAATCCATAGAGGCACCATATAAACAGCAGAACACAAGCAGAGGTCATCACATGCCCTCAAGCCGGCCGGGTGCTTTCCAGCCTGGTAGCGTCTACTTGTTGGTCATAATGTGCCTTCATTTGGTTGCTTTCTATCCGCAATCTCTTCCATGTACATCCTCTAGTTTCCTTGTCAGTAACATGGTTGGTGCCGGATGGTCCTTAAGTCGGCCAAATGCCAAACCCACCGGAAGGTGCAGTTTTCTTCCAAACAGCATCATTGGTGGTGTGCATCCAGTGGCCTTGTGCACTGCAGACGGGTATGTAAAGAGGGATAGGGGAAGATGATTATCCCAGTCCCTCTGCACTTCCATCCAGGCATCACTGCTCCAGTTTCCCTCAAAATCTAGGGTGGTCCGCCAGCAGGGAACTTCATGTTTGTAGAACTTGCAGTCTACTGGACAAGGTTTTCGGGACAGAGCACCAATCTCCATAATACTCTTTACCTCACAGAGACCCTCAATCTTTCTCTGTCCATCTTCTGACATTTCATTTTCACCTCCCATCATCTCCTGGACTTCTTCCATCATCTTGATAATCATCTTCTGGCCTTTCTCAATCTTCTTCTCCATCTTTTTCTGGCTTTCTTCTGCCTTATTTATGATCATTTTCTGGCTTCCATCTTATTCCTGCTTTCTTCCATCTCCTTCTCCATAAACTTATGGCCTTCTACCATCATTTCCCTCCTCTCCAAGAATGCATTTAATTGAGCCTCCATTTTTGTGTGCATTCTGGTCTATTGGCATTCAATCAATTACCACAAGGGGAAACCTAATTATTTTTATGCGTGTGTACTCGCTATACACCGATGTTCTGGAATGCTTCCAATGGTGGTCAAAACTTGCAGTCTGCTGATTCACACCGATTACAATGATGCCTCACACATGGGGTCTATTCTGTCTTCTGACACCACTCTTGTTATGTCTGAACCACAGACATTTTTATTTGACTAATTTAATCTAGGATGACCCAGTCACACACACACAAATATACTCAACAATGAATGACAACACTTCACTAATTAGTGGCAAGTCTCGACTGGCTGGTACTTACCTGATACAGATTTTGATTCCCACAGGGAACTCGAAATATTTGTCCTGAATGGGTGAATTTATCATTCCAATATAAGGGACCAACTGGATTGCAATTATGGTATTTACCTGGAACAGGTGAACCTTCCAGCTCACTTTGCATGCACTAATCACTTCACACAGCAGCTCCAATGCAGACTGGTCCGAATACACCAACTTTCACTATCACGACGTACGATAACTGTACACTTGCCTCGACTCCAGTCGAGACCAATAACTCACATAATCAATTCGTGTGACTGCTCCTTGCACTAAACCTCTCAACACGTGTCACTCGACGTTTACACACCACCAAATCAACTACTCTCCAACACTCCTCAAAGACAGCAATTCTCAACACCGACACAATTCTAACACTCCACCACGATGATATTCTCTCAACACTACACACTACTATTGTTCATGGTGAGCCTACTTTTGTATACCTGCTGATGAAGTTCTAGTTTCTTTGGGGTGCATCTGGAATAGGAACATTCTAGTTTCACCTTCCAGAAAATCCATGGAGACACCAGACAAAAAGCACAATACAAGCAGAGGCCATCACATGTCCTCAGACTGGCCAGGCACTTCCCAGCCTGACTCATTCTTATCTTCCAGGAAATACTGGAGGGGACTTCCAGAGGTCTGACAGTCAGATGAGCAAATAAATAATAATAACAGTCATCATCATTCTCATAAGTCATAATAATCACTATCAATAACAGAAAACTCACTCAAGTAAATTAGAAAAGTGAAGCAGACTGAAGAATTACTTGTTATACATACTGTAGTATGAGACCCTTACATTAATTTTAGGTTAAATCTCTCATAACATGCCAGTATTTGAATGAAGACAGCTTTTACTTCTATTGGATTAATTTTCACATACTGCACTAGGTGTATGATGTTTTGTAATATTTAGAGTCTGATTTTGTTTCACACATAGTCACAAATAAAATATAAATACAGTAACATCAGCATTACTAGAGCGCTAACATTTTCACAGGATGTTCCTACTCTACTGTCCCTGAAGAAATGTTTATGAATATATTGTATCATAAGAAAGATATTTTAATCACTGTCAAAAATTAATATTAGATACAGTATATCCAAGTATAAAATTCCACATCAAAATGATGGATATTCATTAGGAATAATTACCTTTCAAAATCTGTGCAAACAAATTTGCATCATTCTCATCATAAAAGGGGGGATATCCACATAGGAGGATATATGAGATTACTCCTATACTCCATACATCAACTGCTTTCCCGTACGGTTTCTGAGCAAGAACTTCAGGTGCTGAAATTGAAAAGTATTCTCATTAATAACAATGAAACAATTTATACTTTTTAGTATGCTGATACTGAAAAAGATATTATAATTATCAATATTATTAATTCTAACAGAGTAGAATCCTGCTAATCCAAAATAACTGGGACCAGGGCCTGCTCAGATTGGCTAATTTTCACATTATCAGATAATCCAGAACTGTGTCACAACCACGGAACTTGGTCACAAATACGGTATAAATACAGTAATATCAGCATTACTGAAGAGCTAAAACTTCCACAGGATGTTTCTGTGAACATAAAATAATAATTAGTGACTAATAAGTATATTTCTGGAGCGTTGTGTTTTGTTAGTTTCCATGTAACCAAACCTTACACATCATTATATTTACTTCAATTTCTGCCTCAGAATACAATCACAACACAGAATGCAGTTTTCTTTTATACCAATTTCAAGATAATACAAATAATTTTTGTTGTGAAATGCATTTTAAAAAATTGCATTACCACTTTGGTACTTTTTAATTTTTAGTTCCGATTAACTGAGTTTCCGGATTGCCTGGGTTTTGATTAGTGGAGCTATATTGTACTTCTGTATCAAATTTGAGATGATTGTATTGATTTCAGGAATGTTTCAATGTATGGTACAGTATAACTTAGATATCATCATATATTATGTAAATTACACAAACGAGTGGAATGACATATCCATTGATAATGTAACACTGCATCTAATATGTAAACGTTTTCTTTTGCTAGTGGTTTAACATCCCATGAACATATACAGGCTTCTGGTGATGCTAGGATAGGAAAGGGCTAGGACTGTGAAGGTAGGAGCTGTGGTGTTAAGTATGGTACAATCCCAGCATTAATCTGGTCCAAAAATGGGAAATCACAGAAAACCATCCTCAAGGCTCCCAATGTGAAGTTCAAGTTCACCACCTTTGGAATGCAAGCTTACAGCTACATTACCTTTACAGCGTAGACAACTCGCATGGAATATATTACCGTATATTTCCAGACTATGACTTTACATATCCACATCATCTGAATACTGCAACACACACAATCTTGGGAAGCAACTGTAATGGCCATGTAATGAGAGAAGAGTTAATCTGCTGCTGAAGGATATTTTTAATATTGGTAGAAGTTCTTTTCTGATTCAGAGAAGAAATTCTGATTTTCTTCTGTGAATTTGAGGGACTCAATAAAAAAATTATCATATTTATACCATGAAAGAAAGAAACCATTAGCAAAGAAGGCGAGTCAACAGATCTGGCATATACAAAACTATGACCGAGAGCAGACCGAAGGCAGGAAAACCGTAAACCACTAACATTAATAGAGAACAGGACATTAAAGAATCACTTCTGCAAGAGGTGAACAAACAAATTAATTAATGAATTAATTATTAATTAATGAATAATATTCTCTCAGATACAAACCAATAAAATAGCTACTGGAAAAAATTGCATTTATGATCATGATGATGATGATGATGATGATGATGATGAAGAAAGGATAATGTTTTTACAGTGGAAGGTAATGACTAATGAATGACTTTGCTTTGGGAGTCAGTTGCTGAAGACAGATTGTTGAAAGCCATAAAAGCTTAGTGTTTCACAGCCAGTGCCACGATGAATGTATAAGACATGTTCCAAGCTTGCAGGTTTTGGTCCAGTTAGGTTCCTAGCTTCTAATTAGCTGGTCCATTGGTGCCGGCCCCATGGTGTAGGGGTAGCATGCCTGCCGCTTACCCGGAGGCCCCGGGTTTGATTCCCGGCCTGGTCAGGGATTTTTACCTGGATTTGAGGGCTGGTTTTGAGGTCCACTCAGCCTACGTGATTAGAATTGAGGAGCTATCTGATGGTGAGATAGCGGCCCCGGTCTAAAAAGCCAAGAATAAGGGCCGAGAGGATTCATCATGTTGACCACATGACACCTCGTAATCTGCAGGCCTTCGGGCTGAGTAGCGGTCACTTGGTAGGCCAAGGCCATTCAAGGGCTGTAGTGCCATGGGCTTTGTTTTTTGTTTTTAGTTTCATTGGTCAGAAGTACTCCAACGAGGTAATTTGTTTATTATAAGAACAGTTTTGAAGTTGTTATCTCTCATTGTTAATTCTTATTACCACTATGTAATGAATATCAGCAGGTTTTAAGACCCACGATATGTCAAATAGACATGTACTAACTGTCTAGATAGAAGGTTTTTGAAAACATTCACGGCAGACATTTTGTACATCAGGATAGGATGAACACAGTTCTGCTGTAGAAAGAGTTTCATAGGTTGTTCTTTTGGGGCAGATATGGCAGCAGAGTGTTATGACTAGGGCCCAGATTCTTATGAAATTACATATTTCAGTCCTTTATTCATAGACAATTGAAAATGTTGACAAATTGCAGTTCTGATATGGTTATACTTGAATTTCATTTTACATATTTTTACATATTCTTAGTCATTACATATTTTACATATTATGTGAAGAATGTACCATTTTTGTAAATATCTAGGAAATTATTTAAAAAGTGGTTCGGTTAGTTTTATTTTTCAGACTCTAGTAAAATAATTGTTGAATTTCCTTTCACATAGAAGATCTTTCAATTTTTGAAATAGGCTTATGAGAATAGTTCCTTTAAAATTGGGATTTCCAACCCTTTGTCTGTAAAGTACAGTAGGTCCAAGTGCCTCAACTCCATCACTAATCCTTTCTCAGAATCTGTGGTTCTAATAGTTGACAAGTGTATGTTAGTGATGTTCTGTTCAGTTTGTTAACTTACGTGAAATGGACTCATTGAAAATGGCTCCAATTACATCCAGTCTTGTGTTAAAGATAAGATTGTGGTTTAGTACTGAAGAATGTTTTACAACAGATGGGGAAGTGACAATGTGTCAAGGGAGTAACAAAACTATATGCTCATCCAAAAAACCACAATTTGACCAACATTTACATAGTGCATTGCATGCAAACGGTGAACACTGTATATCTTGTACGCAGTTACTCTTAACTCAGATGGGACAGTCAGGTTCAAAAAGTGAGGTTTTTTAGAGATATGGTCCAGGCAATGAGAGCTGCAAACATTCTGTGAAACACCTTCAGTTGAAAGGAGAATAATAAAACTTTGTTTTACACCTATTCAATACTTAACTAGCATAGAAAATTAGGATTTTATCCTTATTTTATTGCCAAATTATTAAAAACGTGGTACATGTTTCGCTCATTTTCAGAGCATCTTCAGCCATATTGTCATCACAAGGTTAATTAGGAACATTGATCTTGAATTTGTATACATGATTTGTCATTAGCAAACTTAAATAATACAATTTTTAAGAAGCCTGATTAAATATAATTGTCTTATATGGCTGTGATATAGGATATTAAAATTATTAAGACTGAAATTAAAACTATTACAATATTCCCATATGTGACGTCAGTTAGTTGGTCTAAGTGTAACAATTTTTTTCACATTCTATTAAAACTACTAATTTTCTTAAAAGTTTGTTGTTTGAACTTAAAATGTTTTATTAAAATCTTGAAGAATCATTGTCACTTCATATAAACTTGAGAAATGAACTATACTACACTCTCGAAACAAATTATGAGATCAGGTGCAATTATTATTGTGTTTGTCATCATAAATTCCGAAACTCTAATGTGCCGTGGTTTATTACAGGTGATGATGTTGCACACTTTGAAATGAACATTTGTTGAAACTTGTTAAATTCAACATTTCCTGTTGTATCTGTTCAAGATTTGAATATCTTGTGTGAGTGAACAGTGCCTAGGTCTGATGGGGATGCTCAAGCTTTATGTTGATAGTTAAATTGTGATTTCTTCCAACTATGCAATGAGCTTGTTGACATATTTGTAACAAGGGAAAATTTGGTAAGGATATACTATATATGATGTAATATCGAGGCCTCACATTAAAGGATCAACATTTACCACTTCGACTCCTGCCTACGTATCTGCTAGTATTCATGGCTGTTTGACGACTGCCTGTCGTTCTACTAGCAATCCTTGTGTTGTAGGTGTGGGTATGTAACTGCGGGGAGTGGGGAGGGGAAGTAGCAGTGGGTGGCGTCATAACGGAGGGAGTGTTTTGTGGAGGGGAATATCCAGAAGTAGCGCTGGAGGGGGTGTTTGTTCTCGTAGATTGACTAATAATATTGTCAGGAATGAAAATATTTGAAAATTTTTGTTTATCAAGTTTAAATGTTTGTATTAAATTTGGTAATTGTTCAATCAAAGGGCTCTTAACTTCGATTTCATCATTCAAGTTTTTATCTTTGTTGAAGTGTGTGTCTAAGTGGATATATATATTTCCCAGTTCATTCATCAGTTTTCCTTTTCCAATCTTTCTGTTTATTTTTAAATCTCTTTCTATAGTCGTAAAATGGTGCCCTATTTCATGCATGTGATTACTCATAGCTGAATATTTATTATGTTTAGCAGCATTTACGTGTGCTAGGTATCTAGTTATAAAACTTCTACCAGTTTGGCATATAAACGAAAATCCGCACTCTGAGCAAGCGAGTTTATAGATTCCTGAGCATTGGTATTGGTTATTACATGAATTTACTATGTTATGGTAAAAAAATATTTCAATTTGTGTTTTTGAGTTTTAAATGCAATATTAATTTCTGTTTTTTTTTTTGATAGGATTAGTGATTTGATGTATGGTTGTGAATGTGAATGTCGCAAACTTAGGTTTTGTAGTTTTGATCGGAGTGAGGTTAGTGTCTAATTTCAGTTTTACTCTATTAATTATTTTATTGACAATTTCTATTTTACAACCAATAATGGATGCTAAGTCTTTTATGAATTTATGTTCTTTCTTTAAATTATTTTCTGTGAGAGGCATTTTTAAAGCTCTGTAAACCAAACTAAAAAAAGCAGCTTGTTTATGTGATTTAGCATGTAAAGATTCTTTTTTAATAGTTATCGGCATGTAAGATGGCTTTCCATAAATTTGAAAGTCGAATTTATTTTCTGTTCATGTTATTTTAATGTCCAAAAAGTTTGCTGAATAATTATTTTCTTCCCCCTCAGAAAATTTTACTCTTTGGTCAAGACTATTTAAGAAGTTTAGAATTTTATCACTGTCATATCTCAACCATAAACACAGTCCTTTCATGTTTGTTTTTATTTTGCTATGCTCCAAGTGATCCGTATAAATATCGGCTAATATTCCTGATGTGGTATCTCCCATCCCCAAAACATCTGTTGGTAAATTTTACTGTTAAATGTAAAATAATTGTTTAAAACAAAATTTAATAAACTTGTAAATTCTTCTATTTTGCATATACTTAATTTGCTATGTTTGGCCGAATTGGATTCGATGTTTTCAATGGTTTCTTTAATAGGTATGCTATGGTACATGTTGGTTATATCATAAGAACACATCCTATGATGTGATTGTAGGCTGATATTATTTAATTTTTCACAAAATTCAATTGAATTACATCGTAGAATCACTGTTAAATTTATAGTGGTTTCTTTAATTGGTGCAAGAATTTTGAAATGTTATTAGTGGGACAACCTCTACTATTGATTATAGGTCTAATAGGCATATTTGCTTTATGGACGTAATTTTTTCTGAATTTTATTTATAGGATCTTTTTAGTTACTAAGTAATTATTATCTAAAAACAATGCTCCCGTTTTATTAATGTAATCACATTTGTTTAATAGAATTGTGCTTTCACCTTTGTCAGCTTTAGTTACTATTACGTTGTTTTCATTAATTTTAGTTCTTAAATTTTTAATCTGTTTATATAGAGTAAGATTTGAATTGTTGATTAATTCTTCAGCTGAGGTAGGAAGCTTCTTTTTTGATTTCATACCTAGTATCATTTTGCAAATCTACCGGTAGTTGTCCTATATTAGACTCTGCTTCTGCTATTGTACTTATCATATCTTTCATTATATGTGGGTTAGGCCAATTGAATTTAGATCCTTCATCGAGTAGGCTTATTTCACTTTCAGTAAATTTAATGCTTGATAAATTTATAGTAGTGGGTATATCTGGAGTAGATTTGTTTACTCTTGTTATTTGATCCCTAGGATTTAATTTATTCTCTCTCAAATGTATAAGTTTATTTTCTAGAGTCTTTTGTTTCTTATCTAATATGTCAATTTCTCACTGGTAAACAGTTGGATTGAACCCATTCTAATGGGGATAATTGCTAAGATAGTTCTAAATGTATACGATACAGCTGTAGGTTCAAAAACGGGTTCTTTCTATGGTGCATTTTGATCTCATCTCTCAGCCATATCTCATTCACCTTGTTTTGTGAGTGTACTAAGTTTTGTGTTGACAAATTACATCTTTGTGCAGATTTTAAAAACTTAGGTACTAGTTTGTCTTTTAAACATTTCTTCAAAACCATATATCCTTTGAGATCTTACCTATTTTAACCTTAATCTGTTCTTAATGTTTACCTTAGCCTGGTTGGCCATTACATTGCGACAATACTTAACTAGCATACAAAATTAAGATTTCATCCTTATTTTATTGGCAAATTATTAAAAACGTGGTACATGTTTCACTCATTTTCTGAGCATCTTCAGCCATATTGTCATCACAAGGTTAATTAGGAACATTGATCTTGAATTTGTATGCATGATTTGTCATTAGCATACTTATATAATACAATTTTTAAGAAACCTTATTAAATATAATTGTCTTATATATTACATCATATGGCTGTGATACAGGATATAAAAATTTTAATAGAATGTGAAAAAATTGTCACACTTAGACCAACTAATTGACATCACATATGGGAATATTGTAATAGTTTTAATTTCAATGTTAATTATTTTTAAATCCTATATCACAGCTGTATGATATAATATATAAGACACAGTACCCCCATAGATTTTACCAACATATAAGACACCAAGCCACCACAAGTGATAAAATACCAAGTGCCAAAGCACTCCACAGTTTGTAGGTCAGTATCATACATCACATTCCACAAACATAATAAGACCACGTTCCACAAAAGTTACATCTCCTCTCTTCCACTGTTTTCAGTCCAGTCTCTCCACCGTTTTCTCACATGCCTAAATAGACCTCAGCTTCCCCCTTACTCTCACATGATACATCGAGATTGATCCTGGCCATCCAATCATGAGTGGAAGATCATCTTGCCATACCAAGACCCCCCCCCCCCCCGAACCTCTTCCGGGTCCCAACACAATAACAACAAGGCCAAGCCATCGGACTCTGGGTCGTTCCACATGACTTGCGCAAATTTTCAGAGTTGTAAATAGCACTGTTTTCCCATATGTTTGTACAAAGCAAATTATTGTATCACATATGGAGACCTTCCAGCTTAAAATATTAAGAATAAATATACAAATGAAATAATAATGATGATAACTATAACAATACAAATAATGACAATAATACCTCTTACTTCTGAGTAAAGTGTGAGGTATGATATATGTACTATCATAGCTGTGAAGTAAGAAACATGATTTACAAGAGCAGAGTGCAAACATTAAATTTAATCAAGTGTTGGGAAGAATCCTTTTTCAGAATTTTACATTATTGGCAATAGTGTATGGCGACTCTTAAGCCAGGTCTATGTATCAGATCAGCATATCTGCATCAAGAACTGATACAGCCGTCTTTTGACAAGGCTGCTCGATCTGTATCACATATCTGTATCATCTATGCATATCTGTTAGCCCACCGGTCTTGTATCATCAGTTGTGTGTTACAGTTGGCTACTGCCAGCTCTTCTAAGAGCCATGAGCAGCAACTCCAATTCCTTTTTTGCTCGATTCATTAGGGCTCCCAACACCATTCGCGATTTCTTCCCATGTGTCATTCTTTTTTCAACTGATTTCAATGGTGGGGATCTTTTGGGTCCCACAAAATGGTCCTTTGTTAATAACAACTTATCAACTGTTGAACTTTTTCCATGGACTTCTCCGAATCCCTTGTTCTTTAAATCGGAAGATCCCCAAACAAAGGTTGATGCAAAACTAAACAAAGTCGGAAGGACGGTGAATAGGGCAGAGTGGCAGGGGCTCTGAGCATGCGCAACATGAGGCGATGATATGGAGTACTGATCAGGGAAACTCTCCGTCCACACTATCTGTATCTGAATCACATATCTTCCCTTTGACACGACAGCAAAAGACGACTCTTTGTGCGAACATCCCCGATCCGATCATTGTATAATATCTGATACAGAACTCTGTTCTCACAAGGCCAATCATGATACAGATACGCTGATCTGATACAAGCGTGGACCTGGCTTAAGTTGGCTAGAGGCCATGAGGTTAGGGGTACACAGCTGTGAGCTCACATCCAGCAGATCAAAAGTGTCATCGGTATTAAAAAAAAAAAATTTACAATTTGTTTGCATCCCAGAAAGTATGCTGCATGGTCCATTTTCATTAGAATTAAATGTTAGTACAACAAGGTTTTTAAAATGTAAAGGCAAAAGATAAAAACATTTAGGTTATATTTGAATCCCTACAAAATATTTAACTTTCAAAGTAAATTCTCATAATACATTCAATAGTTTTGTGATCTTATAGTAAATCCTTTGTATAAAATCCTTTGTATATACTCAGTGGATATAGAATGCATTAAAGTATCTGGTGCAGTTAAATTTGTGTGTTTTATTGGTTGATTTTATACAATTTCTTTGAGGGGGCCCAATTTTGTTTCCTGAAGGTGGGTCCGGATCATTCATTATTTGTCTGGCCTGTTCAACCCACTTAGCCCTGTGTAAATTTTACCTCCTCCTGTAGAAGATAAGACACCTGAAGGGATCTAATTTTGCGTCACCAAATGAAATAAAAATAGCATTGAAGAAGGCATTATGAGAGGTTGCAAAAGATGGTTTCCGTCAGTGCTTCCAGAAGCTTTACAAATGCTGGCAAAAATGTATAGCCATCCAAGGAGGTTAGTTTGAAAGTAGTAGTACATACTGTTAGTGCTGGGATATTTGGAAGTAAACAACTATGACAAGCACGCCACTTGCTGTGGTGAGGTACTGCATAAAGAGAAAACATAGCCCAAATGTTCACAAGCAACACACTGTATACCAGAACACATTCCAACAAGATGCCTTAAAATCAAAGCATAGTCACTCCAACACAAGCCAAGTGGGAGAAAGTATGAACCTCCAAACATGGCTACAGAACCCAGCAACTGACAATAAGTGTATTGAAGTATACAGTAAGTCCTAAAACTTATGGATTCTGCCTTATATTTTGTGTTATCATGGCCCATTAGCTTCATTAAACTAGATATAGAGTTTTCCTCTGTTTCCTTACCAGTTTTTGGAAATTTGTTTGCAAAGTCCACTAGAAGTAAAGAAGTTTTCAATTCATAGGTATGAAGGAATTAATATCTGATGCATCAACTGGGTGAAAATATCACAACCAGTTATCAAAAACTATTTGTTCTTACAAATGATAAATTCAGCATCTTCTCACTTTAATTACTGTTGAATTACTGGGCGAGTTGGCCGTGCAGTTAGGGGTACACAGCTGTGAGCTCATATCCGAGAGATAGTGGGTTCGAACCCCACTGTTGGCAGCCCTGAAGACGGTTTTCCGTGGTTTCCCATTTTCACATCAGGCAAATGCTGGGGCTGTATGTTAATTAAGGCCACGGCCGCTTCCTCTCCATTCCTAGGCCTTTCCTGTCCCATTGTCACCATAAGACCTATCTGTGTCGGTGCGACGTAAAGCAAATAGCAAAAAACTGTTGAATTGCCCTATCAGTGGGATTGATATATTTTGGCAATGGCTTCTTGCTGTGTCTCAAGAATTTTTAATCCAATTTCTTGCTGAAGGCATTTTTATCAATAATTCATTCTCCTAATACTCACTTCAAAGTACTGCAGACAAAGAATATGGAATATTATCTTACAACAAAGAATTAATTAATTTAAAACTCAAACTGTAAGATACAATTTTATCCATTTCTGGATCTAAATCAAGAGGCTATATATTTAGCCCCTTAATTTCTCCTCATGTCCTCAGTGGAGACGACGTTTCACTCCAATGGAGTATGTAAGCCATACCATAGGTGCAACCATATTGGATGGGTATCTGTTAAGAGACCAAATTAACAAATAGCTCTTTGAAAGGGAGAAGCTTGAAGTTACAAGGGCAGCAATGCAGATGATTGATAAGGCCTTGTAACAATACTTAATATGACAGCTATGTTGCTACTGTACTTCTATGCAGCTAAATGCAACAGGAAACTTCCTAGGACATGCAGCTCTCTCGGAGTAAGTGAATTATGTACTGTTGATGGCTTCCTCCAAAGTTAAATGTTCCAGAGGTTCAATAAGCCTCCATTTCAATCTCTGGGTGGTGACGACAAAAGAGGAGGCAATCAACAGGAAGGTGGATACTGATATTCTGCGAGTCGGAGGGTGAAATGTTAGAAGTTTGAATTGTTGGTCAGAGAATCTGAAAAGGGAAATGGATAGACTAAAGTTAGATGTAGTTGGTATAAGGAAAGTATTTTGGAAGAAGAGGTAGGATTTCTGGTCGAGCAACTACAGAATAAAGTTAGTGTAATAATAAGTATGAAAATAGGGTAACGGGTAAGTTACTATGACCAGCATACTGAATGGATTAATGTTCTCAAGATACACAAAATCCAATTCCCACCACAGGTCTATATGCTTACTAGTTTTCAGCCAATGAAAAAGAAATGGAAAGTATATAGAAAGAGAAGATTTAACACAGTATATAAAAGGAGATGGGAATATAATTGTGATGAGTGACTGGAATGCACTGGTAGCCAAAGGAAATTAGGGTTATGTAGTAGGTGAATATGAACTGGGAAAAAAAGAATGAAAGAGGAAATTGGTTGCTCAAGTGACTTCTGCACTGATCATATTTTGTACTTGCCAACTCTTGGTTCAAATACCACAAACAACAGCTATATATTGAACCACATCGATCCCAGAGGATACGATTATTTACAAACACTTCATGCGTATAATATATTATTGCCAGGGATTGAAGCTAGGATAGTGAGCCAGACAGCGAGATGATACGCAATAGCAAGGCCCACCCACGACGTGCAGGGCAGGATCCCAACATCATGCGGGAAACTACAGATTAGTCTCTACCTCAGCTAACGAGTCATCTAGATACCACCACCCTGCCAAGAAAAACAGGAAAATACAGTGGTGGAATGGTAGTAAAATCATTCATTAAATGCACCTACAAACGATGTTCCGCGAGTGTGAAATGCAAGATAATATTGGTTAAATTTACTCTTTCTTTTGAGGTGATAAGATCCGCTAACTTGTGCCTAATGTAATAAATAATTGATTTCTAAGGAGCGTGGGAACCCACACAACTCATCACAAAGAGTTAGCATATGTTTGGTAGTGATTCCCCAAAGGCACAGCGTCAACTCAAGAGGTTTATGGTTATAGAACCAAGCTACGTTCTTGCATTCTGATGTAGTTGTAGAATGAAGTGTTTGTATCTATGTTACGGTGTGCAAATCATGAGACAATTAAAGTGTAAGACAGTCCACCAGAGCAGGAAATATCATCATTAAAACTTTCTGAAAAGAATATGAGAATCCAGAATAATTTTAGAATTGAAGGAATACATTCCAATACTGGTAGAATGGGGTGTAGAAAGTAATTAAGGAGAGACCCTGTAAACTATAAGTATTAGACCGCTAAAGGAGGGCCTAGTTTGATTACAATAGCAGGGAATATCCTTTAACTTACTACATGATAGTGAGGTCAATGACAGTATCATAACGCCCAGGTACGTTGATTACAGTGACTAACAACGCTCAACCCAGTAGAACGAATGGAGCCAGGATCATAGAATAAAAACTTCATGGTTTTGATCCGTATTGAATTGTGATCACAGTAATAACTGAACTTATGTAATAATTGTCCACCTTTTCAATGTTTACATTACATTTTAAATCTTGGAAATAGTTTCGGCCTTGGCTGGCCATCATTGGTCATGATACAAAACTGTACAAACACATCTAACGACTAAAACAAATGCAACCGGGTGAGTTGGCCGTGCCGTTAGGAGCGTGCAGCTGTGAGTTTGCATCGGGGCATAGTGGGTTTGAACCCCACTGTCGGCAGCCCTGAAGATGGTTTTCTGTTGTTTCCCATTTTCACACCAGGCAAATGTTGGGGCTGTACCTTAAGGCCACAGCCTCTTCCTTCCCATCGTCGCCATAACACCTATCTGTGTCAGTGCGATGTAAAGCAATTAGCAAAAAAAATTAGCAAAAAAACCAAATGCACAAATGTAAATGATGTTAAAAGGTATTAAAAGCACATAAAGTATGATGAAATTAAAATAAGGCTCTAAAATCCTTAGATGCATTGCATCATATTAAAATGTTTCCTTAGTGCTTCCTGTTAAAATATTTTGAAAAACGCTGAAAAGTTCCACTGTTAGAGATTGGTTGAGTCAAAAACGGCACACAAAGACTGCAGCTGGTAGAGATTTGCAATTCAGTGCGGTGTCCATGAAGTTGATCTTTCGTTGCGGCATGTGGAGTGTGGCCTACTGTTGTGTGCCTCAAATGAATAGATTGACAATCTCGAACAGAGGAACTTTTCAGCATTTTTCAAGATATTTTAACAGGAAGCACTAATGAAACTTTTTAACATGATGCAGCGCATCTAAGGATTTTAGAGCCTTATTTTAATTTCATCATATATTTTACATGTTGTGCACATTGTTCATTCCAGATGCTTTTAATACCTTTTAACGTCATTTGTGTTTGTGCATTTGTTTTAGTCATTAGATGTTTTTGTACAGTTTTGTATTATGGCTGATGATGGCCAGCTAAGGCCGAAACTAGTTCCAAGATTTAAAAATGTAATGTAAACATTGCATAATATAGTATTGAAACGGTGGACCATTACGACATATTATTATGATGGAACCAGGAAAACGAGGTGATAGGACCGTACAGGTTATACGAGCGATAGCAGCATTGATTGAGGAGAACGTGAGCATTCAACTTCATTCAGGCCAAGCAGACGACATCGCCATGGATTGCTGTGGAGAACGTGCCACAGGGACTTGAACCATGGACTCCCAGGATGCAATGGTGCACTAAACATTGCTGTGATACAGATGATGGAGCCAGATGACATCCCATGAATAAGTTAAATCTGAACAGATATTAGCATGGGTTAGACTAGTAGGGTTTGCTTTTTTGTTGGTAAATACATTTTTAATTAAGCCTCAAGGCAAACGAATAGTAGATTAGGCAGGTTCAGGACGAAAGCATGCCTTAGTTGAGTGTAGTTCTGTATGTGGGATTAGGTTATTGGTTTTGAGGGAAATGTGTTACAATAGTTTATATGTTTGTAGTTTGTTCGCTGGTTAGTCGTATCATATCCAGGGACATGAGATATGAGAGTTAGGGTCCTTAAACAGACCAAGGATGAGAGGGCCTTTTAGCTATTGATATCTGGAAGTAGATCAATATGAGGGATAGACAATATAATGATAGAAATGGCATGAATGATACTATGTGCATGAATTTACAGCGATTGGAAGAGATGGGAGAGCAAGAAGGACCAACGCTGACAAAGTAGAGTCCTCAAAGATATTCGGGCAAAAGTAATTTATGGTAGGGCAAGAGCATGAACCACGGGCTTTAAGATAAGATATACTACGAGAAATATGAAACAAGTGTTCTAAAATAATAAAAACTACGCAAAATATGGGCCAAGGGTTCTGATATAGGAAATACTACGAGGAATATAAACAGAGGCCCATGATATAGGAAGCATGTAATAAAAGAAATTATGAACAAGGGTAAATTTGAAGAGAAAGAATGAAAAATCAAGAGGCGAGAAATTAATATCAAAAGCGCCCGGGCTACCCTGTGAAAGAGTGTAGAAAGCCACGAAGTATGTGTCTGTCCTGCTACGGTTTCGCCTCCCTCGCCCAGGGAAGGTTTTTGTCTTAAGTACTTAAAGGGACAAGCTTACAGAGATAGGGGAAGAGCCAGCAATGACTGTCTCAGTTTTTGCTAATTCCAACTCAATGACCCAAGATCACCCCCAGCCATGAGATTTTACGATATGCTAACCCACTACGACAAGATTTGTTTCATGTGCAGACAATTTTGTTTCAGGTGCAGAGATATTTATTTGTGTGTATTTTCTTTGAATTTTTCATACAGTGTTGATTGTCATTTTATTGTCCTTGATATAAAAGGAATGAGCTCGTAAACTTACGAAGGGGAGAGAGATTCTGTGCTCAACCAACTGAGATATGGAACCGTGACCACATACAGAGTCGCTGATTATTTTGGAGGTATTTAGAGTGGTCCAGGACAAATTTTATTGTGTTTTGTGTTTTAAATGTTAGTGAATGTAACTGTGTGAACCTATCTAGCTTTTCCCTCATTAAATAGATGTAAATCTCCATCTGTTCCGACTAAAATGACCATAATATTTTCATGAACAAGGAGCTATCTCATGTATCCAAAAAATGAAGACAATGATGTAATTAACATGGGCAGATAACCTATCACTCAAATAATTCTGTGCTATGGTTTTATTTCAGATTTTATGTTTTTATCATTAAATTTGCCCAACCTTATTTCCTTATGTCCTCATTCACAATTGTGTACTCTGATCCCTGTCCTGCTAATTATATTTCAGAAACCCATTTTTGTTACCTAACAGACTACAGATTTACCGTTGACTAGCTGGAGGTTACAGCAAACAGGATAAGGTACAATATGTAGTCAATACCTGGAGACACTGGAAGGAAACAAATAAGCCTTCTTTATTCTCAGTCAGAGATTCTGAAAGTAGGTGCTGGATTGCAAGATCTTATCAGGAAAAGATGTTGACTCCAATCACAACTTTGTGGTTATGAAATGCCAACTGAAGTTGAAGAAATTGAGGAAAAGAAGGACTGTAAAGAAGTGAGATGCAGATAAGTTAAAGAAAATGAGAGTGAGGAAATATTTCAAGGAATATGTTGCACAAGGACTAAATGAAAATGCTGAAGGAAGCATAATACCTAAGAATGGAGAGTCCTGAAGAATGAGATCAGTAGCACTACCGAAGAAAGTATACTAAACTAAAATAAATCAGAAACCTGATCAAGGCTCAATGGATCTAGATTCAGGATGAACAGATTACAGTTCAATTTCAGATTTAAAAAAAAATAGAATAGTATACATTACAGAAATAAACTAGACTCAATAGTTAAAAGGAGAAACATAATTTGATTTAATGGAAAAAGCTCAATGTAAATGATTATATAATATATTGACAATAGAGAACAATGCCTCAAAGAAAATCCTGAGGTTTTAATGTGAACGAAATCAATAACAATTACAGTATAGCCTACGTATGTCTCCTCCCCTGCGAACCATATGACCTTGCTGCAGTGGGGAAGCTTGCGTGTCCCAATGAAGCAAATAGCAGAGCCCAGGTGCAACCATATCGGATGGGTATCTGTCGAGAGACATGACTAACGAATGGTTTATCGAAAGGGGGGGTAGCAGCCTACCAGAAGTTGCAAGGGCAGCAGTCTAGATGATTGACTGATATGGCCTTGTAATAATACTCAACACGGGTCAATGACCTAGATGTTAGGCCCCTTTAAATAACAAGCATCATCATCATCAATAATCAACATGGCTTAGCTGTGTTGATATTGCTACACGGCTGAAAGCAACAGGAAACTACAGCCATAACTAACTCCCGAGGGCATGCAGGTCTCTCTGTATGAATGATGTAGTGAGAATGGCTACCTCCCGGGTAACATATTCCGGAGGTAAAGTAGTCCCCATTCGGATCTCTGGGATACTAACATTCTGCGAGTCAGAGCGTGGAATGTTAGAAGTTTGAATCGTTGTGGTAGGTTAGAGAATCCGAAAAGGGAGATGGATAGATTAAAGTTAGATGTAGTTGGTATAAGTGAAGTACGTTGGCAGGAAGAGCAGGATTTTTGGTCTAGCGATCACAGGATTATCAACACAAAATCAAACAGGGGAAATGCAGGAGTTGGTCTGATAATGAATAAGAAAATAGGGCAGCAGGTAAGCTACTATGACCAGCATAGAGAAAGGATTATTGTGTCAAGATAGACACCAAACCAATGCCCACCACAATAATACAGGTCTATATGCCCACTAGTTCAGCAGATGATGATAAAATTGAAAGAATATATGAAGAGATAGAAGATCTAATGCAATATGTAAAAGGCGAGGAGTATTTAATTGTGATGGGAGACTGGAATGCAGTGGTAGGCCAAGGAAGAGAAGGTAAAACAGTAGGAGAATTAAGATTGGGACAAAGGAATGAAAGAGGAAGTTGGCTGGTTGAATTCTGCACTGATCATAATTTAGTCCCTGCTAATACTTGGTTCAAACACCACAAACGATGTCTGTATACGTGGACAAGACCTGGAGACATTGGAAGGTATCAAATAGACTTCATTATGATTAGGCAGACATTCAGGAAGCAGGTGTTGGATTGCAAAACTTCCCCAGGAGCAGACATGGAACTCTGACCACAACTTGTTAGTCATGAAATGCCATCTGAAGTTGAAGAAATTGAATAAGGGAAGGAATGGAAGAAGATGGGATCTAAACAAGTTGAAAGAAAATAGTGTAAGGGACTGTTTCAAGGAACATGTTGCACAAGGACTACGTGAAAAGGCTGAAGGAAACACAAGAGAGGAAGAATGGACAGTCATGAAGAATGAGGTCTCAAGGCTGCTGAAGAAATGATAGGAAGAAAGGAAAGATTAACTAAGAATCAATGGATAACTCAGGATATACTGGACCTGATTGATGAACGATGAAAGTACAAGAATGCAAAAAATGAAGAGGCCAGAAAAGAATACAAGGCGATTAAAGAATGAAGTGGATAGAAAGTGCAGGACAGCTAAGGAAGAATGGCTGAAGGAGAAGTGCAAGGATGTTGAAGGTTGTATGGTCATAGGAAAGGTAGATGCTGCATACAGGAAAATCAAGGAAACTTCTGGGGAAAGGAAATCTAGGTGTATAATATTAAGAGCACAGATGGGAAACCACTTCTAGGGAAAGAAGTCAAGGCTGTAAGATGGCAGGAACATATCCAACAGTTGTATCAAGGTAATGATGAAGATGATATGGCTCAGGAACAAGAAGAGGCTGTTGATGCTGATGAAATGCGAGACCGAATTTTGAGATCAGAATTTGACAGAGCTTTAAGAGACTAAATAGGAACAAGGCACCTGCAATTTATAACATTCCCTCTGAATTACCGACTGCCTTGGGAGATATCAGCATGGCGAGGTTATTCCATATAGTGTGTAAGATGTGTGAGACAGGAGAAGTGCCATCTGATTTTCGGCAGAATGTCGTGTCGTTATACCTATTTCCAAGAAAGTCGCTGCTGACAAGTGTGAAAACTACCGCACCATTAGTTCAGTATCTCAAGCCTGCAAAATTTTAACATGTATTATTTATAGAAGAATGGAAATACAAGCTGAAACTGAGCTGGGAAAAGACCAGTTTGGATTCAGAAGAAATGTAGGAACACATGAAGCAATCCTGACTTTATGTCTGATCTTAGAGGATCGAATAAAGAATGACAAGCCCATGTACATGGCATTTGTAGATCTAGAAAAGGCATTTGGTAATGTTGATTGGACCAAGCTATTTGAGATATTGAAGGTGATCGGGATCAGATACTGAGAACGAAGAATTATCTACAATCTGTATTAAAAAATCAGTCTGCAGTGATAAGAATCGAGGGCTTTGAAAAAGAAGCAGCAATCCAGATAGGAGTGAGGCAAGGTTGAAGCTTGTCCCCCTTCCTTTTCAATGTTTATATAGAACAGGCAGTAAAGGAAATCAAATACAAATGTGGGAAAGGAATCACAATCCAAGGAGAGGAAATCAAAACCCTGAGATATGCTGATGATATTGTTATTTTATCCGAGACTGCAGAAGAGCTGAAGAAATTGCTGAATGGTATGGACAGAGCCTTGAGTAAGGAGTGCAAGATGAAAATAAATAAGTCCAAAATGAAGGTAATGGAGTGCAGTCAAACAAAGTTAGGTGATGCAAGAAGCATTAGATTAGGAAATGAAGTCTGAAAGGAAGTGGATGAGTACTGTTACTTGGGTAGTAAAATAACTAGCGATGGCAGAAGTAAGGAGGACATAAAATGCAGATTAGCACAAGCAAGGAAGGCCTTCCATAGGAGAAAAAATTTGCTCACTTCCTAGCGTGAAGGAGATTCAACAGTTTGCCCGGCCCTTTCGGACTAGGACAACATGCTGATTCCTTCAATGTAGCGCGCGTACGGCCCAGAACATCTAAGGGCATCACAGACCTGTTATTGCTCAATCTCGTGCGGCTAGAAGCCGCCTATCCCTCGAAGAAGATTAGCCAGTTCTCCACCGACATTTGTTTCCTTAACGGTATGAACAACAGTCCAGCCGATGCACTCTCTAGGATTGAGAAAATTGTAAAACACACAGTTTTTCCTGCAGATATTGCCCCCACACAAAAAAACTGAGGAGCAACTCACTGTACTCTCGACCAGCGACTCATCTAGTCTTCAACTGAAGCAGTTTACACTTGAGGCCACAGAGATATACTGTGACATTTCTACAGGTATCATCAACCATATGTTCCACAGACTCTTTGAGCTATAATTTTCTGCAGTTCTACTCCATTTCTCACCCAGGGGGTCGAGCTACTTCCCATCTTATAAACCAGTGTTTCATGTGGCCCTGGATGCAAAGCGACAGTGCAAAAATTACCAACAATCGAAGACCCACAGACACAAAAATTCTTCCCTCTACATGTTCCTGAAACCAGATGACAGATTTGCTTCCTTCTATGTCAGTGCGGTCAGACCCCCTACCCCTAACAAAGGCTACCCTTACCTGCTAACCTGCATTGATCATTTCACTCATTGAAGCTCACCGTACTACAACTTACCACCCACAGGACAATGGATTTTTTTTTAAAGAGTTCACCACACTCTGAAAGCGGCCCAGTTCTCCATGACCTTTGCTGTGCATATAAGGAGGACATCAAGACCACAGCATTCCAGATGGTCTATGGCACAACACCTCAGCTCCCTGGTGAATTCTTTGAATCAACATCGCAGGCAAGTTTTCGACAATGTTCGGCTCACGGATATTACTTGGCACATAGCAGCACGTCAATTCAGCCCCAAAACCCTGGACTCTTGCAGCCATGTATATCTTTGTCAAAATGAAGTTTGTGCTACACTTCAGCGACCCTATACCAGATCTTACGAAGTGCTGCGATATTCCAGCAAAATGTTTGAAATTGTCATCAGTGGTTTCTTGTGATCACCTGAAACCTGCTTTCATCATTGAACAGCGCACATCAACTGCCACTACTCAACCGCTAGAATCAAGGCCAGGGGAACCTCACAACCCTTACACATTAACCCAAGTACCTTCCTCCTCATCAGTTCCAGAAACTATACCAACCAAAACCACCATCACATGTAATGGGCGTTAAGTGCACTTCCCTAAATACTTGATGACTTTATTTCAAGATAACGGGGGAGTGGTGTAGTGATCTGTTCTGGCGTGGAGTGACAATGTGAATCTCTTTGACTTTTATAGAGCTCCCTGTGTATAACCCCTCTGCATTGTTGGTATGTATCTTGCATCGTAATGTTCTGCTGTTCTTGTTCCAACATCACAGCACTAATTAAATCTTGTGTTTTGATTAGTAGTGACAATTATTCATCTACATATCCATTAAGCATAAGCTTAACCAACATATGTTTATTATGACAAACGTGGGACTTGGAATAAAACATAGGACATGGGAACTGCAGGTGTCACTTTGACTCAGTAGATAAAGCTTGAATGATACATCATCAACAGTACATCACATTAATGACAACAGAAACGTCATACACAATAATTTTACTCACCAATAATACACTGACTGACAGAGCAAATGCAACACCAAGGAGGAGTGGTTCGAAAGAGATGAAAGTTGGGGAAAAAACAGAGTCGGCACGGAAGAATAATTGATGTTTATTTCAAACCGATATGCAGGTTACACAATGCGCACGGCATCGACTCAGTAGGATGTAGGACCACTGCGAGCGGCGATGCACGCAGAAACACGTCGAGGTACAGAGTCAATAAGAGTGCGGATGGTGTCCTGAGGGATGGTTCTCCATTCTCTGTCAACCATTTGCCACAGTTGGTCGTCCGTACGAGGCTGGGGCAGAGTTTGCAAACGGCGTCCAATGAGATCCCACACGTGTTGGATTGGTGAGAGATCCGGAGAGTACGCTGGCCACGGAAGCATCTGTACACCTCGTAGAGCCTATTGGGAGATGCAAGCAGTGTGTGGGCAGGCATTATCCTGCTGAAACAGAGCATTGGGCAGCCCCTGAAGGTAGGGGAGTGCCACCGGCCGCAGCACATGCTGCACGTAGCGGTGGGCATTTAACGTGCCTTGAATACGCACTAGAGGTGACGTGGAATCATACGCAATAGCGCCCCAAACCATGATGCCGCGTTGTCTAGCGGTAGGGCGCTCCACAGTTACTGCCGGATTTGACCTTTCTCCACGCCGACGCCACACTCGTCTGCGGTGACTATCACTGACAGAACAGAAGCGTGACTCATCGGAGAACACGACGTTCCGCCATTCCCTCATCCAAGTCGCTCTAGCCCGGCACCATGCCAGGCGTGCACGTCTATGCTGTGGAGTCAATGGTAGTCTTCTGAGCGGACGCCGGGAGTGCAGGCCTCCTTCAACCAATCGACGGGAAATTGTTCTGGTCGATATTGGAACAGCCAGGGTGTCTTGCACATGCTGAAGAATGTCGGTTGACGTGGCGTGCGGGGCTGCCACCGCTTGGCGGCGGATGCGCCGATCCTCGCGTGCTGACGTCACTCGGGCTGCGCCTGGACCCCTCGCACGTGCCACATGTCCCTGCGCCAACCATCTTCGCCACAGGCGCTGCACCGTGGACACATCCCTATGGGTATCGGCTGCGATTTGACGAAGCGACCAACCTGCCCTTCTCAGCCCGATCACCATACCCCTCGTAAAGTCGTCTGTCTGCTGAAAATGCCTCCGTTGACGGCGGCCTGGCATTCTTAGCTATACACGTGTCCTGTGGCACACGACAACACGTTCTACAATGACTGTCGGCTGAGAAATCACGGTACGAAGTGGGCCATTCGCCAACGCCGTGTCCCATTTATCGTTCGCTACGTGCGCAGCACAGCGGCGCATTTCACATCATGAGCATACCTCAGTGACGTCATTCTACCCTGCAATTGGCATAAAGTTCTGACCACTCCTTCTTGGTGTTGCATTTGCTCTGTCAGTCAGTGTATTTCTGTGATATACAAATAATGCTAATAATTTTTTTATGTCCCATTAAGGTACACGAATGGAAGTCAAGCAGATTCCATAATAAGTTACCTAAAACTACAGAAATCAATGACACACCAAAATAATGGTACAAGGATTGAAATCACATTCATTCAAGAATCACACCAAACGTGTACCTAGTATTACTTAAACAGAAAAGCATGAGGAACAGAAAGCGAATAACTAACAACATATAATTATTAAGTCAATCACTGCTCAGAGACAGCAACGGAGAAATGAGTGGAGAAGTAAATGAAAAATGCCAAAAGGAAACACACACAGATACAATAAAGTAAAAGAGTAGTCTGTATCTGACCAACACACATACGAAGCGTGTTTTTTAAGTAAGGTCCGTTTTGTTGTAGACACTAGTAGTTCGCGCGCATATAGCAAGGAGCACATGCGTCGTGTACCGGCATGCTTCGGGAACAACTGTGCTCTGTAGCTAACCTGTACGGTTCTGTTCTTTTAAAATGTTTAAGACTATCAACTCGCCTGCCGCGTGTGAGGTTCGGTCAGTGATACGGTTTTTGTCAGCAGGGAACCTGTCTGCTGCAGAAATTCATCGACAGATTTGCGAAGTGTACGGTGATACTGTTATGAGTGGAAGTAAAGTGCGTAAGTGGATACGATAATTCAAAAATGGCCATGACAACGTCCCTTTTTAAGATGGCGTCCGGTATTGTGAACACGGTTATGTCTACTTCCGAGAAAGTAAGTGTAAAACTTGATGATAAGTGCGGTAAATGCCGTAAAACAGTTAAAAACGGCATCCTGTGTAAATTGTGCGATCGTTGGTGGCATTTTAAGTGCGGGAAGAGGTCCAGGGAGAAAAAATTTAATGCAATTGAAGACTGGTGGTATTGTTATATCGGTGATTGCGGCTCGAAATCTAAAGATAGAGAGTATGAAAATGCGTTGGAAATTATCATTATTTGCGAAATGACATTGAGGTGTGGATTAGAGTTCGAGTTGGATTCGAATTATGAACCTGTGCGAACTGAAACAATTAGGCCTAAAAACTGTAGACGATGGGAATCGGTGCCGGTAAAATACGCGGGCTTCAAAAAGCAGATAACGGACGATTGTCACTTTCCTGTTTTAAAGAATAGGTTTGAACCCCTTGCAAGTGGCACTCATGAATCTGTAGATAACAGCTCTGAAGTAAATTTGTTGGATGTTCGAAGTGAAAGTAACAAGAATATTGTAAAACCAAGTTGCAAAACCTCGCGAAAATCTGTGAAGATAAGACTTTTTACCGATAGTCAGGGGAGGAATATTGCTTCAGAATTAATTAGAAACAGTACACATGATGTTTCTGCTGTGATTAAGCCTGGTGCAAATTTTAATGACATAACCTCAGAAAGTAAAAAATACTGTAAACATTTAGGAGCTAGGGGGGTTACTGTTTATCTAGCAGGGACTAACGACGTGGGAAGAAATAACGCAAGGGGAATGATCTCTTCCCTCAGATCAAGACTCCAAGAGTTGCATCACACCAATGTTGTGGTATTTTCGGTTCCTCATAGACACGATCTTCCGGCATGGTCTTGTGTTAACAAGGAGGTAAACAAGGTCAATGAAGAACTTTTGAAAATATGTAGGCACTTCAAGAATGTAAAATATGTAGATATAAGTAATTTAGGAAGAAGATATTATACCTGGCATGGTCTGCACCTAAATAGGTTAGGAAAAAGGTATGTTGTAAATAGTAGGCCTATATTAGAGTTTGCTAATGCAATTAAAGATGTCGAGTGTAAAACTTTTCCTATTCCTCTAAAAAACTAGAGAAAGTGACTGATGTAGGTCGATCTGTTGTGTTAAGAGTCAAGGAATGATATTAATGCTTATGGTAGTCTAGACAGGTTAGGTACTTTTAAAACTGTATTGGAGAATAGTATTAACGTGCAAGGTAGACAGACTAGGTTAGGTTCTCATCAGTTCACTAAAATCAATGAACCAGTAGAAACAATCATGAGCAACATAGTTATTTTTCACATTAACTTACAGTCAATTAGAAATAAACTGGATGAATTAGATGTAATACTCAATAAAAGGCCTACTGATGTTTTGTGCGTAAATGAGCACTGGCTGACTAGAGATGAGACCAATCTATATATACCCTCATGATTTTGAATTAGGAAGTATTTTTACTAGAGATTTCCCACTAACACGTGGTGGAGCTGCAATATATGTTAAGAAATAACTTAAATTTGAAGTGATAGATGTTTCCTCCTTTTGCATTAATAACCTATGTGAATCAGTAGCTATTAGATTGTGTGAATATGATTTTGTTGTAGTATCTGTGTATCGTGCCCCTAACACCAACGTAAAACTATTTATATTACAGTTAGAGAAGTTGATTTCTTATTTAACTTGTAAATATGATCAAAAGGTTGCTATAGCTGGTGATTTTAATGTAAATATCTTAGTGGTATCACAAAATACTCAAAACTTCCTTAATATGTTAAGATCGCACGACTTATATTGTACACATGGCGAACCCACAAGAAATAATGCATGCCTAGATAATGTTGTAACCAATGTACACAAATCATTTTACAAATGTTCATTTCTAGGACAAGATGTATTGTCAGACCATGGTGGTATCTGGGTTGAATTTATAAAGTTAACTGTAAGAGAAGAGTTATCAAGTCATCAAAAGAATTAAAATGCATCAGACGTGTCATATCAGTTAAAGGGGTTAATGAATTCCAAGACAAATTAATAAGAACAGACTGG
Source organism: Anabrus simplex (assembly GCF_040414725.1). Taxonomy (NCBI): domain Eukaryota; kingdom Metazoa; phylum Arthropoda; class Insecta; order Orthoptera; family Tettigoniidae; genus Anabrus; species Anabrus simplex. The sequence continues at coordinate 709,980,247 of NC_090266.1, forward strand.
ACTAGCCTTTATGCCATGAATGATGTCAACTTTGCATTTTTTTATTTCATTTACACAATAATTATATATTTTAATTCAGCCTTCCCTGAAAAAGTTGTAACTATTAAGGCCAACAGCTCTAAACCAAGAAATAGAGTTAAAAACTGGTTTACGCCTAATTTGGGTAAAATGCGTAGCATTATGTTAGCTTATTATAATAAGTATAAATTAAATAATAATTTAGAGGATAAACAAATATTCAAAAACTACAGGAAATTATATAAAAAACATATACATGAGGCTAAACTTGCAGCAAATGACAGGTATATCCAAAGTGCGAACAATAAATGCAAAGCTGCATGGTCTATCATAAGAAGTGCTAGTCATACTTCAAAATAACAAAGATGTGATTCCTCTAGAACCTGATCAGTGTAATAGGTATTTTATCAATGCACATGAAAGCACATGTGATCAGGATAATAGCATTTCATCAGATGGGGATGCAAGTAAACATAATTTCTCAGACTGGTTGCGTAACTTTGATCTTCCCTCAAATGTATTGAATAATGATTTTAGGTGGGTGGAAGTAAATCTGCAAACAGTCAGAAGTATTGTCACAAATTTGAATTCATCTAGTACCCAAGACATTTATGGTCTCTCTAACAATACAATCAACGCAGTTATTGACATGATATTAATGCCATTGACATTTTTAATAAATTTAATGCTTAGACAATGTGTTTTTCCTGAGTGTTTAAAGATGTCTAAAGTGATACCTATCTTTAAAAAGGGGGATAGAATGTGCCCATCAAATTACCGTCCTATAACAATAGTACCCATTCTGAGCAAAATTACTGAATCCTGTATATTTATACAACTCGACGAGTACTTTTTCAAAAATAATTTGCTTTACAACAAACAGTTTGGATTTAGAAAGGGTCATTCAACGATAAAAGCAGTTGAATGTGTCATCAAAGGTTTATTAAATAATTTTGAGAATAAAACAGTCACAGGTGCTACATTAATTGACCTGACAAAAGCTTTTGATTCTGTCTCGCATGAAATCCTAATTCACAAGCTTGGTTATTATGGAGTAAGGGGTCATGAACTGAAATTAATGGCATCCTATCTCCATCAAAGGAGACAGATGGTGGTAATAAGTGATAAAAAATCTGGTATGGAAACGGTTAAAGCAGGTGTCCCACAAGGGTCTGTTTTGGGACCTTTCCTGTTTTTGGTCTATATCAATGACCTAGCATGTAATGTTCCCTGCACATCAGTTCTATATGCTGATGATACAACTTTCGTAAACAGTAATGTTGATATCACAACACTACAAAACCAAGTCAACACATCTGTTAAAATTGCTGAAAACTGGTTTCATCACAATAAATTATGGTAACTATTAATGTCACAAAAACAGAAAATATCGTATTTACCCTGGATCACACTGTAAATAATGGCTGCTGTAATTCTGTTAAATTATTAGGCCTACATGTAGATACAAGACTTACATGGGAAATATATACTGTACATCAGAACTCTGTAAGAGATTAGCCAGGGTGTGGTATCTGTTGTGGAAACTGAAAACCTGCATCAGTCGGGATATGCTACTTGCATCCTATCATGCTTTCTTTCACCCTCATATACTGTATGGGATCAGGTTAAGGGGAAACTGTCCCACATCAAATAATGTATTTATATGGCAGAAAAAGGCAGTCCGTCTAATTGCTGGATTAGAATTTAGAGACTCCTGTAAAACTTCCTTTGTGAGCCTAAAAATTATGACAGTTCCCTGTTTATATATTCTTACAAATATTATGCATGTGAAAGAGAATCTTTCCAAATTTAAAGAAAGATCTACAGTTCACATGCACGACACAAGATACAAGAATGATCTAGATACTCCTTACTCCAGGCTTAGTAAAGGCACAAACAGCCACTGTTATCAACAGCTTAAGATGTACAATAAGCTTCCACTACCTATTCGAACATTAGACAATAGTGCATTTAACAGGGTACTGTCACAATTCTTAAGGAAAAAGGCATCTAGAATGTGGTATTTCAAAAACTGACCTAATATAGGTAGCTAAAATAATTTTTCTAATGACTCAGGCATAATTACTAAGATATTGTATATAGATTATTTTTATTAATACTGACAATACCTAGTGTACATTTTCTGTACTTGATGGTGGAAGAATAAAATATCTAATATCTAAAATATGTAACATATCTAATATCCATGATGAGGACCGCTCCGGTCGTCGTCCTTTGATTACAGACGATTTGGTGGCTTTAGATGAAGCGAAGATTCGTGAGAACAGGCGCTTCACAATAACAGGTCTCTCAAACAAATTTCCTGTAAACGGCAGTGAACTCTTGGTTATCGGAGCAGGATGCAAGTTTCTATGAAAAGGGTATTTTAAAATTGGTTACGAGGTGTGATAAGTGTTTGAACAAACTTGGCAACTATGTCAAAAAATAGAGTGATGTCTGTAGTTTCTGAAAATAAATTTACTTTTTTGAAACAACCTTTCGTTGTGTACTTATTTTTAAACGGACCTTACTTAAAAACACAACTCGTATTTATATTGATAACACAGAATAACGACAACAGGAACATTGCCATTATGTTGGGTTCCTACAACCACGTTCATACTCGTAGCAATATGAGAGACACTCATTAATATACTACATATAATACTGGTAAATAATCCCAACGTAAAATGAAAGTCCTAGAAAGAAATGTTAAAAACCTTTCTTATACAATAGTCACAGAATATGTGAAATCTCCGAAGAACTCATGGATTCGTCAGTTAAATACAACAGTCCACAGCTGAAAGGTAAGGTCAAGTAGGACTCAAAGGATGAACCATGAGATAATAGACTTGACTGATAAACGGTCGACGTACAAGAATACAGAAATAAAATAGGAGGGGAGAATGGAATACAGGCAAATAAACACTGAAGTAGATAGAAAGTGCAAGATAGCAAAGGAAGAATGGCTGAAGAAGTAGTGCAAGGATATTCAATGTTGTATGGTTGTAGGAAAGGTAGATGCTGCATATAGGAAAATCAAGGAAACCTTTAGAGAAAGGAAAACTGAGTGTATAAATATTACGAGCTCAGATGAAAATACTTAGACTTTTTTATATCTACAGTGGTTTACATCATTTTACAGCTTTAACATTTAGGCATGTTTCTACATAATCACAATTTCGGTTGATGCAATTTTGTAGACGCTGTGGCAGTTTTTGTATGCCCATGTCATACCAGCTTCCCGCCATGCTGTTCAGGAAGTTGTGAACCTCATCTTTCACCTCGTCGTCGGTGCTGAATCACTTTCCAGCCAAGTGTTCTTTCAACTTAGGGATGTAAGTGATAGTCACTGGGCGGCAAGTCGGGACTATAGGGTGGGTGGGTGATGTTCCACTGAAACTGTTGCAGGAGAACAATAGTTTGCCAGGCAACGTGCGGGTGAGCATTGTCATTGAGAATGTTTATGCCCTTGCTCAACATTTATAGTTATGAATTTCATTGGGTTATGTACTGAAGTGGGATTTCAGGAAATTAAAATTCTTTCAAGGTCCACCTATTCAATTTTAATTTACTTGCTCAACATTCCTCTTCTCCAGTTCTGAATTGCCCGTCTGAGTATTTTCAGGGTCTCACAGTACCTATCGGAGTTAATTGTGGTCCCAGCGGGCATAAAGTCTACCACCAATACCTCTTTTCGATCCCAAAACACAGCTGTCATGACTTTACCGGCAGACTGTGTTTGCTTGAATTTCCGCGGCTTTGGCGACGAGGGATGCCACCCCTGGCGTGATTGTTGCTTGGTCTCAGGTGTAAAGTGGAACACCCAGGTTTCATCACCCGTGACAATTGAGCCCATAAAGTTGTCTTGCTGGCCAGAAAGCGTTGAAGAATCAACTCGTTGCCGCATATGGTGTTCTGTTAAGTCTACATTTCCGTTAAAAGTCTGTGAGCGGTGCTTCGGGAAACCTCAGGAACCAAAGTGCAGAGATCATCCAGGGTGATCCGCCGATCTTCACGCATGATTTGCTCAACCTTCATGACTGTCTCGACGGAAATTGACGGTCTCCCGTTCCTTTGTTCGTCGTGAATTTCAGTCCGACCGGCTGCAAACTCTCTACACCACTTACGAACATTTTTGACATCCATGTATGACTCACCTTACACTTCCGTCAATTGGCGATGGATTTCAATCGATTCAGTGCCTTTTGCATTCAAAACCGAATAACTGCGTGCACTTCGCACTTGGCGGTAGCATCCAATGGGAGCTCCATTCTCAACGGCTGCCAAGCGAAGACTGAGTGCCTCAGCGCGGCGTGCGCATGTTTATATGCGAGCGCGGGAAACACTCTTCACAATATTATGACCAACAGCCACACGGCGAGAGTTCTGTATTTATAAAAAAAATAGGAGACCTTATTTTTGGGTTTACCCTCGTACCAAATGAACGACTAAAACAATACCTGAAGGAAATATGAATTACATTTTTTAATGTATTGAATCCATTAATTAATTTTGTGTGGTTATTTCTAGCCGAGTGCAGCTCTCGTAAGGTTGACCCTCCGATTAGGGTGATTGAATTCATTTAATGGGTGTTTTAGTGTGTCTTTAGTTTACTTTCTGTTTTGTTTTGTATCGTAGCTTGTAGTAGTAGATAAACCTAACCAGTTCACCACCAGGTAACACTCATGAACTAACAGTTCTGACAACTACTAGACAGTGCTATACTCACTGCACTGAAGCATGAGAGAAGTGTTCTGGAAGCTAAGTAGCATCACAACAGATCAACACACTAAAGACTACCAGACCTTTCAAGTATAACCTACTAGTATTGGTGCATCAGTCTGTCAGTGTAGTTTCAGCTGCAATGAGTAAGCAAGTGAACAGGTAACAGCTGGCAAATTTGCGAGTGCAGAGTGGTGTGTAAATAATCATATTGTGATAAATAAACTAAACTGCAGTAAAAACATAAATTTCATATTCCTGGCAACCTTGATTGTTTCTAAAGGATATCAGGATTTTCTTTTTTCATAAAAATAAATTACATTAATGGGTAATTATTCATTACACAAACTTCTGAAGTGAAACTTCTTTAGTGGTGTTATGAAAAAAATTGATATGGGAATGACTAGAAAAAATGCAACATGACTGACAGATGAGAGGTGCAAAATCATAACATTCCAACATTAAAATATTTTTAAATTCATGTGAATGATTGTTTTTGGCTGAATTCCAAAGTACAAATAATTTTTAGTGGAAATTCAATGTAACCTACAAGTTTTCTATTGGATTAATATCAGTGGCCCTGGCCACTCTAAGACATTAATATTGTTCTCACTGAAGAACTTCTTCGCTTCCTTCAAAGTATGCCAAGGAGCAGAGCTTGCTGCAAAATGGATGTACTAACTAGATTTCATCATCCTGTCAACAGGTACCAAGAGCCCCAATCCTTCATGTGTGAAATGCCCCCAATACATCGTCTTCATGAGGCACTGTATGGTCTGTTGCAAATGTGCTGAAGTTGTTGGCTCATTCAGTGCTTGGCACACATATTGAACACTCAGCCCCTGCACTTCAAAGGGACTCTCACCAAAGAAAAGAACTTTTCCATTGTCCAATCCCTGATGACTATGTGCCCAGAAGAGTTCCCTGCACATTTCTCATGTTAGGTGTTTCTTTACAGGCCTGCAGGCTTTCCTCCAGCTGTCAGAAGTCTGCAACACACATTAGAAATGTGCAGATTCACTCCCCTTTCCCCAGTTTATGAGCTAAGTACACAGCAGTGAGCCTGGGGTTTGATTTGTTACTTCTGAAAAGAAAACAATCATCAGTTAGCAAAGTTTTCTTTTTCCCACCACAGCTTCCTTTTACCTTTGGTGAAATTGAATCAGTCAGTCTGTTTCACTGAATAATTCTAGTTAGGTATAGTGCATACACCAGTCCAACTCCTTGGCTCAATGGTCAGTGTTGAGGCCTTTGGTTCAGAGGACCCCTGGTTCGACTCCTGGCCAGATTTTAATTGCATCTGATGAATTCTTGTGGCTCGGGGACTGAGTGTTCATGTTTGTTCCAACATTCTCCTCTCCATCTTCAGACAACACCCCACACCATACAACCAACCACCACAGAAACATGCAATAGTAAATACATCCTCAAAATAGGATTGGTGTCAGGAAGGGCATCCGGCCATAAAACAGGACCAAGTCCACATGAGCAACACAGTTCACACCTACGACCCCACAAGTATGGAGAAAGCAGAAGAAGAATAGTGGATACACCTATTGGAATTAATAATCTTCTTCTGTATTGAGTGTCATTTAAAATTTGACATGATGAGAAAAATAGTTCGTAGAGTGTATAGTATTTTTCATATCTGGTAGTGTTTTTGATTATTCAACTGTTTTTTCCAAAGATTGTGTCGCCAACCTTATCACACCGAAATTGCGCTAAATTTATATTTACTCTGTGACTAAAACTGTGATTCTTTTGTTTTTACTTTTGCTGAGTAATGGCGCAATGTGTTGTTGATTGTAGAGTTGAGTTGAGACAGAATGTTTTAATAAATTTTTCTAATCAATTATATTATTGAGAGTTGTGCCCGAATTTATTTCTGATAACACCAACACCAAATTGAATAGACGATATGGAAGTATTCTGAAATAATGCTATAATCACAGTACACTTCCTGGGAGTTGTATCCATTGAAAACATACAGTAGGCATTACTGTATTAATAACACAAGAAAATTTATCAAAAGTGACAAATATTGAAATAAACACACTTTTAACCTAAAACAATCATCACACAGATTAATTACAAATGAATAAGAGTGTAATGAATGCATAGAAAATGCATAAGAAAATTATGAAAAAATCTGGTTCCTATTAATTTGCATGATTTTGTACATACATGTTCCAGATATAAAGCTTCCAGCAATATCTATGCTGCATTGTCTGCACAGTTACTAACCTCTCCTTAAGTGTACATTATAACAGGGGCAGAGCCAGGGAGCACTTTTAGTGGGGGAACTTTAACTGCAAGCTCTACGGGGAATGGAAATTTGGCAGGAGTAGGTGGTCGGAAATACCAAAGTATAATTAACACGTTGGGTGCCACGTGCCGCCATATGGCGTCATGATGGTCTTCAAATTTGAGTTAGCGTGACGCCATATGGCGGCACAGTAGAGTTTCAGGCGATGGGCCGTAGATAATCAGCTGTGACATCTATGCACGTAAAACTGGTACTAGTTGATGAGCGAACTTCAGGGTCTATTCCAGCACGGCCGACTGGATACCTCGCTGCGCTCCTTATACCGGCCTTGACAATAGCTTGTGAAGCCCAGCATAAGGCTGTAATTGGAAAGTTTCACCATAATGCCGCTGGAGCGCTGGCCTACTACCCACTGACCAAGGTCTGTCTAGGGAGGTCTGGTCACGCTACCACAATCCTTTGCGGTGGCGGCCATATTGGTCTCAAATATCGTTATGTGGGCGTGCCCGATGTAGTGATGCGAGTTATTACGTGTATTTTGAAGGAAAACGGGATACTGCACCGCACCAAATTTCTAAATAAGACAACTGACGGAATTAGTGTATCGCTTCCCGAGAGATAAGCAGAGGAGAGCTCAGTGGGTACAAAACTGTAGGCGTGAAAAATGTCAACCTACAGATAATTCGTCTTGTGCTAGGTTAGTGAAGTTATACATTCGTATTATTCCTGAATAATAATATGTTTATATGAACGATGTTTTATATTTATGGGTCTTATGTATTTTCTTTTAACATCATTTTGAAGAATCGCAGTTTGAACTAAAGAGGGCAGATGGACGGAAACTACTCAAGTGGAATTCCATCCCTACAATTTTCAACGTCCCTAATCCACCTAAGTCTTTGACATATAATAGGAAACCTCCCAAAGAAAGAGAATTGTCTTTCAAAACAAGCAAGAAAAGTAACAGGAAGTTTGTAATAGTAGTATTGATGTTTATGAAAATTTCCTTTTCATGTATCCGGCTCCATGGCTAAATGGTTAGTGTGCTGGCCTTTGGTCACAGGGGTCTCAGGCTCGATTCCCCGCAGGTTCAGGAATTTTAACCATAATTGGTCAATTTCGCTGGCACGGGGGCTGGGTGTATGTGTCGTCTTCATCTTCATTTCATCCTCATTACGACGCGCAGATTGCCTACGGGAGTCAGATCAAAAGACCTGCACCTGGCGAGCCGAACTTGTCCTCAGACGCTTCTGGCACTAAAAGCCAAACGCCATTTCATTCCATTCCTTTTTATGTAAACTAGAGACAGTATCGTTTTAACGCTACATGCAACGTAGAAATGTTTCACAGATATTTGAAATGCTTGTTCCTGTTCATTTACCAATTATAATCACAACAAAGAATAAGCCTATCACTTCAAACCAACAATTCATGTCCAGCTGGCCATCATTACAACAATTTTATTGATAATAGCAGTCTTATACTTTACTGTAGTTATTATTTACAGCTAAATTTCATTCATCTTAAATGATATATAGAGTACATTATATGGCTGGACAAATACTTGAAGATCACAACACTCGCTTCACTCGCACTAACCAACTACTGTAATTTAATGTACCGTAGTCTAACATAATAGCCTAATGCAATTCCTAAAATAGCCTAACCTAGGTTAACTTAACTTAATATCAATCGAATTTCTATTTCTGATGGAATCGTGTCTACCAATGGCTTTAATTTTCTTTATTATTATTATTATTATTATTATTATTATTATTATTATTATTATTATTATTATTATTATATGCATGAATATTAGGACTCGGCTAAGAGCCCCGTGGTCGACAACCCACGCTCCCTAGTTAGGAGCGCCTGACGCCCCTTTCAGTCGTCTCTTATGACAGGCAGGGCAGACCGTGGGTGTTGTTCTATTGCCCCACCCAAGGGGGAAATATATTTTGGGTTGTGACTACAAGGCCCTTAGCTGAATCTTGATATGGCTTTCACTATTCTAGCCCATCCGACCTCCCCTGGTCAACACTTGTTCTTTTCCGACCGCGACGTCATTAGCGCATTCGAAGCCTAGGAAGTTTTTCATTTCCACGCACCTTGTGGCCATCATCTTTCTTTTGCCGATACCTTCATGTTTCGAAGTGTTGGTCCCCTTCCATTTTTCTTCTGATTAGTGTTTATAGAGGATGGTTGTCCAGTTGTAGTTCCCTAATCACCACCACCACCACTTTGTACTATATAGCTGCATGGGTTATCAATAAACTAGTTAAGAGTAGCTAAGAACATCACTCTTGTTGCATACGTGCAGAATACTTTTGCCTTAGAACCCAAAGAAATACCATATGAATGGATAACAACAGTTACCATACATAATTTAATGCACTCAACTCAAGAGGCATTCAGTGTTTGTCAACATACTGGGGTAACCTTTTAGAAACGCAGTAAATATCGGAAATTACTTTCTTAATAAAGAAAACGCTGAAGGTAATTTATTAAAACCGTCGTTTAGTACTTTAAATACAGTACTTCAAGTTCAGTATTTCATGTACCGGTAATCATACTATGACACAGGTACTGTACAGATTTCTATGTTTCTGTCAATAAGATTACGTATTTGACAGATGATATTAATAAGAAACACAGCAAGACCAACTTGTAAGGAAGTAAAAGAGAAGAACATGAGCTTTTCTGTTGATTCTCGTTTCTCAAAAAAGAATTTTACGCTCTGTTAATTATCTTCCTATTCAAATAGCTGTGAATGTGTTCATATCATTTAAGTATTATACAGTTATATATACATGACCAGTAGATGCCCAATTAATTTTTTTATGAAAAACAGTTGGTATTTTGTTTTTATTTCAATGTACGGTACCGAAATCCTCTAAATTCGAATACACTTGCCTTTGGTTACGCTCGCTTAAAGACCCAATATGGCGGCTCCATAAGTAGCATTCGTGACTTGACCTCCCTAGACAAACCTTGCCACTGACAGGAAGCTGTATACCGCAAATTGCCGCATTTCCAGAATTATTTTTTGGTTTTGCTGTCGTAAATGTTGGCAAAGTGATCGCACTGAGGTGCTTGTTGGCTTGATAATGAGATCTGATAGTTATGCGCTAGTGAGTTAATTTTTTATTGTTTAGTGTGGTGATTATATTTTTGGAAATTGTGTTTACAAATCTTGGAATTTGAGACATTCTTGTGCACATTTTCGTACTTCGAGCAGAAATTTTATGGAAACAAGAACAAAGTGATTTCTCGCTATAACTTCGTCCTGAACAAGGATTTTAATTTATGTGCTAATTCGTTTTTAATGGTATGTTGATTTGCTTTTCTTTAACTGTGTTAGGAAATATTCAAATATATATTGCTGTGTGCCTTTTTTGTATTCCGAACAGGAAAAAAAAGCAAAGGGACACTATCATTTCACGAATTCTCTGTAGACCAAGACAAAACTACGGAGTGGCTAAAAGCAGGTAACACTCTCGTCTTAGTTTTCCGTTTCTATGTCGGGTATTTACCTTCGTTCTTCCTTTTTTTTTTACTCTGTTTACCTCTCCAGCGTTGGCTTTTCTCCCGGACTCAGTGAGGGATCCCACCTCTACCACCTCAAGAGTAGTATCCTGGAGCGTGAGACTGCGGGTCGGGGATACAAGTGGGAAGTATGACCAGTACCTCGCCCAGGCGGCCGGAACTTCTATGCTGAACAGGGGCCTTGTGTTGGGGATGGGAAGATTGGAAGGCATAGCCAAGGAAGAGGGAAGGAAGCAGCCGTGGCCTTAAGTTAGTTACCATCCCGGCATTTGCTTGGAGGAGAAGTGGGAAACTATGGAAAACCACTTCGAGGATGTCTGAGGTGGGAATCGATACTACTCTCTACACAGTTGACCTCCCAAGGATGAGTGGACCCCGTTCCAGCCTTCGTACCACTTTTGAAATTTCGTGGCAGGGTCAGGAATCAAACCCGGGCCTCCGTGAGTGGCCGCTAATCACGCTAATCAGGTATTCTTACCCATGAATTTTCTTTCATAGAATAATCCTTTAGGCGGTGTCGTATTTGCCATATGACAGCAACACAACACATTTTATCCAAGATAATCTGAACTTTAACATTTAAACATTGACAAGTAAGAATCACTACTGCTATGACGGTAAGGCCAACATATGAAGTGTTGTTACCTGAGCAATGGGGCCGATGACCTAGATGTTAGGCCCCTTTAGACAACCAGCATCATCATCGAGCAGAGAACAGTTTACAATTTATTTACTCAAAATACTTTTCGCTCACTGAATTTTTATTTAAAATTCTTCTTCTTCTTTCGCTATTTGTTTTACGTCGCACCGACACAGATAGGCCTTATGACGCCGGTGGAATAGGAAAGGGCTAGCAGTGGGAAGGAATCAGCCGTGGCCTTAATTGAGGTACAGCCTGATGTGAAAATAGGAAAGCCATCTCCAGAGCTACCGACAGTGGGGTTCGAACCCACTATCTCCAGGATGCAAGCTCACAGCTCACAGATGTACGCCGCGCGGCCAACTTGTTCCACCCTACTGCATTTCAAGTAAAATTTATTTTCTGAATTTAGCATGGCCAGCTTGCCCGGTATTTAATATTCTAGTGAAAGGTATAAATTAAATGTAATCTGAAACTATATGTATTGAAATTAACATTTAAACATGTTTGAGTCAAAATATTTATGTTCTGCATACAACGAATATGGAAAAAGTAAGACTCTTATGTTTTGTCCAGCCCCCTTCCTGAGAGCAGCGCTTGAAAAATGTTAAAACTCTAATTGAACAATGACTCTTAATGTCAATATTAACATCAGGAGGCAAAAGTATTGTGGTAAGTTCTGCTATGTATCTAAATGCCATGATAGTAAAAACGATTACTATTATTCCTCACAATTAAGGAACGTCAGTTGGACTACTCCATCCTCCGCAGTTTCATTTCACGACGTTATTTTGGCACATATCAATGAAAGTAGCCTTTAGGATTAATCATTTTAACAATATTAGTCAATGTAACATACTATTTTATTCCCAAAATTAAGATACATCGGCAATCAGAGTCAATATCAGAACGTCAGCTGGACTAAGTCATCTCCCCGCAGTTTCATTTCACGACATCATTTTGGCAAATATCAATGAAAGTAACCTTTAATATTAATCATTTTAACAGTATTAACCCATGTAACATTCTCCATAGCTCTAAATTACGATAAATCGGCAACCAAAGTCAATATATTTTCCATAAAGAAGTATGCATTTCTACCACAAATAGGTCGGCCGCCAGCGCGACGTGTCGAGCTGTGTAACTACTCCGATTACAGTGCGTGGACCCGATTGTCAAGGCCGGTAAGAAGCTAGCTAGAGCGACGCATCAAGTCGGCCGTGATTCCAGCTATGTATTTTTACTGTGTGCCACCATGTGGCGCCACAGTATTCTTCCGAAATCACTGACTGGCCAGTGGTCATTTTCACAGGTGAAAGCGCGCCAGGCATTGTTTACTCCTCATTTACGTACGTACTACCACTCAGTTTGTATACTTGTGCAAATACATGGGCGCCCGCAAGGGGGGGGGAAGGGGGGGCGCTGCCCCCCCCCCTGGAATTATAAAAAGTTGATGTTCAATTGTTTAATATCATACCAGATTATTTCATAAACTGAATTTACTGACAGTCATCTAGCATCTGTTATATTCGCAAATTTCTGTAAAAAATTTAATGTTGCTGACGTTATATTGGTATTTATATTCAAGAAAATTGTTAATGTGCCCCCCTTGGAAAAGATCCTGCGGGCGCCCATGTGCAAATATATAAAAACTGGAAGATATTGGTAATAATCTTAGTAGAAATGGTAAGCGGCTTGCAAGGAAGGGAATTAGTGAAGTGGGTATTTGTGAATTACTGATGGATTCTAATGGAGAGGAAGATGTAAGTGTTGACGGCAGTGAATATAACGCTAGTGATGATGAGTGCAGTGACAGTGACAGCATGACGGATGTATGGAGAGATGCGGAAGACGATGGCGATACTGATAGTGATATTATAGGTGGGCACGGTGCAGGTAATGGTGTAGACAATCATGTGAACAATGATGCCTGGGGTCCTTGTGTAGGGGCACAGAAAGATATTCCATTTACCAGCCAGGAGCATCTAAATCTTCAAATTGATACTTCTACAGCCACACCATATGAGTTTTACCGACTGTTCCTAACAGACGAAGTTCTTGATTTGATGGTACTACAAACTAATATCAATGCAAATCAAACACTAGCCTCTGTGCATATTAAGCGGTCTAGTCGTTTGAAGGAGTGGGTAGATACTACAAAGGAGGAAATGAAAGTTTCTATAGGTTTGAGATTGTGGGTGGGTCTTGTAAGAATGACTTCATTATCAAATTACTGGAGCCAGTTTTCTGTATATGGAAATAGTGTAGCTGGTAAGGCAATGTCAAGAAATATCATACAAGATGGCGACTACTGTGTGTGAGTCTGTGATATCCGTAGCGGTTAATGGTGTAAGATGCAGTGAAAAATGTGGCAAAAGCAGAAGAGTAGTTAAAAATGGGATTCTGTGTCGTAAGTGTGATGAATGGTACCATTTTCGTTGTGCAAATATTGTAAATAGGACTGATATTGAAGAAAGTGTGTGGCTGTGTCCCCAGTGTAAATAAACTGATAGTGAGGCAGAACAACAAGGAAGGGTGACTTACGAAACTATAATTAAGATTTTAGGAGTGCTACAAGAAGACTTATGCGCTCGGAAACATGAAAATGAAAGCTTAAAGGACAGAATAAAGAAACTGGAAGATAAAGAAGACATTGGAGAAGAAAGATCGCCGTGGACGGAAGTGACGCGTAGCCATTTTAGGCCTAATGTTAAACATATGGGAGAAACTACGTACAACTTAAAAACGGGAAAAAACTCTTTGCAGTGCCAAAATAGATTTCAGTTATTGCAACAAGTTCCAGAAGAAGACACACCAAGTTTTCCAAATAATTTTAAATCCAGTGGAGGTAACCTACAGAAGAAGAAAACCAACCGAAAATCAAGATCGCCAAAAATTCATCTCTACGCAGACAGTGAAGGGCGGGGTATGGCAGAAGGCATCAAGGATGAGCTGCAGGAACAAGAAACTGAGGTTTTAGGACTAATAAACTGAAGACGTCCTTTCAAGTTGTGATCCTGTGTTTGAGAAGGACAATTATGTGGTGATTGTGAGTGGTACAAATGACATTGCTGCAAATGAAGGTGAGGAACTAATTACGACCCTCAGAGGTATGATTTCCAAACTATCAGACTCAAAAGTAATTGTAGTTAATGTGCCACCCAGGTATGTCCTTTTAGAGGACTCGTGTGTGAACAAAGTTGTACATAATGTAAATATAAAAATCAAGAGATTATGTAAGGGTTTTAGAAATGTCAATGTACTGGTAGTAGATACTTTAGGTCTTGGAAGGCAAATGTTCACTAGGCATGGGTTACATCTGAATGGTAATGGAAAAGCAACTCTGTAGACAACTTGCTACAATTATCAACAGAGATTTGCAAACTAATCTGTACTTAAGAAAACCCATACCACTAAACTGGCATATAGGCCTACAGGGAAACTTGCCAGAAAACCCAGATCCTTAAATCAAGATCTGTGTACAAGGATCTGGGTTCCAGGGAAGTTCTCAACTCATGAGTCAAACGTTACCCAATTGCAACAGTTAAGTTTAGGGAGGAAGGGGGTCTGAGATTGCTCTTGGTAAACTGTCAAAGTAAGTTAGTATATAGTAAATAAACAACTAAAATTCGGTACATCCTTATGAGACTGATGTGGTGATAGGAGTGGAATCGTGGTTGAGAGAAGGGGTGGGTAATAGAGAAGTATTTCCAGAAGGATATACAGTCTATTGTAGAGATCGAGGAGATAAAAAGGGAGTGGGGGTGTTTATTCTGGTGAAGAAAACTTATTGTTCACATGAATGGTTTACTGATGAAAGGGATGAAATATTAGGGATCAAATTAGTTTGTGATAATATGAAAGAGGTGGGAGTTAGAGGAACATATAGGCCTGGAAGAGAGGAAAGAGACATGGAAATATTTGAGAAAATAATAGATTATACTCATAAAAACAAAAATGATATGGTAATAATTGGGGGAGATCTAAACTTGCCTGAAGTTGAATGGAATGGAGCTGCAAGTGAAGCCCATGAACAGAAACTGGCAAATAAGTGAATTTGGGAGGGAGGATTTACACAAGTAGTACAAGAACCGACTCGTCTCAATAACTTGCTAGATGTATTCTTGGTTAAACCATGGGAAATTGTTGATAAAACTGAGGTAATTGAAGGAATAGGTGACCACAAGGCTGTAATAATGGATGTAGGACTCGTACCAAAAATGCTTAAGAAGAGGGTCACACAAGACAAGAAATTATACAGAAAAACTAAAGTTGATGAATTTGAGACTTACCTTAAATCACAATTCAGTTGTTGGATAAGTGAAGGGAATAATGTGGATACACTTTGGGCTAAATTTAAAGGAATCATTTGGGAAGGAGAGAAGAGATTTGTACCTGTTAAGAAGGGTAAAATGATCTCAGACCCTGTTTATTATACAAGGGAAATAATAAAATTAAAAAGAAAATGTAGAATAGTAAACAGAAAAATCAAAGAGGGTAGGGAGAATAGAGAAACTAGAAAACAGCTAATGAGGGAACTGAATAGAGTGAAAAAGGAAGCAAAAGAGAATTATATGAATGGCATACTTCAAGAGGGTAATGACCACAAACAGAAATGGAAAAAGCTATATTCATATATTAGGAATCAAAAAGGAAAAGGAACCCAAATTCCTACAATGGTGCGAGAAGGGGGTGAACACTATTTAACAGATACTGAGAAAGCAAATCTATTTAGTAGGGAATTCAGAGATTCAGTAGAAGATTGTCAGGAGTTGGAAACCGTAACAGAAGGTAGAGAGGGAGAGACACATAGGGAAACAAGCTTCTCATTCACAAATGAAGATATTTTCAGAGAAATCCAACTGCTTCAGCAAGGAAAAGCAGCAGGAAGTGATCAAATTACTGGGGAGGTATTAAAGACAATGGGGTGGTACATAGTGCCTTATTTAAAATTTGTCTTTGACTATGTCATAAATACTAATGTAATACCAAAGGAATGGAAGGAATCTATAGTAATACCAATTTATAAGGGTGATAAAAGGAAACCAGAGAACTACAGACCAATCAGCCTGACCAGTATAGTTTGTAAAATACTGGAGAGTTTAATAGCAAAGTACATCAGAGGGATATGTGATGATAAAAATTGGTTCATGAGGAGCCAGTATAGATTTAGAAAGAAATTTTCTTGTGAGGCACAACTGGTGGGATTTCAGCAGGACATATCAGATCAGTTGGATTCAGGAGGCCAGTTAGATTGTATAGCCATAGATCTTTCGAAAGCCTTTGATAGAGTGGAACATGGAATATTATTAAGGAAATTGGAGGGAATATGGTTGGACGTAAGGGTTATACGTTGGATAAGAACATTTCTAAATTCAAGGGTTCAGAAAGTCAAAGTAGGAAATAATATATCACAGGAAGAGAAAGTTTGGAAGGGAATTGCACAGGGTAGTATAATCGGTCCGTTACTTTTCTGAATATACGCAAATGATTTAGGGAACAATATAACATCGAAAATAAGATTGTATGCAGATGACATAATTGTTTATAGGAAAATAAATAACATTGAGGATTGTTCAGAATTACAAAAGGACCTTGAGAGTATCCAACAATAGGTTGAAGATAATAATATGAAGGTTAATGGAGGCAAATCAACTGTTACAACATTTACAAACAGGAGCTCTAAAACTGAATTTGAATATACTTTGTACAAGGTAGTTATCCCAAAAGATGGCAAGTGCAAATACTTAGGTGTGAGATTTGAAAGTAATTTGCACTGGAAGGGTCATGTTGATGACATTGTTGGGAAAGCATACAGATCGTTACATGTCATGATCAGGCTACTTAAAGGATACAACAGAGAATTAAAAGAAAAAGTTACTTAAGTATGGTTCGTCCATTATTGGAATATGCAAACAGTGTTTGGGATCCTCACCAAGAATACCTAATAAAAGAACTAGATGGTGTGCAGAGGAAAGCAGCAAGATTTGTAACAGGGGATTTCAGGAGAAAGAGTAGTGTATCAGAAATGTTAAAGGAACTTGGGTGGGAAACTTTAAGTAAGAGAAGGGAGAAAATTAGACTTATAGGATTTTTTTTTTTTTTTTTTGCTAGTTGCTTTACGTCGCACCGACACAGATAGGTCTTATGGTAATGATGGGACTGGAAATGGCTAGGAGTGGGAAGGAAGCGGCCATGGCCTTAATTAAGGTACAGCCCCAGCATTTGCCTGGTGTGAACATGGGAAACCACGGAAAATCATTTTCAGGGCTGCCGATAGTGGGGTTCGAACCTACTATCTCCCGAATACTGGATACTGGCCGCACTTAAGCGACTGCAGCTATATATAGGATTATATAGAGCCTATACAGGAGAAGAAGCATGGAGAGAAATCCGTGAGAGGCTTCGGTTGGAAAATCATTATATTGGCAGAAGTGACCACAAGTACAAAATTAGAAAGAATTTTAGCCGAAGCGATTGGGGTAAATTTTCATTCATTGGGAAGGGCGTGAAGGAGTGGAACAGTTTACCAGGGGTAGTGTTTGATCCTTTTCCAAAATCTGTACAGATATTCAAGAAGAGAATAAACAGCAACAGAGAAAATAAATGAAATTTTAGAGGGCATTCGACCAGTGCAGGATATTGTAAATAAAAATGTGTGTGATTAAATTAATTCCATTCCCTGGTCTATGGAGTTTGGACAGCCCAAGTAGGGGACTGCCTGCAGGGGTGAAGTACAGTGGGGACTTCGAGGGCCCTGGGACCACTACGGTAGCTGTGAAGGCCCTTCAGGAACTCTGAAAAGTGGTGGCAAAAGGGGCTCTGGTTAAGACGCAGCAGATCGTTATGCTGCTTAGGTTCAAAAATGGGTAAAATATAGATATGTAAATAAATACAATGTTAATTTTAATCTTATACCAGTTGTATACTATTATTAGAAGTCATTTCACATACTGTATGAGTTGACTATGTTTGTAAGTACAGGAGATATTATAAGTAGAATTTTTTAAACAATATAAATTTATTAAAGGATGATGTGTTTGTTTAATAGAAAAAATTAGTGTAAATTGTATAATATTGTATTCTAGGAAAATATTTTCTTCGTCGCTTGTTAATTTAAAATTTAGTGCTTGACAATAATGTATTTTAGTGTACCATTTGCCACCAAGGTAGACACCTCATTTGCAAATAAAGAGATTTTGATTTGATTTTGAATCGTTCTCAGTTACTACTTCGATTCTGGCACTTTGGTCCCAATGAAGCTTCAGCTGGAAAGTTGCACAAGATTCAGCCACTGTTAGATATAATGCATATGAACTTCCAGAGTGTCAAAACTCCAGGGGAAAACCTCGTAGTTGATGAATCAATGATTCCGTGGAGGGTTCGTTTATCATTCCGGCAATTTATGCCTGGTAAGGCACACAGGTTCAGTGTTAAACAATTTAAGCTGTGCGACGACACGGGCTACACCTACAAAACTAAAGTATATGCTGGTAAAGGTACCTTGAGTGCTCGGAATACACTGAGCATGGCTACTCAAGTTGTAATGCAACTTATGGACCCGTATCTGGACAGTGGCCGTTTTCTCTGCACCGAGAATTATTACTCATCAATTGAGTTAGCTGAGGTGCTACTGGATCGTAAGACACATTTTATTGGCACACTTGGAAAAATCGAAAAGGTTTACCAAAGGATGTTGTAAATGCAAAGCTTAGGGATAACTCATTGCAATGGAGAATGGAAATGGACTGACAGTGATAAAGTGGAGAGATCAGAGGGACGTGCTGATTATGTCAACCAAATGTTCTAATGAATTGCTACGGGCAAAAAGAACAGGAAGCACAAAGATGTGGTTAAACCGAAAATGGTAATAACGTACAATAAAATGAAAGGAGGAATAGATATTGTAGACACACTTTCTTCGTATCACACTGCAATGAGGAAAACCATCCGATGGTACCATAGAGTTGCAGATTACATTCTTTTTGGTACTGCCGTTGTAAATGCACTGCTTCTGTACAATAAGACGCGGGTTACTGGACATCGGAATATGTCTCTTGCGGAGTTTCGAAGGAACGTGGTCAGCACTCTACTTTGTCTAACTAACGACCCTGTCAGACGTACTCCTAAGAGAGAGAACCACTACCTTGGGGAAGCCAACAAGACGGAAGGACAGAAATGTACCAGGTAAATGTTATCAAGTTCAATATTACTGCACATCCGCAGGATGTCAATCCTATTTATAAAATTATTTTATATTTCTTCCTTTCAATATTGCAGGAAAACTTGAGGTCGGTGTCGAAGCTGCTATCTGCAACTATGCAAAGTCATGGGGAGAAAGGCTGCTGCTTCTGCCGCAAAAAGGGTGTCAACTGTCTGCACAACCTGTCTTGACACACCTTTCCTTTGTCTGAAGTGCTTTGAATCATTTCACAACAAAGAGTGACTGAAGGTTAATTGTTATTTAAAGTCTAATGCATATGATGCAATGCGTCACTGCCTGCCAATCGTACCAAGACTCATATTTTCATTGTTTTGGGTTATCAGAAAACTGTTCACAACAATATCTAATGTAATATAAGTATCTATTTTGCATTTTACTAGGTTTTCATAAATATTGCGTTAATTTTTAATTAGCAAATAAATCTCCCGTATTTGAAATTCGTATTGCAAATTTCATGTCAAAAAATTCTGTGACACCATATGGCGTCACGCTATATTTTCATATTTCATAAAAATTGATGTGACACCATATGGCGTCATATATGACCGTGGTATGGTGAGATAAAGTTTACTTAGTACATCATATAAATACATCCCAAGATTATATAAACAGCCTACAACGCGTACAATTGCTTTGGCACCAGCGGAATACTATTCAAAAACATGCCTGGCACCAGTGGAATAGTGTGCTAAAATCGGTTCGGAACGCTACTTTGTCTTACTCTTTGAATGTGTTTGAAAGTGCTTCTAAACACCAGAAAGTAAATTAATTAATTAGTCAATTATTATGCTTTATTTGCTTGCAAATAGTTCTAGTGGCAAATTTCAAGGAAAATTTTTTTTTTGCTAGTTGCTTTACGTCACACCGACACAGATAGGTCTTATGGCGACGAAGGGATAGTAAAGGGCTCGGAGTTGGAAGGAAGCGGCCATGGCCTTAATTAATGTACAGCCCCAGCATTTGCCCGGGATGAAAATGGGAAACCATGGAAAACCATCTTCAGGGCTGCTGACAGAGGGATTCGAACCCACTATCTCCTGGATGCAAGCTCACAGTTGCGTGGCCCTAACTGCACGGCCATCTCGCCTGGTGAAAATAATAATTAAATTGCCTCAGCCACCAGGTGCTGTCATATTGAAGTGATGCCATCTAGGCTGCCTGCAAGTCAATTTCAACATTCAGTTGTACTCCGCCAGATCACAATAGTGAACGGCAACTCTACAGTTTCTTACAAAATTCCACAAAGGTGGCCTATGGCTGAGTTTTTAATTAATTTTGTCAGGTAGATACCACCAGAGATATTCAACACGAGGAAACTCGTGGACATGGAGTGCAGAGGAATTTTCTTTCATAGCCTCAGAAAAGTGATGCCGCCCGTTTGGTGTGAGAAATTTGTGAGGGCAAATTGCCTTATTTGCGACAATCAACACTGGGACAATGATTGGGCGCAGGTGCGGGTTGGCCAAATCACTCAAGCTACATTGCCTGTATCCGGTAGACAACGTGTAAAGTTGCGAAAGCCTGTGACATTGGTGAAGGATGCAAGCTATTATACTATGGCACATCATTCTGACAAAATGGCATTGCAATTTCTCAGAGATAACATCTTCTACATAGACCATATATCCAATTGCTTGATTAGCAGCTGAGTTGTCACCGGGTCAAGAACAGTACGCATCGTCTCTTGTTATGCGCCAAAGGTTAGTGTAAGCAATTGAGGATGATCCATGGATCGAAACTAGTGTTGAAATTTAGATGTAAATAAATAAATTCTACAACATAAATAGTATTGATTAGGTGGGAATGTCAGAAAACATTACAATTCACAAATCGATTACTCGGTGGTAAAGAGGAAGATCTGCGGCTAGTAAAGGACTATAAAGTGGTAAAATCAGACAACATCTCTCCTCAGCATAGGCTCCTGGCTCATGGATTTCAGCTTCACATTCGCCCACTTGTCCGACCTGTCAGCACCACAAAACGTATCAAGTGGTAGAAGCTCCATAACCAAGCAACAGTGCTAATGGACACCATCTGTCCGCTCTTGTATACTTACCGTCTTGTGAAAAATAATGGAATGTGATCACTGTATGAATTCAATCGAGTGCAATGGAAATAATTGGAGTACCGAGCTCGATAGTTGCAGTCACTTAAGTGCGGCCAATATCCAGTATTCAGGAGATAGTAGGTTCGAACCCCACTATCGGCAGCCCTGAAGATGGTTTTCCGTGGTTTCCCATTTTCACACCAGGCAAATGCTGGGGCTGTACCTTAATTAAGGCCATGGCCACTTCCTTCCCACTCCTAGCCCTTTCCTGTCCCATCGTCGCCATAAGACCTGTCTGTGTTGGTGCGACATGAAGCAACTAGCAAAAGAAAATTTTTTGAAATAAATAATTGGAATAAAGATACCAGGAAAGCATTTAATGGACAAACAGGTCTGGTGGTGGAATGACGAGGTCCAGTGCTCAGCAAAGTCCAAGAAGATCACCAACAAGAACTAGCAGAGGTCTGATCCACTATACGGAACTCAAATCTGTCACCTCTATGGGCAGTTAGATCAACCCGGAGGAACCAATGCTATTTATAGGATCACCAGATCTTGTCATCGAGCCACTGAAGCTGTAGGTCATGTCAACCACGTCAAGGACGAACATGGACAGCTCCTTCCAAAACCAGCGGATATACTTAGATGCCGACGTGAACACATTAATGCCATTTGTAATGAGTAGTTCCCACATCAAACTATCTCCATAGCCCATCCAGTATAGAGTGCAGTTCCACCCATCACACCTGCCGAGGTTGCAGCTGCTATCCGAGCAATGTAAAACAGCAAAAGCAACTGGATCTGACAACATCTCTGTTGAAGTTTGGAAGGAGATGGAGCAATGTGAGACTGAATTTCTAGCAAAATTTTTAATCAAATGCATTGAAGACAATGACATACCACCCATCTGGAAAATCAGTATCACCGTGACAATCTGGAAAGGTGAGGGTGATGTTACTGTCTGCGCCAACTAACGCCCAATTTCTATCTTCAGCCACACCATGAAAATCTTTCAGGGGATGATTGACACATGCCTAGAAGTATCGTCTTATCAAATCAATGCGGTTTCGTTAAGGACCACAGAATGACAGATGCTGTCCGTGCTGTCTGATTGCTGGCAGAGGCACTGAAAGAAGAGAAGTACGGTCCATTTGGCTTTTCTAGATTTAGAAAATGCATTTGAATGGGCCCCCCCCGTGAAATCACTTGGTATTCTCTCCATACCCACAGAGTCCCAGAACAATATGTCCATTGGGTTCAGCTCCCCTACCACAACTCTACAAGCCCTGTCCGCTGTGCAACTGGTGTCACAGCACCACCTGACATTTGAATGGAAGTTCACCAAGGATCCGCCATGTCACCACTCCCATACATTCTGTGCATGGACATCGTAACCGAGGACCTGTAAACACCCCATCCATGGACCCTTCTCTCTGCTGGCTAGTGACTCAAGAAACAGGCTTAATGAATTGGTTACCCAGTGGGAAACAGAGCTAGAAACATTTGGATTGTAGCTAAACCTCGCAATAAACAGAATACCTGGAATGCGGCACCCAGGCAAATGGGAAAATATTGGTCAATGACATCCTATTACCAAAGACATCTGCATTGGCTCCTGTGTGACAGCTAATGGTGACACACTTGAGCATGAGTCAATGTCGCTCAGTTGAAGTGGCGTCAGGCAACATCCTTTGTGACTGCAAGATCCAGCTGTGTCTCAGATCGAAGATATACTGCAAAGTCGTTCACCCAATGATGCTGTATGGGGTGGAATGTTTGCCAGTGACAAAGAGACGTGCACAGATCCTGCACGTAAAGGACATGTGCATGCTTAGGTGAACGCTGGGAGTCACGCAACTAGACCACACTAAGAACCAACAGGTCAGGAACACTCTTAGAGTTACCCCGATTTCCAAAAAAATGAGAGGCAATATTGAGGTAGTATGGTAACTTGGCCAGAGCTGACGCAAAGACAATTGCGAAACGAGCTCCGAAACTCGCTCCAGACGGACAAAGGCCTTGAGGCCGACCTGAAAAGTGGTGGTTGGACTGTCTGTGGGAGAACATGAACGTTGCAGGTGTTTATCCTGTGGAAGCTGGAGACCAGGCAAATTGGAAGGCGAAGTGCAAGAACGCACACCCCACATAAGAAGGGAAGGATGCCAGGAAGAGGATGAAGAAAAAGAGAAACAGACTACCTCTGCCATTTCTAACTCGCAATCTCAGGATCCAGTGGTGGACACACTACCACTCACCTAGAGAAATACCAGTTCAGGTGAGGAAGTCTCAGTGATATCCGGGAAGGAGAATGTGCCAGCTGGGGAGGCATGTCACATACCTCTGAAGGCTTGATTAATGAATAAATGGAGTATCACTACAAAGGAACATGGGGAAACTGGAGATCCTGGTGAAAACCTGTCTGATCTGCACTTTATCATGTTTTACATGCAGTCACCAGGTCTGAACCCAAGACTAGCGATGTCTAACCGGTTTAAACACTAAGGGACCACAAGAATGAAGTAAAAATAAATTGTGAAATTTGAAAAATCAAATCACACCTCATAATTAAATTAAACGAATGTCCAGCGGCACAGCTAAATGGTTACCTTTCATCCGAGGGGTCCCGGGTTTTATTCCGGGTCAGGTCGGGGATTTTAATCTTAACTGAATAATTCTTTGGCTCAGGGGCTGGGTGTTTGTGCTGCTTTCAGTATTAGAATTCATCTTAGGTAGGGCCCCGTCCTCACTGAGGTGCAGGTAGCCTACAGGGCGTCTACTTTAATGCGCTGCACTAGCCCTCTCCGGAGGCCAAACGTCATTACTATGATTATTATGTCAATCAACATCTTACTTAGAAGATGCATAGTAGGCCATTTTTTACCTTCTTCAGAAATATGAACAGGAAATGCTACTGTTAGCGAGTCTTAACATTTAAAAACTATAAAACAAAAATAATATATTCAAAAGTTAATAAGAATTTCCTTCAAGTAAGAAGACCTAGAAAAATGATTACATTTTTGACAACACCCTTGAAGATTTTGAATTTGCAGAAAACAGACATATCTGAATGTTAAGCTGGATTCAATCTTGAGCCGTATTATCCATTTAGAGTCTCGAGCAAAAGAAAAAGAAAAAAGAAAACATTCATAATGAAAACAAATAATAAAAGCAGGCGAGCTTGCAGTTACGCGATTCTAAATCTTGTGATCATCAAGTCAGGGGACCAGTAGTTTTATGTGGAATCCGAACAAAAGAGACGTAATTGTCCGCTTCGAAAATCTCACTTGCTCCTGTTTTTGGGAGAAGGTGGATTCGAGTGTCAGCATCGGCACCCCTAAAATGGTTTCCCGTGGTTTCCCATTTTCAAACCATGTACCAAGTTCACTACCTTCCCAGTACAGGCCCTCTCCTTTCCCATCATTGACAAAAACTGCAGTTGTTAGCGCAACATTAAACAGGTAGCAAAAATAAATTTGCATGTACTGCAATCCATGATCGCTTTAGTAAGAAGTCAGCAAACTAGGAATGACCTGTCACTTCCTAGAAACAAGAAATACTGTAGGGTCATCACAAGGAAAGAACGAGCAGGGAGGTGCTACGAGATAGGTTGCATCATGGGTAGCCCATCTTACATACTGAACCCGAGTGACTTAGGCCCAAAGTCAATCATGATTTGATTGATAAAATAATATATGGTACATTTATTGAAATACAGAAGTGTAGTTGAAAACATTTCATATATGTAATGTCGAAATAGGAGCGAAGGAAGGACGACAGGCTGGAGCCTGACGGATTAGCTCGACACACCAACATTTAGCTACTTCACAGCAGGGGATCTCATTAGTTGGCGAACAAGGAAATACAAGTCTACAAATAAGTCTTGGTCAGAAAGAGAAAGGGATAGTTTGACAAAGGAAGCTCGCTACATGAGTAATGCGCTGGGATATTTTTGGCAGGACGGAGATTCCCGTGCCGTCATGGAAAACTACAGCGGTTGCGAGTACATTCGCTAGCCTAGGTTCGGGCAGGTGGAGATTTAAATCACGTGACCGCTTGCCGGCCAATCGTAAAAATTTGATGGAAGACTCAGGGATACCATCTTAAGGAATGATGGATGAGATATTCTCGTAACTTCAAAAGTAATTAGTAATAAATTATTGTGAGTACACGGATCGATGTAATGAATTTATTAGATGTCACGCATGGAAAAATAATCAATAATTATTGGCAAATTAAATAAATTGGAGGCTGGATTTCTTGGAAACCAGACAGCTTGAATGTCATTGGCTGGACGAAGACCACGTTGTGAGGGACGCTTCCGAAGGCGCGAAATGTGAGGAGCTAAATCCACCCGTATCTCCTAAATCTGTGATCACCAGGAGTTCATATTTAATCCAGCAGATATGCTAGCGGAGTGGATTAATTTGATGTAAATTTTAACGTCCAATTCGGAGTGCAAGTACCGATATTAAAATTCCACCCCCTCCCTCAGGGGTATGACGTCAATGAATCCGCGGGAGAAAGCTTCATCCATATATACGGGACAAGGGATCATCGCCAACACACTTGAACTGAATCTCTGGAGGTGAACCGTCGGTCGCAGCTAACTTCGAATTTTACGGGCATACAGTAACTCAACATTTAATGGCGCGAGCATCCGCCAGTGTTTGTAAAATGTGATCGCGCTCAAGCAACATGAACTGGAAATAGGTAACGTAGGACAGTGTTTGTCAGTTATAAATATCAGTGAAGTAAATTAATTGCACTGTAAGAGAGTAATATAAATTGTACCACAATAAGTACGTAAATAACAGACTGTGTGACGAACAGTACTTTAAGGGAATAATAGCCTGTACTTTGCAATATCGAATCGCTATCATGAACACTTCAAGAGTGCCGTATGAAACGGGCGTATCGCGTCGGACGACATAAATCGCGACGGGCGTAAAATTTGACACCTCGTCGTACGTGTCCAGGTCCATTGTGCGGTAATTGGACGAAGATTAAAATAGTGTAAATATTAAATTTTTGGGTCTAGGATATTAATTTCTTGTATAAAAGTTAAAGTGTTCAGTGTTAACGTTGTCAATGGTGAAGTTTTGTGATAATTAAGGTATTAGTGTAAAATGGTAATGTGCCAGGAAATCTTTTGTGGAACTACGCCATCAAGAATGGAGGAGTAAAATGCAGAGAGGGGCCGAAAGGAGCCTCTCATCTGCAAAGCTGTAATGGAATACCGAGAAACTAAGATGAGTACATAATGTATATAATATTTGGGAAATGTTAGCGTGATTGGGAAAAATGGGAATAATTTGATTATACTTGGTTACCTTCTGTAACAAGATGAGTCGCTTAACGACCCATCCTAAATTTGTAGCACGGACAGTAGTAAATATAACAATGTAAATAATCGGGTCTTTTATGTATTCAGTTTGTTGGAGATGTAAATTTGTATATATAGTGTAGTACGTTAAGTCATGCATGCATTCATATTTCTTTGTAGTCAATAATTTTCTTTCATTTGATTTTGGTTATGATAGTTAAATAAGACCCGATATGTGTTTTTCTGTTTTGTCATTTTAACGAGCTATGTAATGACATTGAAGGAAGGTCCAGCTTCGTCATACCAGCTGTGTTTTGTTGTTGATTAGTATGTTCATATTTTCAAAGTGAAGTTGTTCAAATTTGTGAGAAGCGATTATAATAATAATTTTCCAAGTAAATCATATCTGGATTGATTAGTGCCAGAATAAATCGAATTTGTAAAAGGGGTTATGCGTTAAACATATTAAGAGTGGACTACCGTGTAACAGGCGAAAATTATTTTTTTAATTAATAATAATAATAAATAAAAATAAAACTACTTTTTTGAAGATTTTGGTTATGATAGTTAAATAAGACCCGATATGTGTTTTTCTGTTTTGTCATTTTAACGAGCTATGTAATGACATTGAAGGAAGGAATTCGAGGAATTTAAGTGATCTGGTGTTGAGTTTATCGGGAATCATTTAATGACGGGATGTCGTTTTTTTAATTCGGAATTAAGGTGTGTGGTAATTTAACTTGATAAATTAATAATATTGAAATGTAGATCGGTGCTAATAATCCGTACATGTTAATGAACGTGTGGTTTAAATTACGGTCCAATATTTTTCTTTACGAATAAATGTCGTGTCTTAAATTTGCAATTCATTAGCCGGAACACGTAGGACTAATATTACGAAACCATGATTGTCAAATTTTGGTAAATATAATTTCAAGATGTTACGATTATTTGTGGAGAATGAACTAAGGCGTAGATCAAAATGAGATAGAAAATGTTAAAGAATCTGCAGTCAGATAATAAAAGGTCGTACGATGTCAAAAGTGGAATAAATTAGTCAGTTGATAATTCTGTGAGAAATAAATGAATCAAGGAATATTGAGATAGAAAGGAAAATAAATTCCGTACGAGAGACACTTAGGATATTGAAATGAGTGTAAAATGTACGGGCAGTGTCACAGAGAAATACTGAGTTACGTAGCGGGTAGAATTCGAACCCGTGACAGCATGTACGAAATAAATAGACTGCACAGCTATTCGTCGAGATACTACGGATCTAAGGATAATGAGAGTTCAGAGTCCACATAAATGATCGTACATTGTAATCATTGTAATGACGAGTAATGACAATCATGATGTCGTGATAATAATAATAATAATAATAATAAATATTGCAGATAAAGGATTGGACCGCTTTAATTAATTGAGCGTTGATGAAGATGTTAAACGGGAATCTAAATGATAATATGCAACCGATAATAATAATAATAATAACAATGTAAGGACGATGTTAAATCATCGCGGTCAGATTAATAATAATTGTCATAATAATAACAGTAATGATGCCGTTGGTTGATCAGTGAAATAATTATAACTGCGACCGATATCTTAATATATTTTGGCGGAAGTGACCGATTCATTAATAATAATAATAACCACAAGAGGGATATAATAATAATAACATTAATAACCATTTGTGTTTGCATCCCGCATAATAATGACGATATTAATCAAACGTGACAGTGCCAGGAACCGTTGAGTATAATAATAATAATAATAATAATAATAATAATAATAATAATAATAATAATAATAATAATAATAATAATTTCGAGGATGATAATTTCATGGATAAATGAATATTTCTGACGATAGTTAATTAATTAATTGGTGACAACATCCCTCGATTCGTATGTTGAATAATAAGAGTGATAATATTATAATCATTTGTGACCTCGTTATCGTACGGTTTCCGCACGGGACGAGTTACAGTAATACCTGGTGTGTTTGTTTACTTCGCCCGCGATGCGAGGGGGGTCATTGCCACGGTATTTCCCACCGCTTCTCGTTATCTCATCTGTGGCAGTAGTCTACTGAGGCTACTTTGTAACATTTCAGATCAGGTGTAAATAAAATATAAATGCTAATTCAGTGGTATGGCATCAGCTGGACATCGTAAGATAGGAACTGTCCGTGTAATCCATTTTTCGTAATTCACGAGAAACATTACCCAGTCCGAGTACCGGTCTCGGAAAAATGTATATAGCCGGAGTACGTCATCTTAGTTAAATCGAGAAGCCGACCGTAACATGGGTTATGCTCGGGCTCCCGATAGAAGGAAGCTATATCCTTGAACAACGGTTCGATTCAAATGGAATCGATCCGTAAATTATACCTCAAAATGTCATTTTATTTCAGAAGCAACCCAGCACGATATTGATACCACTTGCGGTATAGCAAGTGATTTGTTGATGTAACATGTGTGGAAAATTTAAATATCGTTGCCAAATGTATCGAAGTTTCGTACGTCGGATGGCGTAATAAACTGCTTTTTCTGGCAAATTATTTCAAAGGAAACCATCCTCATAATCTTTTTTTTATTGTAGTTAGATGATGCCCTTTTTAAAGTTAACAGTCACTTCCTAGTCCTATCATGGAGTCCTTAAATTCAAGTTTACAATCGAGCCTTCCCCATTTTAATTTTAAATTGCTCCGTTCATTCCCGTGTTCATTTATGCCACTATATTTATATTTGATGACTTAAATAATGAACCGACACCCCTGAGATAAATGCTAGTCTGGGACTCGGGAGGTGGACGGGTGCAATACCCTATTATCTTAAGAGAGGGGCAGCATTTTGAAAATCTGGTTTGGGATTAAGAGGGCCTCAAAATGTATATTTTCTAAAACGCATGTCTATTTGTGGTCGTAAAATTAAATTGGCGCTGGTTTAGGTCCTAATTGACCACCTTTTAGTGTAGTGGTTAGTGTTAGTAGCTTGAGGCCCCATCGATCACAGTGCTTGCTTTGCTTCAAACCGATTTAGCAACCCTGGCATAAAAACACGCCATCATCAGCCATGTTCCTGTAAACACCTGCAATAGATAGGCTATTTGGAAATATATGATTTCTTCAAGTAACTTTTTTAACCCAGCAGAAAAATGCCAATAAAGATTAATCTCTGTACAGGCCATGAAGGCCCTTGGATGGGTGGAAGGTACAGGCTTCCACTATCCGTGGTAACCTCACCACTTAGTGGAGTAGAGTGGTTAGCTATACATCTGCCAACTTTTCCCCAAGGAATTACACTGGCACTCATTTTTGGTGTAGGCCGAGTGACCCTCAGGACCATGTGCACCTCCAAAAGTGGAAATCTCGTTTCTCACATTTTTCAGCATCCTGACAGAGAATAGAACCTATGGACTTCCGAGTGAACCGAGCACGCCTTTACCACCTCAGCCAGGCAGCCCCTCCAATAAAAAGTAGGAAACAACAATGGCTTAGAAAATAATGCCATTGCCATGTTAATATAAGCAATTTGCATTTTAGACTTACCATTTTAATAATAATAATTTTATTTGCTTTACGTCCCACTAACTACTATTTTAAGGTCTTCGGAGACGCCGAGGTGCCGGAATTTAGTCCCGTGGGAGTTCTTTTACGTGCCAGTAAATATACCGACACGAGGCTGACGTATTTGAGCACCTTCAAATACCACCGGACTGAGCCAGGATCGAACCTGCCAAGTTGGGGTCAGAAATCCAGCGCCTCAACCGTCTGAGCCACTCAGCCTGGCACTTACCATTTTATGAACTGCAATCTGCCAATGGTAATAACAGATAATGGTATCATAAAAACTAAAAAACAAATACACTTATACCTCAGTTTATATATTTTCTCCCAAATGGTGGAACCAGTATTACGGAGCACAGCTATTTATGATGCTAGCTTGCTACATCTCTTAGGTTGTGGTGGTATTTCTCATGTCATTCACCGCACTTTCTCTCTAGAGGTTGGGGATTTGACCAATTGCTTTCTCTCTCCCCTCTTCCTCAGGGTCAAGTTCTCGGTGCTGTTAACAGAAGATGGTATATTTATACCGATACCTATTGTCAGATCATGTTGTAACGCTACAATGTGTCTCCTGTTGCTACGTAAATTGTACGTTCATTACAATTCACAGTTGTCACTTGTATATTATCATGTCACACTAGACACTGAAGCTCTCTCAAAATTTTGTACATTTAACATTTTTCGCTTTCCATCTGACCATTTGGTGGGGGGTGGTATATTTCCCCCAATTTCCCCCTGTGGAACTGCACCTGCATTATAAAAATGCCTTAACTTTGGCAGAGGCATTGCTTTACCTTGGTTGAGGTTCTGTTCTTGTATTTGGTTAGTCTTTACTTGATCAGCTATTTGGAACAGGTGAAAACTTTGACAACTGGCTTTTGTATTGTTGTACACATCTTAGATGGAGTTCTCAGTGGTGTGTAAATGAGTCTGTGCATTGGAGAGGATTATTCAGAATTTATTGCAAACGCACTGATTTACTATCCATGTTTAATCATTATTGAGTGTGGCAAAATGCAAATGTTTATCTATACACTAAGTTGCACTAACCAGGGGCATAGACAGGGGAGGGTTTACTGGGGGTTAAAACTGTCCCATGGAATTTTTAGAAAATAAAATAAACGGAAACAGGCAATATACAAGTGAATGTCAACTCAATGGGTTGGCTCCTTTGAGCACTCACAGAGACATAATTATAAAACCAACAGAACTCTTGAATCTATTTTTTAAGAAGCCTTGAAAGTTGGATATTAGATTGTAATCTAAACATACCATTTGCTGTAAAACTGTTGACCATGATCATATTGTTCTTATTCTGAACTTTAATGTAAGATTTTGTAATTAACCAGTACTGCTATTTATTTTTATTTTTTTGCTATTTGCTTTACGTCTCACCGACACAGATAGGTCTTATGGCGAATATGGGATGGGAAAGACCTAGGAATGGGAAGGAAGCAGCCGTGGCTTTAATTAAGGTACAGCCCCAGCATTTGCCTGGTGTGAAAATGGGAACCACGGAAAACCATCTTCAGGGCTGCCGACAGTGGGGTTCGAACCCACTATCTCCCGGTTACTGGATACTGGCCGCACCTGAGCGACTGCAGCTATCGAGCTCGGTAACCGGTACTGCAATCTGAATATAAACATAATTCATTTGTAAAAGTGTCCTTATAATGACACTCATGAATGTGCGCACCACACATGCACAAGCACCTTCAATATGTTCTATTATCATTTTGTAATTATAACCCCACCAATCGGTCGATCATGGATACGCTATTGCACTAAACAATATTATATTTGTTGGTCACCTAAACTTGAGATTGTACAAGAAGACAAGCCACAGCATCACAACCTTTTCCCTTTTCTGTAAGGCACATAAACTGCGTCTGTGACTTTACCTATGTCAGGGACTCGCTCAGTGGGAAGGTATGCACCATCTAGAAAATTAAACAAATGTCAATGATGATGATGATGATGATGGCTTTGAAATGGAAGGAAGGAGCACATGATCTTCTACTAGCATTTCTCCTGATTGCAAGTGTTATGAGAAGACTTCCTTTCCCATGAGGAACTCCTTTTACAAATGCAGCAAATGGCACAGTTATCACTGACAGGATACAATTGGAAACAGTCCCACCTTCGTTCATATTATCAAAACGTGATAAGAGTACAAAACACACCGGCTTTTGTCACTTCAAAATAACATCTGACTTGAAATTTTAAAGTAGTAATCTAAAATCAAAATTAGGTTTCATGCTAAAGGTGCTGGTATTTTTACAGTAAGTTGTTTTGTTGCTTGTGATTTGTTTACTGAACGTGTCTGTTGTTGGTTCACTCAGAACTAGGTTATTTTGTAGTCAGAGCATGTTTTTTCTATATCTGTCAAAACTTAATATAAAAATTCTATGAATTAGGGCAATATAACGTTTGAAAATATCTTCCTCAAGGTACAATTTGGAATGATGTATTTCCCTGGTACATGACTTTTAAAAGAATTTGTACTTCAGACATACTGGCACCAGAACATCTGCAGATATTCGGAGGAAAGTCCCTTTTGTTATGGGATCAGTAGAGTTATAAATGAGCCCAATTTCTTGCTATACCTGCTACATGCTATTTTGAAACTTTAAAATCTGCTACTTCTGGCAAGTTGACAATATTAATTAAACATTTTAGTGTAGTATTAACATAGTATTGGAAAAGTATCGAGCTCATCTGTAGTAGTATTGTTCGATGTTGATACCTGGAGTATTGAAGGTATCTCTAATACAGATTACAGTTTTCCAGAACTATTGATAGGAAATAATTAGTGAATATGCCACCATCAGATATGTTATACCCCAGATTAACATTTTAAAAATTGTAATTGAAATAGATGTTTCTATTTTAAGCAAGTTGAGTTTGACAATAGTTGCAGGTATGCATCTTCTTCAATCTCATATGTCTACCTTGAATTCACATGTCAACACTAGGTAGAGCTCTGTCTGATGGTCGCTAGACCAGTGTACAATGGCACCATTAATAAGTATGCCTAAAGTATTGAAATTTTGGAGAGCATCTTCCTCATATATACTTTATATCATTTTTGAAACATGTATGTATGTATGTATGTATGTATGTATGTATGTACGTATGTATGTACGCATGTATGTATGTACGCATGTATGACCTTGTAATAATTCAGTCTAGCCATTTATCAGTTCTACCTGAAGGTGAGCAAGCAAGCTCATGGTTTTACATAACCCTTGATATCATGTTCGTAGCCATGGGATCTCCAGTTTTACATGGAATGTGATCCACAGACACAGAACATTTTACTAAGAAAAACCCACATGCATTTGACCAGGATTCAAGCTGCAGCTCCCTTGATGAGAAGCTAGTGACAATACCACTTAACTATTATGCTCCTGCCTGGAAATATTTTTGTAGTAGAAAACTCCATATACACTACAGCATAACCCAGAATGTAATTATCCTTCAAAGCCAATTTAAAAAGCAATCTTGTAATTTTATGCAACCGGTAATATTATGATCATAGCCATGAGACCTCCATTTTTACATGGAATCAGAGCCACAGGAACCAGACTTTTTATTTTAAAATGCCACATACATTCGGATCGCAACTGCCTTAGTGAGAAACCAGCAATGGTACCACTTGTACCATAACTGAATTTAGGTGGTCCATACACATCACAGTATCCAGAATTGAATATCCACTATGAAAGTATATTATACCTGCACTAATATATTATTGTTAACCAGGTCTTCAGTGACAGCAGTGACATGTCTACCAGCATAGAATAAATAATACAGAGACAAATTAATCATGGATACTTTTTACTTAAAGGGAAGTACCGGTAGGTAGAATACTAAATCACAAGCACACTCATGATCAACAGAAGTACATATACCTTTTATTTCAATTTAAATGTACTTTATGTATGCCCATTAATGGAAATAATGTAGATAACATGCCAAATACATCATTCCCAATTCTGTATTATGATGTAGATGCATGTAAAATAATTTTTTTTCCATTAACAGGAATCTAGAATGATGTATCGTTCTCACAAGAGTTTTGTACGATACAAAAACTCAATAACAAGATCACAATAATAAGATTTTTCACTCTGAGATAAACTCAGTTAGAGTTTCAAAATTTTTATTCTGCACCTGTTGCCTTAATTCAAATTAAAAATCAGTGTTCCAACACTTACTGATCTTTATGTAAATAACAAGCTAAATCACATCTGCCTTAACAGAAATTCAGGCAGGAGAGAGGTAACCTAAATTAATTTCTGCATTCTACTGCTTTATTTTCTCTTACTTGTGGCATGTGCAGGATCAGTCTCCTTTTTTTTTTCTTTTGCCAACATCACTTTTCCGGGTCTATGAGGGGTAAATGATAATTCCAGATTCAGTTTCGTTTTTGGCCAGAGGTTAAGTCCGGATGCTGTTTGTGTCACCACATGCTGGTCCTACTGCAAATATCTTGTGAATTTGCAAGAATTCAAACATGCGATAGTCGGATTAAGAGTCAAGTGGCTAAATAATTACTAGCATATCCCCTTCCCCAACCAATTTACTCTATGTTATTAAATCACTCTATTGTACTCCTTTGGTTTTTACAACCATAGAGTTCAAATATTCATTGATTAATGGTATAACCATTTTCGCTAACAGTCATACTATCCTGCATAGAAACCAACTCCTTTTGCCCTGCCTATATTTTAACCTTTTCCTGAGGTAAGGAACATCAGAGCATTCAACTACATTGCTATTGCAACCTGGCATAATGACCAAAACTTTCAGCTTCTTACAACAACTTCAAATTTTAATTTTAAAGAAAGAACTGAAAGAATTCATGGAAGTGAGACTATATAGATGAGTCGAGTGTACTACCTAGGAGTAGGGCTGAATTAGCAAGCCATGCTGTTTCCAGCCAGATATCACAGCGAGAGTACATTAACATCTTGACACTTCAGTTCATGTGTGAGGTGCTAAAATATTATATGAACTATGAAGTATAATCATCACAGTAGACATCTTGGGTCTTTAAAAATGAACCTGGTGCTTGTCCTTTTCCAAAAATCAGGAAGGATATATTACAGCAAGTTACAGGATTTTCCTACAAGAAGATTTTATCATTAAAGTTGTTGGGGAGATTTCTGAAGTCAAGTAGGCCCTAGTTACCTCCTCTTCATTTTCACTTTACTTTGATTGACCTTTATCAGTCAAACTTCTATCCTCTAGGATTGATAATGAATACTCTTAGGTGATAGGATTATGCTCATTACCAACTGTCTTTGTGTCATACCCAATTACAATTGAAGAGATTATTTCCTGAGTATCTTAAATCCATGAAATGACAAACCTCAGAAATCTCATTTTATTTATTTTTAGATAAAAGATTTGAAGGAGAGTTACCATTATAAGTTATTATAATTTACCACTGTATTATCAACATCAGCATTCACTCATATGACATGGAGTTAAGACATTTTGGACATAAAACATCATGTTAGGATGATATAGTGCACTGAAAACCTGAGAACTACCCTGCATTGCAAACTTTCCTCCCCATGTGTAAAAGGATACATCAGTTTTATTTTGTTGCAAATTTGCACCATATTTAAGAAAAATACCCAGCTAGTACTGCCAAAGTTGACAACAGTAAAATGTCTCACCCAAGGCAGTATGTGGCAAAGGCTGATTTTGCATCATATCAAATAGGAAACAAGGCGTATCATCACAAGTTATTGTTTCATTCGTTAGTTCATAAAATCTCTTGGCAAGGCATTTTATGTATGAGCAGTTCACACACTATTTTCTTGCATTTCTCTTTATCCTGTTCATTCTTCAAACTTTGCTGGCGTTCCTCACAATAACTCCATTATTAATAACTATTCAACATATTTACATCCAGTGTTAATTGGAAACACTAACATTTTAATAATTTTTTTCATTTCTCTAGAGGATTTTAACACTGCATTAATATTTATAAGTTTTGGTACAAGGTGTACCAAGCCCAAGATTGAATTCATGAGTGAAAACCTTGCGATTTAAGTGATACTTGCAGGATTGTACTTCTACATTGTCGTCGTTCATTTCAAGGAATAACTTCCACATTATTCTTATAGCTGCCTTTGCTGGCGGCATGAAGTGTTTACAGTGCACTATGTCTTCTGGTATGGGCTAGAATAAATTTGCTACTTTCATTGACCTGTCTCAGTCTCATCCTTGGCTTTGACAATACGAAAGTGGGATGAGCGAGGTTAGTAATGCAGCCAGTCCCTGTTATGAATGGTGTGAAAATATTGCTCATAGGGTCAGTTGATGCATGCATTTCAGTGGGCTTGGCAGACTGTTATGTAATAGCAACTTCTGGCCCAGTGAGAAAAGCAACGGGAAACTACCTCACTCCTCATTTCCTTAGTACACCTCTTCAGTGATGCCTAGGCAGCTGTTGGCAGAACTGTGATGGTAAATATTTTCTGCTTGGAGTTTTCTCTCGCCAATGATGTCCACAACAGCATTTGAAATCCAGGATGTGTTGACGAATCAGGTCCTTGATGCCGTCGGTCCTGGTATTAATGCATATTCCAACTCTCCTTTCTCTTCCGGGAGAACCAGTTTTGAAATAACATGCTGCAAGACGTTGAACATGTTGGGCATTCACTCTCAAAATGCTGCAGAAACTTGAAAAACACACTTCAACATTGTTTCCATATTCTGTTTGTATAAAGGAGGATACAGAAAATTCTCGAGTTCATTCGTACAGCTCCCCTCTAACAAGTTTTACTTCTTGCACCTGTATAGCATATTTTATAAACGAGTCTTGTTCCACTTCAGTTTTGTTACAGTAAAATTCCATGTGGAAATGCTTACAGTCCACAGAAGAAAGTTCAGTTACAAAGTCCAACGCTATGATTACATTCCACTTTTGGTTTGGTACCATCACTAGCATATTTACTACACAATTTTCCTTTTTTTTTTAGCCCATTCTGAAGGTCTAGCGACCTTTACCTCACTGTGCAGTCTGAGTGATGCTCTACTTCTTCAAAACTGGCCATTTATTAATAATTAACACATTAAGGAAAAAATTACTACACAATCTCACAATCAACTGTTACTGTACACCATGGCAGCAGCGATGATGAGTCACGTGAGTTGTAGAAGTCAGCGCATTGGCCAGACAGATATAAGACACACTGGAAATAAAAACAGCTGGGATATAAGACACTTTGGAAATAAATTATATTTTCACAACAATTTTAACAGGGGATGTACATGACAAACTGTGATGTGATAGAAGAATGTATCAAATACATTTTTGTAAAGAAAGATATTGAAAATCAACAGTTTCGGATTCAAGACACTTTGGAAACAAGCTCTTCAATTACAGTGTGTAGTTTTTGTGCTAACATATACCATACAGAATATGTTGAAGGATATATATAAAGGAAGATAACTGAGAGATTCTTCATACTAAAATATATTTTGAATTCTGTCCAGTAATCCAGATGATAAGTTTCTTGTAGAGTAACTAACTGTGAAATGTTTATAAAAATGTATCTATTTGACAGGTAATTTAAATTCAACATATTTCATCAAGTGTCAATTTGAAACACTCACATTTTAATTAAGTTCTTTTTTCATTTCCCTACAGGATTTTAACATTGCATTAACATTTATAAGTTTTTGGCAATGGTGGGATAGGAGAGGGCTAGGACTAAGAAGGTAAATTAAGTTAAACTGTGGCATCTGTCTAGTATGAAAATATGAAAACACATAAAACCATCATTAGGATTGGATTTGAACCCAGCATTTCTCAAATGCAAGCTTGAAGCTACACAACCTGTACTGTGTAGCCAACTTGGTTTAATGTAACTATGAATAATATATCACACATCACATAATGATGTAGCTAAACGTCAGTTCTAGTTCACAGACATTTGGTGTTGTTTTTGTAAATTCATAACATCCTTCACAGTGAACACACTTAACAGCATCCTCACCAGTTCCAGAAGATTCCAATGTCATCGTCAGTATGAAATCTGCCACCATTCACACAGTCATCAAGATTTTAGCCTCAGATAATGAACTGGTACCTACTAAGTTAACAAAGAAACTAGTAGAAATACAGAAGAACTTTTCTATAATGAACACCAATGGAGAACATACAAATGAATGCTAATACGAAGTGCCTGCTACTCAAAAATAAGCTTGAGATGTTAAAACTTAGTTTATGTAACAAAATCTTTGTGTGTTGCAATGTTTGGGCATGAAATCTTCATACGAAATGTTCATCTTTAGTCATAACATTTGACGTACCTCTAAATGTAGATTGCCGTCGCCACTATCAAAAGTGGAGGACAATTCATAGGTAACATTTTAACAGTTATGAAGAGTTTTATTATAGTCAATCCTTGATAGGGAAATGTTTCTTGTCTCATAGTCCCCATGGAACTTTGTTTTCTCTTCTTTGATATTCCTTGATAGAACCAGACAGTCTCAATAATCAGGTAAATGAGAGTGTTGTACCTTGAGCAAATTGTACATTGAAACAAATTTTTATTCTTCTTATTTGTGCAGCTATCTATTGAGCGCAGACTCAACTTAATTGTAAAAAATGCCAGTGATAGTTCTGAGAGTAGTTCCAATTTGTTATGCTACGAAATATTGATGCTGTAACAGAATGTTTAGCATCAAAAGTAAATATTACACTCATTTTTGTATACTTTACAACACAGAAAATTAAATTGTCTATTATTATAACTGCCTGCTGTGTGTTTCTTATCATTTCATGAGTGAATGCATACACTGATTTTAGCGATTCATTAGAACCTCTAACTTAAGGAGCCACACTTGTTCAAGCATGCACCGTATTCAGAGTTGGGAAGTAATAAAAGTTGAAGCAATCAAACTGCTAGTAATCTAATTCTTAATCGTAATTCACTTCTTAAAGTAAGATTGTAATAGTTACATTCCAATAATTGATATACATCGCATGGTAGCAGAAAATGGAAAAAATTAAGTGATGAAGAAGATAACTTTTTCAGTACTACCACAGCAGGGTCAGTAGTCTCACCAGTATGGAATTATATACTTTCTTACCTCTCTAGTACTTCTAATGACATTGAACTTATCCTACAATATCCATCACTGATGGGGATGTTCTTAAAATTAAACACAAGTATTATTCCTTCAATGCACTTGTGGAGCGTCCTTTCAGCAAATACTAAGATGTACTTTTCCCCAAAGTAATATCTTGTAAAAGTAAATGGTAATTACCTGAAATGCTAAAAGTCGCTAACTAAAATGAAAATTATAGGAAACAATAATTTTGGAAGTACCAAGGTTCATGTCTCACTTAGTGATTACAGGTGTTCAATGTCACTATGCTAAAAGAAACCACAAAATGAAGTTTTCTTTGCAAACTTTTGTATCTTTCCAGCTCCATGCAAAAAAATAAAATTGATAATTTCCTTATGACTGGCATTCTGCAAAGGAATTATAATTGTAATTTTATTGATTACTTATTAAAAAATAATTTGTAACTGTAATTCAGTAAATTATTTCTCACATAACTAATTCAGACCAGTTACTTCCTTCTTGTATGGTACTGTTCCCATTGTTGATTTTATTGTATCTTGGAACACACAACAACATGTACGGTACTGCAGAACATGATTTGTTTGTTTGTTTCTTTCTTTCTTTCTTCGCTTTTTAGATCATGCCGAGAAGCAAGTTGGGCTGAATGTCTTGAAGAAAGCCAATGAAGCAGTTATCTCACACATATACTAAAATTTCTATCAAATAAGTTTGCAAATTTTACACTGTAAAGTTAGCCAATTTGTCAAGACATTGATTTCAGCTATAACTCAACATTATACTACTATTGCTATTTACTTCACATCGCACCGACACAGATAGGTCTTATGGCAACGATGGGACAGGAAAGGCCTAGGAATGGAAAGGAAGTGGCCGTGGCCTTAATTAAGTTACAGCCCTAGCATTTGCCTGGTGTGAAAATGGGAAACCATGGAAAACCATCTTCAGGGCTGCCGATAGTGGGATTCGAACCCACTATCTCCCAGATCCGAGCTCACAGCTGTGCGCTCCTAACCGCATGGCCAACTCGCCCGGTACTCAAGATTATATAGAAGAAACAAAAATGAAAGAAAATTGCCTGCTTAAGTGCATAAAAACTATTGCAAAAATGCATCATGGTTTTACGAAAATGGGTGTTAGGGGATCGCCTGTAACAACAATTACCTTGAGTTATGGAATAAACAAGAAAAACTGGGCCAGAGGGAGGGAAAGTTACATTTCTGATGTCTGTAATTGCAAATGAATGCAAGTGGAATTGAGAAATAGTTTTCCTTATAGGCTTTACAGAAAAGTATGTTTATCAGAAAAATATTCTGCTATGCTCTCACATATTTCTGAAAAGAACTGTCAAAATGTTTAATGATGACAAATACATTTAAAATTGGAATTTAAAATTGGTTTCAAATATTTACTTAAAGCTATTTCCCATCTATACAGAGTGTAAGTTATACCAAAAACATGAGGGGTATACAGGAAGTCTTTTTGCTACAGTATGGTACAACTGACAACGTCCTGTTACTGTCTGGAAAGACAGAAGTCAATGTTCTCTGTTTTGCTTTACATCACATACATTGCATGTGTTTGTAAAAAAAAAAAAAAACACACACACACACACACACACACACACACACACACACACACACACACACACACACACACACACACACACACACACACACACACACACACACACACACACACACACACACACACACAGAGCTTACCATCAAACAACCAACCCTGGCATTAGTGTCTGTGTCACACAGAGTGTGTTTGTAAACATCAAGTTACATAAACAGTTTGTGTGCTTGTTGTGATTCACTCTACTACTCTGATCATTGTCCTGGAGCTTTGTTTGTCACAACACGTTCCTTTTCCTTGTGAATGGAGTGACTCACAGCATACAGAAGCAAGCCACCACCGCCGCCACCACCACCTTAGATGGTGATGCCGTCTCTCAGGCTATGAGATCGGTGGTGGTGCAGATGTGTGAATTAGGTGAGGGGGTTGGTGGCTGTGGCCTATATTAGAAACTGTCCCAGCATTTGCCTTAGTGCAGAAGAATGAAGCACCCCAGAAAACCTCCTCAGGACAGCTGACGGTGAGGACCAGTCCCCCTCCGACTCCCAAATGCAGAGGTGTAGAGCCATGATA
The DNA here is from genome assembly GCF_040414725.1 of Anabrus simplex. Classification (NCBI taxonomy): domain Eukaryota; kingdom Metazoa; phylum Arthropoda; class Insecta; order Orthoptera; family Tettigoniidae; genus Anabrus; species Anabrus simplex. Next base: position 710,021,880 of record NC_090266.1, read on the forward strand.
GAGCCATCCCCTGCTTGGTGGTTTGGTCGGAGTGCAAAGCTGTCGGACCATGGACCAGCCATAGCCACCTGCAGGCTGGCCTGCTGTACAACCACCGACATACCTGTTTTTCCCTATTGTTTCAAGTTACATAAAATTATTGTGTTTTACAACATACCATCACAGTACCTATAGTGTACCAAAAAGATGATAGTTTTCACGCATGCTTTGCAAATATTCTCTGCTATCCTGTGTGATTGTGGTACAACATTCCCTTTCACTCTGTATTCCCTGTATTTCCCTTGTTCCAAGGTAAATGATCATCCTGTACAATGTTTTTTTTTTTTTTTTTAAGTATGACTGTAGAACAGAATAATATAAACATGAAGCTATAAAGGAAACCTTAATACTTATTGTCAGCATCTGTAGGATTTAAAAAATGTCAGTACTCAAAATATAAAAAAATCAAAATACAAAAATTGTTCCATGGTACAACAGTCTTCCCTCCTATATCTTGTTTTGAACCAGCCAGTTACTTAAAATTGTCTTTTTAGTATGTGTATCAAGCTCAAATATTAAATTGAGTACCATAAGTCAAAGACAAGATATAGGCTTTTGGGCTTATGCCATGTCAAGAAAATAAGGTGAAATTATTTACGTTTCACAGAGAACTTTGCTCTGCATCTTCAGAGTAAAATCTTAACTGTTCACGAGAAAGGCTTTCACAGGCCGTGAAAGCATCAATGGCAAACGTAAATCATTCTTATTTTTGGAAACTATGTTTTAAGTTTCCTACTTCCTAGTCATTTCCTCATCAGGAATAATTTGGAAGAGAAGAGTACATTAAAGGATAATTTTTGACACTGCCTTTGTCATTTTTATCACATGATACTTCCCTAAGCCTAAAGGTTGTGTAACAACATTTATTGGACTGTATTACTGAAATTCAGAAATATACAAATCTAATGAATTTACTTACCTACATATCCTGGTGTTCCACATGCTGTAGCCATAATTCCTGAATCTTCCATCTTAGAGAGCCCAAAGTCACTAATCATTATTTTGCTATCTTCATCAGGACTGTAGTACAACAAATTTTCAGGCTAAAAAAGATAAGAAAGAAATCATTTAACTATGAGAAATTAAGACTTGGGAATCACTGAGGAGGAGAAAATAAGCCACTGACAAAATGAAGGTGTCCAAAAGATATCAGAACAACAGCTGTGTTAACCTCGACATGGAAATACTTTACAAGTAACTAATCTCATTTTGTTCCGTATTGAAGATACAATAAGTAAACTCTTTCAAGATTAAAATTATTGTGTCCATATATATTTGTATTGCAAACTAATTTTCTACAAATCTACATAGTACATTAATCATGTGAAACTCACAGGAGCAGAACATATCAACACACCAACCTAACAGTTATAAAATTATATATACTGGTATATATATATTTGTATTGAAAAGGTGGACAGAATAATTTTAATCTTGAAAGAGTTTACTTATGGAAATACTTTCTCAAATAGGGTTAACGTAGAATGGATTATTTATTTTCTAAGAAGTTAAGAAAAAGTGAACACTTTATTTCAGGCTGCACGTAAGTGACAAAAAATTGTCCTGATAGCTTGCCTCCAGAGGGTAATCTGTAGTGTGGAGCAATATGGTATGGCCAAACTTTTATGACGCACTCCTCATATGTGGAAGGATAAAATATGTTATATAGATATGGGTTCAGAAATGCTTTATTTCCATGTTAGAACTAATTTTCTACAAATCTACATAGTACATTAATCACGTGAAATTCACAGAAGCAGAACATATCAACACACCAACCTAACAGTTATAAAAAATATATATTATTAATTCATTATATGCAAAAAAAAAAAAAAAAAAATTTAATGCAGATTACGGTACAGTAATTTATTTCTGAAACTATAATATAAGAGTATAACATATTTAAAATTTTGTGTTTAAGTGATTAAGTGAAGTGAATCAAATACAGTACTGTATGCATTATTTTGTATACTGTATTATCTGTTTATTAACTGAGTGTAGTATGGTAAACTTAAACCGTTTGAAGTGGATTAGCTATTATTCTAGTAAATATAAATGGTACCGGTAAGTTCCAAAAATATATTTTATAATGCCATTTTTCCCATTAGTTTTATATAATCTGTATTTTCATCAGTCCGGATCACCTCCAGTCTCATTTAGCTTTGTGAATTGAGGTACTATTGTGCATAGAAAGAAGTGTGGTAAATCAAGTTCAATGGTAAAGAATGTTCGTTGCAGTGTTAGACATCTCAAAACTTCTATTTTCTTAAAAGTAAGGTTCTTAACCATGTGTTTAGTAAATAATATACTACCCAATGTATAGATTTCAATATTACTGTAAAACATTGTGTAATAGCACTTGTGTAAAACTAGTTCTTGTAGCATTCTAAGTTTTTCCTAAATAGCAGACATTTTTCAGTAGTGGAGATTTTATTTTCCCCATCAGTGTCTATTATAGTGAAGTTCCACTGGAGTATAAACAATGAAAATATGGGGGTTATTAATTGCAAGGCCAGAGATTTCAAGCAAGCAATGTTTGTATTTAGTTTTTACCATAATTACTCCTCCAAACTATTCAGGTCTAATTTCTGATATGATTGGTAAACTTCCGAGATTTATATACACATCACAATTTGTACCATAACAGTCCTAGAGCATAGAATGATAAACAATAGGACACACATCTGCAAATGCATTGAATGTATGATGCTAATTAATGACTTCATATCGTATACAATTCTAGTCCTCGGAATCTAGATCATTAATTCACGTGTCATGCCTCGCCAACATCAGGCAACTCACACCTGTCTTTGTTCTCATGGACAAAGTGTATTTAACAGTTTCTAATGTGCAGGCATAGTTGTTTCCAATCATACTGCATTACAGAAGATATAACAGTATCTTGGGAACTGGATTTTGATGTGTTTCAACATCAGCCCATGGGAATGCATCTTGTCAAAACTCATCCATAAACACTCTGCAATTAAGACACAATACTGCATTTTTCTGGTTCATCTTCACTATGCTGAGGTACCTCCTAGAATTCTTCTTCTTCTTCTTCTTCTTCTTCTTCTTCTTCTTCTTCTTCTTCTTCTTCTTCTTCTTCTTCTTCTTCGTTCCTAATTAGTGTTGATCTCTAAGATCTTTTGCTACCATGTTTTTTCCTTCATTCCCTCCTAGATATACCTGCTCTCTTCACAAAGCTGCAGGTTGTTCTTATTGGGTCCTCTTGGATTTTTTCTCTCTCTTCACCTAGTAGTCCTAGAGTGGAGAGTCTGATTCTACCCAGCACCTCACATTTGAAAAGTATGTGTTCAGATGATTCCTCTGCTTCATTGCATTGCCTACATGTTGTCTAGAATTCAGGCTAGAAACGAGAGGTTTTCTGAGGAACATCAACTCCTATTTTCAAGTTTCAATCACAGGAAGAATCCCTCCCAGAATGTAAACAACAATTCACTACAATTAGAGCATTTAAAGAAGCTGTGCTGCATTTCAGTGTCATAGCTCCTAGTACTAGTGGTAGTAAGTGGTGTAGCCACCTTTGATATCCCATCACCTGCTGGACACACTGAAGCATTGAATGAAATAATATTAAGTTTCTGTCCTGTGATATAGCCAACCAGGTTATCTTTACCCTCATTCAAAGTTCATGAAAATTTGCTGGTGAACAATTGAACCGCTGCACCAGTCATTCCAGCATGTCCAAGGCATTTTCCATGGGTGAAAAATCAGGCGATCTTGCAGGCAAGAACAGTAGTGGTAGGCTGATTTTATGGAGGAAGGCATATACCAGTGTTGCAGTACATAGCCTGATGTTGTTTTGCTGAAATATGGCCCCAGGAATGGGGATTCCTTGAAGATATGGATGAACAAACAGCCCCAGAATGGTGTCAACTTAAGTGACACTTGTTATGGTAGTACTGATTTGTACAAGAGTTGACATACTGTTATACCAGATTTCACCTCGATAATTATCTCCTAAAAGGAAGTGCAATTAGTCTGAAAGACAATATTGTACCATTTGCCATGCCGTGCCCTTCATATCATTATTACATCATTACAGCCTAACAATCATATATGCTGCAGTGTCAATGGTAGCCTGCAGTGGGACCAATGTTTAGGCACTCAAGACTGTAATAAACAACAATGTACTCTAACAGCTGACATGGGAGAATGTGTAACAGTGGGCCACTGCTGTGCTGAACCCACTGATGGTGCTACCTCATTGGCTAAAGCCATGTCCTGAGATGATCTTTTCCCAGCTTGGTCTGCTTCTGACCTTTTATGTCCTCCTCTTTGTGTGTTACACCATTCTTCATACCGCCCCTACAAATTCTGGCTATAATGGAATTACTGTACCCTATACATTAGACAGTATTTTTGTAAAATAAGATGCAGCCTGTCATGCCGATGATGCAATCTCGATCAAGGTCACTGATGTGCCTGTGTGGTTATCAAAAAAGAACAGGTGGAATTCTCACTGTCTGTTCTCCAGCAGCTGACTTTTCCACCGAGTTAAACAGTCTATTTCACTGAACGATGATTGGTGATAAGTCCGTGATGTTGAGCTGTCTAATTGGTCAAGAATTTATACACATGACAAACCACACGGTAATGCCAATCATTTCTTCAGTATCACCCAGTGTACACACACTGTGAAAATGAACATCATAGTCAACTTGTATCAGATGTTCTAATTTTACTGAACAGTTTGGTAATAATGCTACTCGAAGTATCACTAGCCTACCAGCCAACATGAATCAGGATTCATGGAAACAGTTTTCTTATGTTGTAAAATACCCTTTCTTTTTCAGCTCTTAAATCAGGAATAACTTCAAAAACCTATTGAATAAAAAATGGGGGGAAAAACTCAGGGTTCTCTGCTGAACACTTCTGTAGTTTATATCTTTTTCTTGGCAGACAGCTAGCCAGAGACATGAAAGAGATACATGTTTCCCTTGTACCCTCTCCTTCTGGTTACAGCTCTACTCTATATCATAAAGAGACCTAGATTTTATTTAGTATTCATGGCAATAAAAATGCAAATGTTGTACACAATTTTATGCCTTGGGTGCTCCAGAGTACACCAAATCAACACACTTGCACTGGCTTGGCAGAGTTTTAACGTGAAGACTGGTGTAAGAAACATTTGATTGGTTCAAAATCTGTTCTCTTTATATATTCACTTCACAATACAAAACTGAACAGACTTTTCTATGGAAGAATTTGTACCAACTTTGATGTATACCTCATCATGTGTATGTCTTTTGTAATAAAACATTTCTTGTCTCACTTTTTAATATTTAGGAGTGCAATACATATTTGTCAACAAATTTGCATAGTTTTATTGTTAGGAAAGTGCCAAACATCATTTAAGGAAATTTATGGTGAATGCTTTATTTCAAACTTATTGCTGAAGTGTAGATGAACAAAAAGATCTCTATGATCTTGTGCTCCTTCTCTTCACCCATGCTTATTCTTAGGGACTTACAGCCTATCAATTTTTGCATCAGGAATGTATAGAGAGCACAGATTAATTAAATAAATTTGTGCTGAAGCACCACCATGGGCCTAAGTATTTCTGCAGCATAAGTCACTAAATCTACGCGAGAAGTTGGTCATATCTGTGTGATCATAAATTGTTACAGTGGGCGAGTACGATACTTCCTATAAAAACCACATTCAAAAATGTTTTCAACAACAAAGTGAGGTTAAGAAAGTAAATGTTACTTTATAGCTTTTCAGATGACTTCCTAACTCAGCAATCAGTAAGTGCCGTAAGCAAGAAAGAGTCAGGTTGTTTCATAGGGACAAAATGTGAGTAACCAGATATTGCTTACTCAAGTTCCCAAGTGTTTCATTTGTATCACAGCATTTTTCCCATTTTTAGGCTAGGGTATTACTTATGCTAGGGTATTACTAGGGTATTACTTATTATTACTAGGGTATTACTTATGCAGTCTTAGTCTAATGTTCCACCTGTGAATTGAATGTTCCATGTCTTTGAACAACTCAATCTATCAACATCAATTATGCTCAACATACACACTCCTGAAAAGTTTTATTACAAAGTTGAACTCTCATTTTATTTTTTTTTAAGGAAAAGACGTCACACATAGTTTTTATCTATACAGTGAACATATTTTTACTGCGTACAATTTTTATAAGATCTGTTATACATCTAATGACATCCCGGTAGGGGTGAAACATGTATCGATTTTAATGTAGTCTATCAATAAAGACTCTGATTGTATTGTAAAAGTGGAATAAATGGTATGCATTGCTAAAGTGATACTGGAAAATAGCCTTTCTTACACTTTGTTAAGAAGGAAGCCATGAGTCATTGGGGTAAGGAAGAACAGCTGGTCATTTTAGAGAGTAGATGGCCACTTTGGCCATTTTAACTGCACTGATCCATGGTGTTGCAAGCCATGGGTGTGTGATGAAGCATACACATGGCAAGAAGGATTTAGAAGATGTGGTACCTACTAGACAAGGAGATTATCTCATCATGTGACAAGCAATAACCAATCCAAATGTGTCACTGGTCATTATCCACAGGCATGTCACCAGTATGATATCAAGATGAACAAGTAAACAGGATCAGGCTTCTTGATGTCCATCATGTTGTCTCCCATCAGCTCCTCAACAGTGAGGATTTCATTTAAACTTCTGCAGACTGGTGACAAGTAATGTCTGGCAATAAATCAAATTTCTGTTTGGATATGGACAACTACTGAACTGAAGTATATAGTCACCCCTCAGCAGCATAGCCAGAACAGGTGGTTTCATGTTGTGAGGTTCCATCATATGATCCCAGTCCCCTCTGGTAATAATCCATGGAACATGGATGACGCAGTGCTACATCCAGGAAATTCTGGCACTGCATGTGCTACCCTTCCTGGGACAGGTCCTGAACCTAATATTACAGCTGGACAATCCTTACACCTGTCATCCATTGAACATATTTGGGACCAGATGGAAAGACAACTTTAGCTAGCATCAAATGCAAGAGATCAGGTATGGTATGATCTTCCTCAGTAGCACACTGGACATCTCCACATCTCATTCCTGAACTGCATTCCTCCCTATTTCCATGCTAAGAGAGGTAAGTCATCTTCCAAATTGCATCCTTAAAGTGTATGTGTTGTAATGTTGTGGTTTTCTCATAAAAATAAAATGTAATGTATCATATCTTGTACATATTTTAAGGAATGCAACATTGAGGTTATGTGTTGGTAACTCAGATAATTGAGTGGAGTGGTTTATCTTCACTTGTTTTATACTTTGAACATTTGAATTTGTGTGTGAAAGTCAGTTGTAGTGAACTGCTCGTAATAAATGGTTGTGTATGAATGAAGCTGGTGTTTCAATGGTATAATTTGATTACCTAAACCGGTGTAAGCGAGCAGAAATTAAGATATATCAACAGGTTATGGGCCCAGAGCTCCAGAGCGCCAAAACGCCGCAGTAAATTTCGGACAATATAAGTGGAAATGGAGTAACGAGAATTAACGTCGGACGAAGCCAGTTGTGACATTATTGACGGTAAAAATGGCGACCTCGTGGACCGGTGAAGAAACACTGAATAGGAATGTGGCCAAGCTTACAGTGGAGAACTATTTTTCGTGGGCATTAAAGGTGAAACAAGAGCTGTTGTTGAAAGACGTATGGGAATCAGTAATAGGGTATGAGGGTACACCAGGTAGTCAATTGTCTCAGATAGAACCGAGACGACGAGCGCGAAACAATGTGATCGCGTTAGCGGTTATTTTCAAATATGTCTGGGAAGATTTTGAAAGTGATGTTGCAGATATTGAATCAGCGAAAGAGGCATTGGGAAAACTGGACGAGTTGTGTAATGACAGAGGGCTAGTGAATGGTGCTATGACCCTGAAACAGTTAACTCATTTTGTGAAGCCCAAGGACAGGAGTGTGCAAGAATACTTCGCAAAAATAAATCAACTGTGGAGGAGAACGAGCAAAGCTGGATACGAGTTCACAGACCAACACGTTGCAGGAATCATCGGAAATCTTACAGAGGAATATGCAGTTTGTATACTTTCCTTGGAAGCTAATTTGGCGAAACTGACCATCTCGAAGGTGAAGGCGAGATTACTCACGAAGGAAAGCAGAAGGAAACTACAGAAAAATGGAGGAAAGGCTTACAACACTGGAAAACGTGACGAGGATGAAGCTCAAGCCATGGTTGTTCAACAGAAGCGAGATATCAAGAAAGAAGACGTGGGACGAGGGAAATATAATTGCTACAATTGCGGTAAACAGGGACATGTATCTAAATATTGCCGCAGAACCCAAAAGTGCTTCAATTGTGGTAAGTCAGGACATTATTCAAAAGTATGTCCAACAATGAAGAGTGACGAATCATCGCAGTGAATGCAGTGGAAAAGTGGTAAGCTCAGAAATTATACATGTACCGGTAGTAGATAAGGCGATGAGCATGGTAGTTTCTGTAGGAACTAAGAAAATTAAAGATTGGCTGTTCGACTCAGGTGCGTCCCATCATATGTGTCCAACAAAGGAGATATTTATAGACATGTTAACAAATGTAACCGGGAATGTAGAAATAGGAGATAACAGTAAGCTGGATATTAGAGGTATAGGTAAGGTGAAAGAAAAAATGTCCACAGGATGGACAATTACATTTACAGACGTGTTGTTTGTACCAAACTTAGGTGCAAATTTAATATCAGTTGGTAAGTTAACCAGCAAAGGTTTCAAAGTAGGATTTGCAGGTGAGAAAGCAGTGGTTGTAGATAAGAATGGAGATGAAACATTGTTTGTTGCAAACAGGAGGAATGATGTGTATGTAGTACAAATAGAGGGGAGAAATGATATTGTAGCTGTGAGTGACTGATCAAATAATAGATCAAGAATGTAATAACAATGTAGCATTTAAAAGTGTTGGGCAAGTTAGGTTGTGGCATGAGAGATATGGACATGCACATTCTGAAGCTTTATTTAAATTGCCTATGTTAGAATTGAAAAGAAGTAATGATGTTAATACTTATTCTGTATGCATTCAGGGGAAACTAAGTAACAAGGGAGTACCTAAGTCTTGTGAGCGTAAGACAGAAAAATCACTTGATGTGCACACTGATGTAATTGGAAAAATTAGTCCATCACCCTTGGAAATCTCAATATGTTGTAACTATGATTGATGAATACTCCAGATTTAATATGGTTGTGTGTATGAAAAATAAGGATGAAGTATTGGAGGTGTTTAATAGTTATCAGGCAAATGCAGAAAAGTTACATGGTGTAGGAATTAAGGTAGTGCAATCTGACAATGGTACAGAGTATACATGGAGCAGGTTTCAAGCACAATTGCAAAAATCTGGTATTACTCAGAGAAGATCTGTAATGTAAACTCCACAACAAAATGGATTAGCAGAGAGGCAGAATAGAACAATATTTAATACTGTTAGATGTCTATTGATCCAGTCGGGGTTACCAAAGGAATTCTGGGGAGAAGCGGTAATGACTGCAGTGTACTTAAGAAATAGGTGCCCATCCTCAGCAATAAATTTTCAGATACCGTATGAACTGTGGTTCAATAGGAAGTTGGATCAGGAAGAAATCGGTAGATTGAGAGTATTTGGATGTCAGGCGTGGGCTGTGAGGGCAGACAGCAAGAGGTTAGATCCCAGAGCTGTGTCATGCGTTATGATAGGGTACGAGGCAGGTACTAAAGATGGATATAGGTTATGGAGTCTTTAAAGGAAAAAGGTAATAGTGAGGAGAAGTGTGGTATTTGAGGAGCAGATATTTCCCTTTAAGGTGAAAAGTCCTGGAATTGATATCAAGGAAAAGATAAATGTACCAAAGGCAGAGGGTAGTGAAACATACTTTGATGTACTGTGCACTGAAGATCCAGAGATAAAATTAGGGACCGAGTTCAACACAGAGGAAGACGGAGAGGAAACATTGGCTGTTGAGTCAACGACCAGAGAGGAACAACTAGAGGTTGAGTCTATAGCGATACATGAGCAAGGGAATAGTTTGAGAAGGTCAATAAGGCAGAGGAAAGGTAAGACTTGTGCAGATTGTAAGGCAGTGATGGAAGTTAGACATGCGAATGTAGTGGAACGTAGAACAGTCGAGGAGGCTATGTCAAGCCAAGAGTCTGCTAACTGGATGGAAGCTATGAAAGTGGAGAAGAATGAGATGAGAAAGGAGGATGTTTGGGAAATTGTAAAAAGACCAGAAAATGTCAAGGTAATTATTTCTAAATGGGTGTTTTCATTGAAATTGACAGTGAGGGTTACATTCAGAAATATAAGGCCAGGTTGGTTGCTCAAGGTTTTAAGAGACAGATGAACCTTAGTTTTGATGAAACATTTAGTCCTGTTATAAAGAGGAAAACAATGAGACTGTCAACAGGTATTGCAGTACGTAAAGGTTGGACTGTAGAACATCTAGATGTAATTAGTGCTTACTTAAACAGTGAAATCAGTTGGACTGTATATAAGGAGCAACCAGAATTGTTCGTAGAAAAGGATGTCCAAAACTATGTATGTAAATTGAAGAAAAGCATCTATGGACTACCTAATTCGAGTAAAGACTGGAATGCTTGTGTTGATGCTATAATAAGAAGGCTAGATTTTAAGAGATGTATCAAAGAACCATGTGTGTATGTAAAGGAGTGTTGTATTATTGGCTTGTATGTTGATGACATTATTGCAATGAGAGGACAGTTGATTGAAATGTAGTTTTTTTATTTTTTTGAGAAAAGGGGGACTGTTGGAATGTTGTGGTTTTCTCATAAAAATAAAATATTATGTATCATATCTTGTACAAATTTTAAGGAATGCAACATTGAGGTTATGTGTCGGTAACTCAGATAATTGAGTGGAGTTGTTTATCTTCAGTTGTTTTATTCTTTGAACGTTTGAATTTCTTCGTGTGTGTGAAAGTCCGTTGTAGTGAACTGCTCGTAATAAATGGTTGTGTGTGTGAATGAAGCTGGTGTTTCAATGGTATAATTTGATTACCTAAACCGGTGTAAGCGAGCAGAAATGAAGATATATCAACAGCATGTTTCCCTGCAGTAGGCCTACATGGTGTGATGCTGTCATTCCTTATCTTATTATTCCCTGTGCCTGTGCCCAGTTTCATATCATTGCAATGGTTAGATGGGATTGTGCAACTTTATTCCCAAGTGAGTGTATATCCAAACTTGAATTATTTCAAAAGTCAGCCTCTAGTGATTAAACATTCTTAGCTTGTTGCTTCATACCTCTTTCACTCCTACCCATACTCTAGTTTACATGATCTACTGAGTCACCATTTTCAACAGTAAATTTTGAACAACCATGCAGTGGCGGTTTCTGGTATAGCGCAATGGAGCAATGCACCTCCAGTTTATATCAAATTGTACTCAGCTACTTAATTTTCACGATTCCCTTGTCATTCTCAAAGCTCGTGCTAAGCCCATCTGTCCGTAATATACTCGTACTGGCTTTTAATTCATGTGAGCTGCGCATAGTCTGTGGCTGGAGACTCGCCTGGAATGAACCCCCATACAAGGCGTCATCTCCGTCCGTACTTAGGCGAAGGGACCAGTGAGGTGCGGGGGGAAGTCTGTCAGCTTTAAGGCAAGACCTGGATATCGCAGAAAAGAATATCCGTGGTGTAGGCATGCGCAGTATGCCACTCTCTCTCAAGTCTGTCGCAAGTCGTGTTGTTGGGGTAAGAAAACTGTAATAGTATGTGCCTGCCATCTGTTGCCCTTACAGGAATTTAACCAGGCAGCAGAGAATAGTGCACATAATTAGCGCTAGTGTTGAACAGCATCATTACTACCAAAAGTCATATTAAATTACCAAATTCCAATTGATACCTTGTCCCAAATATATCAATACTTACTAAACATCTATTCATTTGCCTTCTTTGGAATAATTACTTTTTTGGAGAGAAACGTAGCTTAAAAATCATTGAGGCAAAGAGTAGCGGGAAGGTAATACCAATGAAAACGCTAATTGACCAGCTCACACTAGTTCTTAAAATTATGTTACCAACATTGTGAAAAGTGCGAACATTCATTCCTATAGTTTCCTCGTGTTTTTCAAGTGTGAAACTAGTGTTTGTAAACGTTTGTACTTGGCAATTATCATAATTCGTAACATTATTGTACGCTGTGCAAGCGTGTGAGTGTTTTTCTGCACCGTTGTGCCGTTCTGAAACTTAATTTTTAGGATATAAAGAAGTTACAATCTTTTGTCCGTGTGCGTGTGTGTGTTTTTGTGCGTTGTAGTTACGTCCACAATCTTTGTGCCCCGGAAAGGTAAGGAGCTACATAATGAGTTTGAACAGTGTCCAGATACTTAAGACGACAAACTTTTCTTGTCTCTCTCTTGAGCGAAAACTTGAGATTAAGAATGCCGGGCGCCCAATGCCTGACCTTGTTATAACGAGGCAGACTAAAAGTAAAAGTAAAGAAATCGTGCGTAAATTCAGAATGGATGTATACAAAAGAACCGAGTGGATCTGTGGGTGCGAAGTTACTAACAGGTTGTTTTGTTTTCCGTGTTTATGCTTCGTGAGTGATGAAAGCGAAGGGACTTGGACCCAAGTCGGAGTGGTAGATTTAGGACATTTGTCCCAAAAAATAAAGAAACACGAAAGTTCTAAATCTCATATGCTTGCCCAGTTAGAATTCGATCTTCTGGGAAAACACGATATCCGGCAGCAACTTGATTGTGCTTACAGGCAGTCTGTCGAAAGACACAACGATCAAGTACGGAAAAATCGTTATGTGCTGTCAAAAATTATCGACTGTGTAAAGTTCTGTGGCGCGTTTGAGTTGGCATTGCGCGGGCATGACGAAACAAGTGAATCGTCGAATCCTGGCATATTCCGAGGCCTCGTTAATTTTAGTTCTGAAATTGACGTTGCATTAAAGGACCATCTGTCCAAAGCTACTGTTTTCAAAGGCACCTCGAAAGACATTCAGAATGAACTGCTTTCGTGCATGTTTGAAATCTGTTGCGAGAAAATAAAGAAAGAAATCACAACTGCGCCCTTCATTTCGGTAATCGCAGACGAGACCACCGATATATCAACTACAGCACAATTAGTTATTGTACTGCGCTACGTTCTTCCCAACGGTAAGCCAGTTGAAAGATTTTGGGGTTTCCTCTCACCCGCTAGTCATGATGCTAAGACAATAGCAGAGTGTTTAAACTCTTCTTTGAGCGATGTTGTTGATAGCCCAGATAAGTTAATTTCACAAAGTTACGATGGGGCGAATGTAATGAGTGGTCGCCATTCAGGAGTGCAAGCTCTCATCAGGGAAGATTTTAAGCATGCACATTATGTTCACTGTTACGCCCATTCTTTGAACTTAGTCATGGCACAAGCGACAAGCCAGAATACGGATGTCCGTATATTTTTTGCAGATTTAAGTGAAATCCCCAGCTTCTTTAATAACTCCCCGCAGCGATCAGGTGTATTGACCGAAGTAGTTGATAGAAGAGTACCTCATGCTTCAAACACAAGGTGGAATTTTAAATCAAGGACCGTTGAAGTAGTTTACGAGAACAGAGATGCCCTCATCGAATGCCTGGATCAACTGGAAACTACCTCTCGACAGCCTAACACCATATCGCAAGCAAGAGGTTTGCGTTTAAAATTGGAGCACCCGTTATTTCAGTTCTGGTTGGCTGTTTTCCATCAGATAATGCCTCATGTGGACATTTTATACAGTCAGCTACAAAAGCGAAATTCAGATCCGTTGGAAGTCAAAGGCGCACTTTCAGGTTTCGAGGCTGCTATAAAAATGGTTCGGGAAAATAAAATTGACCACATCGCTGACGAACATGATATACTGCCCCCGCCAGTGAAGGTATCACGAGGGCCGCTGCGTACCTCGAAACGAGTTGCGGCAAAAGAAGTTTGTGACACAGTCATTCTTCAAGCAAAGGAACGGTTTCAATTCACAAACCACGTTCTTGCAGCAAACTTGTTTCAAGCTGAAAATTCCGGCAGCTTTGAGAAGCAGTTTCCCCACTCACTTCTGTACAAAGCGTGTGAGGCCTACCCATTTCTCGACAAACCGAAACTGAGAACCGAACTTGAAATATTATACATGAGAAATGATTTTCGAACTGTTTCTGGGGCTACGACTTTGTTGCAGTTTCTTTTAGAAAATAAGTTGCAGAGTGTCTTTGGTGAAAGCATAAACCTTTTAAATATAGTTATTACTATTCCCATGACGACATCTGAAGCAGAAAGGTGCTTCTCAACCCTGAAAAGAATAAAGACTTTCTTGCGCAGCACAATGGCCGAGGATAGACTTAATGCTCTTGCTATGCTGTCAATTGAAAAGGACTTGGTTCGAGACTCTGTGGACTTCAACGAAGCAGTTATAGATAAATTTGCATCCCTCAAGGAGCGCAGGATGGATTTTTTGTATAAGCTGTCTACATAGGGTAAGTCGATTGTGAAACATTTCTAATTTTGCATGTGGTAAATATCGGCATGTATTGTCTGCTTCTCTCGTATTCGATCACATTTTCAAAACTTCTATCATCTTATTTTGGGAGGTTACGGCCCACGACGGGAGAGGTGGAGGGGGGGGGGTGCAATTTTTTTCTTCTGTTGAACCCCCGGTGACGAAAGTCACGCGCCGCCACTGCAACCATGGCAGCTGTATACACCGAAGCACTGGCCAGTACAGCAACAACTCATACATTCGGAAAATAGGTGTCCAAAATGCACCAAATTCCATCTTGCAAATGTTCTCTTTCTGTTCTGGTTTATAACATTCAAATCATCATTACCAGAAACATCTTGGTCCTTGGCAATATGACCTAATATTTGATAGACATGTCTCTTATTTTCTCTGAGAATCAATGCATGCTTTACTCTAATCATTAATGTTGTTGTAAATATGACTACCATATGGGACTTCAAGTCTTTTCATTCTCCAGCAAAATATCAAAGAACTTTTCAGATTTTTAAAGATTTTTTGTGATTGAAACTGAATCTGATATTCCAAACCTGATGCCCAATTCACAGTGAAGACAGAAAGGGAAATCAAGCTACATTTATTATAATTTAACTGCATAGTGTCATTAAGTAAATACTCTATCAGTTCTACATTCAAATACTCTATCAGTTCTACATTCAACAGACCGCTGTAGTAATGAGAACTGGAATCACTCCACGGAACAGTCAGTTTTAGCCTTTAAAACCAGATATCGTGGAAATCTCACATGATTTTCCAGATGAAAATTTAATTTCAGTCACCAACAGCTAAGGGCCAGTTGTACGAACAAGGAATGAAGCTGGGATAACTCTTATTCCAGCGTTAGCGCCAGAAACCAGTTGTACGACGACTGGATAATAAGCCACTTAGCTACAGTCTCATTAACTAAAGGACAACAAAGCAGTCTTAAGAAAAACATACAGCATAATAATATTGTATGGCTTCAGCTGCCAATCGTATGTCCTTTGATTTAGTGCTATTTGGACAACTTGTGCAGCAATTTTGGTGTTCTGTTTTCCAAGTTTGGTCACATCATTGTAGTCAATGCATTGGTCGGTACTTATTGCAATGAAACTGAAATTAAAAAAAAAAAAAAAAAAAAAAAAAAAGAAATGGCGTATGGCTTTTAGTGCCGGGAGTGTCCGAGGACAAGTTCAACTCGCCAGATGCAGGTCTTTTGATTTGACGCCCGTATGCGATCTACGCGTCGTGATGAGGACAAATGACGATGGAGAAAAGACATACACCCACCACCCATTCCAGGGGAATTAACCAATTATGGTTAAAATTCCTGACCGTGCCGGGAATCGAACTTGGGACCCCTGTGATGAAAGGCCACCATGCTAACCATCTAGCCATGGAGCCAAACAATGAAACTGAAAGGTCTGTTTAGATCAACATAAAAAGGATTATGGTTAATGGATACTTAATGTGTACACCAAACCAAAACCAATAGCGCTACATCCCTGTAGACCTTGGGCTACCACGCGACTGCTTCTCAACCCGAAGACCTGCAGATTATGAGATGTGCATGGTTATTAAAAACTAGAAAATAGTATTCTGGTTAAATCAGTCTTGCCAATACACTTTCTGTTAATTAACCTTATTTATTCATCGTACATGTTTTGAGAACAATAAACATTCTCTTCATTAGCAATGATGCAAACTTTGACATACCGTACCTTCAAGTGTACTGACAAAGTGGATTTAACCAGAATACGATTTTAATAGTTTTTAATGAGTTAATACTAGTCAATAAAGGAATAACCAGCACCTATGATGGTCAAATTTATCAATAATGTGCATGGTCAGCACGAGAAATCCTTTCAACAGTTATTTTTGGCTTTCTAGACCGGGGCAGCTGTTTAACAGTCAGATAACTCCTCAATTATTGTTCTCACATAGGCTGAGTGGATCTTGAATCAGCCCTCAAATCCTGGGAAATATCAGATCTGGCTGGAAATCGAATCTGGGGCGTCTGCATAAGAGGTACGCACACTAAAACTAGGCCGCGAGGCCAGTTAATGTGTACACCAGGGTTCTTGAACATTTTAAAATTAACAATGTTGTGATCCATAGATTTTTCTTGTCTTCAAAAATCCACCGACCATTGATGATACCTAACCTGCCATTTGGCAACAAAGATGTGATTCATTAAGCTCTCACTCGCTATCACTGGCAATAGATACATTCAACCAAACTTAACTTCCACTATCTCTTGTGTTTAAGACACAGAAACAAGATGATTTTGGATGTATTTATAAGGCAGCTTATCACATACCTTCAAGTCCCTATGTACAACTCCCTGCTCATGCATGTAGTCCACAGCCTCCAGCACTTGTCGAATAAGATCAGAAGCATCCTTTTCTGTGTACGAGCCCTTCTCTACTATCCGGTCGAAAAGCTCACCCCCAGTGACTCTGAAAAAAAAAGAAAACCAACTGGTCACTGAAGCTCACAACATTTTCCTGTGAGACAACAATAAAAATAGAAATAAAGGACAAAATAGTGAAGCCATTTAAACTGATTAACTATCATTTTGTTCTCGTCTTGGTTGGACTGTGGCGTTCTTCTATGTACCGTAAATTATGTAGGCGTACAGGTTGTTTCAAATGCTTGTTGTTTGAGTAAACTGATTACCTCAGAATGAGAATGGGTTATGTTAGTTGCCTTGATACAGAATACTGTATTATATGTACATAATGTACAGTCACTAACAATGAACCCTTGGCATTATATAACATCCGTAAAGGTACTTGTTTCTCAAAAAGTTGAACCTATAGATATGTTTGTTGTGGGAATCCACAGGGTTTGTTTCATGGGAGATGAATTATATCTTGATAGTAATTAAAATGAAGTTTTATGAAATATTAAATGAGAGGAACAAACAATACCATGCATTTATTCCTTTTTTTTTTGGGTGACTATACATAGAACAATGAAAAGGTCCAACTCGGATGAAGAACATAATAGTATAGATATATGTGTTTCTTGTTACTTATGGCATACTTATGATGTTATGGTGTACAGTCAGAGGAAGAGGCTTGACATGATATGAATGTACAAGAGTAGGCTAGTATAGGGTAAGGAGGAGACCTTCTGAAATAGAATGTCAGCTTATTAGGTTGTGTGGCATACATATGGTACATGCTGAAGGGATCAAATTATCAAATTATTATAATTAATGAACCACCTTTCCAATACACAAAATCCTTATATTTAGGATGAAACCATTTAATCACAAATTGGACATGTTTCACTCAACTTTGTGAGCATCATCAGCAATAGTTAACATAAATCATTGGTGGGTCAGGGCCCTGATCCTGGTGTATATCACAAAAGAATGTCTAATATACATTGATAAAAATATATAAATTTAACACTTTAAAAATAATCAATAAGATTATTTATGTCTATTAAAACAAAAAAATTTTCATTCAAATTGTTTAAAATGTAAAACTGAATGGATGGCTTAAATGTTAGAAATGGTATATGGTAATTAGATTTTCTTAAAAATCGTTGTCCAACATATCTACGCTCGATTATATTAGACTGTTTATAATAAAATCAGTTTTTCATATCAGGGTGAGTTCTTATTATAGACTATGTTGCTGTTTTTTAAGAATAAACATGATGAGAAACGCTAAAATCGCACATGATGGTTGAAAAACGAGTTCACTGGTGATAAAATGTCGTCTAGATCGGCGTAATTTAGCCTTTATGGGACTCTTTGCGTTGTAATTTCTGCCATTATTTTATGCAGTAATATGTTGAAATTGTTCTTCTAGCGGAAAAATGCTGATCTATTATATCACTGGTGATAAAATGTCGTCTAAATCGGCGTAATTTAGCCTTTATGGGAGTCCTTGCGTTGTAATTTCTGCCATTATTTTATGCAGTAATATGTTGAAATTGTTCTTCTAACGGAAAAATGCTGATCTATTATATGAAATTGATCGAATGTGTCCCGTGCGTGAACTGGTCTCTTGGTTATTTACTTGGGTTTGACGGTAACTGGCTTTATATATTTTTATCAATGTATATTAGACATTCTTTTGTGATATACACCAGGATCAGGGCCCTGACCCACCAATGATTTATGTTAACTATTGCTGATGATGCTCACAAAGTTGAGTGAAACATGTCCAATTTGTGATTAAATGGTTTCATCCTAAATATAAGGATTTTGTGTATTGGAAAGGTGGTTCATTAATTATAATAATTTGATACTCTGAACTCCAATACGGTTGGAAAATGAGATTTATAACTTGTAATGCTGAAGAGATGTCAAATACAAAATAAAAACGGCCAACCAGATGCCAATGGGAATCGAACCCACAACTTTCCGATTTTGAGTTTGATGCCCCCTCCCCCAATTGAGCTACGTATATGGTGGAGTCAGTCATTCTTCTTCTGTCGGCAGGGAACTGAAAGTCTAATTCAAGCTTGGAATCACAAATCATCATTTATATATTCATACCTGCATATGAGTTTTTTCATATGCATTTTATAGTGAGTTAATAGTACTAACAGTAGACTAAATATGAGACATAAAGATTGACCTTTCAAATTTAATGTTATGAATACCTTCATATGGACATTCTATATTCTTATAACTATTAAAACTCACAAAGTATCCATGTCTGTCTGTCTGTCAGATCTGGTTGGACCCTCAAACAGCACCACCAAATATTATGTGGTTATAGGCAAACCACAAAAACTGATGGCAGCACCAAAATGAGGCATAGTAGCCATGTGGTTTGCCAATGTTTTCCAAACAGGGCCAGTATCGAAGACCAATATTCAGCCAAGGAACTGGGCAATCTTGTTAAATACTGTGGTGTAGAAGGCCTCTGCGACGCCATTTTAACGGTGCAAGTCTGGGTGCAGCAAGTCATGCTGGCTCCACAGCAGGCGAATCGCCGAGTTGTGCTTCTCCCCCTCGCACCACTACAGTCAACCCATTGGAGATAGATGGGCAGGCATTGGTGCCAACTCATTTACCGTTCTGACAGTGTTGAAACGACGAGAATCACGAACCGAGACCCTTCCATTTCCAGAGGTTTCCAAGGGGCCTGATGGATCCCAAAGTGTCGGTCCCCTTATATAAAGGCGGCGGACAAATGCAAGATAGTTCTGTTCAGTTTGAGCTCAGTCATTCAGCGGTTGAGAGTAATTGTGTCATTGAAGAGTGCCAGCAAGACAGTGCCATAAAGGTGTGTACCGCTGAAGAGTGGATCAGTGTGCTACAGAGTCTATGGAGATCTGAGAGTGGACAATGGGGGAGTAAAGTGCAGAAGAGTGACTGCTGTGTGAGTGCGAACCATGTGTCTCATACGGACTTGTTAGATTGTGGTGCGTGCTTAAATTGCGAATAGTGTGGTCGCTTTAAAGGGTACGGCAACCTCATTCCTGAACTGCACTAGGGTACAAGTGATAGTGTACAGCGTATGTGTACATGAAATGTGTAGTGTAATTGTTTTAGTCTGTATTAGACTGTGATACTAGTATGATTGAACAGTGAGAACAGAGAGAGAGAGCACTAAAAAGTGTAACTGTGTACCTGTATGTAAGCGGTTATTAGAATTAATGAATCTTAGTGTAGAAACTACCAGTCTAGTATTTATTTTCATCTACTACCCTGTCAACTTGTTATAACTGGTCGCAGACGTAGCATGTTCAGCAGTACCCGAGATCCTACCCAATTCTGCCTCCGCAGTTGCAACATCCCTATCTGAACTCAACCCACTGTAAAGTACCTCAGCATTAATTTTGACCAACACCTCACTTTCCGCCCCCATTTCCTCCACATCAAATCCAAGACTGCCACCCATGCCTGAGTGGTGCATCACCTGACCGGCACGCAGTAGGGTCTCAATCTCTCCTTTCTCCCCCATACAAGTCCTTTGTTCGACCCTCCATCACCTATTGCCTCACCGCTTGGACAGCCGTAGCCCACTCACATTGAAACCTCTACCATCCCCTGATTTCCATCGAACATTGTACTGTCCACCATGCTCTCCGCCTCCCTTTCTCCTACCCAACTTCCTACCTTTACGACATACTTCCCTTCCCGAAACTAGATACCTATGTCCTGATCCACTTCCAACGCGCTCTCTCCCGATACCATCCCTCCGTAACCCAACTCCTCCGTGGCCCACCCCATACCCGCGCCTTATCCAGACCCCTTTTCGTTTGTTCCGATCCCTTCCTCCACTGTAGCACTGTGACCATCGGAGACTGTGACGGGGCCTCTAACTTGGTTCCCCCCTTCGCCCCCATCAATGGCTCAGCTACTACATCGAGTATTTGGGTTCATGCCGGCATCCTCCCTGTCCACATTCTATGATAAATCATCAATCACCTTTAATTCTCATCCACTACAACTACTCTGACTGTTCATCCTCAGTATTGTTCAATATTTATATTAAGGTACCTAATTCATGGGACATCTAACTCAGAGTACACGCACAATATCAGACAATTATAATAATAAGTACCAGTTACAAAATCTCCATAATTGACCAGGGTAGTGTACCATAGCGTTTTTCATTTTAACAGTTAGCAAGTTTTATTTGACAATCAAGAACGACCCATCAGACGCGAGAGGACTTTATACCTCAATATGTTTTAATTCATTAATCATGATCACTGTCATTCCACTTCATCAAGATTTTTAATTTATTAGCGTTATGTAATAATTGTTCTGCTACTGAAGATGGCCTTGAGAATAGGCTGAAACATGTATAGAGTTTGTTCCATCTAACAGATGAGTTGATTTGTATTGATAAGGAGGATTTCATAAATACTTTTATTTGTAAAGTGACAACCGTCAATACGGAATGAGATTTATAACTTGCAATAGAAATTGTAACATATGTATTCACTATTGATATAACACTGTCTCCTCATCTGTGAATCTCCCGCCTTCAGTCCTGTATTGTCTGTCTATTTTAAAAAAGGAAAATAAAAGAGAAATTATTGTGTGTCCTAGTAGTGATAAAACATAATTTCTTGAATTATTTCACAAAATGGAAGAAAATTGTAATTTTTCTATGTACAGATGATTATATTAAATCCATCATTATCCAACTCAGTCTCCACACTATAACTGATTATCCTAAATGCCATCAAACTATAATTCTTGTCAAGTTTATGCTCACAAATAGAAATTGTAAGGTATGTATTCACTATAGACGTATCACTGTCTCCTCATCTGCCGTTCTGTCACCTTAAATGCTGTATTGTTTATCTATTGAAGGAAAAAGAAAAACCATGTGTGTGTTTGTGTCCTAGTATTGTTCAAATTAAATCTCTTTATATTATTCCACAAACTGGAAAGAAACTTGAGGGGTTTTTTTTAATTCCAGCACCATCAAACTATAATTCCTGTCAAGTTTATGCTCGTAAAATAGAAATTTTAATACATGCATTCATGATATAATCTGTAGACATTATCCACTCATTTATACCAAGCACCAATTGTCAAACTTCATTATCTCGAATATTTTGTAAAACATGTCATATTATACTCAATGTAACTGTTATTAACATCAATAAAGCACTTAACCAAAGGCCAAAACCCTCCCCCCCTCACCTTATTCGTTTTGCCCTCCACCCAACTCTATCACTCCTCCCTCAACCTGCTGAATCTCCTGGTCAGAGAGAAGGCGTAACCTTCTAAGAGGCCCGCACCTCCCCTTGAGGGAGGAGAATGAAAACTTTTTATGATGGTGAATTTTTGCTGGTCGGAGGTTGCAGAGTAGGCCTTGACCTACAAGTGGCCATGGCTGGTCCGTGGTCCGACAGCTCTGCACTCCAACCGGCCAACTAAACAGTGTATGGGATCTACCACGGCCCTATGCTTCTGCATTTGGGAGACGGAGAGGAGCTTTGCACTAAGGTGAATTCCGGAATAGTTATTATAGGTCAGGGCTGCCAACCCTCTCACCTTTTCCGAACATCTCCTTCACCAAAATAAATTTCACTGGATTGAGAGACGACATTACTCTCTAGGAGCCCGCCGTCCCCTTCCGGGACGGAATAAAAGCTTATGTAGATAGATAGATTTTTGCTGTTATCTTTTGAAAAAGTTATCTTTACACTTGTTAACTTGTTATACATACACTACCTGGTCAAAAATATCCGGGCACCCCTCTGCAACGTGCAATTGAACCCTAGATGTCACGAGAGGTGGACCCGCCCGTATAAAAGGAGGCAGGAAGTATTGTGTTGTCAGTAGAGAAGCTGTAACATAACAGCAGAATGGGTCGGTCAGGACAGCTCAGTGACTTCGAATGTGGACTAGTCACTGGATGTAACCTGAGTAACAAATCCATAAGGGACATTTCAACCTTTCTAAAACTGCCCAAGTCGACCGTTGTTAATGTGACTGTGAAGTGGAAATGCGAAGGAACAACCGCAGCAAAACCTAAACCAGAGACTTCATTTAATGACAGACAGGGACCGTCGAGCGTTGCGGAGGGTGGTTGTAAAAAAAAAATCACAAGAAATCAGCGGGAGGAATCACTCGTGAGCTCAAAAATGCTACCAGAAACCTAGCCAGTACAACGACTTGCATCGAGAGTTAAATGGTCGAGCTGCTGTTCATCAGCCAAACATTTCTGTAGTTATTGCCAAATGATGGTTGAGGTGGTGTAAAACGCAATGCCACTAGACAGTGAATGACTGGAAACGAGTGATTTGGTGTGATGAATCACATTATACCCAGTGGAAATCCAATGGAAGGATTTGGTTTTGACGAATGCTTGGAGAATGTTACCTGCAATCATGAGCAGTGCCAGCAGTGAAATACGGTGGAGATGGTGGTATGGTATGGGGGTGTTTTTCATGGGTAGAGTGTGGTCCCCTTATTGCGCTTAAGAAATGAACACATTTTAAACCATTGTGTACTGCGTACCGTACAGTACAGGACTAGTCCAGAGACTATGATTGTTTGTATCAGCATGAAATGCACCCTGTAATAAAGCTGTATCTGTGAGACAATGGTCTGTGGACAATAACATTGTGGAAATGGACTGGCCTGTCCAGAGTCCCAACCTAAACCCAATGGAACATATTTGGGTTGAGTCAGCTAACTGGTTTTCCGCTACACCCATGTGGCCTGGGAGCCACAAAAACGAGATTCTGGTGCAAGGTGCAAGTACTCCAACACATGGCCAGCAGGTCCTGAATCCGCTGCACCAGAGGGTGCTATGAGAAACATGCATCAATAGATTATAATGATTTAACGGAGTCAATACACAGCAGAAAGAGCAGATTTCTTTGGAAAACGTGTACCGCAGAGCTTCAAATATGGCATAGAACTCTCCTGTGTACACACTACAGGTTTCTAGTAGAGCAAAGAGAAACCTCTTATTATCAACAATAAATGCACAGCCTACTTTCGCTTATGCCCATGCCCAAGAACCATCTGTGAAAATAACTACCGTACTGAACACGGATACCAGACAACAGACAGGAAGAGCCTCCGATAACTGGAGGAGTCCATGTTCACTTTTTTTCCCGGTATGCAGATCCAGGATGATTTCAGGTCGTCGTGTTAATCACGGAGGTACCTTACTTGGTCGTCTAACAAGACAAGGAACTGAAGGTACATCAAACAAGTGTAACTGCTGTCAAGTGTATACCAACTGGTTGCAGTGCTCATGGATAAACAGCATACAGCCGACAGTTTCGATTGTGGAATACCCAGGGATAGCTTGGATAAAGTGGCATATGTTGCAAATTTGCAGCATTGGACAATAGGATTCATTGGCGCCCCAGGTGTCAAGGCGGCACACTAGCCTCAATGCTGACCATTCAGCCAAGGAGTCAACAGCACCAACATTTGCATGGTGTGAAAATAGAACACCACAAAAATCAATCTTCAGAGCTGCCGCCTATGGTATTCAAATCACATACCTCACAATAACGCGACTCGGACCACCTGGCTCACTCGCTCGGGTAAAGCACAATATTAGTTCTTGAAGTGAGCAGAGAAAAAGCAAGATTCATCAGAGTTCTTAACACTGCAGTGAATTTGATCTTGTGTCTATGTGATGAAAGCTTGTATCTCTCACAATGGTGGCCACTGGGGTGATGAAGCTAATGAAGTGCCACTTCTTTTTTTTCTATTTCCACATAATTTCTAAACTTTTTATTTCACTGTTGAAATATCGGCACTGAAAGTACGTTACAACAGGTCAAGGGTTCTTACCTGTCTCTGAGGACTAGTTCGAGGTCCGTCAGCCTAGGCCCTATATGATTACAACTGAGCAGTTGTCTGACTGTGAACTAGTGGCCCCAGTCCCGAACGCCAAGAATAACGGCCAAGAGACTGACCACATGACGCCTAGTAATCTGCAGTCCTTTGGGCAGAACAGCACTCGGTTGGTAGGTCAATGGCTCCTCGGGGCTGATACATCAGGTTTTTTAAAATTGTTATGCTCTGTTGGAACCACTAAGCCTAGCAAGTTTACAAATAATTAGTGTCTTATTACAACTTAGAGTTTTAGTACACTGAAGAAAATGGAAATTGCAACACCCAGAAGGAGTGATGAAACATTGCTACAATTGGACATGCAGTACGAGTGTTCAGTTGTGATC
Source organism: Anabrus simplex (assembly GCF_040414725.1). Taxonomy (NCBI): domain Eukaryota; kingdom Metazoa; phylum Arthropoda; class Insecta; order Orthoptera; family Tettigoniidae; genus Anabrus; species Anabrus simplex. Next base: position 710,047,042 of record NC_090266.1, read on the forward strand.
CGATGATTACACTTTAAGGTACCTCTGACAGCAAGTTTGAACAACAATCAATACAGGATGTGCCCACCACGAGCTGCAATACATTGATGAATTCGTCGAGGCATGGAGTCAATAAGGCCATGGATCGCTTCCTGAGGAACTGTGGCCCATGCTCGCTGCACTGCACGGGTCAGTTGTTCCAGAGTTGTGGGTGGATGAGGACGGTTGGCCAGTTGTCGACCCATCATGTCCCATACATGCTCAATAGGACTGAGGTCCAGGGATCTGGCGGGCCGTTCTAAGGGTTGTGATGTCGTGGAGAGCTTCTCTGGAGATGCGTGCAGTGTGAACCCGGGCATTGTCCAGCTGAAATATCCCATTAGCTATGTTCGCCATCATAAGGACAACCACTGGATTGAGTACCCTATCAACGTACTGTCGAGCAGTCATAGTGCCCTCAACAAGCATTAATTGTGATTTCACATTAAAGCCAATAGCTCCCCAGACCATAACGCTTGGTGTTGGCCCTGTGTGCCTCTTGACAATAAGATCTGGGCGGCCCCTCTCCCCGGTACGTCGGCGCACACGATTCCGGCGATCACTGCGGGCAAGACAGAAGCGCGATTCATCACTAAAGACGACCCTATGCCATTCGTCGACCCACGTCGATCTTTTTCGACACCAGGCCAGCCTTACACGTCGCTGTTGTGGGGTCAATGGAACACCTTCTGCAGGGACACGGGCTCGTAAGCCAGCTGCACCCAGGCGATTACCAACTGTTTGTTGTGTAACGTGGAGTGCCACAGCTGCTCGAATTTGCGCTGCTGTTGCATGGGGTTCCATCCGGACCATCCGAATGATGCGGCGATCCTCTCTCACAGTTGTCCGTCGCGCTGGGCCTGTGCCAGGTCTACGAGTGCGGGTACCTTCATTTGACCACTGCTGCCACACATGTTGTACCGTAGATGCCTGTCGGCCAATACGTGCAGCGACAGTCCTTATCGATAATTCAGCCTCACACAGCCCAATTATCGGAGCCCTCTCAAACGGCGACAGTTGTAGATAGCGTGCTCTTCTCTGTCGTCGAGGCATGTTTGACGAGGAACACTCCACTGTACAGACTGCAAGTCAACTACGCTACACCATAGTCCGTATACTGGAGTTGATTCTTCCGCGACCAATCACGTGGAGAGACCTGTAGCAACAATCCAATGGGTCTGAAACTTTGATCGTTTACATACCTACATGACATCGTTCCATATCTTGAAAATCAACACAAACGACCAATGCAATGTTACAATTTCCATTTTCTTAAGTGTATCAATATGATGACATGAACATGGAATGAATCTGCAAAATGATAGGTTATAGTACTATAAAGACTTATCTCTCTGGAATAGGATAGATTAATAGCATGGCAATAGCAAATATTTCCATAGGCTGCACAGGGATTTGCTACAAGCTTCAGTGGAGAAGCAGTGGTTTTATGATAACCTCACTGATAAATACACCACCCAGAGAGAAAATACAGTGGGTTGAATAGACTAGAAACAGGTAAGTTTTCTTTTAAACGGGCATGTTACCAGCAGTTTTAATTTGGAGGTAAATTTTGCTAGAGAGGTGTTGGATGTTACTACACAGATCTTACCTTTCGAATACTTATTATAATATATACGGCACCGTTAATCATTTTAGGTACCGTTACCTAATAATAGTTAAAACATTATTAATAAATAGAATACATTGTAACGCTGCACTGTACTGTATAAAACTTACTTTGAAGCAACACAGATACTGCTTCAATATCGATCTTTATTTATGTGAATTCAATTGATGGTGCAGGGGTCGCAGAATCTTGAGAGCCTCACGTGTGATTAGCCCGTGAGCCGCTTTGGCATCTCACGTGCGAGGTCGAAACAGCTCTTATCGTGAGCTTGTGAGAGAACAACAGTTCTTTTGGAGACACTGAGGAACACACAGAGAATATGAGGTGTCCACTACACACTGTAGGCCTACCTGGTTCCAGTGGTGGCTGAAGGCACACTTACCTTGGCTCAGGACTGCAAATACAGAGTGGTCGGAAACAACGGGAACCGGGTATACGGGCGTTAAAGGGTTGGTCATGCTCGTAAATAATTTGAAAGGAGTAATTCGATATCTCGTACCGTTGTCATTTTATCAGCTGCTCAAATTAGCCAATTAGATCGCTCCGCGAGTGAATTCGAATGGGTTTTGCGCAGCAGTGTTGCTAAATCTGAACGTGACTTAAAACGACTTGAGAGCCATGCCGGGAAATCATCGAACACAAACACACAGTAGGTTTCAGCAAATACCGTATAGACAATACAGGACACTTCCGGATTTAACCGTGTTAAAATGGGGGACAATTCGAAAGTGGCGCTCGTAGTGCCGTGACCTGAAAACTCGCGCCGAATTCAAATGAAAATACCACAGCCTGTTTCCAGTCATTGGACGGGGTCAGAAATGGAATGAATGAAGCCCCAATCTAGCGGCGAGGATATGAATTGTGCCGGCTGCCGAAGGCTGTCGCACCCCTCTGGGGCAATGATTAATGACTGACAAATGAAATGATATTGGAGCGTGTTGCTGGAATGAAAGGTGACAGGGAAAACCGGAGTAGCCGGAGAAAAACCTGTCCCGCCTCCGCTTTGTCCAGAACAAATCTCACATGGAGTGACGGGGATTATTCATCAATGGAAATTCATATACAGAAATGGATAAATAAATTACGTCTATACCCCTAATAACTAAAGTTGTTGTCCGACAGGTAGGGTTGGTGGGAGGAGCATTGTACGTGCCATTTCACGATGTTGCCACATTCGAGCATTCCTTTCTCTTACCCCTCGCTTCCGGCTCACTTGTTCCCTCGTTCATTCTGACCGCTGTAATCTGTTGTAGACTACCTGACCAGGCGCTGTCGTCCCATTTGCGATCACTCTTATCAGTGACATACAGTCAGGTTGCTGTGAGGGAATTCTTTACTGAAGGACTGGTACAGGAAGACATCCCTCACGTAACAGGCGACACTAGGATTCTTACGAATAGTATGTTAAAAATCATTACAAATACATATTTTATTTAGAGTTACCAGATGGTTGTGGGTGTAAAGGCAGTTCAATGAGTTTTAAGAAGTAGGACAAATGATGGGCGTATTAAAACCGTTGAATTTTACACTTCCCGATTTCAATACAACGTATTTTGCTGTAACACTTAACTTCTTCGACAGTGCTACCCCTTTTGAAGCAATTGTAGCTCATCTCATACTTAACAGTTAACTTACACTTTGTTATACAATAGGGGACAATATTAATATTAAATTAATTCTTACTTAATGCTCAAACTGTTCAAATATTCATACTGAGACGTTAAGTAAGCAGCTGCTCAAAATATAATTAGCCTACTTTCCTCTGTCTGTATGCATGTATGTCTACACCTCAGTCTCGTTTCTTCGTACCGGGTCGGGATGAGATTAATTTATACAGCATGTTTCTACGGCCGGATGTCATTCCTGGAACCAGCCTCAGTTGAGGAGCTAATGAAGACTAAGTTATGTGTTATGGTGAATGAAACTGGATAAGGGGTGCGAGGACTCAGCTCTGGCCTATGGATAGGAACTGTACAGGCATTTGCCTGGAAGTGAAAATATTAAACCACAGAAAACTATTCTGAGAACAGCCGACGGCGGGATTCGAACTCACGCGTTTCCCGAATGCAGAGCTTGGCCCCATAGCCAATTAAGGCCACGGCCGTTTCCTTCCCACTCCAAGCCCTTTCCTATCCCATTGTCACCATAAGACCTATCTGTGTCGCTGCAACGTAAATTCAGCCGTAAAACAAACCCATGTCACCAAATACTCCTGACTTTTCCGTAAATTTCTGTGTGAGTATCCACGAGTATAAAGCATAAGGCTTGCCTTTCTTCGTCTCATTGACCTGTATGTCGTAAGTAAGCACGCAGGTAGCATAACAACAAAAGCTACGTCAACAATATATATCTACATCTGGAATAATTACAGTATGTTAAAAAGTAGAGACTAATATTACCTCAAAAAACGTCCAAGAGAGAGGGGACGGGTTGAGAGAATCCTTATCACACAGTTGTGTGGAGTACGCCCTAATTAGCAGTCCCCTTGCTGAATTGACATTGGAAAACCCTGACAGGTTGCTGATAATTTTACAGTGATCGCAAATGGGACACTAATAACTGGTCATTCTTCACATTCTCGTTTTCCACAGAAATAGAATGCCACTCACACGGAACTGCTTGCGACAAGATCCAACTCAGAAGTGACTAAGTGAGAGGTTTAGCAACTCCGAGTAAGACGAGCTGGCCAGAAGATTTATCTCCATGGCAACCACAGTCGCCCCACCCTCGTTTCCATGGCAACCATACCCCCACTCCCTTTATCCCGAAGAAATGTCAGATATCAACTTTAGTTATTACAGGTAAAGAAAGAAAGTGCTGTTAAGACATTAACTTCAAAGTTGCCGAAGCAATTCTGGATAAATGAAAGAAGAATCACTTAGTAGCTTATTATTTAAAGACTGAAATTAGATATGAAACGCACTGCTGTGAAAAGAACTTGATCTTTCATTCATGCATTACTGTTTGTTTTTTTTGCTTTAGCATTCCTACCTGAACGTTTACTGTTAGATTTTTCTATTCCCTCATTTAAAAAACATTGTGTCATAAGGTAGAGTAAGAGGTAGGGATCACGCGCAGGTTTCCCCACCTCAGTGACGTCATCGAGAACCGTCAGGGTCTTGTTTTCTGTATGAGGTAATACACAGCTGTGAGCTATTCTGTTTTAGCCACAAGTTACAGATAACTTCATTGATATTTTAACATCACCTCAGAAAAGGCATTCCACCTCACTATTATATTAGAGTAATAATAGGAGATCAAATACAGTGTGAATCAAGCAGCGTTCCTGAAGTATTTCGATCTGTATAAAAGGTTGTAACAATGTTAAGACTGTGATCGCAGTGGAATGGCTATTCCATATGTTCATGTTCTCAACACCTATGGTAACAATAAGAAGGGGGCTCTAGTTGTTACAGACTCGAACATTAAAGCTAGATGACTGCAAGAAGTATGCCCGCTGTTACAAACAATATTAGGAAACTACATACATTGTCAACAACACAAACAGCAAATGTTAGGAAACTATAACTGTCCACAACACAAAAAGTTCAGTAAATGTTCTCCAAGTGCCAGAAGATGACAAATTCCACGTTAACATTACATAGGCTATATAAATTAATGAACCTGTATATCAATATTCTCAGCACTGGTTTCATATAAAACATAATAAACTGCTAGTGGCTTTACGTCGCACCGACACAGATAGGTCTTATGGCGACGATGGGATAGAAAAGGCCTAGGAATTGGAAGGAAGTGGCCGTGGCCTTAATTAAGGTACAGCCCCAGCATTTGCCTGGTATGAAAACTAATAAACTGCATTTCATAAAAAATGAACAGGTGTGTTATACACAAAGAATAATGCTGATATTTAAAAAAGTGTTATCAAACACACTTATCTATAGTATCAGTGTAATTTCTTTGCTTTTCTTCTTTCTTTATCGGTATTGAATGAATTGAAACCCGGTCTCCTGAATGTCTTGCTTAAAGCGTTCATTCGAATAAAAAAAACGGCTTCTCGCGAAGCAACTTGCAAACCCATACATTTCGGATAATTTCTTTTTCAGGATATCCGTAAGGTCTGTGATGATGTTAGAACCTTCTTTCAGTTTCTTCCCGTGGTAAAATTTGAACTCTTTTTCCATCTGCGCTATCGTGGTGTACCATCTCTCTGTAGGCTGCTTCAAACTGTCTCTAGACTTCTTTGAAATTTAATTTCCACCCCTTGTAGGTTGACCTGTTTTCTAATAATAATATTATTTGCTTTACGTCCCACTAACAACTTTTTCGGTTTTCGGAGACGCAGAGGTGCCGGAATTTAGTCCCGCAGGAGTTCGTTTACGTGCCAGTATAACTACAGACACGAGGCTGACGTATTTGAGCACCTTCAAATACCACCGGACTGAGCCAGGATCGAACCTGCCAAGTTGGGGTCAGAAGGCCAGCGCCTCAACCGTCTGAGCCATTCAGCCCGGCAACCTGTTTTCTCTCCATAATCGCCTTTTATAGCGAGGTTCTTCTTCTTTACCCTAAAAGCTATATAGCCAGTGAAGTTTTCAAGCAGCTCATCACGATCCTTGGTTTCGAGACTGTCCTCGAGCTGTTCCACTGACTCTTCAAGGGCTTAAACAAACCCTTGCTCATCTTCCGGTAAAGAATAGGATGTGAGCTCAACGCTGACCTTCGACTCGCACACGATATGCGAGTTTTGATCGACTTCATCGGTAGCATATAACATATTTGGACGTAATGCTTCATAACCTTCCGGGGAACAGTTGGAATTTCTTATCGTCTCGGAAGCATTGAGGCTGAGAAGCAATAATTTCACCTTTTGTGTCGCAGCTGTCGGAAGAGGATGGTCGTAAAATCTTTCGAACCCTCGAAGCTGAGAAAAATTAGCTTTAAATAATGTCTTGATTACTTGAACACGAAGGTCCTGCGTGACGTTACAGCTCTGCTTTGCTACTGCACATCTCTCCCGAGATCCCTACCTTGTATTCTACGTACCTTGGTATCATCACATTAAGACACTTGTCAATAAACAGATCGGCATATTCTTGTATTTTTCTCTTGAAAGGACTACCCCTTTTGGAAGGGGCGGTAGCGTTTGATGTTTCATTTTTTGGGAGTTTGTGTGTTGATAAAGATCACGGCTTTAATCTGAGGAGAGGGATAAAAGAAAGAGAAGCATGGAAATGCCATCGATGGCTATGTTTTGAGGAATATTTACGTACAATTAGAATAAGAATATAACATACCCTTCGCTGTATAGTTAGTTGGGGATTTGTAAAGTCGCTGTCCTGAAATTATATCTGAACAGATCTTATAATTCTTATTCAAACGTAACTTCCTTCTTTCTTATAAATCTTATCCAAGTCACTGCTCTGACATTTCAAAACCCACAGTTCACACCTACAACATCACATATACAATAAATAAGCTTATAATATCTTAAACCATTAAAATATGGGTCACGTAGCTCAGAAGTTTAGAAAGTACTATAAAAATCTCTGTCACTGGAAGAATATATGCGTAAACACAATATCTACTTACATTTCCTTGCCACGAGCAAAACGAAAGAAAGACCGCGAATTCTTCTACACTTCATACAACCACGGTTACTAGACTAGACGGTAGGGGTCATCAGTAGGATGCGCAGTAGCAAGCCACGCCTCCTGACGTAACGTGGTCCCTAAGTTCGCTAAACCAAGCAGAGCGCCATTAGTCTAGTGAGCAACAGTGTAAGAATTTATTTTTTTCTGTGCTGTGGTGTGCCATGTTGTGTTGTGCTGCCGCCGGTTGCTCTAATCACGATAGACACCATAAGGACTTAGACATTAAATTTCATCGTTTTCCAAAGAACAGTGATATTAAATTAAAGTGGATTAATACCAGCCTGTAAACGGACTGATTCGTTTACTGTTGAGAATGCTCGTGTGTAGGGTTGCCATAAGATTCAGGATGAAATTCAGGACACCAACATCGACAAGTTCCAAACATAGGTGCCGACTCTACGGGAGCACTTGCCCCCATGCACATAGTGGTACGGGGACATAATCATGATTTTGCTCCCGTAAAAATATTTTATATATTCATCCTTGCCTCCATGCTCAAGACCATAAGTTGGCGCCTGTGGTTTCAACGAGTGTATTTGGGTAATTCCATGAGAACTGTCCTATCTATTACTAAAAGACACACTTGTTATATTATGTTAATGTTAAAAATCAAATAGAAAAATAACAAAAAAAAATCATACTTTAAGTAAAATATCTACTTTACAGACCACTCCAAAGTTAAATAATATTCAATGTTATTTGCATAGATTTTTATGTAAGATATGGGACATTCCCTCTCAAAAGCATTTGAGCAAAATTTTAAATAATTTGCTCTGATTTTTAAAATTCAGGAAATTTAGGGATTTTTAAAAATTCAGTCAGGACGTCGGGTCATATGCTCAAATTCAGGGCAATCCCGCTTTTTCAGGACGTATGGCAACCCTACTCGTCTGTGCTCTGTACACTTCGACGACTTGAAGAATGAGTTATTAAACCTTCCATTTAGACGTGATTTAAGGCCTGACACAGTACCACATTTACTTTTGCCACTAAGTAGTAATCATTTAGCGAGCCAGTCCTGTAAAGATCGTGAAATAAGAGCACAAAAGCGAAATCATCGTAAAAAGATACGGCAAATTTTACAATAGCAGGCACCAACTGGAGCAGAAAATTTTAATAATGCAATCTTGAGGAAGGAATTACATAACAAAAGTAAACATCTATGTTTCTGTGATGAGAAAATTGCTGAAGTGACTGCAGAATTGGAGTTAATTAGACTAGAAAATTGTGACGTAAAACAGCAAAATAAGGTTTTGTTAGAGACGTGATTAATTACCCTCTTCCTAGCGAAGTTACAATCAAACGACGGCTAAGACAGTTCTATTTCCCTTGAAGACATTGAGTTGAAAATTAATATCTTAAAAACACGTTAAGTCTTTTTACAAATTTTGAAAGAGATGTACTCAGAAAGGATATCAACTCGAAAGTGGGCAATGTGTTACAAAAGAAGCATTTACAAAATTAATTGAAATGCAAAGTGAGGGCGAAGACCTACAATATGCGCATAAGCTATCAATGAAGCCTATTGTTGTGACTGGAACGGAGAGGCAAAACGTACGGAAAGCCGCTGAACTGTTATCACTGGCTGTGGGTAAAGCAATATGCCATAACTTCCCAGAGCTCAGCTATGTAGAAGAGACTATAATTACGATTAAGAATGAATTTGACACCCGTGTCCCCGTGTGTGGTACAAACAGCTTAAAAAGTGCCTATGGGAATTGTATAGAGCAAAAAGATTATGCTCTTGACAAATTATTCGAATTAATATTCACTACGAGGATAATTGGTAAAAACAAACCCCTTCCTTTTCAGGAAGGTTTTCTAATGTCTCTAAATAGCCTTCGTGGTCTATTTAAGGATTTAAAATCAGAAGGTTATACTTACTAATGGCGGCCGAGTGTAACCAGGACATAATTGAGAGCTACTTTTTCCAGATCCGAGGACTTGGTCGCTTTTATGATCATCCTCTCCCTACCATTGTATCGCAATTCGCAGAGAATTAAATCATTAATTTTAATCCGGAATTCAGATGAAGTGGCGAAGAGCAAAAACTGTCCAGATGAAAAAATGCCCAGTCTCTGAGCGCAGACGTTTTGTCTGCGCAAGATGAGGTGCCTCAAATCTTCATACTTGATAATGACGAACATAGATTGCCAAGCAGTGTCCAACTAAAATGGAGAAGCTTGTGACAAAAATTGTAATGAGGATGAGGATGATGTTGATTTCACTTCTGCTGTCAATGGACTTCTGGAACATTTTCAAGATGGAAATATTGCAAACCTGTCTGTCGAAGTAGTTAGAGAGAAGACCGAGCTACTAGAAATGATCGCTGGCTATGTAGCTTACAGGATGAAAAGGTACCCCCAGAAAGCCAGAATGTACGGAATCCAAACCGTGAACATTTCTCCGTCCCCTAGGAATTGGCTAGACACCATTTCAAGAGGGTACTTAATGAAACCCATGGATGAGTGCATTAATGCTGTTATTAAAATAGAAAATAAATTTAGTGCCTTCCATGGAAACTATATTAAGAAATGTCCAGGAGTTTTTAGGTTGTCCAAGGGAAAAAATAAGAAAAATATCCTGACCTTGAAGATTTTGTTGTTTTATGTTTTGTTAGGATCACAACGTTCATAAGGATGAGAAACATAAACAAACTTAGGCACATGAATTCTTACAAGAGATGTGAACGAACTCCTAATGAACACAGGAAAAGTGTGGAAAAAATAAGAAATTGTTGGATAGACTGATTTTAAAGTAATGTAAAATAACCAAGAAAAATCTAAATGTAAATGTGTTGTATGTAATGAAAATATGTATACAGTTTTACTACCATCATAATAGGAGTATGTATTAGGTGTTGATCTTTCGATCGCGTTTCCTGACTGAGGATTTTCTCCGTAACATAGGTCTATATGGCCTAAGCCTGTGAAACTCTCTGTCCCCTCAAAAAAGAGTGACCCCTGATGTGGTGGAAGAAGGGGTATTTTTACAACATTCCACCGGCCAATACAGATTTATAAATAATTACTTATACATAAATATAATATTAGGTGTTTACAATACTACCTAACACCAACAATCCGCCCAAACAACGGTAAAATGCATCCCGTGCGATTGGTTATGTGTCTTTAATTTTAGGAACTAGCCTTAGAAATGAAACCACGTATAAATCGTTCTAAAATCACTGATGGATAGAAAATACAAAAACCGAACCGTAAACACGTTATTTGCGAGGCGAAAGATTATTTAGTAGCCAACTGGGAAAGCTATTGGAATAGTTCGTGTTAAGCGCAGTGTTGTTATATTACTTGTAATGTTCTGAAAAAATACTGAAATAAAATTACAACATAATTATCTCCACATAAAAAATCAATTATATTCGACAAAATTTAAAAATATTAAGCAAGTGGTTAAATAAAAACAAGCAAATCATTAACAGAAATGCACAATTACAATGGGTCGTGTTCACTGCAAGCCCGGCAGTGGGGGCCAAATGACGTCACCAGCCAAAGCGAACCTGCGCGTGACCCCTACCGTCTAGTCCAGGGCCTCTCAAACGCCCAAAATCTCACGCGTGCAAACTGCGGCGCAGAGTTCCTGTGCACAGTGCATCGGTCCCAATCGGCTCATCTCGGACCAACGCTTCGTCTCTGGGCTACTCGGCTCGGATTTGGAGCGCTACGGAGCAAGTGTGGAAGAGGGAGACAGGCGTGGGGAAAGAGAAAGACAGCGCTATTGCTCCAAATCGAGGAGTGGGGGTCTGCACCCTGGTCAACCAAGCGAAGTCGTCTTTTGCACCGTACAAAGTGCATGCACCCTGAGAGGCCCTGGTCTAGTCCGCAGTAACCGTGATTACAACCAAGCACAGCACATACTTTTCCGCTCATAATGAGACGAGATATCAAGTGAACGACACACGCTATTATTTACTGATTTTAACTTACTCTAAATGAATAACTGACACCAAAAATTCACAAACTAATGCACGCGCTCTTATGACAGGCTAGGTAATCCAAGATTACACCGCTAGACAGAACTCTAATCGCTGTCCCTCGATATCTCAAAGACTGTCCTGTATTACCTATACAGTACGCGAAGCCTTCCTTGATACCAAGTTTTAAGGGGGTGAGGAGTAAGGAGGGAGCTCTCCCGGTTCCGGTAATACTGCCAACTGAATGAAAATGAAATCTGAATTGAATCGATAATATGATCGATCGATATGAATTTTCTAAACTTTTATTATCTTAAGCCAAAAACTGTGTCACACACATATAACATTTCTCGATGCGAATCTTGTTCCTAGCATCAATTCTATAGTTTGTATTTGCTGTGTGAACAACAACAGTACTAGTACGTAAAGTGTACGCTAGATGTCTCACGGCGATGCATAAGCGATTCATAGTTTGTGTTTCAAGGGCTGCCAATACGAATCTCGAAGATAACCAAGGCCTACCGATTCAGCACTAGGGAGCTACGTATCAAGAAAAGGTTCGCATATTATACTGTATCTCGTTTCAACCAGTGTCACACCGTAGCGTATTTGCTTTGGCGCGAACCTGTCAGCTCGGAGGTCTGTATTCGAACTCCTCCCGTGGCGAAAATTCATTCTTCAACTGGTGCTCCCCTGTCGGTTTTAAGCCACGTATAGATTTAGTAACAGAGTCCGCAAAGCCCATTTGAATTCGCCCGCGAAGTGATCTGATTGGCTAATTTGAGCAGCTGATAAAGTGACAACGATGCGAGATATCGAATTGTTCCTTGCAAATTATTTATCAGCATGACCAAGCCTCTAACACTCATACACCCAGTTCACGTTGTTTCCCACCATTCTGTATACACAGACGTCAAGACAGACTGTGAGAGCAACAATCACAGATCGAGCAGCTACCGCCGAACAGACTTTTTTCTTTGACAAGTTGCTTTACGTCGCTCCGACACAGATAGGGCCAGGTCTTTAATAATAATAATAATAATAATAATAATAATAATAATAATAATAATAATAATGTTATTGGCTTTACGTCCCACTAACTATTTTACGGTTTTTGGAGACACCGAGGTGCCGGAATTTAGTCCCGCAGGAGTTCTTTTACGTGCCAGTAAATCTACCGACACGAGGCTGGCGTATTTGAACACTTTCAAATACCACCGGACTGAGCCAGGATCGAACCTGCCAAGTTGGGATCAGAAGGCCAGCGCCTCAACCGTCTAAACCACTCAGCCCAGCCCTATGTCTTATAACGTGCTCCGAATCTTTCTACTGTTTTATGGATTCTACGTTTACTACGCTGCATATGCCGCTACTAACCTGCCTGTGCTCTCTTCGCCCGTCCAGCTTCAACTGCTCGTGCTGCTTACCCTCCCTCTTTCCTTCCCCTACCGCTTCGCTGCGCATTGGGTACTGTATGCTCTCGTCCTTTCTGGACGCTTCTACTTGAATATAAATTGGCCTGCTCTGGGCTTGAGCAGGAGTTGGGATGAACACGACGATTTGTGTGGAGGGAGGACTTGGTTTTATTTTTGCTACCAGCTGGACTGTGTGCAATGTTTCTTTTAAAATGTGCTTATGTGTACCATTGAAAAGCTACGACTGCTGGACGGGTGAGCGAAAACTTTAATTTATTTCATTTCCATGTTGTTCTTTGAACTTTCTTTTAATGCTGCACTTCCTTAATTTTCAAATTGCCGTTACTGGCTACCAATGACAGTTCATGTTGATAATAAGCTAACTGCAGCCATTGATAGCGGTACCTTACTTTGGAATTACATTACCATCTCACTCCGAAGTTGGACTTTGTGATACGTCTAGTGATTGCTGCGATATGAACCATTGAAATTCAACTGTTTCCCCGAGCAAACGCATGAATAGAATCAATTGAACTATCACCTAGCTTCTGTTTCCTATTTTGGAATTTCATCGATACTGGCTGGTCCTATTTTCCAAATCCCTGTTGGCAGCCATTGGTACCGTTTTCTTTCACGTCCTTCCCCTTTCCCCACCTTCCTATTCCGCATCCCTTCCGCCCCTATTTTTTTTCTTCTACATGTATTATTGTACAGTGGCCCATATGTCTTTCAAATTTTAATGTTTTTTCGTGTTCATACGTAAATTTCTGTTTTCCTTGTGTAGGACACTCCTCATGTAAAAGAGGTTGTATAATTATTGAAGGTTTCGAGTCTAGCTGTTCTCTTTGAAAAACAGATCTGAAAATTAACATGGTTGTCCCATCTGCTTTTTCTCTTTTGGAAGTCAGAAAACTAACTGACCTTTGGATGATTGTTGTTTTCTTTGGCTTGTAAATGTTTCTTCTGGGTGTTTTTTGTTAATATATTGTTATTATGAGAAAACTATTTCTTCTTTCCCCTTTTTTTGTTGTCGTACGCCTTTCCTTGCCCTCACGAAATTTGTACCTACCTCGGTTCCTCTGAATATATGGACTCAGTGAAAAAGCTTCCATTTATGCGCTCTGCTGAAAACCTTTTATCTTGAAAATTGAAAACTACCTGTGAACTTGTGCACGGACGGACATATATATATATATATATATCCTGGTTTATCCCTTGTGTTTTTCTTGGTGCATTGTCTTACCATTCCCATTCTGGTGCATGGCGAGATCATATTCTGAGCGTACATACTTTATCTAAAATACAACACGACACCTACCCATACCAACCACCACGTCACACGTCACGCACACTCCAATCTACACCACAGTCTTGTGGCGACGATGGGACAGGAAAGAACTAGAAGTGGGAAGGATGCGGCCATGGCCTTAAGTAAGGTACAGCCCCAGCATTTGCCTGATGTGAAAATGGGAAACTACGGAAAACCATCGCCAGGGCTGCCGACAATGGAGGTCGAACCCACTATCTACCGAATACTGGCCGCACTTAAGCGACTGCAGCTATTGAGACATTGAAATCACCAGGAGTGTAAACACGATCCATCCGCAATAGTTTGATTCCTAATGGATTACGGGTACGGATGTGTCAGCCTTGACTCATGTCTCCAAAGATCATATAGACAAATGTAGGGTTTTTCGTCGGGGTTCATATACGTGAGAAGATTCGTTCTCGGAGTTCTAATCATCTGTGTCCAGCATCGACCTGCTGAGTATAATACTCTGACATGTATCCATAAGCGACACTATCCAGACATTGTTACATTTTCTCTCATGAATAGTGAAAATAGTGCCCAAATAAGTGTAATTTAATTTGTATTCACGGTAGGAATAGTTACACAGTAAACTACGTATCCACATTGTCTTATAATACAACTTAAATCAGTTCCGCATGTCAGGTTGCTCTATTCTAGCAGTGGAGAGTAGTAACTTTCAGACGAGGACGAGCTTGACTGTGCTAGCGAGAACACGTACGTGTCTCTCGCCCCGCTGTCCCCTTCCTCGCCACGTGCCCTAACTGGCCAACAAGCTCCTCCTCTTTATGGCAAGCCGTAAGCCCAACTTCTATTTAAACTCTATCGAAATGTTCCATTGGTTTACGAGACATGCTGATTCAGGCGAGAATTCACACTGGCTGATTCCTTTGTGAAAATCGGAAACTAAACCAAACACCGTGTGCTAAGGCATCAAAGTTACGATAAACTAGGTTGATACCAGCACAAAGTGCACAACGTGCGTTGTTAGAGAACACTGGCTAATTAACATTACGGCGAGTACAATGTATTGGGACTACTACAAAGTTACCGCACTCCTGATGGGAACATCATTGTCACAGTCCTAAGCGCAGCTCAACACATGCAATCGGATAGTAATAAGGTAATATACAGTATATTTGTCGACATAACCAATGGACCAGAGGTGCTCACGCTGGGCATTTCGTCCCGCGGGGGCCCAGCACTGTATAAGGTGCGTTTTCCAAGGTGCGACTGTCGCCGCCACGGCGGCCAGAGCCGCACGACTGGGGTCACCGTATACGTTGGCGACAGCAGCCGCAGGCGACGGGCACGCGGGATGTTTTCTTTTGACACGATTCCAGCCGCCAGTCGCGCAGTCCAGTCTGTCAGAAATGGACGAGAGCACGGGCGATTTCTTTAGTGGTAGGGCTTTCCTTGATATGTTAATGAAAGAATAAGAAGAAGACGACCATTTATTGTCATTTTTGTACCAATCTCTTCCCAAACATTGTCTCGTACAGACATATCCTTGTACTGCGGGTGCTTTACATCGTACACACATTTATGCTCGGAAACTAAGTGGCACAGAGCTGTATCATGCGAGTGACTCTCTCCCTCGACTTTTCGTTGCTTCGACATCGTATCCAAAGTCAATAATTAACTGCTACACAACAGATACTTACATGAACTGTCACTGCGACTGCGGCCGTCAGCACTGCTCACTGCACCAGTGTGGTGGCTCAAGCCGCAACCGCCGCGAGTCGCAGACCGAACTCAAACTGCGCATGCGCGGAAGTCGAGACGGTTGTCTGACAATTGCGGTCACTGAGATAAACTTGTGCCCACTCACAGTAATTCCCCAGTTGTCACAGGACATTTGCGGTCACTGCAGTAGGGGTTGGACCTCATTAGCTTAATCTCGGGGTATCCCCGCTAACCTGCCTGAGCACCTGCTCGCTCCTTGCAGATCAACATGTTTCTTTCGCGGGCATTATTTAGAGATAGATGCCTTCAGCCACAAACACCATTCTATACCGAAACTTCCTGGTTTGAGTACTGTATATACTATTGTGTGCTGTAGCTCAATCTTGAAGGTAAGAGGAGGAAGACGGAACATGTGAAGAAAGATGACAGGATTGAAAGAACCGTTAAGAAATATGAAGAAACCAGTGACGTCAGGTCCTGCTTATAGGCAATTTCTTACAGAGAAAAACTAGAGAAATCTTCTTGCTGCTTCAGTTAATCCTAATGTAAATAGGTATGTACAAAGGAACAACATTATAACGACGCTTACCATCCCATTTTCTCCGAAAATATATGTTAGCGTGACGTTCGACTACCAGAAATAAATACATAAATTAATTAAATTAATTAACGATGGATTAACTTCGTTTTTCTAAAAATGAAGGACTGGTGCGGAATAAAACAGTGTCTTTTACCTTGACCTACCTTTAATATTATTCCACGATAAATAAATAGGAAACTTATTTTCTTGAATTAGCCTCTGATGTTTGCATATAGAAATGCACTTTGTGATGTATTAGAGATTAAATATCAAGTATACGAGCTTGTACATCTGCGTGACTGTTTATGTCATGGTAGCCACGGGACCTTCCCGTGATGGTGGTGATTACTGTTTTTGTGAGAAGTAAACGGTGCCACCATCCTCCCTTAAAACTAACCAGAAAACAATTCAAATAGGTCAGACTCTCTTTCAGAGAAAACGAAGGGAAAGGCCACGAAGGACGTGAAAATGTAAGACTGCCTCGGCTTGGCAAACATCGTACAGCGGGGGTCGGAAGAGAACAAGTGTTGGCCAACAGAGGCCGGATAGGAAATAGAATGGAATATATTTATTTATCTTCAGAATTGTATGTTACCAACATAACATGATTTGTTCTCCCACCGAGCTCGATAGCTGTAGTCGCTTAAATGCGGCCAGTATCCAGTAATCGGGAGATTGTGGGTTCGAATCCCACAGTCGGCAGCCCTGAAGATGGTTTTCCGTGGTTTCCCATTTTCACACCAGGAAAATGCTGGGGCTGTACCTTAATTAAGGCCACGGCCGCTTTCTTCCCATTCCTCGGCCTTTCCTATCCGACCGTCGCCATAAGACCTATCTGTGTCGGTGCGACGTAAAGCAAATAGCAAAAAAAAAATTTTAAAAAAATTTAAAAAAATGATTTGTTCTTCTCCTTCAGACACAAACAGGTGACGATTTCATGTTGACTTTCCCTATACTTTCTGTACATATAACCATTTGCCTTATCAGTACAGTAACTGTCAAATCCATTACAGCACACAGCAGTAAAAAAAACACCAGGAAATTTCGATATAGAATTGTGTTTGTGTCTGAAGGTATCAGTCTCTAAATAATGCTTGCGAGAGAAAAATGTTCATCTGCAACGAGAGAGGAGGAGCTCAGGCAGGTTAGCGGGGATACCCGAGATTAAGCTAATGAAGCCCAACCCCTGCTGCAGTGACCGCAAATGTCCTGTGACAACTGGGAAATTTCAGTGAGTGGGCACAAGTTTGTCTCAGTGACCACAAATGTCCGGACACCGTCGAGACTGCTGTCGCCGTGCGGCTACAATCGCACCTTAAGCGGGCGGGCTGGCAGGCGATGATCTTTTGGTGTTCAACCAGTGACGTTGTGGCTACATCACAGGCCATGAAGTTTGGGGAAGTTCTCCCAGACACACTCGATCACTGCGGCGATACACGAGTTTTTAATGGAGGCAGAAAATAATGAAAGAAATAGGGCAAAAATCCACATCATTTTCAATTTACCGTACGTTATAACAAATACGTTATTTATGTTCATTGCAGTTTATGTCATTTGACCGGATACGACAAAGAGGCCTGCAACCTCAAATATGTTTGTAATGCACGCAATGAATTGCAATATTCGGTATTACAGTACATTTTGAAAGATGCGTTAGAAGCACAGTGGAACCTCGGATTGTGAGTAACTTGGTCTACGAGTGTTTTGCAAGACGAGCAAATATTTTAAATAAATTGTGACTTGATAAGCGAGTGAGGTTTCGCAATACGAGCGTCACGTGTACGTACGTTTCCATCTCCCCTGTGCCTTTGTTTCCCCCTCCCCCTGCCACTCTCTTTCCTGGGAAAGTGTGTGTGATCATTTCCCGCGCTGGACTTCGGTTGGCGTGCATCGCTCGCATAGTCAACACCGTACGAGTGTACATGTTTTGTTTCTGTCATCTGTGATATAACTGTTCTGCAACGATGGGCCCTGTGAACGAAAAGAAGGCTAAAAAGGAATTCGGTCGGAAGAAGGAGATGATTACAGTGGATGAATCTGTTCAATGACAATGCAATATCACATTTTCGTGAAATCCTCAAAAAGAGGCAAAAGCAACAATCATTGGACAGGTTCCTCGTTAAAATTGTACGAAAAGAAAACACTTCCAATGAGCCAACTGATAGCAGTGATTTCGTTAGTGAAATTCGTGCTACACAGTAACTCTTCTCATGTCATCTCTCGTCTCCCTCACACCAACAATGATTCTATTGTAAGGTAAAGTGCAGTTTAAATGTTTTACGTTATATAATGTTTTAGAAATGTTATGCGAATTAAATGTTTTTGTGTTGTGGACGAATCATCCGAGTTTTAATAGTTTCTTATGGGAAAATTTACTTTGATATACGAGCGATTTGGATTATGAGCATGTTGCCGGAACGAATTATGCTCGCAATCCAAGATTCCACTGCATTTCTAATGTAATACAGAGTTAAGGTGGATAAGCCGTGGCTTGTGGTTGCTTGGGTTTAAATTATCTGATAAACTCACCAGCAATTTAATCATGCTTACCGGGAATAACATCAGTTAGGTTATTTATTTGAAGGCGTACTGTACATCTATCTGGTGGATACATTTACATTGTTTTTGTATTTTAATCTTTGATAGTAACCATCTACGTGTGCATCATAATTATGCCATAATTTATCACGCCTAACATTGGCGTTCACATAACGCAAAGGCGATTCATTAACACCATTACTGCAGAATATTAATATACTTTGAAAACTATGTGTAAGAATGCATATCTTACTCACTGTAGGCCTACAATGGTCTAAAAGAGGCAAAGTAGCCTGAATTGGGTTATAAAATTGTAGAGGACGATTCAGTAATGTTGTTTGCTGGCTGGGCTCTGTGGCCGTGCTAGAGGAGTCGTACCATCTCCCGGTCCCGCAGCCATGCTCTCACCACAGCACGATTACAGAGCGGCTGAAACGTCACCAGTTGTTTAGCCAAAGGTCCCAACAACGATAAGTAAGCAGTTTGGCCTACACCGACGACTTTGTCTTAATAGTAGACTGCTGAAAGCCTGCAATCTAATAACTTAGTGCTTGAAAGGAGGTGCAGCGAGATTTAATACGAAAATCATTATTTCCAAGACAAAAGTCATGTCAGTAGGGAAGAAATGCAAGAGGATTGATTGTCAGGTCAGGAATACAAAACAGGAACAGGTAGATAATTTCAAGTACATAGGATGTACATCAAACCTGTTCGTCACTCCTCACCATCGAACTGCCACATATAACAACTCGTCTATATATATACTATATAGCTGATTTACCCGTGCTTCGCTACGGAATTCTACATTGTATACAGAATTGTATGTTAGGTAGTGTACACATTGTGAGCAAGACTGTATTAAATTGCATAGCTCTTAACGTTACCCTAGAAACGCGACGGAGAAATCACCAAACGTCTTTTCTCATATGAAGACTGCGTTAGGGAATTTTCATTGTAATGGTAGGCCCCCTTGCCTACCATCAGTCACAATCAGGTTGGGGAATTGCATTATAATGGCAGACACTCACTCTCCACTTGTGCCTTTTTAATCCTCAGAAAGACTGTCTTAGTGGTTTTCCCGACTGAAATGAACATAGGTAGTTACAATGACGTCAGTAGGAATGGCGCGAGTAAAATAAATTATTTCACATAAAATACTCGATCAAATGAAAAACCACACATTTTCTCACTTTTAACGAACAGTACTACGCTGCCGATCTAAGAGTCGCAAGTTCCAGAGCTGGAATGACCGGAGACAGCCGTGATCCGTGAACAATCTTAGTCCTTTTTTTGGGGGGTCGAATAGTGGAGAGTCCCAGGACAATAACTATGCCCTTTTACTAATATGTTTTCTAGGAGTACCCGATGAGTCGGAAAATCTCAATTCACTACACTGGCGGCGGAAAAATCTATCTGACTTGGAGGCAACTTTTTTCCTCCAAGCCAGAGGAGAAACCCCCTCTTCACTGCTAATTTTGAATAAAATGAATGTAGACTTTAATGGAAGTGAAGAAACGACACTTTTCAGGGTTGAATTTTGAGTTATTTAGTGAATTGTGGTGCTGTAATTTGGAATATGCCTAAAGTGTAATTCTAGGCCAGGTCTAACTACTACTTCTACTATTACTACTACTACTACTACTACTACTACTACTACTACTACTAAGTAAGCCTCTGGCTTAAGAGTGCACACTGCTCATTCAATAGAGCGCGTCAGAGTAGGGATCGAATAGCTGGAATACTATGATGAACCAGTGAGTTAATTACCAGCAGTACGGTATCAGAAAATGTATGAACCAGAGGAATGACATGCTAAAGAAGAAAGTTTTCTAATTCCCCAGCTATTTCCCGCCAATATTCAGTCAGGCTGTTATACTCAGTACGCATCTATCGGAGTTGAGCGGCGGCATAAGAGACAAAGAACATCACCGCATACAATTGTCAATGTAAAGTTATTGTTGATCAATGTTATGCGCTTTCAGTATTGTAGGTCTTTGCATTTAGTTTTCTTCCCACTCTGAAATACCACTCTTATCATAGTCAGTACGGTAAAATTGAATAAAACATAAATGGTCGGCAATTGTATTCTCTATAACTTTTGTTATGCAGTACTTTTCGATAGGACCAATAACATGAGTATTTAAAACTTAAATTTTAGGCGCCTTCCCCTAAACTAAAATTTCATACAGAGGGAATAAAATTGTTTATAGCTTAGACTGTAGTTTCTTATTCCTCGACTCTATATACCGCTTTCATTAAATTCTGTTAACCCATTTCCTCGTGGCTCGGCGTTGATATGGACTTGGCAACAAAAATACAAATTCATGAATGTCTGTGTCATCAAAGCCGGTATGGTAACAATGTATGAGACAAATGATAGTAAATTTAATTCTATATAACTTTAGTTATGTAGTATTTATCGATAGGACCACTAATAATACAAATATTCGAGAATTAAATGTTAGGCCTTTCCCTAAACTACCATTTCACTCGGTGTGAGTAAAATAATTTATAGCCTAGATTGTAGTGGCTCATTCCGCGGCTTCACATACCGATTTTCATTAAATTCTCTTCAGCCGTTTTCTCGTGATGCGTGTACAGACAGACAGACATTACGGAAAAGTGAAAAGTGCATTTCCTTGTTACTATGGACTTGACCGATACAGAAATACCATTCTTTTCAAATTATGAGCAATATACAGACAAAACTCTTATTTTATATATATTAGATATTAGTTATATAAAATAACTTGTCCTGACTGATTGATTCATCATCGCCGGGCCAAAACTACTGAACATAAAGGAATGAAATTTTGAGGATACATTTATATTACAATGTAGGTGCTCACTAAGGGAGGATTTTTGGATATACCATCGCTACGGGGGTGAAAAGGGAGGTGAATTTTAAAAATGAATGTACTCTATATCTCAAAAACTTAACAGTTTAAAGACGTGGAAATTGGTATTTAGAATCTCCTTTAAAAAATAAGGAAACACGTATTTTTTTTGTTTTCAGAAAATCCTCTTAAGGGGTGTGAAAAAAGGTGAAAAATGGGTTGAGTACCTTTAATGAGGATACTTATATCTCAAAAACTGAAGATGTTACAGTCTTGAAAACTGACATTTGAAATCTTCTTTGAAAATAAAGAAGCAAGTTTTTTTGAAAAATTCTTAAGAGGGAATAAACAAGAGTCACAAATGGGGTGAATGTTTAAAATGAGCATTTCTACGATATATCTAAAAAATGTGACGTGTTACAGAAGTGAAAATTGGTATTTTTAATCTCTTTTAAAAATAAAGCAACATGTATTTGTTGTTTTTGGAAAAAACACTTGGGGGGGGGGAGTAAAATGAATGAAAAAGGGTTGAATTATTTTAATTAGGATGCTGGTATCTCCAAAACTGAAGACATTGTAGACGGGAAAATTTGTATTTGGAATCTCCTTTAGAAATAAAGAAACACGATTTTTTTGTTTTCGGAAAAATACTTAAGGGGGGTTAATATGACTGAAAAGGGGTTGAATTATTTGTATTAGGATACAGGTATCTCCAAAACTGAAATATTACAGACGTGAAAATTGGTATTCGGATCCCCTGTAAAAGTAAAGGAACACGCATAATTTGTTTTCTGAAAATCCACTTAATGGGAAGTGTTAAATAGGGTGAATTTTTAAAATGAGCATATCTATAGTACCGGTATATCAAACAACTTACCACTTATTACAGACATGAAAACTGGTATTTTTAATCTTTTAAAAATAAAGTAACACGTATTTTTTGTTTCGGAAAAGACACTTAGGGGGGGGGGTAAAAAGGACTGTAAAAGGGGATATTTCTCTTTATGAGGAATCTCCTTTAAAAAAATCACGTATTCTTTTGTTTTCGGAAAATCCAATTAAGGGGAGGGGGAGATAAATTAATCGAAAAATGAGTTGAATTCTTTGTTTGAGGATACTTATATCTCAAAAACGAAGGATGTTACGGACAAGAAAATTGGTATTTGGAATCTCCTTTAAAAATTAAGAGACACTATTTTGTGGCGGGCGTAAGAGGAGTTTAATTATTTTTATGAGAATACAAATAAGAAGTGGACTTAAAACAATACATCCCTAAGGGGGTTTTGTCTGGGGGTGAGGAATGATGACAAAAATATGCATTCATATGAAACCGTTTGAATTATGACGTTAAAATTCCAAATGATATCCTACGCGTTAAATAACAGAAGGTTTGAAACAAATTGAACCGCTCAGAGATTTAAATGGGGGTTAAGATCCGAAAACAAATATATTCATTCCTTCCTCCGTAACGGTTTAACGTACGAAGACAAAATTCCAATTCAAAATCCGAGGTGTGAAATGGGAAATGTGTTTTAACGTGTTAATGTGTTTTACGTATTAAATGAGGTTAGCTCCGTAAACGAAGTTATTCATCTCTCCAAATCTGTTTGACGTACAAAATTGTAATTTTACTAGAAGGGTGTTCTTTTATGTCCTAGGTGTAAAATATCGTATACTTGAAAATATTTCTCCTTTAAGGAGTTTAGATGGCGGTTGACCCTCCGAAACCCTTTCAGGCACTAACTTATTTTTTATGAAATTTCGTCTTCTGTACTCTAGATGTTAATAAATATTTAAAAACATTCAGCCCTTAAAAAGTATATACTCATCCATTACCGTTCGACGTACAAAATCAAATTTTCACAGGTTGGTCGCTTTTACATCCCAGATTTTAAATAAGATAGGGTTTCAAACATCCAAATTCTTCCATATGGGGTTCAAATGCGCGTTAGATCAGAAAATAATCATTCCCCAAAAACGTTTGATGTATGAACTGAGGGCGTATATTACAGGCTTAGCTGACAGTGGACTCTCCAAAAAGTATAACTTTGAATAATAATTTTCAGTTCAAAGCCGTAGCGAAGCACGCGTATCTTGCTAGTAGTCTAATAATTGGTTTAGTGTAAGAGAAGGCCTAATGGCCTTAACTACGCCAATTAAGACTATCTATATATCAGTTTAATAATGCAATGATCATTGTTATAAGATTTATACGTTTTGGGTGGTCAGAATGGGACAATGTGTCATGAAAGTCACTATAAATTAACTAATGGTGTTGGCATCAGGAAACTACAACATTTTACAAACTTTTGTTATTACAGTGATTGGTCAATATGTCACTCTGTTTCCATAATGTACTATCACACTATAAGATTACGCCATGCTTCATTAGCCTATTTATATTAACACTACAATCACTACTGATCTGCATTTATGTCAGTCGCCCAGGTGGCAGATTCCCTACCTGTTGTTCTCATACCTTTTTCTTAAATGATTGCAAAGAAATTCGAAATTTATTCCTATAAGCTCATATGCCCCAATCCGTCCTCTTGAATTCCAACTTTATCTTCATATTGTGATTTTTCTTACTTTTAAAGACACCACTCAAACTTATTCGTCTACTAATGTCATACCACGCCATTTCTTCAACGACAGCTCGGAACGTACCACTTAGTCGAGCAGCATCAAATCCAGCTGCTTTTCTAGTTTTCAACTTTTGTATCTTATTGTAAATGTCGTTATCATAGGTACATTGTAATACTTCATTACTTTCTTCTTTGCTTTACTCTGTCTGGACATTATCATTGTAACCAACTATCTATACATACTGCTAACTGAATACTTCTGCCTTTTGAAGACCCTCGCATACACCCCACCCCCCTTGCTCATTAATGATTCCTGGAATGTCGACCTTGGAACCTGTTACTGCCTTACAAGTACGTGTTAGTTGAATGTAGGAACTTTAAAAATGAAAATGTATTTACGAGTGAAGTTACTGGTAATATTAAAGTTACTAATTTTATGCCCCACAAACTACTTTTACGGTTTACCGAGACGCCGAGGTGCCGCGATGGTGTCCTGCCGGAGTTCTTTAACGTGCTAGTAAATCTACCAACACGAGGCTGACGTATTTGAGCACCTTCAAATACCCCCGGACTGAGTCAGGATCGAATCTGCGAAGTTACGCTCTGAAGGCCAGCGCTCTACCGTTACTGGGATCGGGCCCTTGTCCCGACAGAAAAATAATCGGGCCGCGGTCTCAAAGGTTGAGAATTAAGCTGCTAGACATTTGAAAGTTTGAGATATTTTACCCTCTAAATCGTCAACTCTTGGCCACGGTAAAGAAAATGAGTCGTCCGCACTAACTGGAGTGAGGGTTGTGATAATAAAAAATAGGGCTCTGTTTAACCGACCTTCGCTTATCCGACATTCTGATTTAACCTCTACAATTGCAACATCCGTGCAAAATTTGTTCAGTGAGGAGTCCGAGAAAAATAATTCTGACTAAAGAAATTAGCAAGGAATACGCGGACAATATGCTGCCTTTGTTGAAACAAATCTCTGGATGAGCAGATGCGGCTGATGAAGACCTCACTGAGCGGTTTACCCTTGATGACGAGTTCGAAGTGTCGGCATTGTTAACAACTGTGAAAACCGACCGAGTTGGCCGTGCGGTTAGGGGTGCGCAGCTGTAAGCTTGCATTCGGGAGGTACTGGGTTCGAACCCCACTGTCGGTAACCCTGAAGATGGTTTTTCCGTGGCTTCCCATTTTCACACCAGGCAAATGCTGGGGCTGAACCTTAGTTCACGCCACGGCCGCTTCCTTCCTACTCCTAGCACTTTCCTATCCCATCGTCGCCTTAAGACCTATCTCTGTCGGTGCGACGTAAAACAAGTTCTAAAAAAAAGGAAAAAATAGAAGAAAACGTAGCTGATGAAGGTGGTGCCCCAACACACAATGAAGGATTCAAAGCCCTTAAAGCAGCATTGAAACACGTGGAGCATTAAGAAGTAACCTCCAGCACTGATATGCTCCTACTGATAATGCACGACATGGCGGCTAAAAGACAGCCGGCAGGCATGCAAATTAATATTACATTTCTTTTAAACAAATTCAGATCTGTGTGAACAAATGTTTGTGCTGAAATTACTACCTGTATTGTACAGTGAATGTGAATACCTGCTGTATCAACAATAAGACTTCTGTAAGAATTCACGATGAAGTCTCTTTCCGCTTTTGCTATTAACTGACATTCCCGCTAATCC
Organism: Anabrus simplex; assembly: GCF_040414725.1. Lineage (NCBI taxonomy): Eukaryota > Metazoa > Arthropoda > Insecta > Orthoptera > Tettigoniidae > Anabrus > Anabrus simplex. The sequence continues at coordinate 710,072,865 of NC_090266.1, forward strand.
GAAGTCTCGCGCCTGTTTACGTCGGATAAACGGGACTATTTATCGTACAAAGTATTTATGTCCCAGAAATTGATTTTCAGCCATAAAATACCAAATCATGTGGTCTTCGGAAGTTCAGGCTGAGGGTTCCTTCCCTTCGTAGGATGTATAAGATCATGTTTGTTAGGAAGGAATTGCAACAATACGGATCAATAACATCAGATTATTGTCCGAATGGCCATCAACTGAACTCTGATTTTGGCGTAGTGATCAGTAATCTGTGGAATGAAACTAAATCTTAACTGGTGCAAAAATATCCACAAAAAATCGTATTCGGAACTGCTTTGCCAACAGTTACCATAAGAACTGTACAAACAAGATGAGTATCGATCGTCGTATATGGAAGAAGGGTTTTTGTTCCACTCGTTATGAATTCCGGTGGTTTATAATAACAGAACAGGGTAGAAACTGTGTGTGTAGCCGACAGCCAGGCATTTTGGGTGAATTACGACTGATATAAGACTTCATCATTACCTGCAGCACACTGGCGTGCAATGGCCATGATCACTTCCCACGACTGACAAGTGGCGGTAACATAATAATAATAATAATAATAATAATAATAATAATAATAATAATACCACAAACGACCTATTACGATGTCGTAGCACGGAGGGGGAGAGAGTGGTGATAATCCCAGGTGGCGCATAGGGGTTCCTAACCGGTTTACTGGCGGACTAGAGCGAAATAAATTAGCCCTCGCGGACCAAACGCACTTCAAACAGCCGCAGAACATCGAGTGGCACCTCTCTATCTCAAAAATCGGGTTGTAATCATGTGATCATAAAAAGTGATCACTCCAGCTACTTACTTTCAACTTGTGAGCCTGGCATGATGGACCGTAGCTGAGGCCCCGGACGCAAGTTCGGGTTCTCCCGATCATCGGATTCTGGGGAATCGGGAGCGTAATGATGAGAAGAGTCGGAGCTGCACAAAATTTCTTCGTCCCAAGAAAGTAACTTCATAGGTACAGCGAACCTGAACACCTTTCTGAAAACTAGGAAACTCTAACAACAAACTGACACCTTGAATGAATTTGATATTCTAATTGCAGCAGTACAGGAAACACGCTTCGAAGACGAGAACAATTTTGATTCAAAAATCTTTGGGATATATACGGTAAATACGCTATAAAAATTGGAGAGAATCTACCGCAATTTGAAACAGTCGGGTTGGTAAGGAAATTAATAGCAAATTCAGTGCTCAGTTTTACATCCCCCTTTGAAAGGATCTCTGTGATCGCAGTGCAATCAATCAATAAACCATACTATTTGATTAATGCTCATGCACTCATAAAAATGACAAGAAAATAAATCCTCAGAAAGTTGAAGACTTCTGGGAACTCCTTGAGGAAACCATCAGCAACATCTCTAAAATATTACGTGAAAATCTTCCTAAGTGTTTTTAATGCACAGATTTATGGAGAATGGAAGTATAGATGGATCGTAAGACATCATCCAGCACATCGGAGGACAAATACGAATGGTGAGTACCTAATGTATAGCTGTAAATCCTTTAATTTGCTACTCATGTCTACATATTTCACCAGGCCTCCAACAAGGAGAAAACATGGAAATACAAATCCCTTGTTAGGGCAATTTCAGTTCGACCATGTAGCAGTCTCCAAACAGCGCATGTGTGAAGTCCAAAATGTTAGAGTACGCAAGGGAGTGGTCGATTCTGATCACTACCTAACCCAAGTCAAAGTGAAATTGTAACCTAATAGATTCAAGCCCAAAGATTGTCAAGAGTGGATCCTAAATTCCGTAAACAGAACTCAAAGGAATTTCTTCAAGGCATAAAAGAACAAGGTCCCAAGGATTGGCCTGACTTGCGATATACAATTCTAACATCAGTACATAAACTACGACAGCCCTCGAGGAAATGAAAACACAGACGTAGGAATACCACTTGCGATAAAGCAATTGAAAACAGAATGGGAGCCTGGAAAAAATGGAACGGACACCGGACGACTGAACGATGAGAGGCATCCATTAAGACTCAGAAACCGGCAACTAAGATAATTCGCAGAGAAAAGCGCGCATACGACAGTAACAAACTCAGGCACAGAACAGGATTTCCTCAAAAACAACTGCAGGAATTTCTGCGAGACATTCCGTGTGAGAGTCTAGTTATCAACCTCTAAGCATATGTATCCGTAGATCAGATGGCGCACTAGAGACGAAATCCGAAGAAAACTAAGGTCCTAGCAAATTACTTCCAAGGCCTACTCAATTTTGACCCACCAAGGGAGAAATTGCACTCTAAAAAGCCCACGCCGAACCCAGATTCAAATCCACTGTCAACGGAAGATATCTTTTTTTCTAGGGGCTTTACGTCGCACCGACACAGATAGGTCTTATGGCGACGATGGGATAGGAAAGGCCTAGGAGTTGGAAGGAAGCGGCCGTGGCCTTAAGGTACAGCCCCAGCATTTGCCTGGTGTGAAAATGGGAAACCACGGAAAACCATCTTCAGGGCTGCCGATAGTGGGATTCGAACCTACTATCTCCCGGATGCAAGCTCACAGCCGCGCGCCTCTACGCGCACGGCCAACTCGCCCGGTATGGAAGATATCAGCGGAGATCATTCGTTCTCATAAAAATATAATAAAGAACCGGGAGAAGATGGTATTACGGTAGAGATGTTGAAACTTAGAGGAGAAGAGTTCGTCAGAAAAATCCATGCACTCCTAACAGAAATCTGAGAAACATACGTGATCCCGAAGGACTGGAAATGCGCGTTGATTCATCCACTGCATAAAAAAAGGTGGCAAAACAGATCCGAATAACTACAGAGGTCTACCCCTACTACCCGCATAAATGGAACTAAGCCCCAGTACTACCAATTGACAATTTCTTTTAACTAGCAGTAGGTAGTAAACCTACTTTAATTTTATGTCCTCCGGCCCCATGGATACATGGTTAGCATGCTGGCCTTTGGTCCAAGGGGTCCAGGGGACCCTGCGCTCGATTTCCGGCCAGGATTTTGACTTTGATCTGTTAATTTATATGGTTCGGAGACTGGCTGTTTGTGCCGTCGAAACAGGTGCATTAATTGGCGCCCAAAATGGGGCCGTATTGTTGTTTGAGGGCATTTCTACCCACGTAACGTAGCATTTTTGACATCCATAATTTAGGAGCATTTGCAATATTTGCGACAGTTTCGAGCCCGGCACAGGTGCAATACACAGCCTCGGAACGAAAAGAATCAACTAATGAAAAATAAAATCCCCGACCCTGCCGAAAATCGAACCCGAGACTCCTTGGACCAAAGGCTAGCATGCCTTTAGAACTGAGCAGAACAAACTGGTGTCCTCGTCCAGAGATGGTTGAAATGTGCTTCAAACCCACAATACCCGGAATTAAGGCGTGCAGCCTACTCATGCCAAGAGCCACATGAACAACGTGAGCTGTTCCTTGAATTTGAAAGGTCTCCAGCAAAAAAAGTACAGAACCGTCTGGAACACCAGCTACTGTCATTTCGGAATCTTCAGGAAGTACTGCGTTTGTTACACCTGCAGTTGGCAGGCTTTTCACAAAAATGGATACAATAGATGTATGACTCAAGAGATCCTGTGTACCGTGTTGTGAAATCAATGGGGAGAGTACTGTTTATGATAAACGGTTCAGAAGTGGTTTGTGAAATACTCCATCAGAGAAGGTATATGGATTACAAATGCATAATTTAATAAACATGCCATGGTCATTGGTTCATAACAGACACTGCTAACTTGTACAGAAATCCTGATCATAGTTCCCACATTGATGAAATGCTCATTTATTAGGTCATTTCTGCCATTTTGTAATTTATGCCATTTTCTAAAATTTTACGTCATTATTTGGTCATTTTATGAAATTTATTAGTCTATTTTATACTCTGAATAATTTTCTTACATGTTTGAGGATTTTTGAAGTATTTACGCGTGTGTTATTGGATATTATCGTAACTTTAAGTGAAGATGAATACGGAGACTTGAGAATCTTCACAACGCCTTGGCAATCTGGGGACTAAAGAAACTTTGTTCACCACTTACTTCTTGGAAATATCCACATTCCAGGAGAGACATCTCCAAATGGAGATTTCTTCCTCGTGAACAGTCGAGATTTTCTTCTGAAAACGTGGAGCAAAGTTCTCTGCTTAACGTAAAGAATTGTACTTTGTTTTCTTGACATGGCAAAAGCCCAACGCTTATTATAATGTCTATAGCATATACACATGTTATACCAACACGATTAGTAAAATTTATGCCGTTTTTTAAAGTTTTCGGAACATTTTACTGGATTTTTCAGTTTTTTTATAGATAATTTTTCGAACATTTTTAGGTCATCAAAATCCTGGCCCTGTTTGTAAGAGATCCTCCCACACATCAGACAATCAATTCGTATGGTCCGGCTCCATGGCTAAATGGTTAGCGTGCTGGCCTTTGATCACAGGGGTCCCGGGTTCCATTCCCGGCAGGGTCGAGAATTTTAACCATAATTGGCTAATTTTCCTGGCACGGGGACTGGGTGTATGTGTCGTCATCATCATCATTCCATCCTCATCACGACGCGCAGGTCGCCTACGAGCGTCAAATCAAAAGACCTGCATCTGGCGAGCCGAAGTCCTCGGACACATCCCGGCACTAAAAGCCATACGCCATTCCATTTCAATTCGTGTGTATGCATAGTGGAGAAATTACTCCGCCAGGTTACATAGTCGGTTGCCCGCGAAAAATTGCATAAAATTGACTGGGATGCATGCTGTATTTTGCTAGTGGTTTGAACGTAGCACAAACACAGAGATGTTTTTCGGCAACGCAAACATGGGAAAGGGCTAGGACTGAAGACAGCGGTCGTAGCCTTCATTACGATACAGCCACAGCATTTGTCTGGTGTAAACTGGCAAACCAGTTCCCGAATGTAAGCTCACAGCTGCGCGACCCTAACCGCACGGCCAACTATCTGTTTGAGTGGTACAAATCAAAACTTGTATTCCTAATTTCAGATCTCTTTGTATGCAGTCCAGTTTCTTAAATATCTAACGCACACGGTGCTAATATTAATTCAACTTTTCTTGAAGTAGGCCTATTCTATATCATTGCACTTCTCAACGCACAAAATACCTGCAACAGCATGCGGACATACTGTACATAGGTAAGCCAAGCTGAGTCATATGCGTGGCGTGCTCCTTGTGTACTTCGTCATCAAACGGCACCTGGTGTTTGACGTAGGCAACCATTGTTACGTGAATCACTGGAATTGTGCTAGGAACTAACACACGCTGGAGGCGACAATATTAATCTATCTGAATTGATCGGGTAAAGCACACCAGTCTGCGTCGATAATAAATGTAGATTACCTTTTCGCTCTGTACTTGTTCCTGTTGCTTTAGGTTCATGGAACTAAATACAGTGTGTTCCGATTCTCGCGTTACTCTCCATTAACCGAGGTGTAGTCTGTGATGGTACCAACTAGCTGCGGTTTGGTTTTACTATGATTGATCAATTGGTCAACTTAGAGGCAATATTACAATTCTGACCTCTTCGAGAATTTCCTCGCGTAGGATATAAAACCAACTACAATGTCCCCTATCGTTCATTCAGAAAAAATGGTTTGTTCTTTAATTCATTCACCGGGCGAGTTGGCCATGCGGTTAAAGGCGCGCGGCTGTGAGCTTGCATACGGGAGATAGTGGGTTCGAATCCCACTGTTGGCAGCCCTGAAGACGGTTTTTCGTGGTTTCCCATTTTCACACCAGGCAAATGCTGTGGCTGTACCTTAATTAAGGCCACGGCCGCTTCCTTCCAACTCCTAGGCCTTCCCTGTCCCATCGTCGCCATAAGACCTATCTGTGTCGGTGCGACGTAAAGCCACTAGCAAAAAAAAAATCATTCTGAAGATGCCAACTGTACTTGCACCGGAAACATAAGAAACTCCGCACAGGCTAACATTCCGAAAGCCCACTAAAGATATTACGTAGCTGGCTGTGATTGCCTACATTGGTAGTTAGATACATTGTTTGAAACATATTGTAGGGTCTTCCTGAGCTCGGTTCATCCGGAAGGACATGTGTTCCTGTCCCCGTCCAGAAGTTGAAAACCTGATAAACGAGACTTCCACTTCTCTAGTGTGCCCGACTCCATGGCTCAGTGGTCAGTGTTTCCGTCTGCGGCTCTCGGTTTCGATTCCTGGCTGGGTTCTCAGATTTTAATCCAAGGGGTTAATTCCCTTGGCTCGGGATGTGTATGTTTGTGCTGTCCCCAATGGACTTGCAACTCGCACACCACCACAAAACACGCAGCTTCCCACACATGCCACCCTGTCTCATCGGAGTGTCTGCCGTATAATAATATAATACCTGTGTCTAGTAGGTCTTCAACCCAGAGACTGGTTGGATCCTCAAATAGCAGCACCAAAGGCTGTTCAGTTATAGGAAAACCACTAAAAAAACCAATGGCAGCACCAAAATGAGGCGAACTAGGCAAGACGGAGTGAGGTAGTGTGTCATTGCTTTCCTCACTGGGTCAGACAGTGCTACTGTAGCACGACTAACCCTATGAGCTACACCTATCATAACACTCAGATGCACCATTAGTGCTCTATACCGCCCATACCTCAGCAGCTTCCAAATTGTCACAGCCATGGATGAGGCTGGGACTTCGGTGGAAGCTACGCTTTACTCTGGCCTGTGCCAAGAGATGGATGCAAAAGTACTGTATCCATCAACAAATGAGAGCAGGCATAATAACGTAATAGCCACACGAAATAATAATAATAATAATAATAATAATAATAATAATAATAATAATAATAATAATAATAATAATAATAGTTTCACGTCGTAATAACTACTTTTTACGTTTTATGAAGACATACGTTTTATGGCTAAATGGTTAGCGTGCTAGCCTTTGGTTACAGGGGTCGCGGGTTCGAATCCCGGCAGGGTCGGGAATTTTAACCATAAATGGTTACTTCCTCTGGCACATTGACTGGGTGTATGTGCCGTCTTCATCATCGTTTCATCCTCATCACGACACGCAGGTCGCCTACGGATGTCAAATCAAAAGCAGGAGTTGCTTTCCGAAAATATCTAAGAGCATATTGTTGACGTATTTCAGGACCTTTAAATATCACCGGACTGAGCCGGAATCAAACCTCTCACACTCACATTACTCAACAGTTCGCCTGGACATTCTCACCATTACTGTTAAATCCTCGCTGACCCCAGTGGCGTAGTCGGTATGTCGTTGGCATCCTTTTTCGCAAGATAACGATTTCGATCCCGTCTGAGGTGGTGAAAGTAGAGGGTAGCTAAAGGAGACAGCTTCGTGTCATTGGCTTCCGGTATGTTGAAGAACTCTTGCGGGAGAAAATTTTAAAAATCTAGCGCTTATTAATACAATTAACAGTTAGCACGTCATCTGTTGGGCTTCCAAGCGCTCCAACTCGCCTTGATCTTCTACGTAACACCCCACCGTATCCGAAATATGCTCTTTCATATGAAAAAACAGAAATAATGCCAACCTTCCCTGTTACAGCACCAACCATTACCTTAGCCAATACCAAACAAATTAAAATTGTGAATAAGTTTAAATATCTTGGTGAAATTATAACTTGGAACTCCAATGAAAAATCATCAATAGAAAGCAGAACATTTAAGTTAAAAAAAAGCACAACGAATTATACGGCCAACGTACAAGAAAAACTCTCTTTCAATAAATGCTAAACTTCAACATTACTGTTCCGTCATTAAGCCTGAAGCAACTTATGCTTGTGAAACAATATTTAAATTGAACACCAAAGCAACAACTGATACACTGTCAAAGGTTGACAAAAAGATACTCAGAACAATCATTAATAAAAAACATCAGGAAGATGGACAATGAGATTACTGCCTAATGCAGTGGTTTATAGCGAAAGTGAATCTATAATAGATACGATGAGAAAAAGAAGAATTGCCTTTCCCTGTCATCTTTCTAGATTAAATGATAATAGGATAATAAAACAACTATTTAATTACTTTTGGAAAAGTAAAACAAAAAATAATTGGTTTAAAGAAGTTCAGAATGATTTAGAAGAGCTGAATATTACAATGAAGCAAATTGAAAATAGAGGAGAAAAAGGATTCTCAAGAACAAACAAATAAGATTGTCATTAAAAACTGTACAACACAAATAACATGTCATATCTGATGAAGAAAGGGCAGCCAGGTCAGCCAGAATGAAGAGGTTTTGGGAAAGGAAGAAGATGATGCAAGCTAAACCTTCAGTTAATTCTTTGTTAACATAAATGTATTTGGGTTTGATTTAAGTGCTCCAATGTGGGCGTAAGCTATGTAAATAAATAAAATAACAGTTAGCACGGACGATAAATAAAAATGCATTTACTCTATTTATATTGAACTTTCAACTGGATTTCTTAGTGGTACAATATACTACTGCCTCCCCTACGCTTGAACTACCAGCATTCCATCAGCGGAAATATCAGGGAGTATTATATAATATCCGCACCAGAGTGCGATTGTAAGAAATGAAAATATATATTCAAAATTCGTAAATCGAGGGCCCTGATCAAGTTCAGGTTTTCGGAAATATGGTCACGTTGCAGACTACAATGACCGAGAAAGCTGACTACATTGCGACTCACAAAAGTGAACAGCTTCAGTGAAATAAAATGCTTCACAGCTTTTCCCATTGCAGTTGAATGTTAGTGGCGTGACACACGTACTGCATCTGCGCTTATAATGGACACTGGGGAGTCCGACTAAATGGTCAGCCTTCGATTCAGAGGGTCCCGGGTTCGATTCCCAGCCTGGTCGGGGATTTTAACCTTAATTGGTTAATTCCAATGGCTCGGGGGATGGGTGCATGTGGCGTTTTCTGCATTAGAGATCATCCTAGGTAGGGCCTTCATCTTCACAGACATGCAGGTCACCTAACAGGCCGTCTACGAGAAAGAGAACCGCACCAGGCCTCCCCGGAGGCCATACGCCATTTATTTATATAATTGACTGGGGAATTAAGGGACTTACTTTCTCCTCAAAGTACTGTAACTGGCAAGGATATGCAGTATTTGAAAGTGTTGCCTATATCTTCTCCACTATCCAAGAGGATGAACGTAGCAACGAATGGGGCTCGCTCTTTGACGAGAAAGCACAACGGATTTATCACTAAGCTGCTAGCTACACAGAGAAAAATCTCTCCTGACAGAAATTCACGTCACTGCATTATTCATCAGAGAGTACTCTGCCCAAAGACTAAAAAATGAATCACATTTTAAAATATCTATAGCATGTGGTAAGTTTTCTTCTCTCTAGGGGACTGAATCAACGTCGGAATTCTACTTTGGCTAGGGAAATGCACTGTCCCGGAAAAAAATGCAGCATCCTAAAGACTGAGGTCTAGAGCTTCGAGAGTTATGTAATCATTTTTCTACGCATATATACGTACATACATACTTCATTATAGACCGTTATGCCTTTCAGCGTTCAGTCTGCAAGCCTCTGTGAATTTAATAAACGCCACCACAATCTCCTATTCGAAACGAGTTCCGTGGCCTCGGTTAGTGCTATACCTCTTATCTCTATATCATTAGAAACTGAGTCTAACCACCGCCGTACTGGTCTCCCTCTACTACTCTTACCCCCCATAATAGAGTCCATTAATCTCCTAGGTAACCTATCCTCCTCCATTCACCTCACATGACCCCACCACCGAAGCTGGTTTATGGGTTACAGCTTCATTCATCGAGTTAATTCCTAATTTACCCTTTATCTCCTCATTGCGAGTACTCTCCTGCCATTTTTTCCACCTGTTTGTACCAGCAACCATTCTCGCTGCTTTCATATCTGTTACTTCTAACTTACGAATAAAATACCCTGAGTCCATACAGCTTTCGCTCCCGTAAAGCAAAGTTGGTCTGAAAACAGACCGATGTAAAGATAGTTTCGTCTGGGAGCTGACTTGCTTCTTACAGAATACTGTTGATCGCAACTGCGAGCTCACTGCATTAGCTTTACTACACCTTGACTCAATCTCACTTACTACACTACCATCTTGGGAGAACACACATCCTAAATACTTAAAATGATCTACCTGTTCCAGCTTTGTATCCCCAATCTGACATTCAGTTCTCTTGGATTTCTTACCTACTGACAGCACTAGTCTTGGAAAGGCTATTTTTTATACCATACTCATTGCAACTATTTTCAAGTTCCAAGATATTAAACTGTAGGCTTTCGGCACAATCTGCCATTAAGATAAAGTCGTCAGCATAGGCCAGACTGATGACTACATTTCCATCTAACTGAATCACTACGTGCCAATTTATACATCTGAGCATATCGTCAATATAAGCTATGAACAACAGAAGTGAAAGATTACAGCGTTGTCTAACTCCTGCAATCACCTTGACCGAAGAACTTATTCTACTATCAATTCTCATTGCAGCCCAATTGTCAACATAAATTCCTTTGATTGACTTTAGTAATCTACCCTTAATCGCATAGTCCCCCAGTACGGCGAACATCTTTTCCCTCGGTACTCTGTCATATGCATTCTCTAGATCAACGAAACATAAACATAAGTCTATTCCCCTCGTAACATTTTTCAGTTACCTGGCGCATACTGAAAATCGGCTCCTGGCAGCTCCTCTGTGGTCTGAAACCCCACTGGTTTTCATGCAAATTCCTCCCAACCACTAAACGCATTCTCCCTTTCAAAATGCCAGTGAATGCCTTGTCTCGCATACTGATCGATGAGATACCTCGATAGTTCTTGCAATCCTTCCTGTTCCCTTGCTTACAGATAGGTGCAATTACTGCTTTTGTCCAATCAGAAGGTATCTTAGTAACATTCCATGCTTTTTTTTATCACTCTATAAAGCCATTTCATCCCTGCGTTCCCACTATTTTTCACCGTTTCAGGTCTAATTCCATATATTCCCGCTGCTTTGTGACAATGGAGTTTATTTATCATCCTTTCCACTTCATCAACCGTAATTTCACCAACAACATTGTTCTCCCCACGAGTTCGGTTGTTCGCAACGTCACCAGGAAGATTTCCTTTTATATTGAAAGGGTTTTCAAATATATTCCTTCCACCTGTCCAGTGATATACTGGGATATATAAGTTCACCTGAATTACCCAAAACTTTATTCATTTCCATTTTCTCTTCCTTCTTAAGATTCGTTATTACTGTCCAGAAAGATTTCCTGTTGCTTGACTTAGCCTTTCCAGGTTATTGCCAAAATCTCCCCACGACTTCTTTTTGGATTCAAGAACTATTTGTTTCGCTCTGTTTCTTTCATCTACATACAATTCCCTGTCTGCACCAGTCCTTGTTCGGAGCCATTTCTGATACGCCTTCTTCTTACGTTTACAAGCCGCTCTCACTTCATCATTCCACCAAAATGTTCGCTATCCCATCTCTACACACAGTTATTCCTTGGCATTTCCTTACTGTTTCTACTACAGCATCCCTGTATGCCATACATTCTTTTTCTATATCCTGAACCTGCTTACTGTCTACTGTTTGGAACTTTTCACTAATCATATCCATGTACTTCTGTTGTAATTTACTCGTTCTGGAGATTTTCTACGCTTATTCGTCTGCAGACAGATTTCACTTTCTCTATCCTTGGTCTAGAGATACTAAGTTCACTACATATCAGATAGTGGTCTGCATCTTCGAAAAATCCCCAGAAAACCTGTACATTCCTAACAGGTTTCCTGAATTCAAAGTCGGTTAGGACAGTCTATTAAAGATCTGGTGCCCCTATCCCTTTATAGCAAGAATAGGCATACCCGTGAAGAATGTATTCGCAACTGCTAAACCCGTACTAAAACAGAAGTCCAGTAAACGCTTCCTATTCCCAGCTTCCATATCTTCCACAATTTTACCAATCACCCTCTCGAATCCTTCAGCTGTACACTCATGTTAAAAAAAATAACATATTGAAAGACTAGAGATAGGAAGTTCATAATCACAGGACATGTTTATTAGTATGTTCTGCAGAAACGATTTTCATTTCAGTCACCTAGGTTCAGCATATGCCACGTTACCTACTAGGCAATGGATTCTCCGTGGGCACTGATAACTTGTTTCATGCGTTTCGACGCGCATAATCCTCGAATGACGTCCTGGAGTATAGCCATCCATGCTGCATTCATCTGGTTCCAGAGTTAATCTTTGGTTGTTGGCATTGGGTCACATCACCGCACACGTCGCTTCACCATATCCCACACATTTTCGATTGGCGTCAAGTCCGGTGATCGGATGGGCCAGGGAAACAGTATGACATCCTGTGACAACAACAAGACACGTGTTCGTGCAGCAACATGTGGTCGCGCATTGCCCTGCTGAATTATGGCGTCTGGGGTGTCGTGCAGAAAGGGTATGACTACGGGTCGCAGGATGCCATTCACGTAAGTCAAACTGGTTACACTGCCCTGGATACGCACCAACTGTGATGTGTGGTTGTACCCAATAGCACCCCACACCATAAGGCCTTGAGTAGACGCTGTATGTCTTGTGCGAATGCAGTCAATGTGATGTCTCTCCCCTGTCTGCGGCGAACCAAAAATCCGGCCATCATTTTCAAACAAACAGAACCTGGATTCGTCCGAAAACACTACCTGCTGCTATTCGTGTCCCCAGTAACGTCGTTCCATACACCATTGCAGTCTAGCATGTTTATGCACATGAGTCAAAGGTAGACGGTGAAGCGGACGACGCGGCAGTAACCCAGACCGTAATAAATGGCGACGGACTGTCACTCCTGATAGTGTACGATTTGTTACACTGTTCCACTGTTGCACCAGAGCCTAGGAGGACGCAGATCTCTCCTGCAATGCCATTCGGATGAGGTTTCGATCTTCTCGGGGGGGTAGTCTGGGTGTTGCGACCAGACCCATCTCGTCGTGTTCTACGGCCTTCTGTGAACCATTCTGTACACACCCGTTGCACTGCCGACACACTTCGTCCAACACGAGCAGCAGTTTACCAGATGGATGCATCACGTTCTCTCATGCCAATAATGCGCCCTCTTTCAAAGCCACTCCTTTGACAGTACGGTTCTCGCATAGGTTTGAGAGGCAACCTGCACGTCTGCTCAAGTCGCACTGATCCATTACATTCGGTTTATAGCGACAATGATAGCCGCAGGCACATTTTACCAGTCGGTGATGGGGCGCCGAGATATCGATGTGGACCTTGAGCCTGAGATCCGACATTGTTCAAATGCTAATCATTTCTTCCGAATATACTAATACAGATGGCCTGTGAATATGAACTTCCTATCTCTAGTCCTTCAATGTGTTCTGGGTTTTATGAACATCAGTGTATTTCCAACTCTCGCATTGAAATCGCCCATTAGCACTCTCCTACCTACCGATCTCGATAGCTACAGTCGCTTAAGTGCGGCCAGTATCCCGTATTCGGGAGATAGTGGGTTCGAACCCCACTGTCGGCAGCACTGAAGATGGTTTCCCGTGGTTTCCCATTTTCACACCAGGCAAATGCTAGGGCTGTACCCTAATGAAGGCCACGGCCGCTTCCTTACCACTCCTAGCACTTTCGTGTCCCATCGTCGCCATAAGATCTATCTGTGTCGGTGATGTAAAGCAAGTTACAAGAAAAAAAGAAAAAACTCTCCTATCCTTGCTGTTGACCCTGTCTACGATGTCACTCAATGCTTCATAAAACTTGTCAACTTCATCCTTATCTGCACTCTCACATGGTGAATACACCGGGACAATTCTTGTCCTACTTCCTCCAACAGCCAAAATCTACCCATGTCATTCGCTCATTCACGTGCCTAACAGAAAGAATGTTACGAACAGTCCTACCCCATACTCTGCCCTTCCCTTTCGCAGTGACCACTCAACATCTGATGCTGTTCACTACGCCCCTGAAATGAAATGGCGTATGGCTTTTCGTGCTGGGAATGACCGAGGACAAGTTCGGCTCGCCAAGTGCAGGTCTTTTGAATTGTCTCCCGTAGGCGACCTACGCATCGCGATGAGGATGACGTGATGATGAAGACTATACATACACCCAGCCCCCGTGCCAGCAAAATTAACCAACGATGGGTAACATTCCCGACCCCGCCGGGAATCGAACCCGGAACCCCTGTGACCAAAGGTCAGCAAGCTAACCATTTAGCCATGGAGCCGGACTTCACGCCCCTTATATACCGTAACACGCCTGGTAGCAACACTAAACACGTACAACACTAATGCACTCCGGTGGCCGTTCTACCTGTCATAGACAATTGCAACTCATCATTTACATACCAGCCCATGGTGTACAAGTGGAAGAAGTTGCATTGACATCCGATAATTTTTTCTGGGTGCTTCATTGTGTTTGTAAGGCAGTGAATTTTTATCTTAGACAAATAACATTCAGTATATTCCACATTCATAATTTGAAGACTGAATGAACTAATTTCTTTGTCTACCACGAGGGGAAGGGAAGAAAAATTGCAGACGAAGTGTTATTTTTGGTGACTGACTATATTGGTGAGTTTTTCCCTAAGAATATAACTGAACTACGCTTATTTTGTGGCAACTATAGTGGGCAAAATAAGATTCATACTTTTATAAGAACACGCATAGCCGTAACAGACATGAAACCATTTAAGAAAATTCAGCATGTTTTATTCATTGAGAAGGCACTCGCTTTTATCTTGCGATAGCAAGTTTGGAATGGTAAAACGAGCTCTGAAGAAGAGAGAGTTTACATGCGCTTTCAGTACTGTGAGATTATTGCATCAGCTTCAAAGAGTGGCGTATTTTCTCCAAAATATGTTCAGACAAATCATATCAAATCATACACAAAATGGTGGCCTCAGTTTTACCGGAAGACAGCAGTGTCTCTGGTAACAGTCGGTGTTTCAGACCAGTTCTGCTATTTTGAACATTCTCCTCGAAACAAAGGCGCTTTGTGAGATAGGACTAGACTGGTGGTGCAGTAGGAACGGATTTTTTTCTGTGCCAGTCTCCCAAGCGTTCCAGATGCGATTTCTACGATGTAGTCTTATGCAGCTGACCAAGTACCCATTAAGAAGCTCACGAGCTGGGCTGAGTGGCTCCGACGGTTGAAGCGCTGGCCTTCTGACCCCAACTTGGCAGGTTCGATCCTGGCTCAGTCCGGTGATAATTGAAGGTGCTCATATACACTGACTGACAGAGCAAATGCAACACCAAGAAGGAGTGGTCAGAACTTTATGCCAATTGCAGGGTAGACTGACGTCACTGAGGTATGCTCATGATGTGAAATGCGCCGCTGTGCTGCGCACGTAGCGAACGATAAATGGGACACGGCGTTGGCGAATGGCCCACTTCGTACCGTGATTTCTCAGCCGACAGTCATTGTAGAACGTGTTGTGTGCCACAGGACACGTGTATAGCTAAGAATGCCAGGCCGCCGTCAACGGAGGCATTTCCAGCAGACAGACGACTTTACGAGGGGTATGGTGATCGGGCTGAGAAGGGCAGGTTGGTCGCTTCGTCAAATCGCAGCCGATACTCATAGGGATGTGTCCACGGTGAAGCGACTGTGGCGAAGATGGTTGGCGCAGGGACATGTGGCATGTGGCACGTGCGAGGGGTCCAGGCGCAGCCCGAGTGACGTCAGCACGCGAGGATCGGCGCATCCGCCGCCAAGCGGTGGCAGCCCCGCACGCCACGTCAACCGCCATTCTTCAGCATGTGCAAGACACCCTGGCTGTTCCAATATCGACCAGAACAATTTCCCGTCGATTGGTTGAAGGAGGCCTGCACTCCCGGCGTCCGCTCAGAAGACTACCATTGACTCCACAGCATAGACGTGCACGCCTGGCATGGTGCCGGACTAGAGCGACTTGGATGAGGGAATGGCGGAACGTCGTGTTCTCCGATGAGTCACGCTTCTGTTCTGTCAGTGATAGTCACCGCAGACGAGTGTGGCGTCGGCGTGGAGAAAGGTCAAATCCGGCAGTAACTGTGGAGCGCCCTACCGCTAGACAACGCGGCATCATGGTTTGGGGCGCTATTGCGTATGATTCCACGTCACCTCTAGTGCGTATTCAAGGCACGTTAAATGCCCACCGCTACGTGCAGCATGTGCTGCGGCCGGTGGCACTCCCGTACCTTCAGGGGCTGCCCAATGCTCTGTTTCAGCAGGATAATGCCCGCCCACACACTGCTCGCATCTCCCAACAGGCTCTATGAGGTGTACAGATGCTTCCGTGGCCAGCGTACTCTCCGGATCTCTCACCAATCGAACACGTGTGGGATCTCATTGGACGCCGTTTGCAAACTCTGCCCCAGCCTCGTACGGACGACGAACTGTGGCAAATGGTTGACAGAGAATGGAGAACCATCCCTCAGGACACCATCCGCACTCTTATTGACTCTGTACCTCGACGTGTTTCTGCGTGCATCGCCGCTCGCGGTGGTCCTACATCCTACTGAGTCGATGCCGTGCGCATTGTGTAACCTGCATATCGGTTTGAAATAAACATCAATTATTCGTCCGTGCCGTCTCTGTTTTTCCCCAACTTTCATCCCTTTCGAACCACTCCTTCTTGGTGTTGCATTTGCTCTGTCAGTCAGTGTATGTCAGCCTCGTGTCGGTAGATTTACTGGCACGTAAAAAAACTCCTGCGGGACAAAATTCCGGCACCTCGGCGTTTCCCAAAAACGTAAAAGTAGTTAGTGGGACGTAAAACAAGTAGCACTATTATTATAATTATTATTATTATTATTATTATTATTATTATTATTATTATTAAGAAGCGCACGATCCAAGACGTCACGGAAATTCTTCGTTATACTTCTGATGAACATCTTTCATTTTATGAATTGGTCAGTTTCTGAATCTTTGTAATTGCTAATGGTAGTATGCACAGATGGACTGCACAGGAACTTAAAGCAGCATGAATATGAACGCAACACTGCTTAAAATTATGTCCAAGTTACGTGCTTACAGTATTTCAATTTTTAAATGTTATGCTTCTCTAACCAGTAAAGAGAAACATTAAAATGACACATTATTATAGAAATGTAGGAATGATACTTCATTACTGATTCCTGTGGTACAATTTCGTTACTGACAGCTGTGAAATCCTATTCATTTCAGATAGGAAATTGTAACATATTTGTACACTACACAACTGATGATGATGATGATAATACTTGTAGTTTAAAGGGGCCTAACATCCAGGTTATCGGCCCCTGATGGTACGAAATGCAATGACAATTTTAAAGTCCAAAATTCATCCACTGACTAGAATTCAAAACGTGTTGAAGAAAGAATGGATGAATATGAATTTAAATCAGTGGATCCGACCCGCAATGCCTCATCTTCCCAGAAACTATATTACTGAACAAGGGACTGATTCCAAACTACAATCCTGAATCTATGATACTCGTCTAAAGGGGTTCAAACTTCAGATCAACGGCCCCTCATAACGGTACTTATCGCTAGTAAAGTAGAACCATGTTACGATCTCCGCTTATACTACGTATATTCCCTACCTTGCATACAGCTTTTTCTCTGATCACGTCGCCGCTGCTCCACGCATTCAACTACTCCGCTCACCTGTGGTCTGGCTACTCCATTCATCACGTGACTCTGACGTCATCCTCTCCACGCTTCGCCTTCTCCGTCGTGTGTGTGCTGGTGCTTACCTATTGGACACGTGATAATGACGCTTCTGGAACTTGCTGGCTTTCATCCTCTTTACTTTTCTCGATCTTTCTGTAGTGCTATATATTCCCACTCCGCTGCTCCAAAAATTGAGTCTGCCTTCGTCGCAGAGTGGGGGAGCACCTAAATACCTGTGCTACGTTTTATAATGTCACTTCCATCTGGACTGTTATTTCTTCAAGTAATTTGGTGAGCAAGACTTATCATTATGTTATTTGGACATTAAATTTTCCATTGGGCCATCTGCCACAGCCGAACTTTTCTTCCGCCGGCTTAAATTTGTATTTTAAAATCACATATACAAGATTTTATTTCTGCAAAAACCTTTCAATCCCGAACTGCGCTACGGACAATGTAAAAATTGTAACTCCTTCATCCGCCTCCTAGGACGTATGCTATTTTGTATTATAAATATCATAATAACAGATCCCGCAGCATAGAGACACTCGGCGAAGAAAGTCCTTACCCCACTTCCCTTTCCCTTCCTTTCGCGTTTCTTTTCTTCCAGGTTTTGCTCCTTTTTTGTTCAGCTTTTATATTCTTCATTGTACGCTTGTATTTTGTCATAAGGTTTTTTGGATACATTTCTTATAATCTATATTTGTAAATGTGCCACATTTCTCTTGTTTTCTTAGGTTTCCTCTATATAATTCACTATCTATCTAACTTTTGTCTTCGATTTATTGTCTTGTTGCAAAATGTTTCATTATTTATTAGTTTATTGTTGAATATATCTTATTTATATTGTTAATCTTTGGTTTTCTCCTGTTCCTATATTCTTTCATTTCTTGGCCTAGCTCCTTCTTACTGCGCGTTTCCATCGTTCAATTATTATTATCTGTGCCTCTTTTTCTACGACCTTTTTGCTTAAGCTATACATATTTACTAATTCTATACTATACTATATCAGTATCGTATGCACATTACCACTACTGCCGTGCACTACTGTTGATTAATTATTGATAATCCCACGCCACCAACAGTATGGTACCAGAGCTACACAACATATTTCCCAAGTTGCGGTACTAATCCAAAGTAGCGTAAACTCACGGTGTTCTAAACATTATGGTACTACTCACAAGTATTGAACGCCGCACAGGTAACGCAGACCTATGGTGTTTCTCACAGTGGTGCCAATCGTAGGCAACGCAAACCTAGGGTGTTCCTCAAATAGGTGTACTGACCGCAGGGACTCTTACTATCCCGTGCTGTTCCTCACATTGTGGGTACAAATCAGAGGCAACGCAGACCCACAGTGTCGCTCATATAGTGGTACTAATCACAGGCAGCGCCCAGACCAGTGGAATTTCTCACATAATGGTCCAAATCAAAGGCAACGTAAGCTCGTGGTGTTTTACATGTAATGGTACTAATCACAGGTACTGTAAACCCACAGTGAACCGCTCTCTGCTGCTACTAATCACAAACTTATTGTGTACCTAATATAGTGGTACTACTCGCAAGTAAAGACGACCCCTGGTGTACCCCGCGTGATGGTACTAATCACAAGTAGTTTCATGGTTATAATTCCATCATCACTTGGTCGCCCCTTTTAGTCGCCTCTTACGACAGGCAGGGGATACCGTGGGTGTATTCTCAGTCCGAGACCCCACCCACAGGCGGTGACTACACTACTTTCCATTTGAGAATTTCTCTACATGGAGAATGTTTACTACAACCAAAGCATCCTACAATAAAGTTTTTCCTTGTGTCTTTGCTGATTGTCATAAACGGTTTTCCTTAATTCCTCAAAGCTTCGTCTGAATTGCCTTGGACACCATTCTGTAATGACACATTCAATTATGGCTACTTCGTTAGAATAATCTATTCTATACCGCCGCCAGCGAGAAAACCAGTCATACTGTAAACATGAGAACGTGCCCATGTTTGGTTGATGCTAGCGCAGAATGCCTGAGCGGAGACATCAAAGTAGTTCTTTAGCCAGGTCATGGAATAATGTGATCCTACGTGCACAATGTCCAAAATATAATTTCTCAAATAATTTCAGTCAGAATAATATGTAAGAACCGATTCATTGTCATTAATATAAGCAAGCAATTCAAACTGAAGAATGCCAGGGACCCATACCCTCATGCTTGACCCGCCATGTTGAATTTCTAGCCTCTATGACATTGCCTGTTCGCGCCGTACTGGACCTTTAACCACAATGACATCGTCCGTTCTGAAAGGATCGATGGAAGCAGTCTCTCTCCTCCCCTCCATTTTTATTATTATTATTATTATTATTATTATTATTATTATTATTATTAGGGTATGATGTGTACGTGACAATCGAAATATACAAAAATAGTACAAAATATACAAATATACAAGTTGGTAACAGCATCAGGACTTTACTTTTATATTTTAATGTCCAAATTTTTTATGTACATAATCACTTCCGGTGTGACTTCATAGAATTCCTCCACGGAATGCACGTAGGGGGCACTCTAGGACTATGTGCTTGATAGACTGCATTTGAGCACCACAGTCACAGTAGGGAAAATCTACCCTTCCCCATAGATGTAAGGCTGCGCCAGCCCTACCAACGCAACAACGGATCCTGTTCAGGGTTGACCAGACAGCACGGGGCAAACTGAAGCCAGCCAGTTTTATGCTGGGGTCGAAGATGTCACATAAGCCACGGGGAGACGACATCCTCCACTCTTCTCTCCAGGCATTCCTGCAATAGAACCGAGGACAAGACAAGTCCGAACATGCGACACAGATAGGTCTTATGGCGACGAGGATGGTTTTTTATGGTTTTCTTGATTTCAGCCTAGTTGTAGTGTGCTGTTTATATCTTGATGTGTAGGGAGAGCCTCATTCTTCACTATTCTGCACCATAAGCTGGTAAGTGCTTGTTGTCTCCTTATATGGTGGGGAGAGATATTACAAAGGCCAGGCAACCATTGCATTGGAGTACAGCGTGACGGATACAACACGCATTATCTGGCAAAGTTGGATGTCAATTAGGTTGCAGTGAGAGCTATTTAACCATATTCCGGCACAGTGCTCAGCTGCAGAGTACACCATGGCCAAGGCGGTAGTTCGCAAAGTACTGGCGTCAGCTCGCTATGAAGTTCCAGCCAACTTTCTCAGCAGGTTATTCCGGGTCTTAAGTTTAGCGGCTGTTTTTTCTATGTGACTTCGATATGACAGTGATCTGTCTAATGTTATACCTAGGTATTTTGGAGTACTATTGTATTTCAAAAGTTGATTCCTGAACCATATCCTAGGTTGATAATGAGCATCTAAGTTGTTGAGATGGAATGCGGCGACTTCTGTCTTCGAAGGACTTGGATGAACACTTTACGAAATGGAGACTTGAAACATCGCCTGCAGATTTTCAGAAAGTATATCCTCTGCCTCCTTGAAAGTAGATCTCTGTACTGATAGGTTTATATCATCGGCATAAATTAATTTCCTTGCTGTAGTTTCTGGAATAGCATGGATGTACAAACTGAACAGTATAGGGGCTGAGACTGAACCCTGTGGTAAGCCCTTATTCAATTTTTGAAATCATCTACTGTAAGTTTTAGAGAAGAGCTGGAATAATCGATTACTCAATACATTATACCTTAAGACAAGGTACAATCTTGATGAGCTTCCGGAGGAATCCCTCTCTCCAGACAGTGTCATAGGCCGCTGACAGATCAAGGAATACAGGAACATTTTTAATTTTCTTCTCAAAACCAATCTCCAGATATGATGTTAAAGCAAGGACTTCGGCACTACAGTCTCGCTTGGGGCGGAACCCAGCTTGCTCTATTGGCATCAGGTGTTCAATTGCAGGAGCTATCCTGTTCAGAATTAGCCTTTCCATTAGTGTATATGTAACACACAGCGAAATTGGACTGTAGCTCTGGGGTAGAGAAGGATCCTTTCCTGGCTTCCGTATCGAGATGAGTTTGGTTCTCTTGAACACTGAGGGCACACGACCAGAGTGCAGTATACTGCTAAAGAAGGACGCCAGCCTGCGTACAGTTGCGGGGCCACAGTTCTTCAGTAGCTCTGGTTATATATCATCAAATCCAGCTGCTTTACCATTCTGGAGGGACTTTCAGGCCACGGGGGTTTAAGTTGTTCACGTCCGTAGGTTTAACCTCACATTGCTCTACACGTGACCCCCGGGTGGTGCTAAGCCAGCAACACACACTAGATGCCGCCTTACTGTCTTCATCGACCTCACGGCAATGACAATCAAAGAGTTAGCCCTTTTCAGGGCGCAGCATCCTACTCCCCTCCTTTGAGTTGGTGTGAAGCGTGGTAAACGGATGTGTTGCGCGTAATAATAAAACTCGTAGAAGTCCGGACATTAACGAGACTCTGGTGAGTAACAGCTGAAATCTGTCGTACCTTTTTTCACGTTGTGACGGAATAGCCGAGACTCTGGGAGTCGGACAGTCTACGCGATATGGCTGTCGACCGTTTTGGCATTAATCGGAATGATACGAGCAGCAGTGAGTAAGGGAAGAGAGAGGAATCGGACTCGGAAGCAGTTCGTCATTCATCAGATTCTGATTAAGCTAAAGTACGCTTTTTTTCAATTTTCTTCAATATTGCCTTTCCAAAACTGTATTTCCCTTCTAGAATTTAATTTTATTGAATATTACTCGTAAATATTACAAGTGAGAATTTGTCCTTACCTGTGCTGGTGTGAATGATTTAGTACGTAATTACATTTCGGTCATAACCTCAAATCCATCAACTTTCCGTAATTTATTTCTTTTCTGGGATGTTAAAATCCAGGTGTGATATGCCAACCGCTTGTTTATTCGCCACGGACAGTCATAATAATTTGCATTGCATTCCATATCATCATTGCATTTCATCTACCTGTTGGCATCAATGACATCCAGCAAGGTAATGGCACTTCCTGGACAACCACACGTGGCTCTTACCATGTGCTCGGGAGTAGCCCTGTGATTTTCCAGTCAACGTGGAGACCGCGGATGGATACAAGATTTTCTTTGTTTACATCAGTTTCGGTTCTCTCGATGACGACAGAATACTTAACGCCATGGATTACTTACGAGTAACCGATCGCATGCATACTAATCGATAGGTGAATGACGACTCGATGAGAAAGTCGAAATCCGAAAAGTCATTTAATGGAAGAGCTAGTTTCTTTGTGGTTTCAGGTTTGTGTTGGTTTCTTGTTTTGTTTTGTTTTGCTATTGGCTAGGCCTATACGTCGCACCGACATAGATAGGTCCTATGGCGACGATGGGACAGGAAAGGGCTAGGACTGGAAAGGAAGCGGCCATGGCCTTAATTAAGGTACAGCCCAAGCATTTGCCTGGTGTGAACATGGTAAACCACGGAAAACCATCTTCAGGGCTGCCGACAGTGCGGTTCGAACCCACTATCTCCCGAATGTAAGCTCACAGCTGCGCGACCCTAACCGTACGGCCACTTGCTCCGTTTCTAGGTTTTGTTTAAGTATATTCGTGTTCTCTAAAAATTCAAGAAAACAAATTTCTGAACGTGATCTTGATAATCTGATAGATAATATAATGATTTAATCTAAGATTAAAGTGCAATAGCGGTCCCTATTTTTTCCCGAACATATGAAACCAACTAGGAATTGAATGTCTCTTAGACCTACCTTCCGCTACATCTTACAGCAATTTTATGTAGAGTTAGCCCGACATAGACTTCCCCACACAAAGCAAAAACGGTACAAGAGGCACTTAGTGAGGCACATCTCAAAAACACTGTACCATTTTATTTAGAACGGAGTACAATACTCTAGTCATTTTTACGATGTGTTACTGTACTGAACAAACCATAGTCACTCCTGTAACTGTCGGTAGATAATTGCGCATCTGATTGGTCCAAGAGGCCATTTTCCTTCGATAGAAAACTGTGGTCGCTGTACAATAGAAAACGTGATAGGTTTGGACCAAGCACGGACATGTCAATTCACCGCCATTTTGTATAGTCTCATCACATCCAAATTGATAGAAACGTGTTTTTCACGGTATTTCACTATCTATGACATGCAAATGCTACACAGCAGATGTGACAGCTTATGGCATGTAATTACTACCGTTAGAGCGTTCAATAAAGGTATAAAACAGAGCCATAAGGCTATAACACATCAGTAAATTTTCGAAGCGAGAACTTTCGCTCTCCTCGTGATTACGGAGTTGTAAGGGAATAAATACTGCGTTGGAAGTAGCTGCGTGGAATTATGCATGGTACAAGTAACCAGACAGGCTACTTGGAGCAGAGAGGGTTCAAATCCTTGTTGGATCATTCCTGTTTTTAATTTTCATTTCGTACTCGCCTAGGCATCCACTACGAAGTCTTGACTTTTCCGAACTCTCAGATATTCTTCTAAGCAAGTTATAATAAATATCGCCACGTAAGCACCGACTACGGAAAAATGCATTGTGAATATCACCAGAAACATTGTGCAGGACTCATTCAACCAAGTAATAGGGATATCTCTACGCGTAGGGAATGGTTGCAACTATCTGAAATGAAGAGGGACGTGATTTATTAACACAATGTTATGATGATGATGATGATGCTTGTTGTTTAAAGGGCCTAACATCGAGGTCATCGACCGCTAATGGTACGAAATGAGACGAAATGGAATGATAAATTTAAAGTCCAAAATCCTCCACTGACCAGAACTCAAAAATTGAGGACGAACAATGAATGAATGCATAACAATTTAAAACAATCACTGGATCCGACCCGCAATGTGTCGCATTCACAGAAAATGACGTGAAACAATAGTATTACTGACCAAGGGACTGAGTCTATAACATAATACTGAATCGATGACGCTTTTAGTCTAAAGGGGTCCAAAATCCATGTCATCGGTCCCTCATAATGGTGCTTATCGTTAGGGAAGTAGAACCAAGGTATTTGTCATGTTGCGGTACTAATCAAAAGTAGCGTAGACTCGCGGCATTCCACACAGTATGGTACTATTCACAGATAATGAAATTCGCACATGGAATACAGACACATGGTGTTTCGCACACTGCGGTGCTATTTACAGGCAACGCAAACCTATGAAGTTCCTCACATAAGTGGACTAATCACAGGGACCCGCACTATCCCGGGGTGTTCCTCACATAGTGGGTACTAAGCATATTCAAGGCAGAACCATGGTGTCGCTCATCCCATGGTGTTGCTCATGTAGGGGTACGAATCACAGGTTCTGTAGAAGCCGGCACCGTACTCTATTGCTACTAAACACAAACCTATATGGTACCTAACATAGTGGTACTACGCGCAAGTAAAAGGGACCCATGGTGTTCCCTGCATGGTGGTACTAATCACACGTAGTCTCATAGTTCTAATTTGAACATCCCTTGGTCGCCTCTTTTAGACGCCTCTTACGGCAGGCAGGAGATACCGTGAGTGTATTCTTCGTCTGCGTCCCCCACCCACAGGGGTTGTGTGTTTGGTCAGCGAGAGGTATTTTATTTCCCACAAGTCCGCCGGCAAGCCGGTTAGGATCTCCCTATCCGCTACCTGGGACGCGCCATGTGGGAGTATCACCTCTCCCCCTGCTACGCCAGCGTAGTAGGTTCGTGACAATGTGGTGTTTGCAGCAAGGTAAACCTGTCTGCACATTCGAGTTCAGAACTTGTAAAATATAACAATTTCGAATCGATAGCCTAGAGAATTCCATTAGTGCAGAGTTACGAGACTTACTGTTTGTCGCCTAGAGTGGGTATATGGTACTAATCGCAGCCAGCATATGATCGTTTGTAGGGATTCGGAGTTCGAATGTAGTTACGAGGTTTCCAGTTTTATTTTTATATTATATTGTAAAGGCATTCGTAATTAAGGTTTAACTTCCTGAAGTCTCAAAAGACATTCTTCACATTTACAAAGAAAGCACAGATAAGAAAGAAATAACAAGCGACTTCCATATGGCAAATGGCTACAACGAACTCCCGGTCTAGAGAGCCAAGAATAATTGCCGGGAGAGTTCATTGTGCTGACCACACGACACCTCAATCTGCAGGCCTTCGGGATGAGCAGCAGTCGCTTGGTAGGTCGAGGCCCTTCGGGGCTGTTGCGCCATGGGATATTTTCCTACAATGAATGAAGCGCACTGCACTTCTTGTCAAAGTTATGATACACCCATTCAACCAAGCAATAATTGTGCACGTTCGACTCGTAGGGCACATAACAGAGCACGTCGTAATCTCTATAGCAAATTGTCAACGTCTGCTGTACGGTTAGCGCAAAAGCAAATATTATGTATTCATGTGACGATTATGTGAACATTGTACTTCTTTACGGGGAAGTACGGCAGAATTCACGGGAAGCTTGTATCAAAAACGATTTCCTGAACGAAGGCTACCAACTGCAGATATATTTCGACGTGTTGAAAGATGGTTGCGTGCAACGTAGTCATTTCATACATTAACCCCCGTTCGGGATGCTCCAGTGACGTCCGAAAATAACGAAGAAGCTGTTCAAAATGAAACTGCGTACAGCACGCGTACAAGCTCACGGGCCATTGAAAATTAACTGAACATTAGTCATGTATCTGTACTGTGCATATTGCACCGCCATAAATTCCACCGCTACCATCAACAACTACATCAGAAACTTCACGGAAATGACTTTCAAGAGCGAGTAGAATTTTCGCAATGGATACTGCAAAGAGTTGAAGCTGACGTGGATTTCTTAAATGACATTCTCTTTCGTGACGAATCTAGATTTCACTACAATGGAACTGTTAATCGTCAGAACTTCCATTACTGGAGCGTTGAAAATCCTCACTGGATGAGGGGATCTCTATTTCAGGTACAATGAGGCGTCAACGTGAGGTGCGAGATAATAAGTAACAAGATAATTGGACCATACTTTTTCAATGCAAACCTCACGGGACGACGCTATCCACAGTTTCATCGTGAATACCTCCTGCTGTTATTGGAGAATGTGCCTCTTATGACACGGTTAAGGATGTGGTTCCAGTAGGATGGAGCTCCTCCACACTGGTCGTTGGCTGTACAGGACCGCTTGAATAAGATATCCTGGACGATGGATTGGACGAGGAGATCCTGTCACATGACCGGCTAGATCACCTGAACTTACTGCACTAGATTATTTTCCTCTGGGACTATTTAAAAGAAAGAGGCTATGAACAAGAGTCAGAGAGCCCGAATCATTTACGGAGGCTCATCATTAAAGCCTGTTGGCAGGTTCCGCCATGTATGTTGCAGCAAGCAAGAATGACTCTTCTCAACCGTTCTCAGATTTGCATTAGCAAAGGAGGTGGTCAGTGTGAATATTTGCTTCATTAATTGCATTTCTGTAATAGCTTACTTTACTGCAAATAACTCTTAATAGCTACTTAGAACTAAGCATAACACAGTACCTACAATATGATAACTGATCATGATTTAGATTTGTTTCAAACAATGCGTCTCATACGAACATTAACAACAAAATAAAAATATTTGTCCTACATCGCGCTCGACCTGCGGCTAACGAGCGCCGTTCTCCTCCTCTAACTTTTACAGCACTCGGCTATCACGCGTTGTCATTTGCTGCTGTTATGTCGAAACTACTTCTAGTAATTCAGCCATCATGTTCTCTGTACATGACATTCCTGTGATACAGAATTTTCACGAATCTTTACAATCATTCAGTATTTTATCATTAATGCTGTGGTTGACACGAATAAAATAATTATAGAAAGCGTAGTAAGACCAGACATTGTTGTGAGTAGCCAAGGTCAATATTTTTAGGTTAGGCTATAATTTTCGGGTTTACCGGGCGAGTTGGCCGTGCGTGTAGAGGCGCGCGGCTGTGAGCTTGCATCCGGGAGATAGTAGGTTCGAATTCCACTATCGGCAGCCCTGAAAATGGTTTTCCGTGGTTTCCCGTTTTCACGCCAGGCAAATGCTGGGGCTGTACCTTAATTAAGGCCACGGCCACTTCCTTCCAACTCCTAGGCCTTTCCTATCCTATCGTCGCCATAAGACCTATCTGTGTCGGTGCGAAGTAAAGCCCCTAGCAAAAAAAAATCGGGTTGCATAAAACTGAGTGAACAGGGGCATTGGTACCACACGGTATATGCATATATATCCTGTTTTCAGTCATTCCACCGGGTCAGGAACGGGATGAATGAAGCCCCATCTAGCGGCGAGAATAGGAATTGTGCCGGCTGTCGAAGCCTGTCGCACTCCTCTGGAGCAATGGTTAATGACTGACAAATGAAATGAACTTATACTCGAGAGTATTGCTGGAATTAAAGATGACAGGGAAACCAGAATACCCGGAGAAAAACCTGTCCCGCCTCCGTTTTTTTTCAGCACAAATCTCACATGGAGTGAGCGGGATTTGAACCACGGAACCCAGCGGTTAAAGGCCGGCGCGCTGCCGCTTGAGCCACGGAGGCTTTGATAGTACAGTATGTACTAATTTAATTTTTGTACAATATAGTATCTTCTACAACCCAACCAATCATCTTTTAGTACAATTGTATCACCGATAAGGAGTTGAGAACATTAAGAATTACCGGTTTCCCCCATTTTTGACAAGAAGTAGGGAATTTTAAAATATCTCACAACGTTATCTGCAAGCCTGAGTGAATAACCTAAACATCTTTGTAACTTTTGCATGTAGCAAGAAATGTGAGTCTTCTGCTCCCACGTACCTTGAAACCTGATTGGTTTCCATTCATCGTATTCTCTACTAGCGAACACACCCTTCCAGGGATTTTTTCTATTTGCTTTACGTTGCACCGACACAGATAGCTCTTATGGCAACGGCACGGAATATTAATCAAAGAAATAGCTCTATAGTTTGTGTAATCCTTCCTGTTCCCTTGTTTGTATGTGGGTCCGATTATTGCTTTCGTCGAATCAGTAAGCACCTCATCCAAATCCCAGGTTAATCCCATTACTCTACGAAGCCCTTTTGTCACTGACCCCTGTAATTCACCATTTGTGACTGTATTTCGTCCACTCCTGTGTATGTGGGGGTTGCTCTTCAATATCTACTACCCCAAGATTGTACATTAACTAACTAACTAACTAACTAACTAACTAACTAACTAAGTAACTAACTACTCCCGCTACATGATACTTCAATGCATTTACCATTCTATTTCGTTAACTGTAACTCTGTTTACATCTCGCTGATATCTGTGATCCGAAATATTAGGCTACTAAGAATGTTTCCTTTTCCATTATCGAAACATTTGTACAGTGTCAGCCCTTTCCTACGATATACAGCGAACTCGTCTGGCTCATAACAATTAGTCCTGCTCCATTCTCCTTCATATCCGACATTTCCTTCCGCACTCCAGAAAGGATCACCTCGTGCCCGGTGAAACATTTCAGCTTGCCCGTGATATCCTTTTGGCTCATGCAAATATTAGTCTTAGTGGCTGCCTGGCCGAAGCGGTCAAGGCGTCGTCGGTTCACCCGGAAGGACGTGGATTCTATTCCCCGTCACGAAATCGAAAAATATAAGAATCGAGATTTCCACTTCCGGAGGTGCACATGACCCTGAGGTTCTCTCAGTCTACACAAAAAATGAGTACAAGGTTATTTC
Source organism: Anabrus simplex (assembly GCF_040414725.1). NCBI lineage: Eukaryota > Metazoa > Arthropoda > Insecta > Orthoptera > Tettigoniidae > Anabrus > Anabrus simplex. The sequence goes on from NC_090266.1 coordinate 710,102,129, forward strand.
CTGCGGGTAAAGATAGCCTGGCGTACAACTAACCACTCGACCCCACCGAGTGTCGAGGTTACGATTAGTGGAAGCTTTTATCTTCCACTCTAAGGGCCTTCATGGCCTGTACGGGGATGACTTTGCTTTTGCTGTTTAATTATTTACCTTGCTTATTTCTTCCTATACGTAACGAAATGAAATGCTCGAAATTTCTTCTTCTTCTTCTCCTTTATCTGTTTACCCGCCAGGGTCGGTTTTTTCCCCTCGGACTCAGCGAGGGATCCCACCTCTACCACCTCAAGGGCAGTGCTAGAGCTTCAGACCCTCGGTTGGGGATACAACTGGGGAGGATGACCAGTTCCTCGCCCAGACGGCCTCACCTGCTATGCTGAACAGGGGCCTTGCGGGGGAATGGGAAGATTGGAAGGGATAGACAAGGAAGAGGGAAGGAAGCGGCCGTGGCCTTAAGTTAGGTACCATCCCGGCATTTGCCTGGAGGAGAAGTGGGAAACCATGGAAAACCACTTCCAGAATGGCTGCGGTGAGAATCGAACCCACATCTACTCCGTTGACCTCCCGAGGCTGAGTGGACCCTGTTCCAGCCCTCGTACCACTTTTCAAATTTCGTGGCAGAACTGGGAATCGAACCCGGGTCTCTGGGGGTGGCAGCTAATCACACTAACCACTACACCACCGAGGCGGACGCTCGAAACCTCAGCATTTCTTATTTGGAGTTATTTTATCATCTTCAATTTCTTTTTATTTAAATGCTGCTCCCCTTATTTCGTCAAAATGTAAGCTTGTTCCTCATATTTACACACATTTTACTTACATCTATATACCCCTGCTTAACTGGAGACATTTGGGCTACGAACAAGTTATCAAGAGTCACGTAAAACAGCAAGCTTGCTTTTGCTTTCTATTTCCAATTATTACACTGAAATCACTCTTACCACTAAATTGTATTTGGAAGTCACTTTCTTTATATCACTCAGTGCATCATAAAATATATCTACGTCTATTCGTCTGCTTTCTCACATGGGGAATAGAGACAATCCTAGCCCGTAATATCGCAATCATTACATACACCCTAACAGACACTATACTGCGTGCTATGATAGCCAGCAATTCTAAACCGCGCTTTATTTTACTCTTTCTTTTTGACATTGTTAAGAACAGTTCTTTTTTCCCAAATAGCTAGACCGAATGGCTAAGGTACCGGTAGATTTAATGACACACAAAAGAACTCCTGAGAAAAAATTTCGGCACCTCAGCTTCTCCAAAAATCGGAAAATTTAGCTAGTTGGACGCAAACTGAACAACATTAAAAATAATCATCATCATCATCATCATAATCTAACCAAAATATTGCTAATTAGTAACATACCCACATGCATCTTGTTTACCGACTTCGTTAATTCCAAGCTCACCGGGCGAGTTGGCCATGCGCGTAGAGGCGCGCGGCTGTGAGCTTGCATCCGGGAGATAGTAGGTTCGAATCCCACTATCGGCAGCCCTGAAGATATTTTTCCGTGGTTTCCCATTTTCACACCAGGCAAATGCTGGGGCTGTACCTTAATTAAGGCCACGGCCGCTTCCTTCCAACTCCTAGGCCTTTCCTATCCCATCGTCGCCATAAGACCTATCTGTGTCGGTGCGACGTAAAGCCCCTAGCAAAAAAAATTCCAAGCTCTTCCTTGTAGAAACCCCATTTCCACTGCTGACACACATCAAATGTTATATCCTTTGTTGTTTGCTGGGTCGTTCCTGAGATGTCCTCATCAAATAAAAACGAGACGTATCATACCCATACGTTGGTAGCTTGTTAATAATCATAGTAATTCGTACTTCAGTGTACGCCTATCAAGCAGGGTGATGGCTTTACACATTGCCTCAGAAAGCTTTTCACTCCAAGCATGGCTTGACTGCTATTCATACTCTCTTTCCACAGTAAATTGCCTCTCAACCTTCAGGAAAAAAAGAAAATATGATATATACAGATCATTAAAGGTTTTGGCCCACCAAGACGACTGCTGCCCAGGCTGGTCAAGGTGACGAAAGAACCTCGGCCATATCCTCAATCTACTGAAAATGAAAACCAGTCATTGACCGGGTCAGGGATGGAATGAATGATGCAGATATAGGCTATTAGTACGATGGGGTCGCCACTCCCAAAGCGATTTATTCATGACTGATAGATGCTATGAAATGAGAATGGAGAGTGTTGCTGGAATGAAAGATGGCAGAGAAAACCGGAGTACCCGGAGAGAAACCTGTCCCGCCTCCGCTTTGTCCAGCACAAATCTCACATGAAACGACCGGGATTTAAACCACGGTATCCAGCGGTGAGAGGCCGACGCGCTGCCGTCTGAGCCACGGAGGCTCCCTCAATCTACTATAAATCGTTATTTTAAGGTAGTGGAATTATTTACGTTATGTGTGATTTACTAAGCGATTGCGTGATAACTATTTTCTTCTTCTTCCTGGCCTTTTTCCCAATTGACAGGCGTCGGCATTTGATATGGATCTAGCTCATTTTTACGGCCAGATGCTCTTCCTAACGCGAATCCATATGGAGGGATATATTCATTTTTGCCTATTTCTGTAGTTGTTACTAATGTGGTACGAAACTGAAGAGAAGTGCATTAAGCCGAATAAATATACCTAGTCCCATACGTAGTTAAAATCTTCGGCCTGGACGGGAATCAAACCCGGGGCCCTCTGAAGTGAAGGCTAGTACGCGGACCTATCAGCCACGGAGCCGGACTGCGTGGTAACTATTATGCTCCCTAATCTTGTTTGAATTTTTGCGTTATTGCGGAACCACGTGGCAATAATTATGTTACCCTACTTGTAAGTGATTTTTAATTTGCTTTAATTTTCATATCCTCGTTGTATTTTGTTGTAGATACCTAATGTATGTTATAATTTAATTTCATTTTTTTTGCTATTGTAAGCACCACGATATTTTCCAGTTGCATTGTATTTGTTGACAGTAACAATCATAACAACAACAACAACAACAACAACAACTTGCCTTTCTCGACCGAGGATTTTCGGGACCATTTAGGTATAACTGGTCACTCAGCTGCCGTCGTAGTCCACAAGCTTACTCATGGCTACAAAAACCCACACTACCCAACATAATGTAAGGACTCCTTCAAACAAACACTGAAGATGCAGATAAGGACTACACACAATATAATGAAAATAGTTTACTTGGAGCAAAGTGTCACTTAACACATATAACAGGGAAATTATGACACGCGTGTGTACAAACATAACACTGAGCAGACAAGGTCTTGCACTCCTCCACTGTTAGAAACTACCGAACAGCCTTTCAGGAACAACGATTCAGCCCTCTATTTTCTTACAATTGCCATTTGTTAGTAAGAGGAGACGGGGTGAATATTGCTTGTGCCAATTCGACATTAACTCTTTGTACGGCCAGTGCCCGTATATATCCTCCTCGGTCCCCGAGTAACCTATGAATTACATACTACTAATGATACCAATACTATATCAGCGTGTGGCACTGGCCATGCTGATTTTCAGAAATTTATCTCACCACACTCGGTCAAAATGAATGTTTATAAAATGGAGTCCAGCTGCCGACAGTTGGGTTCGAACCCACTATCTCCCGAATGTAAGCTGACAGCTACGTGTTCCAAACCGCACAGCCACCTGCTCGGTCTGACCAGCAGACACATGAGGGGTGGACAAACATGTAATCATGCCCATGCTAAGTGATTGTCCCATCAACGACGGGTATTACAGCTAGTATTTTAATCAAATTTCAGTATTCGGGAGATAGTGGGTTCGAAGCCCACTTTCGGCATCCCTGAAGATAGTTTTCCGTGGTTTCACATTTTCACACCAGGCATATGCTGGGACAGACCCGTAGTGTTCCTCTCATAATGGTACTGCTCTTATGTAACGAAGACCCATGGCGTTCAGCACTTAATGGTACTAATCACAAGTAGTCTCATGGTTCTAATGCCATTATCCCTTGACTTCCCCTTTTAGTCGCCCCTTACGACAGACAGGGGAATTATTATTATTATTATTATTATTACCACGAATCGTATATTCATAATGGTCTGCTGTCCATTCATGATGAAAATGCCCTCATGTCCATAAATATTCGAAGATCACGAAGGAACTGTAGTAAGCTTTCGAGTTCACTGGGCCTTTTACTGTGAGCTACTGCTGAAATTAGTACTACTTTCTCGTTTCTTCAGCTGTAGTACCTTTAGAGCCATCAGACTCTGCTGCGTAATGTTATGTGAAGTGAGAGTTAATCGCGGTTTTGGCTCGGACTGTCAGTGTTTGTTTACCAGTGGTCTGTTAAAGCCGTCAAGCCATAACGGTGTAAGATAGATGTATAATCAATTATCTTAGTGCGCTGGAATACGAGAGTGCAATGCGTTGTTCCACCATCAGTGAGACGGGATGATTGTTGACTGGAGAATATGCAGACAGGGAATTGTCTGAAAAACGATGTGCCACCCACAAGGAACGTTCCGCGTGTCCAACACCGAGAATCGTCACCTTGCTACAATGTCATTGAGGGACCGGGCTGCTGCATTAGTACAGCGGTGGTAGACAGTTACACGCAATCCAATATCTTGTACAACAGTTCGTCGCTAGCGTGTTCATCGCTCAGTGTAAGAGTTAACGTTTGCAAACCCACCACAAGACTGCCAGATTGCAATAGTAAATCAAAGATCGAGAGTATAATTCCAGTGTAAGGAACCCTCACCAGGATTACTTGATTCGAGAACTGGAGAAAATTCAATTTGCCACCTCGACGACTGCCCTAAATGCAGATCAGAGTTGATTTATTGGTGAATGATTGGAAGGAGAAATGCGAGAATGTTTTCTCCGATAAATTACGCTTCCCTTCAGGTGAACATGACAGATGTAATGTTGCCACATGACATCTGGTAACTCTGATGGCGTCAGCGTCAGGACTGGATTCGTACAAAGCATATCGCACCAGCTCAAGGCACTGTGGTTTGAGGTGCCACTGGATACGACAGAAAATTACCGCTACTGCATATCGATATCACCATCACGAGTGTTCAGTATGTTAATAATATTGAGACCAATAGAACTCCCGATCTTACAAGCAAACCTCTACATTAGAAATGAACAAGACTAAGCCAGAGTGCACGTAATGACAAACATATGTGTTTTCTTAAAGAATAACTCATTATCCTGATACCGTGGACGGCAAGATCCTCTTTTCCATTAACCATTAAACATGTATGAGACATGGTCACCAATGACTGGTGCAGCATTGCAGTAATTTGTCAACTGAAGTATTTCGGAAAAATCGCATCGCGGTGGGTAACGCATGCACTGACGGAAGTTCAAAGGTGGGTGCGCTATGCAATATGCTCCAACTACCTTGCACGCTGGCAACAGGACGGCGATCAATTCTTGCCACGAATAATCGCCATCGATGAATTTTGGGCCAGGGCATACGAACAAGAACTGAAACGTCAGTCCGCGGAGTGGCGACATGCTGGATCACCAAGGAGGCAGAAGGTCCGTCAGAATCCTTCCCCAGTCAAATTGATGGTGATCGTCGCGTATGACGTCAGGGGTGTCATTGTTTGCCACTTTGTTCCACACGGCAGAACAGTGACCGCACAGTACTACAGGGACTTCCTGGTGCGACAGGTACGACGTGGCGTTCGGGAGAAACGTCCGGATCTAGTGGACAGTGTAATAATCCTGCACGACAATGCAAAACCACATAAAGCAGAGTGTGTAGGGCAGCTACTGCGACGTTGGGGATGGGAAGAATTGGAGCACCCACCGTACTCTCCCGACATTTCGCCCTGTGAAATGCTATGCGCCAACAGGTGACCCGATTCACACACGGTGCGGCAAATGCTGAAGCAGATGGTATTCAGCGCCTCCCACATCGTTGGCAGCGTGCGGTGTCAGTAGCAGGGGACTACATTGAGGGTCTTTAGGCCCAGGTTTGTCATGTCAACTTAACGTGTACTGTGTTGTCTTTCTTTTGCACCGGGAAGGCCATATTGCCCTGTATATTACCGTAATAAATTAGTGTGTTACGATATTTCAGTGCTATTCATTGTCCACACATGTAGTTAACACCTTGTCCTTTCGTCTGTATATGACACATTTTCCAACCGGACTGGTATCTTCAAAAAAAAATAGTTGCCATGACTTTTGCCCCAACCCTCGTATAATCTGTATCTCTAAAACTACTGCAAAATACATGGCATATAGTTATTTAATAACAAATTATGGGGTAGATAAGTTGCATACTAGGGAGGGGGGGGGGCAATGAACACACAACCACGTTGGAAGTGGTCACACTACTGCACAGTCTGCTTACACTGGCCGTGTCTAACTGCGTGCAGTAAACCAAAGGTGCCAATATTTATAATTTCTTTCCCTACAAGAAACACGTTCAGTCCCTTACTTGTGTTAAGGACTTACCGGATTTCCATTCCATACATCTAGTTCCATCCCATGCACACGTCACTGAGCGATGACGCGAGATAATTTGCAAATATGGAGGTATCCGCTGTCAGCATGACGACTCTCTCGGCTGTGCTTGTGTATTTCGCGATCAAGGTTGTTGCCTATCATACTCTCTGTCGTATTGACTTGCGCTCATTCAAACCCTAAAATTACTGTGAAATCCTTGCATGAGCAAAGAATCGAACTTTGTGCCTTCAGGGCTGGTTACGTCGTTGCAAATTTTGTAAGGAATAGAAACAAAATTGCCACGTATTGTTGGAGGATGTAACATAACAATGTAATGTAACTGATACACCATCCATGTATATGTTGAAGGATGCATTTTCCGTTGTGTGATTTCCATAGGAACGACTTTGCATAGAAAGTACCATATCAGTACCATGCTACTTCCTTTACTAGTTTCCAATCGGTCTCATCTTTCACATGTTCTTATATCGAGGCTTACCTCTAACATTTGTCCGACTCGTTGGCTGAATGGTCAGCGTACTGGCCTTCGGTTCAGATGGTCCCGGGTTCGATTCCCGGCCGGGCTGGGGATTTTAACCTTAATTGGTTAATTCCAATGGGCCGGGGGCTGGGTGTTTGTGCTGTCCCCAACATTCCTGCAACTCACACACACCACACATAACACTATCCTCCACCACAATAACACGCAGTTACCTACGCATGGCAGATGACGCCCACCCTCATCGGAGGGTCTGCCTTTTCTTGGCTAGAAAGAGCCACACGAAAAAAAACTCAAACATTTGAAAGAAACGTGTACCTCTGATTGCAAATTCCTATTTTAGGAGTCAAATTAAGACAGACACAACTTTCCACTGCTAACTTGTAATGGTGATTTACCCTCAGACCGGTTGCGTAGCGTAGTTACTGAGGTCCTCGTTTCCATCGCTCACGGTCACTGGCTTGAAATGTGGGCCAATCAGTTAATGTTTTTATTTTGCTATGTACTAAATACACACTAAACAGGTGGGAGATAAGAAAGCGCTAAGACTAGGAAGGCAATGACCGTGGCCTTATTTTTGCGGGGAAACTCCAGCATTTGCCTGACACAAAAAAAATTGGAAACCATAGGATACCATATTCAGAGCTGCTGAAATTGAAGCTCGAACCAATTATCTCCTGAGTGCAAGAATACAGCTATACCACCCGCACTCGTCCACTCAGTGGTTACCGCGGTGTGTAGCTCAGACGGTTGAGGCGCTGGCCTTCTAACCCCAACTTGGTAGGTTCGATCCTGACTCAGTCCGGTGGTATTTGAAGGTGCTCAAATACGTCAGCCCCGTCTCGGTAGATTTAGGGCACGTAAAAGAACTCCTGAGCGACTAAATTCCGAAACCTCGGAGACTCCGAAAACCGTAAAAGTAGTTAGTGGGACGTGAAGTTATCATTATTATTATTATTATTATTATTATTATTATTATTATTATTATTCATTCCTTCTGCTCCTTTGCTTGTAATTTTAACGTCGGACTAACTCAAATAAGTTTTCGACAACAACAGGGCAGGAAAGGGCTGGGGCAGGGTAGGAAGTATCCGTGGCCTTAAAGGTACCGCCCATCTTGCCCAGTGTGAAAATGGGATACCACGGAAACAAATGTTGAGGGCTGCCGATGGTGGGACTCGAACCAACCACCTAGTGAATGAAAGTTCTCGGCTACGCGGCCCGTATAACGCAGCCAACTCGCTCGGCCATTTTTTCTGTCTTAATAGTTTTAACTGAGTAGTAAATAGGCCTATAGCATGTGCATACACTTACTAGTTTTCCTGTAGTATGCAGGTGGACTGTGATACTGAAGTTTTATTGGAGTAAGTATCTATTATTTTTTAAGACTGGCAAGCGAGCAGCGACTGATCGTGTCCCTACGGTCTTGTAAGTGGAGCATAAAAACCAACTGTCTTTAATAACTAAGGTTCAGGTGCTTTATTTCCCTCCGAGCGGAAACATGCGATACTGTTTTTATTTTGCTAGTGGTTTAACGTCGCAGAAAACATCGAAGGTAGATTTTTACGTCGCACCGACACAGATATGTCTTATGGCGACGATGGGATAGTAAGGGCTTAGGAATGGGGAGGAAGCGGCCGTGGCCCAAATGTACAGCCCCAGCATTTGCCTGGTGTGAAAATGGGAAACCACGGAAAACCATCTTCAGGGCTGCCGACAGTGGGGTTCGAGTCAACTATCTCCCGATCACTGGATACTGGCCGCACTTAAGCGACTGCAGCTATCGAGCTCGGTAGGAAGGTAGTATGCGCGGCCTTAATTAAGGTGCAGCTCTATAATTTGCCTGGTGCGTAAAGCGATATATATAATGTGTATGGCAAGTTGAGGAGAGATCAACACTTAAGTTAAGCATGTATGTTAGTAGCTCCTCATCGATTTGACCCGGGTTCTATACCTGGCTCTGCCGTGAGTTCAAGGCTGCATTGAGGGATTGGTCTACGCTGAGTGGCTCAGACTGAACAGAGCTTGCCTTCTGAAGCTAATTAGCAGGGTTCGATTCCAGCTCAGTCCAGTGGTGTTCAAATACGCCAGCACTGGGCGAGTTATCTACGCGGTTTTGTTACCTAGCTGTTGGCTGGCATTCGAGAGATAGTGGCTTCAAAACCCACTGCCGGCAGCCCTGACATTGGTTTTTCGTAGTTTCCCAATTCCATACCACGCAAATTAAAGCGTGGTCGCCTCCTTCCACCCCTGCCTTTCCCTTCGTCACCATAAGACTTGTTTGTGTTGGTGTGACGTAAAACACATTACAACAAAATATATGTGGGGAATACTAGGGCAAAATGATCCCTCGGGGCAAAACGATCATGGTTGATATCTGCTCGATTGGTGATGCCATCGTGTGGATAAATCGAAGGCTGTCTTTAGTTGAGGATACATCTGTGCTGCGAGTTACATTCACTGTGCTTTATTTTTTGAAAAGTTTATACATGAAACGCTATTTCATGTCATCTTGATCCATGGTAAGTGATAGTTTTCTCTTTTGGTATTCCACATTCTTCTTTTCCTACCGTTTTCCCCACACCTGTGAGGTCGCGGGTGCGAACTACGTCGCACATGTGGATTTGGCCCTGTTTTAACGGCTAGATGCCCTTCCTGACGCCAACCCTATATGGAAGGATGTAATCACTATTGCGTGTTTCTGTGGTGGTTGGTAGTGTGGCATGTTGTCTGAATATGAAGAGTGTGTTGGAACGGACACAAACACCCAGTCCCCGAGCTAGAAGAATTAATCAGAAGCTATTAAAATCCCCGACCCGGCCGGGAATCAAACCCGGGATCCTCTGAACCGAAGGCCAGTACGTTGACCAATCAACCAACGAGTCGGACGTTTTGTGTATTCACGAGTATGCAAGCGTCTATAGCATTAAATGTAAATGCATCTTGACGCTTCAATTCGTCCACACTATATGGGTTTAGTCGTTTCATTGTGTTTTCTGTGCTAGGAGCAAATGGGGTAAAACGATCCGTGAAAGTGATAATTATACCCCAAGGGGATCATAATGCCCCATTATTATTATTATTATTATTATTATTATTATTATTATTATTATTATTATTATTATTATTATTATTATTCACGCTGGGGCCATCAAGGACCACGATAAGTCTTGTTGCATTTGACACTGAACTTGGCCTTCTTTAGAGCCCAAATTTCCCTCATTCTATGTGAGTGGGCCTGCTTACGCTCCTCTGTCCAAGGGGCACCGTGTCTTCTCTTCGGTTGCTCGTCTCGGTTTAGCCCGTTCGTCAATATTTTCTTGCGGAAGCGACCTCTGTTAAGGGAGTCTTCTTTGGTATTTCTAAACCAGGGAATTGTGGTTTTGGGGTTTGACTCAAAAAAGTGAAAGGTTTCTTTAGTTAACTTTCTTCCGTCCATTCTTTTCAGATGACCATAAAATCGTGCCCGTCTTTTTCTGATTGTGTCGGTAATTTTCTCTATTTTGCTGTAGACTTCCTCGTTGGATCTCTTTTGATGGATTCCATTTCTGTACTTTGATCCCAAGATTCCTCTCACAATTTTGCGCTCTTTTTCCTCCAGTTCTTCAAGTCCTTTACTGGCATTTAGACACAGGGTTTCGGCTGCATATAGAACTACTGGCTTCAGAACTGTTTCATAGTGAGGTATCTTGGTGTTTTGGGAAAGGCACTTTTTGTTGTAGATTGTGCGGGATGTTTGGTAGGCTATTTCCAGTTTGCGTACTCGCTCCTGAAGTGCTTCTTTGTCCAGTCCATTTCTCATGATGATCTCACCCAGGTATTTGAATTTGTCTACTCGGGTGATGTCCCCGTATTTTGTATGGAGTTTCGGTGGAGTCTCTTTGATGTTAGTCATTACTTCTATTATCTCAAACGATATCTGCAGACCAGTTTGTTCAGCAATTTCCTTTAACATTTCAACTTGAGCTCTAGCGGTTTCTATGTCGTTTGAGAGAACAGCAATATCATCGGCAAATGCTAAGCAGTCTGTTGTGATCCCCTTGGATTTGGTTCCTATCTTTAATGGACTGTAGTTGGTTTCCTGTAATCTCATCCGCCAGGTTCTGATGATCTTTTCAAGAACGCAGTTGAAGAGTATCGGGGATAGCCCATCACCTTTTCGGACTCCTGTTTTAATGTCAAAGGAATGCAAGAGACATCCGTGGAACTTCACCTTGGATTTTGTATCGGTCAGGGTGGCTCTAATTAATGCCAGCAGTTTCAAATCAACTCCAAATTCATTTAAGATATTTAGCAGGACTTCCCGGTCAATGGAGTCGTACACTTTCTTGAAGTCCACACAGACAGACACATACTGCTTGGACCTTAGTGTACAATATCTGATGATCGTTTTGAGATTTTGGATCTGTTTGGCTGTTGAGCGACCTTTTCTGAGCCCTCCTTGGCATTCACCTATTTGATGTTCGACATGTGCTTCCAAACGCTCCGTGATGGCAAGTGATAGAATTTTGTAAGTCACGGGTAGCAAAGATATTCCTCTGTAGTTGTTAATGTTCTTCATACTGCCTTTTTTGTGTAATGGATGAATCAAAGCTATTTTCCGATCTTCGAGTAGGGTCTCCTTGTTCCAAATTTCTTCTATTTGTTTTTGCAATATATCAAGTGATTCCTCTGGGGCATATTTCCATAGTTCTGCTACTACTACTACTACTGAGTCTTCCCCCGGCGCTTTGTTATTTTTGAGGCGGGCAATGTGGCGCTTGATTTCATCTCTGTCGGGTGGTCTGGAATCTTGGTACCTGAAAAAGGGTTCCTTGGTCTCAATGGGGCTTTGCGGTTTAGAGCAATAAAGTAAATTCTTGAAGTAGTCTGCCAGAATGCTGCAATTTTCTTCATTTGACATCGCCAGTGTGCCGCCCTTTCGCTCAAAGCATAGAGATGGTGGTTTATAGCCAGTGAGATTGCGTTTGAAGGCTCTGTAGTACTCTCTGCTTTTATTCTTCCTAAACTTTTGTTCTATCTTTTCAATGAGAGATTTTTCGTATTTACGTTTCTCAGTTCTGAACACCCTAGCTGCTTGGGCACGTTGGGTTTTGTAGGTTTCCCAATCATTTTCTGATTTCGTAGAGTAGTACTGTTTCCACGCAATGAGTCTTTCTTTGAGGACAGATTCGCAGGTACCATTCCACCAGGCATGCTTTTTGCTTCTCTTGATTTCTGCAACGTCTTTGGCGGCCTCAACAAGGAGATTTTTGGTGTTGTTAAAGTCACAGTATTTGGTCTAGCCTTCTCCTGGAACTCCTCGACCCTTTGCCGAAGTTTATCATTGTCGAAGCGTGTGACCTGTTTGGTTGTTTTCCTTGTGTTTGCAGGAATTGGTTTGAATTTGATCAGAGACATATAGTGATCTGAGGCCACATTGATGCCTTTCTTTACCTTGACATTCATAATCTTAGGGCTGTTTCTCCTGGAGATTGCAAGGTGATCTATTTGGAACTCTCAGAGAGTTTGGACGGGAGAACGACAAGTCATTTGCTTTCTGGGTAGACGATGGCGAAAATGGGTCGACATGACCTGCAGGTTGTGATTTTCGCAAATGGACACCAGTCTTTTGCCGTTGGGATTGGTTCTTTTGTGAGCAGGGTAATTTCCTATAACTTTCTTGTAGTTCTGTTCACGACCTAGCTGGGCATTTAAGTCACCAAAAAGAAGCTTGACATGGTGTTTGGGGATTTTGTTTAATTTTTCATCCAGTAGGTCCCAGAAATTATCAACTTCGCCTGGATCAGACTTGTTCTTATCGTTTGTAGAGCATGTGCGTTAACTATGGTGTAGGTTTTGTTCGCGCATTTAATTGTTAGTATAGACAATCTGTCATTCACAGGTTCGAAATTTGCAACCGATTTAAGGATCTTGGTTCTAACAGCAAACGCGGTTCCAAGCATCACAGCTCCAGTGAGGATTCCTCTTTGCGCTTTGCTTTTGAAAAATCGGTAGCCTTCGGATTCAAAAATCTCTTCATCTGGGTACCTTGTATCTTGTAGGGCCATTTTGGATGTCTGATTTTTTCGTGAAGAACTTTAGTTACGGTTTTCAGCTTGCCAGTTTGTGTTTATGTTGAAAGTTGCTAGAAAGGTTTTGGATTTTGGCCTGAGTTCTTGACTCTTCGGGGTACACCGAGACGCTCGGACTCGTCTCCTGCATGATGTCGAGTCGACCCCAGAATCCGAACCAGACTCGTGCGCCGTGGCGTTCACGACGAGGTATTTTTCCGATGATTTACCCCCTGGGGTATGTTGCTTGAAACGTTGTGCCATCATGCTTCTTGACTTGACTGTTTTGGACGGGTACCCATCCTTTTACAACTAGGATTGTTAGCCCTAGAGGTTGCCTCAAGATGTTTTCTGGCTTCTGGTCATTTACCAGTCTTCGCCGTAACCCTGGCAAGGGACCAGTTTTTTCACGGTGGTATTTTATTTCCCTACTACCCTCTGAATCTGCTGGTGACAGAGCCAGCGAGCTTCCCCAATTCCAATGGGACGCGCCCGATGGAGGTAACTGGTAAATCCCCACACGGGTATTATTATTATTATTATTATTATTATTATTATTATTATTATTATTATTATTATTATTATTATTATTTACAGTGGATTCCCGGAACACTCCATCTGCTTCGCCTCTCACCACGGCCAGGTTTCGATTCCTGATTAATGCATTTGAGATTTTTGATGTGAAAAGATACGTTTCGTGATTCGGGAAGGTCATTATCTTCAACTTGAACTTCTGTTCAGGCACCTGAGCTTCCACATCACGATTCTCTCCAACCAGGATCAAGTGGAACATCTAGACCTAGGCGTAACTTTGGTAAAACATCATTTGGCTCAGTATCACCAGCTGACATTAGGCCCATTCCTAAAATCAAGGAACCTCGATGAAGGCCTATATAAAGAGGTGTTGCTGCAGTTTTGACGTGAAATGTTCCTTAGTGGATGAAGGAAGAAAGAAAGAGGGATGAAAAGGAGAAAAAAGCAGCTTGAAAAGATACAAAGAAGAGGGAACAAAAACGATTGATCAACTGCGAAAAGAAATGGTAAGACGACGAAGCAGTCACCTGGGAATGAACGTTCTGATAAAGATGATGACAATGATAATACAGAATGCATTTATTGCTATGATGCCTTTTATGATCTTTGCGTGGCGAAGGTTGGATTACCATTAAGCAGTACGATGTTCAATGTGTAAAAGTGATCCTTCTGTTATTATTTTAATGTGTTCTTGAAAACAATATTTTAACATTTCATTTTTGGAATTTGTGATGAATAAATAAATGGATAAAGCAATTTTTGAATTATTTCATTATATATATAAAATGTTGTATGTTGTTCGCCGATATTTAATAAATTGTTCCAAACATATGGCAAAGAGTAAAAGTCGCTGTAGTAAATCTTAAGATAAATACAAAGATATTGAACTAAGACGAAGAGTGATCATATTGTCCCAGACCTCGGGGCAAAATGATCCTCTGAACTAAATTTGTATATGGATATATTCTGTGTTGTATTTAAGTTATAAAATTCTAAAACAAATCTCAGTAACAGCTCATATGTGCACCTAAATATGTGTATTTCTAATTGTCTTCAACGTACTGTGATGTTAATACATTATATGCATAAATTTACCTTAGAGGGATCATTTTGTCCTGGTCTCCCTATACGTGTCTTGCACTTTGGTGTCTCCGAGAACCTTAGAAGTTGTTCGCGGAATATAACCAGTAACATCAATGATGAACTATACGGGGTGTACTTTTTCAGGTAACACAACTGGGCGGAAAGTGGATTAAAATGCAACCCTCGGCAATCGTAGAACTGAATGTCTGTGGTTTCACTCCGCAACTCCACATTCCTGCGGGTATGATACTGTACCTAGCCAGAACTATTTTCTTCTCAGTCATAATCACCTTTATGATAGGCGCTATCGTCGTTAACCGGTAGGCCGTTGGTAACAGCAAGTGACAATGTTAGTGGAGTAGCGGAACCTGTTTCTCCACACTCTCACTGCACCAATGAGCTGCTTGGATTTGTCAGATTCTCCAATAGCAGTGATTCAGCAGCATACAGATGTGTTGTTGTTTGAGTCATCAGTCCATAGACTGGTTTGATGCAGCTCTCCATGCCACCCTATCCTGTGCTAACTTTTTCATTTCTACGTAACTATTGCATCCTACATCTGCTCTAATCTGCTTGTCATATTCATACCTTGGTCTACCCCTACCGTTCTTACCACCTACACTTCCTTCAAAAACCAACTGAACAAGTCCTGGGTATCTTAAGATGTGTCCTATCATTCTATCTCTTCTTCTTGTCAAATTTAACCAAATCGATCTCCTCTCACCAATTCGATTCCGTATCTCTTCATTCGTGATTCGATCTATCCATCTCACCTTCAGCATTCTTCTGTAACACCACATTTCAAAAGCTTCTATTCTCTTTCTTTCTGAGCTAGTTATCGTCCATGTTTCACTTCCATACAATGCCACGCTCCACACGAAAGTCTTCAAAAGCATCTTTCTAATTCCGATATCAATGTTTGAAGTGAGTAAATTTCTTTTCTTAAAACAGCTCTTCCTTGCTTGTGCTAGTCTGTATTTTATATCCTCCTTACTTCTGCCATCGTTAGTTATTTTACTACCCAAGTAACAATATTCATCTACTTCCTTTTAAGACCTCATTTCCTAATCTAATATTTCCTACATCACCTGCCTTCGTTCGACTGCATTCCATTACTTTTGTTTATTTTCATCTTGTACTCCTTACCCAAGACTTCATCCATACCATTCAGCAACTTCTCGAGATCTTCTGCAGTCTCAGATAAAATAACAATATCATCGGCAAATCTCAGGGTTTTGATTTTCTCTCCTTGGACTGTGATTCCCTTTCCAAATTTCTCTTTGATTTCCTTTACTGCCTGTTCTATGTAAACATTGAAAAGGAGAGGGGACAAACTGCAGCCTTGCCTCACTCCTTTCTGGATTGCTGCTTCTTTTTCAAAACCCTCGATTCTTATCACTGCAGACTGATTTTTATACAGATTGTAGATAATTCTTCGTTCTCGGTATCTGATCCCTATAGGCCTATATGTCAACTCCAAGTGGGCTGTGAGCGATAGGATATTTCAGCGTCATTGAGGAGCTTATAGCCGTGTTAGTAACAACTGTTACTTGTAGTCTGTCGTATCCATTTCGATTTCCGGTTAACAGCAGCAAGAAGACAAGCGCGTGAGGCAAAATGGCAACAGCACATTGCCCAGAACGCGGTACGCGATCCTGGATCGCTAGATCTGCCGCCCGTTAATATGAATATCTCAAAGAGGATATAAACCTTGATTCTATATTTCTGAGGAACGGCTTTAATTCAATACTGCAGCATAACAGGACTAATGTTTCTAACGTTTGCTGTATGGACATTTACTCTGGATATAGCCCTGTATACGAAAGTATATTTCAGATACAAAACTGATGCTCGATATTACCTCGTGAACTTAGTGGTATATGACGATAATTAATAATTGAATGGCTGAGATTAAATAGGAAAATATTCCATTTTTTTGGTCAAATGAAACTGAGATAGCCACTGTACCGGGCGGTACACCTCCACTCCGCTAATTTAAAATGTGCGCCAGTTGAAACTCCTCTGCTGGAGGAAGTCTGAACTTTATCTACGCTATTAATTCTCTACTTTCTCAGAAGATGTCACCACGTGGAAAATTTTGAGTTTTTGAACTGTGTCATTTTTGATGTGGTTTTGTTTCGCTTGAAGTAAGAAGTGTGAACTTTCTCTTCTAGAGGACACTACTGAAGATCAACAATAGTGCAACCTAGTGCGGAGTCAAAGAACTATTTTGTTGGAGAAATTTTTATTTCAAATGTTTGTTCCTTGCTAAATTTTTTTTTAGTCTTTGGTTAAGTTGGCAATATTAACCCCTTCTTTCCCCTTGTTTTAAATCTAGCCTATCCCGAATTTCTTGAATTAATTTTCCACCAATTATGTGTTTCTTCTTAGTATTGTGTAGGGGGTTTATTGATCTACCAATAAAATCATCGCGGGAGGGTGTTTTCATTCCCCTAACGCCTAGAACCTTCTGCGAGAGTATTTAAACTCCTGATTTTAGGGTCTCCGGGCCACTTCTGTTCCATCTTTCAGTGTATAAAGTACATAGCAGGAGGCGGGAAGCGCCTCTTTCCTCGGCAGCGGTCATCAATAAGGTAATGGCCGATTAATAAATTCTTTCTTTGCTAGCTCAGCAGTTTAACTCTCGGGGCGGGTGCGAAGCGTTCCTCCATGTAACCTTTTCCTAAAATGTAACGATCTTTTCTTCTATTCTCTTTTAAGCTGCATATTGGGATAGAGAGTGCTAACCCTCTCGAGCTCCCACTCACATTGTCTTGAGGTGAACTTATTTTCTCAACCTATTCTTCGTTAATGTAAAACAAATTGCTCTTTTCTAAAGTCACCTCGGTAGTATGGGATTAGCCCTTGCATTAGTGGCCTAGAGCCAGATTAGGTTTTTAAAAACAAGTGTATTAGGAGTGCAAGATCGCCTCCTCTCAAATTGTTATTTTAGAGGTCATTTAATTGCCCATTTTTATTTAATAGACCTCAGTAGGTTGGGTATTTTACCCCTGTGTCTATGTCCAGTGAGGACAACTTGAAGGTGGAGTTTGGTGTGGCCAGGGAGAGGCTTAAATTTTGAGAGCGAGTGGCTCTTTTGAAAATTGAGTGTTGTATGCCTCGTGGAGGCTTTTCGGTGTAATTTGGAGCAAGGGCTCCTAGGTATGAATGGGGTTTTCTGTCCCTCTGTTAAAACTCGTGTTTGGGGTAAAACTGAGCTGATTGCCCAAGCAGTGTAAAATCAGGGCGCGAAGCCCAATTCCTGTAAATATTGTAACTACCCTTTTTGATTTGCTACTTTGTACCTGCCATGCTTGTTATTTCTTTGTTTTTGAAAAGAAAATATAACCTTGTTAAATTTTAAATTAATTTTGCTTTCGTAGCTGGAGACCTATTCACACCCGCACCTTCTTTCACCTCTACCTACCACGGAAAACTCCGTAACAGCCACTATGTTGATTATAGGCCTACGCAGTCACATAAAAAGTGGAAAGAAGGAAAAATACTAAAGCATTTCTATGACGCTATTGGAGGTTGAAGTTCAGGGTGAGATTTAAAAGGAAAATAATCATGGAATGTTTTCCTTCTTTAACTCGGCTGGTAACCAATTTGCTCAGCAGTAGGGGTGCTGTGCTGCTGTTGAAATGAAATGTCGTATGGCTTTTAGTGCCGGGATATCCCAGGATGGGTTCGGCTCGCCAGGTGCAGGTCTTTCTATTTGACTCCCGTAGGCGACCTGCGCGTCGTGATGAGGATGAAATGATGATGAAGACAACACATACGCCCAGCCCCCGTGCCATTGGAATTAACCAATTAAGGTTAAAATCCCCGACCTGGCCGGGAATCGAGCCCGTGACACTCTGAACCGCAGGCCAGTACGCTGACCGTTCAGCCAACGAGTCGAACTGTGCTGCTGTTGACCTGAAAACACGTGAAAAGTCTCGGATTGTCTTTAACTTGTCTAAATGGCATCAGCTTAAACGTTATAAAGGACTCGCTTAAAATTCTCTATCACGAGTTGTACTTAGGTGATCCTATTACTAGACTATGCATGCTGATACTCAACACTGCAAATAATTGTGTTCTTGTTTCAGGACCAACGTGATATCTCTCTTGGAGAATTAAAAAAACACTAGGAGCGCAACTGTAGTGTTTACTTGTATTGTGAACAACGTACTGAATGTCTGAGGTGAGAACGGTGAAGAACTTGTAGTGCATTTCATATTTATATATTGCAGTTTCCTAAATATTTCCATTTAGTATTTACCGAGAAAGTAAGATGTCTGTGACTGAAAGTTGTAGTGAAAGCCCCATCAATAAGAGGAGAGTTTGTGAAAATGTGACAACTTTAATCAGGGTGCGAAATCACCGGGGGGGGGGGGGGAAGGGAGGGTTTTCCCCCACCGATGATTTTATCTCAGAGGTCCCCCCCCACTAATATTGCCCAGGGGGGATTGTATGTATGTATGTATGTTTAGTCCTCAGCCCGAAGGCTGGTTGGATCCTCAACAGTTCCGCCATCAGCTGTCATAGATGGCCTAGGCATCACTGAAGAGGCGTACTAGGGAAATGAGGAGTGAGGTAGTTTCCCGTTGCTTTCCTCACCGAGCCAGAAGTTGCTATTGCACATCAGTCTGCCAAGCCCACTGAAATGCATGCACCAACTGGCCCTATGAGCAATATTTTCACACCATTCATAGCAGGGACTGGCTGCAGAAGGAATGGCATTACTAGCATTATTCATACCTCAGTCACTTTCATTTTGTCAAAGCTAAGGATAAAGCTGAGACAGATCAATGAAAGTAACAAAATTGCTCTAGCCCATACCAGAAGACATAGTGCACTGTAAACACTAGGTCCTGCCAGCAAAGGCACCAGGGGGGATTATTTCATTATAAAATGAG
Organism: Anabrus simplex; assembly: GCF_040414725.1. Lineage (NCBI taxonomy): Eukaryota > Metazoa > Arthropoda > Insecta > Orthoptera > Tettigoniidae > Anabrus > Anabrus simplex. Next base: position 710,121,655 of record NC_090266.1, read on the forward strand.
AAAAATGTAACACATATATTACTGAAATCAATGTATTTTACTGTGCATATTTTCATAAAAACATCAACATTAATACACATAAGATATAAATAATAGGATGAATGTCGCACGAGCATTAATACAACGCAGCGGTGGCAACTCCGCACATGCAGCCTGTTTTTCATGTTTCACTCTGGCAAGTCCATATGAAACCCAGGAATAATTTTCCATTGGACATCATTCTTTTTATAACAACAGCATTCAATTTAAAACATTTTAAATTTACATTTTTAAGTGAGAGGGAGTAATTTACTTAGAAGGAATTTATATACCCCTATATAATGTTTGAAATAAACACTAGTAGTTAAGCACAACGATCCTTCTCCCCACCCCCCCTCCACCACTATTTTTTTTTCCGATTTCGCACCCTGACTTTAATGAAAGAAGCTAGGCTGAAAGGAGAAGAGTTTGTAACGAGAACAGACAGACTAGTGCAGAGGTGCTCACGCTGGGCATTCGGTCCCGCGGGCGCCCAGCACTATAAAGTGGACGGGCTGGCAGGCGATGAGCGCTATCTATGCTATTCAGCCACTGTGACGTTGTGGCTACGTCACGGACCGAGAAGGATGGGTGAAGTTCTCGCAGTCCCTCTCGATCACTGCTGCGATATGCGAGTGTGAAATGGAGGCAGAACGTAATGAAAGAAAGAGGGCAGAAAACCACGACATTTTCAATTTACGTTAAAAGGAAAGAGTTATATATGTTCATTGAAGTTTATGCACTTTGAACGGATACAATAATGGCTTAGGCCTACATTCTCAAATATTTTTATAATGTACATAATGAATTACAATTTTCACTATTACATTTTAAGAGGCGGTTTAGAAACAGTTTTAATATAATACGGAGTTACGGTGGATAAGCTGTAGCTTGTGATTGTTTGGGTTTAAACTATCTGAGGTTGAATCATGCGTACCGGAAAAATATCATTTAAAGTTAAAAACTTCATGATTGTTCCGTATTGAATAGAGAAATAAGAAGATATACAATATTATAGGGAAGGATCCACCTTTCAATACTCCGTAGTAAAAAGTAGTTACAACCTGTTTATTGGGACCGGTTTCAACACATTTCAAATGTCATCATCAGCCAATTAGCGAAGATCTTAAAACAACTAATATATTGAACACACGCAAAATATTAACATTGTATCATATTGTAGCATTTCAGTTAATGTTCAAAACACAATAATCACAGTCAAGAGAGTAAACAGAACATCACTATCTTGCGCCGAAAACAAATATATTTGAAGTTCATAAGCAGATCAAGTGTGCACTTATGTAAAGTCGTTGCTAGGCAGGTCTTGTAGGCATTTGTTTCTCTGGCCGAAGAGTAAAAGGTGACGTGAATGAAGTCTTAGGAAAACAGTGTAGGATTTAATTTCGTCAAAATCAAAGTGGATATATAGGTTTTAAAATAATTTAAAACGTTAAAAAAGAATAAAGCCAAATCAAAATATATTAAAAAATGGGAAGGAATAATGAAAGAAATACGAGGTTCAACTCGAAACAACTTGCCGTAGTAATTGATACAGAAATTATAAATAAAGAAAGGGGGTAGGGAACGTTTATTAGAGGGTGGTGATGGTGGTTATTGTTATTAGAGGAAATACAATTGGGCAACAATCCTTTATATAACACTAATTCGAGGAAAAAAGAGGAAGAGAACCGACACTTCGAAAAATGAAGATATCGGTTAAAGGAAGACAAGGGCCACGAAGGGCGTGAAAATGAAAGACTCCCTAGCCCTTGCAAACCTAATAGCATCGGGGTCGGAAAAGAACAAGAGTTGACCAAGGGAGGCCGGACAGGATAGATGAAAGTGAGGAGCCTGGCACAAGTAAGTGGAAGCAAGAAAGATCCTACCCAACAAATTCAACGTCTCCTAAAACAAACCCTTAAGAACTCTTCTTTCTTATTTACTGAACATGAAAAAACAAAATTATTAAGCATGAATCCAGGCCTACCAACCGCTAAATCTCTCCCTAAAATTCATAAGACTGACGTCCCTATTCGACCAATTATTAATTACAGACCCAGCCCACTTTACAAATTAGCACAATTCATTCATAAATTTCTTAAGAATAATTACAAATTTTTATCGAATAAGTCTGTAAAAAAACACCATAGAACTAGTTGAGAAATTAAATAACTTTAAAATCCAACCACACCATTCTCTACACTCTTTCGATATTGTCAATATGTATCCCAGTATTAATATCAAAAAATCATTTCCTATTATTGAAAATAACTTAAATACATATAGTTGCTTAAGCAAACTTGAAATTAATGATTTTATGACCCTCTTAAAATTAGTAGTTACTAACAACTTCTTCATCTTCGACAATATAATTTATCAACAAGATGGTTTGGCTATGGGTTCTCCAGCCTCGGGGATCCTTGCAGAAATATACCTAGACTTTTTAGAACACAGTTTCATTGATAACAATGACGACTTTAAACATGTATTATTTTGGGCTAGATATGTGGATGACACATTTGTTATACTGGATGATAGAGTTTTCAATGCAGCTTCTACTCTTAATAGCCTCAATAAAATTGATCCACATATTAAATTCACTCTTGAAACAGAATCAAACAAATCAATTTTCTAGACATAACAATAAACAGATTACCTTCCTCATTATCATATATGATTTATAGAAAACCCACACATACAGCTAATACCATAAAACAAGACTCTTTTCACCCACAGTCACATAAACGTGCTTCATACAACAGTATGGTTAACCGCGCCTTCAAAATTCCGCTATCAAAGGAAAACTTAAATAAAGAACTAAACATCATCCGCTCTATTGCCAAATTTAACGGTTATAATTCTTATTTTATTGAACAAATCATTAACAAATTTAGACATCGCCCTAACACAACACTCTTAAAAGATATTCCCAAACCAGCTGCTTACACCACATTCACATTCAATACAAACACCTATAGTATAGCTAATGTCTTCAAAAAACACAATACCATGATTTCTTTTCGAACTAATAATAGAAACCTTGAATTATTATATAACTCCTACTCCTTAAATAGAACAAGTGTCTTTTCTAAATCAGGTGTATACCGTTTTAAGTGCCACAACTGTAATTCTTCTTACATAGGTCAAACTGGTCGCAACTTCAAAATTAGGTACTTTGAACACGTTAATGCAATAAAGCACAACAGATTTTCGGCAGTGGGACAACACATACATGACACAAAACATGCTTTCACTACAATAAACCAGGATATTGAAATTCTCAGCACTCTAAATAAAGGCCCTCTCCTAGACATCACCGAAAACTGTTTTATACACCTTGACCAGTTTTTCAATCCAAATCTTAATCTGAATGATATTTCTGAGAAACCCAATGCCCTTTTCGATTTTCTCATCTCCTTTTTAAATAACCTGAAGTCAACAAATAAGGAATCAATCTTTCACAATTTACACAATACCCTCTCATGCCACTTCCCCCTTCCGCAACACCCCCCTTGATCCACCTTAGTTCCCCCCTCCCCACCCAAGGGGCTCTGAACTTCGGAGCGTGGTTTGGCGACCACGGGGCCCTTAGCTGAGTCCTGGCATTGCTTCCACTTACTTGTGCCAGGCACCTCACTTTAATCTATCCTGTCCGACCTCCCTTGGTCAACTCTTGTTCCTTTCCGACCCCGACACTTTTAGGTTTCCGAGGGCTAGGGAGTCTTTCATTTTCACGCCCTTCGTGGCCCTTGTCTTCCTTTCGCTGATATCTTCATTTTTCGAAGTATCGGATCCCTTCCATTTTTCTTTTCTTCCCACCCTCCATCCCCCAGGGGTTCTGAACTTCGGAGCGTGGGTTGGCGACCACAGGGCCCTTAGCTGAGTCCTGGCATTGCTTCCACTTACTTGTGCCAGGCTCCTCACTTTCATCTATCCTGTCCGACCTCCCTTGGTCAACTCTTGTTCCTTTCCGACCCCGACGCTATTAGGTTTCCGAGGGCTAGGGAGTCTTTCATTTTCATGCCCTTCGTGGCCCTTGTCTTCCTTTGGCTGATATCTTCATTTTTCGAAGTATCGGATCCCTTCCATTTTTCTTTCCTTCCCACCCTCCATCCCCCAGGGGCTCTGAACTTCGGAGCGTGGGTTGGCGACCACGGGGCCCTTAGCTGAGTCCTGGCATTGCTTCCACTTACTTGTGCCAGGCTCCTCACTTTCATCTATCCTGTCCGACCTCCCTTGGTCAACTCTTGTTCTTTTCCGACCCCGATGCTATTAGGTTTGCGAGGGCTAGGGAGTCTTTCATTTCCACGCCCTTCGTGGCCCTTGTCTTCCTTTAACCGATATCTTCATTTTTCGAAGTGTCGGTTCTCTTCCTCTTTTTTCCTCGAATTAGTGTTATATAAAGGATTGTTGCCCAATTGTATTTCCTCTAATAACAATAACCACCATCACCACCCTCTAATAAACGTTCCCTACCCCCTTTCTCTATTTATAATTTCTTTATCAATTACTACGGCAAGTTGTTTCGAGTTGAACCTCGTATTTCTTTCATTATTTCTTCCCATTTTTTAATATATTTTGATTTGGCTTTATTCTTTTTTAACGTTTTAAATTATTTTAAAACCTATATATCCACTTTGATTTTGACGAAATTAAATCCTACACTGTTTTCCTAAGACTTCATTCACGTCACCTTTTACTCTTCGGCCAGAGAAACAAATGCCTACAAGACCTGCCTAGCAACGACTTTACATAAGTGCACACTTGATCTGCTTATGAACTTCAAATATATTTGTTTTCGGCGCAAGATAGTGATGTTCTGTTTACTCTCTTGACTGATTATTGTGTTTTGAACATTAACTGAATTGCTACAATATGATACAATGTTAATATTTTGCCTGTGTTCAATATATTAGTTGTTTTAAGATCTTCGCTAATTGGCTGATGATGACACTTGAAATGTGTTGAAACCGGTCCCAATAAACAGGTTGTAACTACTTTTTACTACGGAGTATTGAAAGGTGGAAAAATATCAATGAGGTTATTTATTTGAAGGCATACTGTGTATCTACCTGGTAGATATACAGTGGCGATCAAAATAATAGAGCCACCTCTATTGACGAGATTAAAAACTAGGATATCTATTAGTTCGCAAAATCTCCACGAGTGCCGTGTTGTCAGTCCCTTTTAGACAATATCAGGGAAGACGTCGCTGCTGTCTGTAGTCGTGCGAAAGGAAGCGTTTGAGCTAGACGTTCGAAAAGAGGCATAAAGGTAAGAATCTTATGGGTCAAAATAATAGAGCCGTTTTAGAGAAGTCCCGTTCAAATTGATTTTTTGCAGTTGTTTTGGGGGCTAGTGATATTATTTGTCAACAAACCTCCACTCAATATTATTTTGTATGTAAACTGACGTTTGGTTTTGTTTACATTCTTCTAGATGGGCAGAGCAGAGCATACAAGTGATGATGGTCGTATAGTAATGTTCCGGATGTTCAAAAGTGGGATATCTATGAATCAAATAGCCAAAGATTTACACGTTTCGCGAAAACGAGTCCAGAACGCTATTAGACTGGCAAAACAAACAAAGCCGCAGGTGGGGAACAGGGGGCGACCTCGTGTAACTACTCCTCGCGTAGACAGACTCATCACTAGGGAAGTAAAGAAACCCATTTTTGTCACCACCACGACTGAAAGCCATTTTGTTTAGCGACAAAAATGATGTTCAACCATCAACTTCAACGATTCAAAGACGACTGAGATCCGCAAAATTGAATGGGCGCATTGCGAGACAGGAGCCACATGTTTCAAAAGCTAATGTTCGGAAAAGGTTGGCCTTCGCCCGGAGAAATGAACACAAACCCAATATTTGGTGGAGGAACATCCTTTGGTCCAATGAATCCAAGTATAATACGTTTGCCTCAGACGGAAAAGTCTATGTGCGCCGCCCACCAAACCAGGAATTTAATCCCAAGTACACTTTAAAAACTGAAATACAGTGGCGGAAGTGTTACGGTATGGGGATGTTTTTCATGGTATGGCCTTGGTCCAATACACCGTATCAACGACATAATGAACGCAGAAATGTACAACGACATCTTAGCAAATGTGATGCTGCCTTATGCTGAAGAGGAAATGCCGCTGAAATAGAAATTTCAGCACGATAACGATCCAAAGCATACTGCAAGGATCATAAGGCAGTTTTTTCAATATCACCATATCGAAGTATTAGAGTGGCCACCTCAATCCCCTGACGCATCATCCATCGAGAACTTATGGGAGATCGTAGACAAGAGAATTGACCGCTCAAAAGCTACGTCTTTAGATAAACTTTGGGAAGAAATCCAGAGAGCCTTGTATGCGATCAGCAGCGACGAATGCAGGCGTTTAGTCGACTCTATGGGTAAGAGGTGCAGGGAAATCCTCAAAAATAAGGGTTACACCACGAAGTACTAATGCACTCCTATGCAAAAACGACTGTTCCTGTAAATTTCATAAGACTTAGATCAAGTACAAAATATTTGTGTCAATTGGCTCTATTTTTTGACCCTGTGGTCTGGTATTATTTTGAATATTATTGATTAGTTTCAGTTGTGTTATCTATATAACTGACTGTGGTACAATGTGACTGTTGTAATGGTTCCTGTACAACGTAAAATTTTGTTTCATTCATAGTACAAACATGTCTAGTAATAAATTTGCACTTTATTCTAAACCTTTGCCAGGTGGCTCTTATTTTGACCACCACTGTATTTACGTTGTTATTGTTGTTGTTGCTGCTGCTGCTGTGCTTTAATCTTCTTCTTCTTCTTCCGCTTTTCCCACCCCTGTGGGTCGCGGGTGCGAACTGCATCGTACATGTGGATCTGGCCCCGTTTTACGGCCGGATGCCCTTTCTATATGGAGGGATTTAATCACTATTGCGTGTTTCTGTGATGGTTGGCAGTTGTATTAATATGAAGAGGAAAATGTTGGGACAAACACAAACACCCAGTCCCCGGGCCAGAAGAATTAATCAGATGCGATTAAAATCCCCGACCCGGCCGGGAATCGAACCCGGGACCCTCTGAACCGAAGGCCTGAACGCTGACCATTCAGCCAATGAGTCTGACTGTTGCTGTGCTTTAATCATGGATAGTAAATATCTATGTCCTCACTCTTGCCATTTAGAGGCTATTATCACCGGACGCCTATTAAATTTTAAATATTGTTTTCAGAAATTCAGTAAAGAAGGAAAGTCACACAACACTACAACACTGTGCAAAATAATCATGGTTGCATTATGCAGGCCCTAATTATATTAATGTTTGCTTAATGAATAACAGGGATTTTACGTTTATTAAAATTAAAATACTGTCATTCCTATTCTAGGAATCGTAAATCATAGCTTGTGCGCTTAAACCCTGTACGTTTGTAGATGGTAAAGTGCCAGTTTTCTTGAATGAATAATTATAAGAAAATAAAACTGACTGTTTATATTGAGCGCAGTATAAATAAAACCGGAATATCTTGAAAAGGTCAGGTTTTTGTTGTTGCGATTATAGAATTTTATTTTAAATAATGTATCCCAATCAGTACTTCGTTGAGTAAAGGCGGAGAGCTTCGTAATCACAATCGAGCGTCAATGCTCCCTCGCTTTCTTGCAAAGTGTGTTCGCTCTCTCGCTTCACTGTGACGTACGCTTGTTACGTAAGCTGCCCGCATTTCCGTCACGCCAGCCTCGCCGCACTGGGCTAGCCTCAATGGGCGCCCAGCTGAGCACCTCTGGGCTAGCGGAACAGAAAAAGACTGGAAGTGAATGTAACTGTAGGAGAAAATGTACAGCGATGTTTAGTCATGAAGAGAAAAGAGCAAATTATTACTGCAGCATATAACGGAAGGTCTAAAAATGAACGAGATACCTATCGAATAGGTTTTATAGAATGTCATGATGTTAACAGTCACAGACCTAAGTCTGAAGATTCTGAACAGTTCTTATATTCTGTGAAGTATTCTGCGACGAAGGAAGCCTATCCTGTCGAAGTATGTCGCACTGCTTTCTCAGCTTGCATGGAATTTCAAGCTAAGTAGCTTTCAGACTAACGTCACTACTAGCAAAAGGTGTTCCAGCTTTTGACATGAGGGGCAAGCATCATAATCATAATTATAATACCATAAGAGTTCTTAAAAAAGCTTGATGCCCACATCGAAAGTTTTGCGAAGAGAAGCTCCCATTAAACCAGTGTAGAAGTGATTTATGTAGAAGCTGGATTGAACTGTAAAACAATGCGTGATGTGCTGATTTCAAAGCACTCTGACCATGCAAGCATGATGAAATACGAGTATTTTTTGACCTATTAGAAAGAAAATTATGGGTACCGATTTGGTCGACCACAGGTTGATGTCTGTTCTATTCGTGAAGACTTGAACACACAGATTAAATCCTCAACATTAAATGACAAAGCAAAACGTAGTACTTCTGCAGAACGTATAGTACATAAACACAGGGCTTGTAAGTTTTATAAAATAATCCAGCAGGTTACTAAAACTTGTAGCAAGAGAAATGACGTAACTGGAATCGTCTTTGATTTCATGCAAAACCTTCCTCTTCCTTCGATACAAGTAAGAGCGGTTTTAGGGAAAGCTAAGAAAGGTCAATCAGAAGCGATTTCGGATATCACAAACGAATTTCGGAAGCAAGTGGCGAAGAATAAGGATATCCTAGAAAGTACTGTTAAATTATTTAACAGAATATTTGAAGGGGGAGAGATCTGCCCAATCTACAAGAAGAAAGGAGATAAATCTAACCCGAATAATTATAGGTGCATAACGTTGTTAGATATACAAAGTAAAATAAACATAGGTGTGTTGGCGAAAAGGATTATGAAGTGGGCGGATGGGGGATCGATTCTGGAGAGACTTCACGCAGGCTTTAGAGAAAGAATGAGGACAACTGATACCATTTTAATGTGAAAATAATAATGGATAGGTATGTACAAATAAAGGTGGAAGATTGTGTGTTACTGCTATTGACTTGGAGAAAGCATTTGATTCTGTGAGCAGAGAGGCTGTCGTATAAATGATAAGGATAGGGGTGTCTCATAAGATAAGAGTGGTTGAGAACGTATATCCAGAAGTGAAGTGCTCAATTAAAATGAAGGAGGGAATAATAATTGGGGAAATATTCTCCAAAGTAGGGCTGAAACAGGGTTGTAAGTTGTCACCTGTATTGTTCTTATTGTTTATAAATTATATGTTTGAATCGAAAGGCTTCGAGGCAGGGGTTTACCCAAGTTTTGAGAACCAGGATATTCCAGGTCTCATTTTTGCAGATGGCATCCTTCTGCTCACATGGACTCCCACTAGCATGCAGGGTAGTATAAATAATTCAGTGGTAAATTCGTGTAAAGAGTGGAATTTAAAAAATTAATGCACAGAAAACCAAGATAATGGTATTAAAAAGATATAAATTGTCAAAGAATGAAAAATGGGGGATGGGTGAGACGAGATTAGAAGTTGTCAAGAAAGTAGAATATTTGAGTATGTTAAGTGAAAATGGACAATGGCAGAGAAAATAGAAAGAGCTAAAGTAAAGGGTATGAGAACTGTCAGCCATTAACATTTTGGATAAAAAGATGCTCAACACAGATTAGAGTGTATAAGAATGTTTTGAATGCGTTAGTTAAATCTAGAATGTTGTACGGAGCGGAAGTCTGAGGTGTTGAAGGGAGAGTTTATACACCTGATGCAATTACGAGTAGATTTGGTTAAATAATTATGGGACTACCAGTTGTACAGCTAACTGTGGAGTGAGAACGATAAGCAACGATGCAAGTCTGCAGGCGGATATTAATAAAAAGATAATCAAGTATTGGTTGACACTGAAGCTGGGATCAGGTGGTGAAGTATTACAGACAGCCTAGAAACATCAAATGAAATACCAGAACCAAGGATACTGGGTGGATGGGGTACGGAACATTTTGAAAACGGTAGGAATGGGATATTACTGGGAAAGGGAGTGTACAAAGAAGCTAAAAATAGTTCTAAGAGTTAAGGGTATTGAAAAGCAATGTATTGCTTCACAATGTAAGAGGTCACTAGAATTTTTAATGTAAGTGGGAGAATGAGGATAAATGTAGAGATTATAACAAATAAGGGAATAAGGGGTATAATATTGTGGTTAATGGGGATACACAAAAATAAAGCATATAGACAAAATAGAGATAAAAAAATGTTTACTATATTCGGAAGAAAAGGGATAGGCACACCTTATAAAAGATTGTACAGAGACACGGCAAATACGAGAGAAATTTGTAGATTAAGAGGATGTATGAAAAATTGATAACGAAAATCAGCTGTATACAATATTGTAAAGCTATTGAACAAAGAATGGATGCACCCGGGGAGAATTGCAAAATTATTTAACATTATTAGGGGAATGTGGAGTAGAAAACTAGTGGAAGGAAAAGAAGTGATACATGTCAGTCAGGAACAGAATTGTATTTTAGATAACCTAGACAATGTAACTCCGCTGAAGTCTAGAGCCATTAGGTAAGTAGAGTTGAGTTCTAGTATGTAACAACTTTGTCGTAGTAGCTCTTTTGTCTGCATGTGGTTTTTTAATAGTTTGAAAAGACAATATTAATATTTCATTGATGTTTTTGTTTTGCTTTAAAGGTTCCATTTACTAACATAATTCCAACATTCATTCCGGACTATTCTTTCTCTGTTCAATTTCTAAATCAAGTATGTTTTCCGGATACCGTTATTTGATTTATTTGTGTTTTACAACTACGATGAATGAGATTAAATTTTGTATACTAAATATATCAGTAATTAAGAAAGATTACAAAAAACAATACCCTCTCTCTAATCTATGGTTTTCGAGATTATGGGAGACTGGTATTATTAATTCATTAAAAAAAATCGTAGGAGCACCATGCGGTCTGCCCCCCCCCCCCCCCCCCAACGTAGTACCGCTAAAATACTTCACAATATTTCGTTTCTTAACCCATTTGACTTAACTGACGCACTTGTGGCTCACGATAATTCACTATCGAAAAGGAGCCCAAGAAATCGGTATGTGTCGACTACAGGAAGAGCGAACCTCCTAAATAAAGCTCAGGATGGGGATGAATAGTGCGTTTGCGGCAGAAGTGAGCAACAGAGGTCTTTGCAGTTGAAAACAGAAAGCCATGTTCTAAGGTCCACAGTTCCAGTTTTCTAATTGCTTGCTGCAATTGTCGCTCTGCGATTGACTTTTTCTGTGAGCTATAACGGACATAAAGATCTCCACATATAGCGACGGTACTACTGCTGAACCAGTAGTAGAGACAGTACCGTTTATGGCAATCGCGAACAGTGTTACACTGAGAACCGATCTCGATTGGGACTTCATTTTCCTGAACATGATATTGCGAATATACCCTCCTTACTCAGGCATGGAACACACAGAGAGACAACAAAATTCGCAAAAAAACCCCGGCAAGTAACCTTGAAAGTTCCACGGATGCAGGGTTGAAAGGAAGCTATATAGCCATATGGTGTCATGGTTTTTCCAAATCGAAGAAAGCAGCCACGAAATGCTGTTTTCGGAGAAAAGCTTCCTGGCTGCAGGCGTATCAAATGGTCAGTGGTAGAGCGAGTAGCTCGAAAACTGCACTGGTATCCGGAAAAAATCCCCTTTTCTCCTAACACTACACAAGTCGTCGATTCACCGTCCTCTCAAACCATTTACAAAGACAATTAATAGGACAAATAGGTCTGTAACTTCCTCTATACTTAGGATCTTCGTCAGGCTTGAAGAGAGGAATTACTATTCTCTCTCGCCACTGTGACAGAAACTCACCCACAATCCAGATTCGGTCGAACACCCCAAGGAGATATAATAGACTTTCTTCTGTGAGGCGTTTCAACATCTGGTTATGGACATTATCTGGTCCGGGGCCCGTATTCTTCCAAAGCGCCAAGGCCCTGCGGAGTTCCCACTCCGTAAAGGGCACGTTATACTTCTCTGAAGCGTGAATTGCAAAACCTAGATTATGGCGTTATGCCCCCCCCCCCCCGCTTCACAGAAAGGAATTCCCGGAACCAGACACATTTGCGAAATGACTTTGTCAGACAATTAGCAACCGAAGGTAGACGATACTGCCTGCAATGGAAATTTCCGGCACTAAGGCTGGTCCTCGTATACCCAAAATGTATCGAAGTTTAGTTCACAATCGAGATGATTGTGTGTGTGACGTCATACCATCCCGGCATTCACCAGGAATTTAAGTCATAAACAGTGGGAAACGCTCTTCTAGGATACTAGAAAATGGGATATGAACCCACTTTTCTCTTCAATAGTTACCTCAAACCAGTCATGTCAGTACGAGAAATTGTTGTCGTTTACTTGATTGCATGTGATGCTTCTCGTAAAACCTGTACTGTTGTGAGTTATGCAGTAGTATAATGCGATCTATTGAATGAATAAACACAAAAGGAATGTTTCGCCTTGTAATCACCGCAGCAAACTTTCACATTTGAATGCACGGAATCGATCAACTGGGCACTTTTACAATTGTGTATATAATCCGATTCCGCACAATGGGTTTTTTATTACGTATTTCTTAGTGAAAACCAAGCACAAAAAATGAACAGATCTTAGGTCGTATAGTGTGCGGATCCAGTCATTGGACGTCATCGCGTGACTGGTATATAAAATTCCCTTTTTAATTGCAGCTGCTGTGACGGATTATAAGGGCTATTCAATGTAAACAGAGAGCTGACGACACTGAAAATAACTGACAGGGGAAACAAGAGGCGGCTCAGCTCAGAACGTGGTCAGTCTGAGAACGCTTACGCTGCCAACGCTACAATGGACAACGAGCGTAGATTTCAGTGGGATCTCATCGATCACCCGTCTTCGGTCAATTGAAGAATGCCCTAAAAAGTTTTACCACAAATCAAGCGGGTCGCGATGATTTGGAAGAGTTTCAACCAGAAACTAGCGTTCTTCCTTGTGGAGGGTATAGAGAAACTCGTTCAGCGTTGAGACAGGTGCCTGAACTGTGGAGGTGATTATCTGCTAGCTATCTTGAACTGCCATCTGTATGTTGTCGTTGTGATACAGTGTGTACTGACCGATACACACAAAGCAAATTTCTGGACACCAGTCCATGTTTCAGTGTAGAGGACAGCAGTAGTTACATGCGAACTACACAAAGTCCAAAAATGTTCCAGGGGGACTAGAAGGTGTCTCTTTAATGGCGTATGACCTCCAGAGAAGCCTGTTGCAGGTCTGCGCATCTGTGAGGATGAGGCCCTTCCTTTGATGAATTCTAATGTTGAAGACGGCACACATACCCAGTCAGCAAGCCAGAAGAATTAACTAGTGAATATTAAAACCCGACTCGAGAGAGAATCGAACCTGTGTACCCTTGGACCAAAGGCCAGCACTATGAAAAACCTTGGCAGCGAGAAGGACTGTGCCCGGCAGCCTTCGTCTACGGGAATGCACTCATTTCTGCTGTATGCTGACAGAACCATGTGCCTTTCAAGAAGTAGTAGTCACGTTGCTATATCACTTGACTTGCTGGTAGTGAACAGAACCCACGTTTTTTGTGTGAACGGAGCATGTTATCCTCCCGTGATAAATCTCGAGGAAGTGTGTAGTTTGATATTGTCCACTTTCAATGCATTACGACTGATATACCGATGACGAAGTCGCGAGTGGAATGGTCGACTTATTGATACTCTGATCGCCGAGTTGCGAGTGGAGAGATTAGACGGCAAGCAGTTGGCGGACGTGGTGAAGGTCACTTGCAGCGATGGAAGATTTGTGAAATTGAGTTGACTGGCTATGCTATCATTGTGGGCTTCTGAGTGTATGATCTGAAGCAGTGTATCGATTCATTCAACTGCCCAAGTGATTCGAATCGCAGCAGCGGCGAGCTCACGGCACACTATTCAGCTGACTCGCAGCAGACAGTGCTGGGCGGCGCACTCACGAATCAGTGACACACACACGGTTCATTATCAGAATACTGGACTTTTCCGGGGAGCCGAATTTACGCTGCAGGTGAGACATACAGAAATAATCGTACGCTATAACGGACTCTCGCTCTCAGGGCATCTGAAAATAATACCCACTTGCTTTCACCGTCCTCTTCTAACAGGGAAGTTCAAATAATAGTCGGACTTATTTGCAATGTTGAAATGGTAGTCAAAATATAGCTCCAAAATACGGCAGCTAGTAATTACGTAGGCTATTAGGTTATTCTATTTATTAGTTTAATACATCTTAGTATTAGAACATAGTTGACATTCGACAATTAATTCAACTCAGCTCTCTAGCCTACCCTGTGAATATGAGTCATTCTCATGAACACTCACAATGATATGTTTTATGTTGGGAAGAACCGCTCAGTATTCTCTCAGTTCGTATGTCGCATCATTGCACAAAACTTCAATCATTGAATCATGACAACGCAGATGTACGTGGACAGCGACTAAGTGAGCCGACTGACGCAATAACTTAACTAGAGAGATGGTGAATCAAAATACCATGAATACAATGAAATTTCTAAGTTCTTTGAAATCATTTTAGAAAACACTAGGCAAACAATTGATAGGAAATCTCCCACCTGGACGGCAGGCCTAAATGCAGGATTGTGTGTACAGATATTTCTTCATCTAATTCTATATACTTATTTAATTGAATTGTCACTGTGGACGAAAGGCTTTGTTTGTAACATCAAAACTTGATGTGAAGAGATGGTTGCAGTAGAAACCTGAAACTGAAAGCTGGATGACGCATAGAAAAGCAGTTCATAGAATGAAGACCAGATGGCAGCATCGAGCACTGAATCCGGTTGCTGGTGTCTATCCAAGACAAACTGCAACCTATTGTAGTTAGTCTTGGTCCACCAGAACACAAAACACAGACGTATAGGAAGAGTGACTCTAATGTGCCGTTTATCGGATCACTATCTAATATCCTATTACTATATCCTATGACGTGAGATCTCGTGTTAATACAGTAGAGAGACCACAGCGAAATATTGGTGGCTACACTGAGATCGCGCATGTCAACCAACGAACCAATCAGTCTAAACCGTGCTATAAGCAATGACAACTAACAGTTCATTCTTCTTTCTTGTTCGTCTGAATACGGAGATAAGTTGAATATTCTCTCAAGAGAACGTATGAAATTACTACATTATTTGGAACTGGTTATAAGGCTGTACTTTAGTTGCAGGTATTCAAGGCGAGTGCTAAAATACTTGTGGTCTTCGTACGCTACGCCAGGATGGATTTTTTGCGAGGGATTTTCTGCAACTTCCGGTGTGGGAAGTACACAGCGGTGCATATTCAAGGCTGGATGACAGCTAGGCAAGGCTAAATGGAGCGTAAGCCTTGATCCCAAAGATGAAAGCCCAAGAAGGGGCGGAGAAGCCATGGAACTGAATGTACTTTTCTCTGTCTCCGTCTCATTCAGCTCTTTATACAAGTAAATTCTAATAGCTGTTCTTATTTGCAGACAGAATTCTTTCCACTTCATTCATTTCTGCAGATATGAAGTAAACTTAGAAATGGTATGAATCCGGTATACGCTGATAGTGGTTGTGTGGTATGGATTCCTCATGTTATGTCTCGGATTGATGATGATGATGATGATGATGATAATAATAACGATCATCAACATGTTCATAATAATCAGTAACCCACTCTGTAATTAAAGTCCATAAATAAATTTTGAAATAATCAAACTTCAATAGTGAAACGAAGAATAGGGAAAGGGCCTCTGGTGTGACATGTTATATTCATGTCGTGTCTTTTAATAGTCTTCGTAACTTACACTCAGTAGATTTGTTAATGATGAACAGGACAGTTAAACGAACAAGGATAAATATTCTCAAAATAAATGGTAGAACAGCAGTAAGCTAATAATTATGATCAATGATGTGAAAGGGTTGAGTTTTTAATAAGCTAATAATAATAATAATGATAATAATGTTATTGGCTTTACGTCCCGCTAACTACTTTGATGGTTTTCGGAGACTCCCAGTTGCCGAAATTTATTCCCGCAGGAGTTCTTTTACGTGCTAGTAAACCTACCGACACGAGGCTGACGTATATGAGCACCATCAAATACCACTGGGCTGAGCCAGGATCGAACCTGGGGTCAGAAGGCCAGCGCTTCAACCGTCCGAGGCAAGAATTATCATTGAATATTAAAATATTTAGACCGGGCGAGTTGTCCGTGCGCGTAGAGGCGCGCGGCTGTGAGCTTGCATCCGGGAGATAGTAGGTTCGAATCCCACTATCGGCAGCCCTGAAAATGGTTTTCCGTGGTTTCCCATTTTCACACCAGGCATATGCTGGGGCTGTACCTTAATTAAGGCCACGGCCGCTTCCTTCCAACTCCTAGGCCTTTCCTATCCTATCGTCGCCATAAGACCTATCTGCGTCGGCGCGACGTAAAGCCCCTAGCAAAAAAAAGAAATTAGTTTCAATTACCTTATGTCCACTGAAGTATGGTGATGCGATTGGAACGTATGTATACTTGCCCATGATAAATATGATTAGGACTAGCTGTAGTTCGGATCCTTATTCTATTTTTAAGTAAACATCGTGATTTTAGCTCGATGATGACTGAGTAAGTTACCATATGATAGTTTGTCACAGAAGACGTAACTGCAGTTTGAATTAGGACTGATAAGTTCTTCAGAAGGGAAATTTGATTCGTGCCTGTAAAATAAATAATAATAATAATAATAATAATAATAATAATACCGGGAGGTACACCTCAACTCCGCACATTCATAAGAAGAACTCTATCTAACAAAACGTGAAACTGCTACGGTATGAAGTTGGGACATTGACCTGAAGATGTCACCATTTAAGTATTGAGCAATTGTGTTATTATGAAGTTGCCTAAACTGATTGGATTTATTTGCTTTGTGTTTGTTTACTTCAAGAAGTTTGAACATATCTCCATAGATGTCTCTACAAAATTGAGGTCACGCATTCTGGTGCCAAGTGGAATAATTTGTTATTGAAAGAATTGTTGTGTTTATAGGTTTTCTCAAGTAAATTAACTTTCATTTCTTTAAATATATTTCTAGGTTTGCAACACTACTCTCTCATTCTGCCAGTTTTTGAATCTGACCGACCACTATTTTTATGTAATTATTTTTCATCCTATCACAGGCTTCTTGTTGGTTTTGATTCTGTCTAGAAGACAGCAAGGCACGACCTTTACACCAGTTGTTACCAAGCAGTGGGATTGAAAGCAAGTTAAGATGTCAGTGTCCTCTAAAGGTGAATATTATCGCGCAATTATCCGCTACAATTTTGGATTAACTTTTGACCAGTGCCTGGAGGAAATGACTCCTGTGTTGGAGAAAGACAGTCCACATCGGACAACAATTTTCCGCTGGTACAAAGAGTTCCAGAGGGGAAATTTTGGGGTTGAAGACGATCCTTGTTCTGGGCGACCGTCTGAATCAGTGACTGAGGAAAACATTGAAGCTGTGAGGAAAATGTTGCAGCAAGAGAGGCGGTTGACATATCGGTAGGTAGAAGAGGCCCTCCACATCCTTGCACCACCTATTATTCAATTCTACACGACCATCTCCATGTTAGACAGGTTTGTTCCCTTTGGGTGCCTCATTCACTTTCAGAGGAAGAAAGGGCACAACGAGTGAAATGGTGCCGAAAAATGCTAAAACAGTTTGAAAATGGGACTTCGCGTAACGTCAATAGCATCGTTACAGGTGACGAAACTTGGTTTTATTATTACGATGTCCCAACAAAATCCCAGAACAAGGTGTGGCTGTTTGAAGATGAGGGTACTCCTGTGACTGTGCGAAAGTCAAGGTCAGTGAAGAAAAGGATGATTGCAGTATTCTTCACTAAACGGGGCATCCTGACTGGTTGTGCTAAAAAGACAAAGGACAGTTACTGCGAAGTGATACAGCGAGACTTGTCTGTCTCCGGTCATTCAGGCTCTCAAGGAGCTCCGTCCAGGGTCACGGCTCAACACTTGGCTCTTGCGTCAGGACAATGCTCCAGCATATCGTGCTAATGGTGCCGGATTTTTAGGTTTTATTTTCGTTTTCTGGCTTTCGCTGTCCACGAGTTTTATACGTTTCCATTCTTCGAAAGAGAATAATGTTAAACAATAATGAAATTAAATGTCGTATGGCTTTTAGTGCCGGGATATCCCAGAACGGGTTCGGCTCGCCAGGTGCAGGTCTTTCTATTTGACGCCCATAGGCGATCTGCGCGTCATGATGAGAATGAAATGATGATGAAGACAACACATACACTCAGCCCCCGTGCAACTGTAATTAACCAATGAAGGTTAAAATTCCCGACCTGGCCGGGAATCGAACCCGGGACCCTCTGAACCGAAGGCCAGTACGCTGACCGTTCAGCCAACGAGTCGGACTTAAACAATAATAAAAATATAAGTCTCACGTTATACATTGTGACTGCGTTAAAACATGTTGTAGAATTAAGTGATTTTTCTGGTTAATTTAATAAATATTTTTGTCGTGATTTAATTGAATAAATATTTTAGTAAGCAAATTTTTGCTCTTTATTTGACGTAGTTATTGCCCTCTTCTGAACCCTATCGTTTGCTCTACTGAAGCAGCCGAGGCAGATGACCAACAATGGAACGGTAAGTTCAAGGGTTCACACCTTCATCTACCACTCGCTGGGATCGAATCTGCGAACTCAGTCTCAGATGGCCAACGTTTCTACCTTCCGCGACAATCAACCCGGCAGAAGGAGGAAATAATCAGACCAACTGACTGGGAAGCGATTATACTCACCGTTGAACCGTGACGTAACAGCAAATCATTACAATCAAAACGTGAATGGGAAGGATTGGTAAGTATGCTGCAAATTCGGGTGTCTGGATGTGTGCAAATGGATAAACGGAAATGTTAGGTGATACAACGTGTACTACGTGGCGTGATTCAATTTGTGTTTCGGTCGGGAAAGCTGTCACGAGGTGTGCTTGTGCTCCACGACAACGCATGTCCACACGCTGCCAGTGTTGCAATGGGCACTCAGCACTGCTTTCACTGAGGTCTCACCGATCAGTCGCCTTAGATCCTTATCACATCTTTGGTCCATTGAAGAAGGCCCGAAGAAGTAACTATTCTACTACGGGTTGTCTCGAGATCAACTCTAAGTACGGAGAAATACGAACTGATTACTTTGTATTTTTATTTTCTAATCGAAATTAACCCTAAATGTCGCCTCTCAGTGGACTTACTGCCATGTCATTGTCTCCATATCCTCTCTCTCTATAATATCCTAGAGCGTGTAACCTTAAGCTAATAATCCAATTTCCAATCGCCATCAGTTAGATAGGTGGGGTGGCTGTACAGTTCACTGAACAGTAACAAATGGTAGTGCCGGTAGACCCACAAGTAAGTGCATGTGAAAGTACCGTGAAATAGACATTGTGTTCAGGGTGATCTCAGCTTCGCACGTAAAGCTGTTAACTTAACCGTATTTAAGCGAATACAACCATGACAACCTCACTGATAGCTGTTACGACCGATATGACTGCATGACGTAGCATTTAACATATCCAGTATGTGATTCAGCCGCCCTTTCCAATGTAGTTTTATGCAACCCACAATATTCATTCCGTCCTGAAAACATCTGCCTTGCCGGTATGCTCAGGCAACACAACCGGATTTCTTGGTATTTACCGCCTCACCATGATAGGACGCCGTAATGTTATACTCGTATTAAACACTGGAAGACATGCGCGTGCCTTCTAGATCGTATGAACCCGACACGCCAGCGAAACACTAAATGAATATTGTGACCGCAGTAAACCTAATACTTGCTATAAGCTGCCCAGTGTGCCTTACGGAACCCTAGTGTAGTTGGTAAAGGCGTGGCGGAGCGGGCTTGCATGTCAGGTGGGAGGTTCGAGTCCGGGGCGAAGATTAAAAATTTCTGAAATATTCTTTTAATACGTACCGCACACAATGTAAGTTCAATGCCCGCTTTCATGCAAATTCTGTGTGAATGAATGTGTCTGTGGCCCTAGGAAGGGCCGATTAGTTAGCAGGCCGGACATATACAGACCGGAAATAATAGGAACACAACTGGCCTGACACTGTTTTATCGCAGCAAACGCTCGATGTGATGGCCGTTTTGGTTTATGCAGAGTCGGGCCCGGTGTCCAATAGATCGTCTTGCGCTCTGAAGCATTCCAGGTGTAATTGCTCGGCAGGCGTCCATGATGAGTTACCGGAGCTGGTCGGGGTTTTCCAGCGCTTGAATGTAAACGACGTTTTTCAAATGTCCTCGCAAGGAGAAGTCAAACGGCATTAAATCCGGTGATCTGGAGGGCCAAGAAACAGGGCCTCCTCGTCCTATCATTTCCCTGGCAGTTAATCGTTCAGATGGTTACGAACGGGCAAAATCGAATGTGATGGAGCTCCAGCAAAGAGACAGAATAAACCGATAGTGATGAGTTTGATTAGGTACATTTCTAGTCTCATTTTATACAGAATGGCACTACACCGATTCGAAGAAGATACTGTTTAAAAATATGTGCGCATATTTTGTTAAATTATGAAAACTCCTCTAGTTTATTATTTATGATTATGAAATGATCCGAAAATATTTTAGAGACGATTCCAGATACACTTTGTATAGAATTGTTTCATATCTCCAAACTCGTCATGTATTATACATTAATATTTATCAATATTACAAAGGTATACAAATACTAAATATGTATTTGTTGTCTAATTTCTTGTGGTATATATGAACTATGCACTAACTAATTACACTAAATCACTTTTTATTGCTCATTATGCTAAATTAAACCCCTAAATAATTTTGGCCAGGTTTTGAGGTGAAATAATACTCTATGCACCGTTGGCACATCCCATCCATTGCTAGGCGAACGTCTAACCAAATCCGCTACGCTACACTGTTGGAAACATGCTGGTAGTACGACGAGAACAGAGTACATACGTCATTCGGTTCGGTAAGACATTCATTACTGCACTGTTACTTAGTTTTGTGCACCGATTCCCTTCTTCGTTACACCCGGTCACGAAGCACGACACATTAACATAGTTACATGGTAAAAGGACGTTGATACATTATTTCAAGGCGTCATGTTTTGCGAACGGATGATACGCCATTTCACTAGGGTTCAGAATCGTGAGCAAAATGTGCTCGCTGAACGTTAGTACCACACAGGGAACAGTGCACGTTAGTTGGGCTGCAGCAAACGATATTGGAAAGGGCTGCTGAATCACACTGTATGTGATCTGCGGACACCCCGGAGCGTATTTCAGGAACCAGTGTATTTTTAACATATGCCACATACTTACGGAGAATTCTTTTGATATGTATTACGTAGTGGTTAGCTACACTGCGAGTTTGTCACGTCTGTTATCAGTAGAGCCCTGAACAGCTGCGGATATTCGCGAAGTTAGTGTCTTGGCGGATGCAAACTGTATGGCAGTGCCGACAATTTTGCTAATAATTTCTAAATAATGAAGTTAATTGATTTTCACTCAGGTATACTCTTATTTTTGCTTGTGATTATGCGACCCTTGGCACTGATATGCGAGAATGGTGATATGTAAAGAGTCTTGAGGTCATAAAGCCATTAATCTGACCTAAGCCCAACTGGCACCTTTTCGCATTTAATGGAAGGAAGGGATATACGTTCAGAAAAGGAACCGCTGAATACGTCTATAGTTGTCGCAAGAGAAAATCCTTCATCGGGTGCCAGGTCTCAGGCCTATTGTATTATGTTAACAGATCTGTCCGTTTCAATACCTTGGATGTAATATACTTAAATAGTTGCAATATCTGCGGATATACGCGAGTGTGGATGCGGTTGAATGAGGTTCGGATGCGGAGCAGATGTGGAGAACATTTTGTGAATATGGTGAATATGTGGAAATAAATGCAGTATGTAGGTGGTATACAGTATATATATTCACTTACATAAATATTTCTTGTTATGACAACGGTTTAATGTTGCACCGAATTAGGTAAGGTTTCGGCGACGGTGGGGTAAGAAAGGGCTGGAACATGGAAGGTATCAGGCCATAATTAAGGTACAGTCCCTGTATTTGTCTTGTGGGCAAATGGAAAACAATGGTAAAGCATCCTGAGGCCTGCTCACCGTTGGGCTCAAATGCACTATCTCCCGCACCGTGTCATCAACACGGTATGTAATGGAAATATGTAAATAAATACATTGCTTATTAAATCCACTGATATTGAATGGACTGCGAAAGTGATATATGTTCGAAAGATATTCAAGAAGGCCGAATGTCGAGCAGGAGAGGTGACACACATAAAGGTAGTGAGAATGATAGCAGATTTAATCGGTGTGAACGGCTGCAGGTTGAGAAAGATGAGAGACTGCGCCGTACAGAAGTGGGGATGGGCCTAGAAGACCAATGTTAACACGTTAACGGCCGATGACGACACAAATGCGTCACAATGCGCGCCAAATGTTTAGGCACGTATTTCCGCTAGTACCTATGTAAACAAGCGGACCTCTTACTTTGTTAAGCTGTTGTTGAACATATGCTTCATATGGGGATCAGATTAATTATTATTTCTGTAGACGTTACAATTCGGTACTTTTCTGCGGTGTTAACAGAGAATAGTGAGGTTGCAGGGCCTTCTCAGCGGAAGAAATACCGTCTGATAGGCTCCCAAACGCTCTCACACAGCCTACAGGAACACAGTTTGCCAGCAAAATGTGTGGCTAAGGTGAATGGGCGTGGATTGCAGAAGCCGTGCAGACAGTAGCTGCGCAATGACAGCATGTTCTACTGCACCGAGTGTCCAGGACAGCCAGGCCTGTGTCTTGAGCAGTACCTCATGGCATTCCACAAAAGACAGAGCAACTGACTCCAAACAATGCCATATCTACCTGTGTTTGTTACAGCGCAGTATTATAGGCTACTATTTTGGTTATGTACGCTGTACACAGCAATAATAAGAATTATACTACACACCATTTTCGCGAGAAATGTTCAA
This sequence comes from Anabrus simplex, assembly GCF_040414725.1. NCBI lineage: Eukaryota > Metazoa > Arthropoda > Insecta > Orthoptera > Tettigoniidae > Anabrus > Anabrus simplex. The sequence continues at coordinate 710,144,697 of NC_090266.1, forward strand.
AAGCGAATGTATCGGTTGTAGAAAAAGTTATTCAATGTCTGCAGTCGAACAAAACAGTATTACCTTCATTCCACTTCATTACATTACCAGGCGCGGTTCTGCCTTTAGGTCACATGGTCACGTGCCCCTCCACCGATTAAAACTATTATAAAAATCAGAACAACATTATGCACGATTACTGTCACGACCACCTTCAGTGAGTTCAAGAGGCTATGATTCACCATGGTTGTTCTTGTTCTAGCAGCCCTGGACTAAACTAGGCAACATAGTATAGGTCTAACCCCGGATGGGACCGACTCGTTCGTATACCTGAACATCATCACCCAATTCTGCGAGCTGTGAGGGGTGAATGGGGTAATGGCAAATTCCATTGACCCGGTCACACAGTATTTCTACGACGTGACACTTCAGCGCTAGTTCGTATTTTGAACTTACTTCTCCTACAGCCTACTAGATAGCACCCAGCTACACTTTCTTGTCGGCATATGTATTATTAACGCGCGCAAAAGTAGTGTTTGTAGCAAACCTGTGCTTACCTTGTACGTCTGTTAGATTAATCGTGTCCATCGGTGTCGATGTTCATTGTAAGTCTGAAAAGTGTGTGAAGATTAGTGTGATGTATCTGAGTGTATTCCTCTGCGAGCATAAGTGTTTTTGAAATGAATCAAGTGAGCTACTTACAAACAAAATCTCTTAATTACGAAAACAGATTATTAGCTAAAGAAATGGGCCGACCAAGATCAGAGTTTAGCATAAATCGTTCAAAGATAAAAACAGAACCTACAATCCCAGTTTCATATACAAGAAATAAGAAGGTAGATGATAGATAGATATTTATTTCAATAATTAATTCCAACGAGCCAAAGGCTCATACAGAGGAATTGTACAATGAAAAATATATTCAATGGCGGATTAATTTAAGATTAATTTAATTGGTTTAATTGATTCCTAGTGTTCCTAATATGTTGAATGTGCCCCACCCATTTCTATCATCACGAGCCGCCACTGTACATTACCTATCACGATGCATACGCTGCATCAAACGGCACCGAAGGCGAAAAGCTCATCGGTAGTTCCGCGTCATGGCTGCTATGAACACAAATATTTTTGAAATCTTTCAAATGATAATCTAAAATGCATAACGGCACAGAAATAAACTTCGTTAAGAAAAAAATAATTAAAAATTGCGATACCGCGGTTCAGTAGAGAGGGCTTTCTCTTTGCATCCTTACATTAAAAACAAATACCAGAACAAGCTCAGTACAGACCCTGATTATAGAGTGTACTGATCAACATTTCAACCTGATTTCAAAATGCGAAGTGCGTCAAAACTGGCTCAAGGATCTCGTTATTAATAAATATATTCTACAAGTGACAAGACATCAAATATTAAATAGTTTAAGTGTCTTATTCCTTTTCCCGGAGCCTCCATGGCTCAGGCGGCAGCGCGTCGGCCCCTCACCGCTCGGCTCCGTGGTCCTAATCCTGGTCACTCACATGTGAGATTTGTGCTGGACAAAGCAGAGGTGGGACAGGATTCCTACGGGTACTCCGGTTTTCCCTCTCATCTTTCATTCCAGCAACACTCTCCATTATCATTTCATTTCATCTGTCAGACATTAATCATTGCCCCAGAGGAGTGCGACAGGCCTCGGCAGGCGGCAAAATTCCTATCCTCGCCGCAAGATGGGGGCTTCATTCATTCCATCCCGACCCAGTCAACGACTGGAAAACGGGTTGTACGTTTTCTTTTTAATTCCTCTTCGCACTTAATATGTAATTGTTTAGTTATATTTTATAACATAAGGTACTACAACCATATTAAATTTGTTTACTTTTTAATCTAACAGTTTTCAATAAATTGCAAAATAAGAATGCCTCGTTAACTATCTTATTTCTATTTTCCCAACCTCTCAAAAACTATCCATGCGCATAATCGTGCTCCGGGAAGCATCTGTCAGACTTGTTTTATATCTGCAATGTAAATAACACGTGCCTCCAACAAAAACAGCTGTTCCTATATTATCATCAGTAAATAAAGGAAGTTCGATCACACAGCCAGTTCTTACAGCCTTATTACACGGGGCAGCCAGGTCGCGCCACCCAGCACAGCCAGACGAGTTCAGCGTCTGTTCGACCAGTGATGAAGTGAGATGATTTATTAAGTTGATTAATTGACTAGTTAAGATGAGTAATCAGCATATGCTTCTCCTTATACTACTATTAGGAAAGAGGAGGCGAAGGAAAAGAAAGATGCATGTACATCCTATTCTATCTTTAAGGCAATCTAAAGGATTGTACTGTACTCTTTTCGATGAGCTTTGCGCAGACGACAATGTTTTTCAATTACTTGCGAATGTCGAAATCCACTTTTTATGAATTATTAGGATTAATACAGGTTGAGATAGCAGGGATTGATACTCAAATGAGAAGATGCATCACACCAGAAGAGAAACTTGTACCGGTAGTAACTTTAAGGTAAGTAAGCCAAAACGTTTTCATTTAAAATTAATACGTTTTTAAATATATTACTTCTTTTATTACATTTCTAACTGCATAACTTAACCGAGTAATTTGTTACGGTAACTATTTAACCTGTTATAATAACGTAAGTTTTAACTGAACTGAAGTATTTTTTAAAATTCTTTTTAATTAAACGCTTGTCTGTAACGGACTTTATTACAAATCTTATTATCAGCTGGAGGTACAGTGTTATGAATTATCCAGTTATGATTCATATTATTCGAACTGCAAAATGTCACTCATTTGAGTCCCTTCAGATCCGTCATTAGATATGGCTGAAGTTTCCACAGATAGAGGAGAATGTAAGGACATATTAGTCCTTTGTTGTAATCGGGTCTGAAGAAGACTAACTTGTGGTTCTTGAATTATTGGTTCAGAAGTAGGATTTTGTTGCATATGAAGTTGTTGCATAGGGTGCTGTTGGATAGGATGTTGTAGCACAGGATATTGTTGCGTATGATACTGTTGCATATGGTGGTGTTGCACAGGCTGTTGTAGCATACGATGTTGATGCACTGATTGTCCTGGCATAGGATGGTAGGGATGTCCAGTGTAACCTCTTGCTGCCATCCTTGATGTAGGCCTATAGGTGTTTGGGCCGCCACGACGAGAGAAATCATGTCGGCCCGGAGTTTTAATCTTCCTTCCGCAGGAACTTTGTGTATTTCAGATAGCATAGAGAGCAGAAACATCCTGTCCTCATCTGTCCTCAACTTCGGAGAGACCAGAGAGTGTATAGCTGGAGGTGACAGGACGGTAGGCTGTACTGTGTGTTCGTGTAATGCTGTGCACTGAAAATCGCCGTGAGCCAGCGAGGACGCGCTATCGTGAGTGCGAGGATAAATGGACCTGTGTTAATGTTCGCCGTTGTGAGTATCGTCCTGCTGTTGAATACTGTTGAGCTGTTTAGTCGTTCACTGCATGGAACTGTGTAAAGTACATCTGTGGAGCCGAACCAACTAACAGTCGTCGTGTGTTGTATAGCCAGGGGCACTGTGTTCAAATCCAGCTGTCTACGCACAGCGGCTGTAGGAGGTGACTGGACTTTGGGAAAGTGAAAGTAAGGATTAGTGTCCCAGGTAAAGGAACGGGCTGGACCCTTGCTGCGCCATAAGGTAGGAAGATTTGTAAATAGACTGGCAATTAGTGTGGCCATTCATAACTGGTTAGAATTGCTTGTGTTTAAATATATATATGTGTGTGTATGTGCGCGCATTTATTAAGCCATCCTGAAATAAATTAGAGTAATGAAACTGATGGAGTTTTATTTATAACGATATTGAAACACTGACAAGTAGGAACCATTACTGTTATGACAGTAAGGCCAACGTATGAAGTGTTAACTGCGCAATGAACAGTTTACAATGTATTTACTCAAAATACTTTTCTATCACTGAATTTTTATTTAATTTCTTTTTTTGCTAGTGGCTTTACGTCGCACCGACACAGATAGGTCTTATGGCGACGATGGGATAGGAAATGCCCAGGAGTTGGAAGGAAGCGGCCATGGCCTTAATTAAGGTACAGCCCTAGCATTTGCCTGGTGTGAAAATGGGAAACCACGGAAAACCATCTTCAGGGCTGCCGACAGTGGGATGCGAACCCACCATCTCCCATGCAAGCTCACAGCCGCGCGCCTCTAACCGCACGGCCAACTCGCCCGGTATTTAAAATCCTAGTGCAAGGCATGAATGAAATGTAATCTTAAACTATATATATATATTACTTAAAATTTAAACATGCTTGAGTCAAAATATTTGTTATCCATACACCGAATGTAGATAAAAGTAAGACATGTTTTGTCCAGACCCCTTCCTGACAGCACCACTTGAAGAATTTTAAAACTAATTGAACAATGACTCGTAATCTCAAGATTGGCATCAGAAGACAAAAGTATTGTGATAAATTCTGCTATGTACCTAAATGCTATGGATAATGAAAGAGATTACTATTATTCCTCACAGTTAAAGATCGTCAGTTGGACTACTCCATCTCTCAGCAGTTTCATTTAACGACATTATTTTGGCACATATGAAAGAAAGTAACCTGTAGGATTAATCATTTTAACAGTATTAACCTGTGCAACGTTCTCCATACCTCAAAATTACGATAAATCGGCAATCAAAGTGGATATCCTTTCCATTGAGGAGTTTGTATTTCCACCGCAAAATCTTAGGTCGCCAGCGCCGTGTCGAGCTATGAAACTACCTCGATTACAGTGCGTGGACTCGATCGTCAAGGCCGGTAACGAGCTAACTACAGCGACGCATTAAATCGGCCGTGATAAGCTCCAAATGCTATAAAGCCCGGTCACCAGTGCTCGCCGGAGTGGTTGTGCGTTGCGCGACCTGGCTGCCTTGTGTAATAAGGCCCTTAGGTATTGATGGGATAATCTAATACCTTTTGTACCGGGGGTACACCTCCTCCATCCTGTTAAACTGCGCGCCTTCTATAAGGCTATCTAACTTGAACTAATGTTATGCAAGCTACTTGGGGTTTCAACTGTTAGATGTCTCTACCATCGGCCTAAGGGCCCCCTCTGGCGAGATTAAGGACAATTAATTCTTAAGGGACTTTCAATTTTCAATGTTGGTTAACCTTAGTTTTCGAAGACTGTTTGATTTTTTCCGCATGTAATGTTCACCATACACGTGTTGGTAGGACATTGATACATGCAGAAAGTCGCCGTGAGCTGATTGTAGCAGTTCGCTTCACCATGTCGGCAATATGTTGCTGTTCCTGCACAGGTTGTTGAACTACATGTTCAGAAGAAGAATGACAACTTGGAAGAATACCTGTTTCACGCAATGTGCTGAAAACTCAGGTAAACACTGAACGATCAGGAATTCGCCGTGTCAGAAAGCACCGATGGTATACCTCGACAGCAGCAGGAGCATTACCATCACAGAAGCCGTAAACATACGCCATATCTTCATACTCTTCATTAGTGTAGATGTGTGGCATTTTAGCCAGCGCATGTACACACACAGTTAACCGATGTTTCTCTCAGATACACTCTCAATACCTCGCACTACTTAGCTCGCAACACAACATGGACTCCAGGTGGCTGTTTGGTCTTTCACTGATCTAAAACTAAATAAATTGTATGAAAGTTGTCAACTCCTACTGCTTCCTTCTTCCATAGTTATTAACCGATCAGGAATTTTTGGAATATTTTCTGTAGCCAATTAAAATTGGGGGTGTGTACAGAAATCCAGCCTATCTGTAAATATTTCTGCAAACTTCCCCTCGAAATCCTATAAAAGCTGGGCGCTTTAAGGCCGTACTGTTATCTTCATCGCTCCAGTTCAGTAAGTGAGGCGTGTTATTCGGAGGTAGGGGCCGTAGGTCGGCGTTCGGAAGGCCCAGCTAAACAAGGTAATGGCAGAATTTTCTTAAACATGTGATAGCTTGTTACGATTGCCGTATTTACAGCACATACTGCTCTTCGCCTCATCTTGTCCTCGCCGCATCAAGCATTCCACTACTCCGCTCGCCTGTCCTCTGCCAGCGCCATTCGTCACGTGACTCTTACGTCATCCTCGCAACACTTCGCCTTCTTCGTTGCCTGTGCGCTATGTGAACACGTGATGTTACGTTTCTTGAACTCGCTGGCTTGTAGCCTTCTCACCTTTTCTGGAATTTTCTACACCACTATATATTTCCCACTCCGCTGCTCCACAGTTGAGTGGGTTTTTGTCGCGGAGTGGTGGAGCACCAAAATACTGTGCCTACTTGTATTATGTCAATTCCATCTGGACTATACCTTCAAGCTATTTGGTGAGCAAGATTTATCGTTATTTATCTTCATTTGGACTTTAAATTTTCATCGGGGCTATTGCCCGCTATATTTTTCTTCCGTCGAGTTAATACGTTGCTCATAACATAGACTGCACCTCTACACGAACTGCGCTACGGACAATATAAAATTATTTAATATCATTTCAGATGTCTTCCTAGACCTATGCAATTGGCAAATTAAGGAATGCCCGGTGAAGAAAATCCTTTCCCCATTCTAATCCTTATCCCACTTCCCTTTCCCCTCGCTTTCGCGCTTCTTTCTCTTAGGGCTTTACTCCCACTTTTTTACTCAGTTTCTGTATGTAATTGTACGCTTGTATTTGTTCAATTCGTTTTTTCGGAAATTCTATTTGTAAATGTGGCACACTTTTCTGATTCTTCTTTAGTTTTGTATTTTTATCTTTCACCATTTGTTAAAATTTCTCTTCGATCTATTTATTTTGTTACAATGTTTGATGGTTAAATATATTCTATTCATATTGTTAATTTTTGGTCTTCCTATTGGCCTAGCTCCTCCTTAGTGCGCGTTTCCTTGGTTTAAATCAATTATTATCATTATTATTATTATTATTATTATTATTATTATTATTATTAATATTATATTATCTCACTACTGTACTTTGGTACTCAGAGCTCCTACGGTATTGCTAATTTCATATTATACTCCACTGTACGGTCATCAGATCACTTATCACGACAGTATTATAGCAGAGCTCCTTTCTCCCCACAAGCTTCGGCAGATAACTTGAGGGGAAGGTTTCAAACCTACTGTATTTCATTTTATGTAAAGTTCTAATTGAACGGTTTAAATATAGATTTTCGGCAAGTCTGAGGACTCTGTTCAAATCCCAACTGGGAAACATGTAAACAAAAAGGAACAAAGTGTGATTACCCTCTGTTGATTCCCATTTAACTTGGTATGAGGTAACCAAAATTTTCGAAACCTCTAAATTCTTTACACATTTTTGCCATTTAATATTTCTCGTTTAGTCACCTGTCTGTAGAATAGGCTTAGCCTCTGCAATTTCGGACCATAAGACCACTTAGTGTTTTAAGAGGTTTTCTAAAAGGAGTGCAAGTGTTTCACCTCATAGCCTTTTGTTCATGGCCGAACATATTAAACGCTTTCTTTTTATATTAAGGCCACTTACAATGGGCACACATTGCACCTGTTTAAATTGTAATTATTTATAGACCAATGTTTGACAAGCTGTTGAGCAGAAGTGACTGTAAGGTTTGTCAGCCTCTGAGAGGCTGGACTATGCTAACGTTTGGAGCTCAGACTCCTAGACTATGTAAATTAATGGAGTAAACATGCCCTTATATAATAGTGTACCTGTTCAGAGCTATACTGCTCATTCCCTGTATATTATCGTGTGGTTAATTCTCTCTAGTCTTTGTACCTGATTTTTGGACTTACAGTCCGGTGTTATCAGACCTAACACTCGTTGGCTGAACGGTCAGCGTACTAGCCTTCGGTTCAGAGGGTTCCGGGCTCGATTCCCGACCGGGTCGGGGATTTTAACCTTAATTGGTTAATTCCAATGGCACGGGGGCTGGGTGTATGTGTTGTCTTCATCATCATTTCATCCTCATCACGACGCACAGGTCGCCTACGGGTGTCAAATAGAAAGACCTGCACCTGGCGAGCCGAACCCGTCCTGGGATATCCCGGCACTAAAAGCCATACGACATTTCATTTTTTCATCAGAGCTAACGAGCTCATTGTTATGCTATTTAACTGTTATTTGTTCCAAATCTCCTTTTTTTTAAAAAAAATTGATAGATAGAAGGAAATATATAACATTTCAAAATTTAGTACTTTAGTTTATGCTTCGGTCATTTCCTTGTCCGCCCATTCACCCCGGCACCTTCTTACACCTCTGCGTTATACGATATTCCCGGAACGCTTAATAATCGAATATCCTACATCCGATTATTTAAATAATCGAATACATAATCGAATAAAATAATCTAATGAGTTTCAAATATCATTCAGTTCTATGGCATAGACTATTCGGATGAGTCATCAATCAATTTTTCGGTTTAAGTGTGTCGGATGGATAATCGACTGAAATAAATCCAATGGATAAACTCTTATGAAAAATAGAATAGCCTACGTCTTTTTCCAAACGTATCTCCAAATATTGAAACTAAATGAGTGAATTAACTGTCTTAATAACAACATCACTTTTCATTCGATTATTTTGAAAGCATTCACTATTCAATTGCCTCATTCATTCGAATGCAGTTCCGAATGAATAATCGAAAAATAATCGAATGGAAAAATTCACTATTCGATTGCCTCATTGATTCGAATAGAGTTTAGAATTAATAATAGAAGAAATAATTGGATGGAAAAAATATTCACTGCTCGATTTTCTCATTCATTCGAATGAATAATCGAAAAATAATCGAACGGGAAATATAATCGAATCATCGAATATAATGAAATAATCGAATAAGCTATTATTTTGCATTCGATTATCCCAACACTAGAGCCTCCGTGGCTCAGACAGCTGCGCGTCGGCCTCTCACCACTGGATACCGTGGTTCAAATCCCGGTCACTCCATGTGAGATTTGTGCTGGACAAAGCGGAGGCGGAACAGGTTTTTCTCCGGGTACTCCTGTTTTCCCCTGTCATCTTTCATTCCAGCAACACTCTCCATTCTCATTTCATAGCATCTATCAGTCATTAATATAAATCACTTTGGGAGTGGCGATCCCATCGTACTAACAGCCTATATATGCTTCATTCATTACATCCCTGACCCGGCCAATTACTGTAAAACAGGTTGTAGGTTTTCGTTTCCGTATCCCATCACTACCCTTACGGCTCTGAACTAATCCCGCAAGCAGTAATGGATACTGTTTTATTAGCCACTATCTTCAAAACGTACTCAAATATAGGAACTACTAAAATTGCACTATATTTCGACTTTGTTCGAAACGGTACAAGACATGAGGCGAAATATAATGCGGTTTTAATCATGTTTGTACTTATTTTAAGATGGTGCCTAATATAGTAACGGACAATACTAATATATCTTCACCGGGCGAGTTGGCCGTGCGCGTAGAGGCGCGCGGCTGTGAGCTTGCATCCGGGAGATAGTAGGTGCGAATCCCACTATCGGCAGCCCTGAAGATGGTCTTCCGTGGTTTCCCATTTTCACACCAGGAAAATGCTGGGGCTGTACCTTAATTAAGGCCACGGCCGCTTCCTTCCAACTCCTAGGTCCTTCCCTATCCCATCGTCGCCATAAGACCTACTGTGTCGGTGCGACGTAAAGCCCCTAGCAAAATATATATATATATCTTCAGACAAAACTTACACATATGTATATAGTAGTCTACTGAAATTTCAACTTACATTACAACCATTAGGTGCAGCTTAGGCCTATGCGGGGATGTAGCAATCTCGTTAAAGTCGTCGGTTTGTTTTGGGGATACTACTTTAGTAAAACTGGTAGTAAGGGGTACGCGAGACGAGGAAGGTTTGGAACCCCTGACCTGGACGGTCATGTTACTAAGTCCTGGCGGGCAGATAACATCGAATAAAACAGGTGAGTTAGATCCTCTTATTTCATCCCTTCGAGTTCGGGAGAGGTTGTTTTAAATTTGATGCTCTTATTTAAAGCCTAGTTTTAATATAATATCAATGGGAGGCAGTTTTGTAATTCTGTACTCCTTTTGAATTGGCTGATTAGATTTCGAATGGAATCAACGTGTTGGAGCTGACATGATGTTTCATGTAGTTCCTCGGTGAGATGTTCTCCCATTTTTAATAAATTCTGTTGGGGATGCTTCAAGAGTATTTTCCTCGAAATACTCTTCTTATTATGTGTTTGCATCTTGTTTTTCTAAATTATTATCTCCCGAATTTTGGATTTTCTGACATGTTAGCCTTTTGCAAAGTAGCTTGGGCTCAGCCACTGCATCCTTGGGCATTTTTTTTTTTGCTAGGGGCTTTACGTCGCGCCGACACAGATAGGTCTTATGGCGACGATGGGATAGGAAAGGCCTAGGAGTTGGAAGGAAGCGGCCGTGGCCTTAATTAAGGTACAGCCCCAGCATTTGCCTGGTGTGAAAATGGGAAACCACGGAAAACCATCTTCAGGGCTGCCGATAGTGGGATTCGAACCTACTATCTCCCGGATGCAAGCTCACAGCCGCGCGCCTCTACACGCACGGCCAACTCGTCTTGGGCATTTATGCCCCATTAGTATTCGCTGTTCACCGTGAGGTTCTTTCCTCCCTCCCCACTTGGTACTAGTCTATTTAGTACGGGATTAGCCCTTACGTTACTGGGCAGTTATGCTCCAGTGGGATGTATATCATGTAATGTATGCTTGTTTGGGTTTTCTATCTATTTCTTTCGGAATTCCTTGCCTTTTGTTTGATGGCGACTTTTTATAAATTGTTCCCTCCTAGTGTTTAGATTTCTACTTCTGTTCGGCTGCATTTAGTATGAGACTAGCCCGTGTGCATTTGGGCAATTTCTCCTCAGTGGGTCATTTGTATTGATATTTTCAGTGTATTTCTCTTGAATTATTTTGTCCTTTTGTCTCCGAATCTCTGTAAATTTACTTAATCTTGTATTGAGTTTTCTTTTCTTTTGGATTGACCATCCTATAGCATGGAAAAAGCCTGCTCAATTGGAGATCTTCCATCATTAAGTATATTTTGTCTCGGAACAATCCGCGTACAATAAGGATATTGGAAGAAAACCTCATCATAAAAAGCAGCAAGGAAATGAAGCAGGTGATGGTTCTCCTTCACTTACCTTAACGTCATAACAGCATCTGAATATGATTTTCATTTACGTTTATCCAGACCTGGTATATTCGAAGGAAATTATCAGACACGCTTAGTCTTATGTTATTTCACTTATTACTGCGCTTCCGTTACAGTCCCATTGCCTAAACTCAAACAGAATTCCTTACATAATCTGATTAACATACAATTAAAGTATCAGTTTCATGTCAAAAATGGTATCCCGAAGATGAAACGAGGCTTCGTCAGCCATGTTCAAAAGCAAAGAATCTAAACCTCTGGTATGCACGGACTGTAGCACCCATCGACAGAAGTTAACACGAGCGATAGGATCTGCAACATTTAACTTGTGCACTTAGAAAATCTTTATATAACGCAGAATTGCATGCCCTCTCAGCACTGAGGTGGGGGAGATACCACACTCCGGTGCTAAACGGTTAGACGGTTTAGGAGATCTAACTGAATATTGAGATAAGAGATTGGTTTGCTATCGTACTGAGGTGAGATTGCTCTGTTATCTTACTGTTCTGAGGGGCCCGATTATCAATATAGTGGTAGTGAGGGTGTTCAGGAATAATACAGATACCCTCAGCTATCGTCGTAGGTACATACGAAGCAGAGATAAAATAGTATACAATATTAGTTGATAGCTCAAACATAGATGTGGTAGAGGAAGCAGCACGATATAATAATAATAATAATTTACAGCAGAATTTGCGCAGTGAGAAGGAATAGGACCAAGAGAAAGTGACAGGAACAAGAAAATCTCGAATTTAGCAAAGCAAACAGGATATGTATTTAACAGATAATAAAAATAGTAAACATTTTTCAACAAGTTTAGTAAATCGCAGACAAGAGTTTGCTAGACTGAAATATGTAGAGGAAACCTTGAAAGACAAGGAAAATGTGCCACATTTACAATATAAAACATCAAAACCGTATGAATAAGTATAAAGGGTACAATGAAGAATAATATAAGTCGATATAGAGGAAGCAACCTGAAAGAAGAAGTGAAAAGAAGGAAAAAGGATAAAAATGAAGTAGGGATTGAACTGGGAAAGGGATTCTCTTCGCCGGGTGAAGTTACGCTGCAGAATGTGTTAAATAAACATATACCAAAAGGTAACGATGGTCCAAGGAAACAGATATTGTGATTTCAAAATTCCATTGTCCGTAGTACAGTTCGTGTTTGAAAGGTTTTAGTCGAAATAATGTCTTGCATATATATTTGATGCCGTAATAAGCTGGCCAAAGTAAAGTTCAAGTGGGGCAGATGGCCCAATGAAGAATTTAATGTCCAAATAACATTATGATAAAACTTGCTCACCGGATAACCTGAAGAAAATAACAGTCCAGATGGCAAATGACAATATCGAACGTAGTAGTAGTATGGCTGCTTCCGCCACTCCGTAACGAAGCCAGACTCAATATTTTGAGCGGTGGAGCGAGATTATATAATCGTACAGAAACATCGAGAAGAATAGAGAAGTTGAAAACCAGCATATTCCAGAAACGTCATAATCACGTGTCCAATAGAGGTTAGCGCAAGCACACAGAGGAGGCGGTGCGTGGAGAAGAAGGTGACGTCAGGATCACGTGATGAACAGAGTAGGCAGGCGACAGGTGAGCATAGAAGAAGAGTGAATGAAGCAGTGGCGGCGTGATCGGCGAAAACCAGCATGCGAAGGTAGGATGTATACGTAGCGGTAGCGGAGATCGTAACAATATGGCTCGCATTTCTTCAAGTTTTTCTTCAGTTACAACCATCTTTTTATTATGCGCCACTTTCTAAGAGCAAAACACGGGCATATGGTTTTGATGGTACAGAAGTTTGCAATACTTCCGAACATACCTTTCATAAGATTTCTTTTTTTAAAGATGTGTTTCACAATAAACACTCGTTGCTCAAAGGTATACTTAACCACGATGGATAATTGTCACTGTGCATTTTATAAACACAATCAATGAGCGCGTCATTTGTCTCACTAGCTCAAGTACAGAGCTCTATCAACGACCGAGCCTTACAAAACAGAGGATGGGACAAAGCAGCTATTGTCCTCCAGCATTTAGCTCCTTGCTCGTCCATCACACTGTCCTTCCCGTCAGCTCGATATGCGTACCTCGCTTGAGTTGGTCGCAAACTCTTGTTTTGTGGTCACTGTATAAGTGGTGGTGTGTTCGGCTGTCTATTTTTCTTAATACCTTATCAAAATCTGAGGTTCGTACTTCATTTCCTAATAATAATAATATTTTATTAATATTGTTTTAATGTCACTTCACCAATAATACTTCACAGGTCCTAAGAAGCACTAGCGTGACAAATGATGCTGAAAATGGGTTCTTAAACGGGCTGACAGGGGTTTCCTACATTCACACCCTATGGAAGGCCAACTGACCGTGCTGTACATTACACTGAACATATGAGACAAGAGCGAGCCGTTATCAGCTGTGCTACTCAGCTGATTTTTCCTCACAAGGACTTGCAGACACAACACTAGAAATGAAATGGCGTATGGCTTTTAGTGCCGGGAGTGTCCGAAGACATGTTCGGCTCGCCAGGTGCAGGTCTTTCGAGTTGACTCCCGTAGGCGACCTGCGCGTCGTGATGAGGATGAAATGATGATGAAGACAACACATACACCCAGCCCCCGTGCCATTGGAATTAACCAATTAAGGTTAAAATCCCCGACCCGGCCGGGAATCGAACCCGGGACCCTCTGAACCGAAGGCCAGTACGCTGACCGTTCAGCCAACGAGTCGGACACAACACTAGAAGAAATTTCTGGATTCGATCCTGGTTCGGACATCATCATCATCATCATCATCAATCCCGGCTAAAGTCGGTGGCAAAGAAGGCGGTTAAACACGACAAATCCGTGTCGTTGGCTTCTGGTACGTTAAATAACTCCTGCGGGGAAAACATTCCCCATACCTCGACGTTCGTTGTAATCAATAGCAATTGAAGGGATGCTAAACAAATAGCTTCTCTAGATATGAAATGAAGTCCCGGTTGGTGTCTATATGTTGTTGATATTGTATTTATTTGGCTTTGGCCCTGCTAGCTATACAGTCAGCAAAGTACTGAGCTTTGCACATAACAAACAGATTAAAATTACATACCAGCTCGTCCACCAGCGCCGGCAGTAAAGCAAATTTACACAGTCATTCAAACATGAGAGAGCACGAAGTGTTTTCTATATTCGACGGGCAATGTCAAAGGTGAAATGAGTAAACCCGTGCAGACCATGTTGAAAAGTTCCAAGGCGTAACGAGTTGAGATTGTTATTCTAATGGTCGAATCGTGTAATACAAGAGTACTGAACCCTCTCTCTTTTGTTGTGTACAACTACTACGTACAGACATGGCTGGTGTTGCTGGTGCGAGGAATACGCTGCCATTGTTCGGCTTTGCACTGAATGGTTTCCCTGTTAGTTTGAATGGTTGTCTACATATCTGCCTTCCTCCTAGCGCTGTCGCGCCACCTGCTATAACATACATTTTTCTCCTTCTTCTGCTTCGCTTTTCCCACATTCTGGTCAGGTCGTGGGTGTGAACTGTGCCGCAGATGTGGATTTGGCCTTGTTTAATGCCCGGATGCCCTTCCTGACGCCAACCCGATAGGGAGCTATTTTCACTTATAATATATAAACAAACCAACCCCATGGCACAACAGCTCCGAAGGTCAATGGCCCACAGAAGGACTGTTGCTCAGCCAGAAAGCCTGCAGATTACAAGATGTGAGATCGTCACAACGGATCCTCTCGGCCATTATTCTTGGCTTTCTAGACTGATGCCGCTATCTCACCGCCATATAGCTTCTCAACTGCAATCACGTAAGCTGAGTGGACCTCGAACTAGCCATCAGATCCAGGTAAAAATCCATGACCTGACCGAGAATCGAACCCGGGGCCTCCGGATAAGAGGGAGGCACACTAGACGTACACAGCGGGGTCGGCCTACGTATAACTTATACCTGGAAAAATTGTTTGTATAATAATAATAATAATAATAATAATAATAATAATAATAATAATAATAATAATAATAATAATAATAATTTTCTTTCCTTCTTTCTTTCTAATCTGTTTACCCTTCACGGTTGGTTTTACCCTTGGACTCAGCAAAGGATCTCACCTCTACCGCCTCAAGAGCAGTGTCCTGGAGCGCGAGACACTGAGTCGGGGAATGTAACTAGGGAGGAGGACCAGTAGCTCGCCCATACGGCCTCACCTGCTATGCCGAACAAGGGCCTTGTGGGACGATGGGAAAGGATAGACAAGGAAGAGGGAAGGAAGCGGCCGTGGCCTTAAATTAGGTACCACCCCGGCATTTGACTTCAGGGGAAGTGGGAAACCACGGAAAAGCACTTCGAGGATGGCTGAGGAGGGAATAGAAACCCCTTCTTCCCAGCTAACCTCCCGAGGCTGAGTGGACCCCATTCCGGCTCTCGTACCAGTTTTTACAAATTTCGTGGCAGAGTCGGGAATCGAACCCGGGCCTCCGGGGCTGGCAGCTATTCACACCAACCACTACACCACAGAGGCGGAATAATAATAATAATAATATTATAATATAATATTATATTAATATAATGTATAATAAAATATTATTATTATTATTATTATTATTATTTCTTGTGGCTATTTCTAACCTGCTGCAACTCTTGTAAGGTAGATCTTCCGACGAGGATGGGAGGCATCTGCCGTGTGTGGGAAGCTGCGTATTGTTGTAGTGGAGGATAGTGTGAGAGTTGCAGGGATGTTTGGGATAGCATAAATTCCCAGTACCTGAGCCAAGGGTCTTAACCATTTTAACGTCCCCGACCTGACGAGAATCGAACCCGGGGCTCACTGAACTGAAGAGCACAATGCTGACCATTCAGCCAAGGAGCCAGGCAATAATTATACAAAAATAAATAAACAAAAGAGGGAAAATGTTTAAAGTTCATTATTTTGTATTCTCGTATCAGATAAACAATATAAATTTTGATTGAAAAAATGAATGAAAGCTATAAACAAGACAAGAACCACTATTTCTGATAAATTCAGCAGAAATGTTGTTTGTACTTTGACTGAACTGTGGAAGTAAAAGAGGCATGCTCTGAGGAAGTGGAGTTCCGATTTTTGTGAACAACACTGACAGTACTGCACTGGAATTTTTACAAACAAATACTAGGCCTATATGAAACAAATATGCAACACACTAGACATAATAATCACATGTCTTACCACTTTAATCCGGTGAAGGTGATTGGCATAGCATCAGTCTTATCTGTATTCGTGTCGGGGAGTTTATTAAGTAGCCTATCAACTTTCTGGACATATTTTGGAAATGGTGCCAAATGCTGAATAACTGCTAAGTTCTATAAGAGTTATTATTATTATTATTATTATTATTATTATTATTATTATTATTATTATTATTATTATTATTATTATGCATCTGGTGTGACTTACTGATGAATCATGGTTTAGTTCGAATATTTAATTGACGTGGAGCATAATGCCATCCTTCGTGAAGATCCCTTGTAGTCCCTTCCGTTGACCATCCTACGGGAGTTTTCATGCGGATAACGGGAAGGAAGTCTGTAACTGAGCTTCGGTTATACTTTTTTTAGCTAAGATGTCTACTGTTTCGTTGTATCAATTTCGGCTTGGTTTCCTTGAAGTTCTACATTTCTCACTAACTGTAGCGTTTCAAAGACTACTTATTTACCTCTATAGTCCATTCAGGATGCTGTTAAGCGTTGCGCACCCTGATACAGCCTGTTAAGATGACGATTTCTTTGAAGTGGTGTGAGGGACCATAGAGAAGAGCTGCTTGAATTGTAGCTTTTCCGCGGTGTAGAAAGAAGTTGAGTTTGGTAGGGAGCATTGTTCAGTTAATGTAAGTGCATCCTTCACCATTGGAAGTTTTGGAGCCCTCGGTACAAATGTGCGTGAAATCAGACTAAGCTGTATGTAAGAGTGACTTTACCGCAGTGTCAACATTCGTTGCTGAAGTTACTGCATCAGATAGACAGAAGGTGCTTGGTGAGATAATGTGAAATTGTAGTCTTAGCAAAAGCCGGGCAATGAGGCGTCTTTCAGTACACGGGGGAAAATGTCCCGCAGCACATGCAAACTCTTCACAAATAGTGGAGTATGGTTGTTTCGTAATAGCGGATAGACATTCATTGGTCTATTGACGGTGTATACTATTTTAAAAACAGGGTGGTTGACCTGGCTGTCTTTGCGTAGGAAACAGGTATAGGGAACATGCATGATCCGGGGTTTTAATTAAAAATATGCTAATCTGATTCAAAATTTAATGCAGAATTCAAAAATGTGATCAGAATGTACAAATAATAACTCCAAACGTGATAAAAATCTACGAAAATGTCACGTCACGCAAGTACGCGATCTCATTGGTCTGACGTCATCGTACAGGTTGACTGAATTAGCAGACGAAATAACACATAGTGTGCTGTGAGAAGCAGGATACACTTCGCGTATTTCTACTTTACGTTAGTGTCTAGTATGGTTAAATTCGAGGTCTATACATTGGATAATAATCTGAGTGGTATATTTTAGACTTAAAATGAATCCTGCGCAGACAGTGAGGCAGAAAACGTATAAATGGTGTAGAGTTCCGATGTGCAATAGCACATCGCATACCATACCAAACAAATTGTTTATAAATGTTCCAAAGACGCTAAAACTAGGGAGAAATGGATTTTGGCGAGCCGGAGAAATGCTCGTGATATATCGGAAAAGTCTACAGTTCATTTTTTTTTTTTTTTTTTAAAGATTTTAACGTAAGATGAATTTGTTTGAATTTTCAAATCACTTTTCCATGTCAGCTGTTCTAGTGGTAAAACTTTAAATTTTAATGTATGATGCTTTATTTAAATACTTCAATTACATCTTGGAATATGAAAGTAATAAACAGTGCATTAAATAATGCTGATTATTAAAGTATTCTCCAAACCTAACCTATGTTTTGGGTGATCCATGTCAAGATAATAAATCAAAGGAGTTATGAACCATTTTGACAGCTCTAATTCTACCAATATATCTTGGCATGGGACAGTTATGTATGTCTTTATTGAAGAGCTTAATTGGTAAAGAAATTTAGGCTATATCTAAATACTCTATAATGTAACAAAGAATAGGCGTGTACATCATGAAAGGAAACAACGTGAATTTAACAAATGTATAACTCTACACAAAACCAATGCTTGTCTGTTGGGGTCTTATCAGTTAACAATGCTCAATTATAATAATTATCATAATATTAATGAAATAAATAACATAATTGCACACAGGTGAAAATAGTGATGTAGGCGTTTAAAATATTATCCAACTTAGCCTAAGTTTTAGGTTATACAAGCCAAGTCAATAAACCGAAGGGTAAAAATACCGCGCGAGTTGGCCGTGCGGTTAGGAGCGCGCAGCTGTGACCTCGCATCCGGGAGATAGTGGGTTTTGAACCCCACTGTCGGCAGCCCAGAAGATGGTTTTACGTGGTTTCCCATTTTCACACCAGGAAAATGCTGAGGCTGTACCTAAGGCCACGGCCGCTTTGTTCCCATTCCTAGGCCTTTCCTGTCCCATCGTCGCCATAAGACCTATATGTGACGGTGTGACGTAAAGCAAACAGCAAAAAAAAGAAGTAAAAGTCACAGCACCCAAAGGCATTCCTGTATTGAGCGACTAAAATGTCACCAGGACATTTTTCTTTCCTGATATGCTCAGCTTGTTAAAACCCAAATGTAATTAATGTTATTGGCTTCACGCCCCGCTAACTACTACGATTTTCGGAGACGCCGATGTGCAGGAATTTAGTCCTGCAGGAATTCTTTTACGTGCCAGTAAATCTACCGACACGAGGCTGACGTATTTGAGCACCTTCAACTACCACCGGACTGAACCAGGATCGAACCTGCCAAGTTGGGGTCAGAAGGCCAGCACCTCAACAGTCTGAACCACTCCGCCCGACTTGTGAAAACTAGATGAAGTCATATTTATCTTTATCATGTTTAACTTTTTCCCTCCACAAAGATATTTAATTCTCTTTCATGGGCCCTGGAAGTGGGTAGGCTTGTCCCAACCATAAATATATATTTTTTGGGGAATGATAGATTATAGCCTTATAGTACTATGATCTTTCTTTCTTTCTTTCCTTCTTTCTTTCTTTCTTTCTTAATCAGTTTATCCTTCAGGGTTGGTTTTCTCTCGGATTCAGCGAGGGATTTCATCTCTACCACTTCAAGGGCAGTGTCCTGGAACGTGAGTGAGTATGGTGATGCAACTGGTGAGGAGGGCCATTACCTCGCCCAGGCGGCCTCACCTGTTATGCTCAACAGGGGCTTTGTTGGAGGATGGGAGGATCGGAAGGGATAGACAAGGAAGAGGGAAGGAAACAGCCGTGGCCTTAGGTGCCTGGAGGAGAAGTAGGAAAATACGAAAAACCACTTCGAGGTTGGCTGAGGTGGGATTCGAAACCCTTCTACTCAGTTGACCTCCCGAGGCTGAGTAGACCCCGTTCCAGTCCTCGTACTATTTGTTTTCAACTTTCATGGCAGAGCCGGGAATCGAAACCGGGCCTCCGGGAGTGGCACACATTAACCACTACACCACAGAAGCGAACTAGTACTATACTGCTACCTATATGTTTATGTTAGTGCTGAAATCCTATTTCTTACTTTATTAATGCTGAAAGCCCGATAATGTAATGTTATTCTTTAATAGGGGAATCAGTCTAGAAGGAAATGTTGAAAGTGATGTGATATCTATCCAGGTTCAGTTGTTATCCTAATACTATGGGTTACAGTACATTGCACGTATATAAAAGATGCCACTTACAAACTTGCTTGTTATCCGCAATTTTCTGCGGCCACAAGAGTCACTATTTTTCAAGAATGATGACATCTACACATGGTAGATTGTCTGACTGCTGTTTTGAACCTTTCTTCTGTCATTTCGAAGTTATTCGCGATCATGAATAATAAACAATCGGCTTTTAGCAACGGCTGATGCACAACGGCTGGTAGAGCTCCATGCGGTACTGGATCGTGACGTCACAGCGCGCCGCTTACGTCAGAGGCCGTTTCACTCGCCTTGCGGAAAGGCACTATTAAATATTTTTTTAATGGTAGAAAACAAGGCAACATACCACAATATAATACGTTTACGTACTATTTCATTGGTGTACTTTCCAAAAAAAATATTTTTGAAAATGATGCATGTTCCCAATTAGATAGCGTCTCGCGTCTGATTGGAAGTGGCATGTCGGTGGACTCGAATAAAAGAGTGTTTGTGGGAGAAGAGTCCACATCTCCTAAATAAAGCCTAATAGTTAGATACTGAAGAACGTGAAGTTTGTGAAGAACACATTGAGGTATGTTGCCGAAGAAAATGCTCCTATAATTCAGGACCAGTCGAACAAGAATTCTATAAATTGCAATGATAGTAGTTGGGTCCACTTCCTACCACGTGGTAGTAACAGCTCGAAGAACATTGAGCACACGTCCGAATTTCGTTGTTACGTGGTTCACCAGTCGACTCCATATAGGACGGCTGTCTAGGTACAATCCCAGTAGTTCTGCTGCGGTTTAGAGTGGAAATGAATATGGGCCAAGCCGGATGAAACGTGCACTGACAGATTGTTGTTTCCTAGCATATATTACCACTGAAGATCTAGCTTCCGATAGAGTCCATGCGGAGAGAGCCCTTGCTGCATCGTCCTGCCATAATCGAACAATCCAGAAACATGATGAATACGCATAGATATAGATATCGTCCGCATGCTGAAGAATCCTAATATTTGGTTGAAATATGGTATCTGGGTCGGCAGTATAAAGAGAGTACATTAATGGGCTGAGGATGGTGCCTTGTAGTAGGTCTTCCGTCACAGTTTTTGGACCACAGAGTGAATTATTTCGTCGACGGATGTGTTTCGAATGTCGATGAAGTAAGGCAGAAATCCCTCGAAGATACATTTCAGGCAGATCCCTGTAGGTGCAGTTTATGAAGAAGAATGGGAATAATCACGCTATCTTAGGCTCGTGATTTGTAGAAAAACAAGGCAATAAAACATCCTTATTTGGTAAAGGTAATCTCAATGTCTGTGGCGAGAAGGCTTAAATTATCTAGCATGCTTCCAGATTTTCGAAATCCGTACAGAGAGGCAAGTAAGAGATAACTGTGTCCTAATCACCACTCTAGTCTCAATTTGAAGAGGCCTTCGAATTATTTTACAAACGCAGGATGACAGAGCTGTCACTCTATAGGAGGCATCATCCTCTGGTTACTTTTCAAGTTTCAAGAGCGGTGCAATGATTTGCTCAGTCCAGTCGTCAGTGAAATTAAGTTGCGACTAGAACCCCACAAAAAGGTGCAGTAGAATGATCTGATCGTTTTGTGGTAAGTGCGATATCATGGCGTACAGGATTTGATCGATTCTTGTGTAACTGTAGGATGTACTTGTAAGGACTGCTGTTGAGTTCTTGGAGGTTGAAAGGTTGCAGGAGTGTGGTGGGAGTCTATATGTGGGAACTGTGGGATATCAAATGGCGATGTAGGCGGAGTAATACAAACTGCAAGGTCTTCAAGCCAGCATCGTAGTGATTTTGTTGTCATTCATTTCTTTTAAAATTAATTGAACATGGATCATACTCAGGTGAAGTTCTCCAATCTTTGAAAGCAAGTGCTAAATGTACGTTGTTGTATAGCAATTATTTTGGAACATTCTGGAGTTCACCACGGGACTAATTATCTCTGTATATCTATATATACAGACAGATAATTTTAACTGGCAAACTACTGTGCTATCTTACTGTACATCTATACATATAAAATATGAGCTTTTCTGTACATTGCTTAGAATTTAAAAAGAATGGTATTTCTGTATCAGTCATGTCCACACTAATAAGGAAAGCACTTTTTAATTTTCCGCATACCATGCCTGTGCACAGCGTGGTGTTGTATGTACACATGTAAGTTCCTCTGTTGTAGAAGTGTCGATTCTACAAAGCGATTCGCTGCAAAAGTAGTGGTCGTTCTTTCCTAGAGAACTGATATTGACCATGTCCTGCTCACAAGCAATATGCTCATTGAACATCATTCTTCTCACAGCCGTGCAGTGCAGATTTCAAATGGACCGTCCTAAATTGTCTAATATTACAGTATAAGGGTTATAGTCTAGGCGAGTTAACGGTTGTTATGTCTCGGATTGTTGATTTTATGAAGGGTCGGGGTCGGGGGAATATGAAAAGGCATCTGAGGCTCAATGCTGTGTGACCTGATGCTCGAGTTAGAGATGACTGTAGTATATCAGAGGTTATAGTTAAAAGATAAATTAAAAGCGTAAACCCGTAGCCCCGTCCCTTGTTACGGGGTAGGGGGTGAGGTGAGGTGAATTCAAGTGGCATGCTTTACGGCCGGATGCCCTTCGTGACGCGAAACATAGTTCCTATTTTCGTTACCCAATTTCACACGCCATCATTCATTTTATCTTCATTAGCTCTTAAAACTGAGGTTGGCATCTTAAAGGGGTTGGGCTATAAAACATGCCATATAATTCATCTCGCTTCATCCCGAACTCCGTACCAAGGAACGGGACTAAATGGAAAATTATATATATATATATATATAAGTATAGTTGTACTATGCAGTGTGTACAATATGGTCTGGCATAATAGCAGGCTTCATAGCGTTAGCACGCCATGTAAATAAAATAACGCAAGGCGTTTTTTCTGCAATTATCCAGCGACTTCCCATTGGACCGAATTTTTTGAAATGTTATTCAGATTAAAGGTATTTACATGACTGTATATGTGCCAAAACTATGTTTAATTAGTACAAACAAGGACAGGTTTTCATTCCCCTCCCCGAAAGGGGAGGGGCGGGCCACCTAGAAGGTAACGTCTTCTCTCCGGCCAGGAAGATTCGGTGGGTTAGGAAGTTTCATGGAGTTTAATTAGTATTTTATTTTACGAAATGAACATGTGCATAATGCAATTCGCCCATATACGACAAGTATGCTTTCTATCTATAATCCGGCAGAGACATCTACTAGGCCGACTTTGATGTTTGCTTCAAATTAAAGATACGTATTTCTACATTTCACATCATTACGTTTCTTCGTATATAGTAATCACTGCAAAGGAGTTTTTCATTATTCGGGCGAAGCTTCCTCTGGGCTTCAGAAAGCAGGTTCATTAGCTGTTACTCAGTTCCAATAACTGACAACAGGTGACACTACCGCAGTTTATTCTGTGGTTGACAGCAGGTAGCACTACTAGAGTTACATTCTAGCACGTGGTCAGAGACATTAGTGAAGATATCAAACATTAGACACTGGGAGATCTCTACAATTCGTTGTTTCCTCCAGGCTTTAGAAAGCAATTGTGTGTTCTGCCAACGGCCTGCTTCAGTGTTGCTGTGTAGGGAGATTTTTCCACTGCTGTTCTTTTTCCCTATCCTTGAGTTTGCAGCTCTGCCGACGTTTCACACAGCTTACACCAGGGCCTCTCAAACGCCCAAAATCTCACGCGTGCAAATCGAGGCGCAAGAGCTCCGTGCACTGTGCATCGGTCCCGCTCGGTTCAGCTCGGACCAACGCTTCGTCTCTAGCCTACTCGGCTAAGCTCGGGTTTACAGCGCTACGGAGTAAGTGTGGAAGAAGGAGACAGGGGGAGCGAGCGAGACAGGCGTGAGGAAAGAGAGAGTAAGCGCTATTGCTCCAAATCGAGGAGTGGGGCGGTCTCCACTCTGGTCAACCAAGGGAAGTCGTCTTTTGCACCGTGCACAGTGCATGCACCAAGCGCATGCACCCTGAGAGGCCCTGGCTTACACTCTGTACCTGTTGTTAGCAACGCATTCGTATATTGTTGTTACTAAAAATTGTTCACTCCCCTTTCTTGTGATTATTTCACCATATTACATTGTTCTGAATGGTGATAGAAAGCTACACACCGTCATAGAGTTCATTACAGTTTTATAACGAGGGATTATCTCAACAGCCGCTGACGGCAAGTGTTTATTTCGGTCTGTACTACACTGTTTGTAGGGACATAGTCATTAAATACGTTTACAGGTTGTTAGACAATTACAACTACATGGAAATATTATAAAGACCTTGTTGTATGTGTCCCGTTCTGTAGACTGGCCGTTAGCAATTCAAATGCGTACGAAAATTTGTTATCTCTGGACAGTGAACAGGTTGGCTATGTCAAATTACATTATATTGGCCAGTTATTTCCTGATTATTTATTCAGGGTGTACAGAGATGATAGCAATGTAAGTTTTTGATAACGGTACCGGAAACCATATTTGCAACCTACCTTCTTTTGGCAGTGTTGATGCCGGCCATTATAGTGTCTTGGAGTTCCATTCTAATGGTTTACAACGTTCACTACCCTTCGCAGTAAAGAATACTGTTCACAAAACGCCCAAGAGTAGAAAGACACCGACTGATTGCAGGGAAAATGCAGTATGACACCTAGCATTCAAAGGGCGACAGAATTATGCCATGTCACGTGCCACATCCTATATTAGGAATATTGCTGTGCAAGACGTAACGCCCTCGTGAGTGGAGGGTGATGGTGAAATTTTACATACCACATCCAACACTAGCCTATGCATAATGCTCCGCAAGACATAATGCCAACGGGAGTACAGGATGATGCTGAAAAACGGAAGAAAAAGTAACTGACCGGGCGGAGGGAAAAGAAAGTTCGGCGTATACATTACAATAGTCAACAGCCTTTTCAAATTCAATGTAAATGTGCTTTTACAAATACAGCACCTGAAATAAATTTCTTCAATAAATGTATCCAAGTATCCTCTAATGTTAAAAGCGCTCCGGTATAAAGCGGCCACAATAGATTTATCGCTGACTATAATGAAGTCTTCAAGTTGGGTTTCCACAGGGCAGTTTGGACAGTGAAATTGATGCCCAAGATTTTGAATCGCACCACAGTTGCAGTCATCATTCATTCTGTGTACAACCCAGTCTTCTGAGTGTAGCCTTGCTTCTAGTCCAAATACGGGTCTTCTAGATAGGCCAAGATTCCTAAGTAAGAGCCGGAGTTCCTTCTGTTGGCCGATTCCTGTCGGATGGTGTGGAGTGTTGCTGCCAGTATTGATTCCTAAGAACACTTGGTGTGGCTGGTGCTGGCCTGGTGTCATCATTGAAACTCTTCCGTGATCTGAGACGCTGTTTTACTACTTCGTGACCATAGAGCAGGGTGCATGCGCCTGGTGCATGCACTGTACACTGTGCAAAAGACAACTTCGCTTGGTTGCCCAGAGTGCAGACTCCTCGATTTGGAGCAATAGCGCTGTCTCTCTCTTTCCCCACGCATGTCTCGCTCGCTCCGCCTGCCTCCCTCTTCCTAACTTGCTCCATAGCGCTCCAAATTCGAGCCGAGTTCAGCCGAGTTGAGCCGAGCTTAGCCGAGTAGTCCAGAGACGAAGCGTTGGTCCGAGCCGAACCGAGTGAAACCGATGCACAGTGCACGGAGCTCTTGCGCCTCGATTTGCACGCGTGAGATTTTGAGCGTTTGAGGGGCCCTGCCATAGAGAGTATGCCTGTTATACACCTCTTGTGTGAGTTTCTCAGTTTCAGCGGCTACTTGCCGTCAGGGTAAAGGTGGAGCTATGCCACAAGTGTCGTATAGCTTGTCGACGTTTGTTGGTTTAAGGTAGCTAGAAACTGCGCTGCACATATCGATCAAAACAGTATCCATTAGGAATGCAATGTCTAATAGACGCCTGCATAAACTGGTTTAGACTCAAACTTCGGCCGGTAAATGAAGCTTATACTCGGCCAAACAATTCATAGCTGATCGGTCTAGCCCATGATCAATTCTTCGCTCAAGAAACAACACCGCGTAACTAGCAGAATACAGCCCAATAGAGCAGCTCACTAATATGTACAGATTGGCACCCTTGTTACCCTACAAAGAATTGGCAAACCTTACATTTTGG
Organism: Anabrus simplex; assembly: GCF_040414725.1. NCBI lineage: Eukaryota > Metazoa > Arthropoda > Insecta > Orthoptera > Tettigoniidae > Anabrus > Anabrus simplex. Next base: position 710,170,770 of record NC_090266.1, read on the forward strand.
AAAGTAGGCTTCTCTCTGAGGATTATAATAAATGCCTACAAAACATGCATATTTCACCGTGCGTCAGCCTATTAAATTCCAAAAATGGTCTTTTGGATTCTAAGAAAATAAGACAATTGCAGAGAGATCAGGAATTTCAAAAATAGTGTCAGCTTCGTCAAAATTATAAAGGTGTTATATTATTTAAAGGAAACCTCTTAGCGAGCAGGTGGATAATACATCATGATGGCCCGTCCTGCAGTGACTGTCGTGATGCTCTAAAGATGACCGCTAATGTCGCAGCCGTTCGAGCAGTGCCAGGCAGGTCCCAGGACAATAACCGTTGTCGGCATTGCCACAACGAGACAGAAACCCTTTCTCACGTCCTGCGATACTGTTTCTTCGGCGAAACCCTACGTCTTACTAGACACCATGCCATACGAAGCTCCATCGCCCGGTCATTGCGAGATGCTGGTTACACAGTGCACGAAGAGGTCTACGGATTGTCGGAGAACGGTGGCACCCGTAGGATCGATATAATAGCCTTCAAAAATAACAAGAATGGATATATTATTGATCCTACGGTTCGGTTTGAATCGCATGCTAATCAGCCCAGCGAAGTACACGAGGAAAAGAAAACCATATACGGACTGGATAACATCGAGGTCATAGGCCTCATGATCGGTGCAAGAGGAACAATTCCAAAGTTCTTTGAAGAATTCCGCTCAAGTTTCAGCTACCAGAGTCGTTAACAAAAACTGTGGTCCTCAAAGCCTTGACAGGTTCATCATCCATACTGAAAAATCATTTAGATAGTCATAAATATATATAGTACACTGACTGACAGAGCAAATGCAACACCAAGAAGGAGTGGTCAGAACTTTATGCCAATTGCAGGGTAGACTGACGTCACTGAGGTATGCTCATAATGTGAAATGCGCCGCTGTGCTGCGCACGTAGCGAACGATAAATGGGACACGGCGTTGGCGAATGGCCCACTTCGTACCGTGATTTCTCAGCCGACAGTCATTGTAGAACGTGTTGTCGTGTGCTACAGGACACGTGTACAGCTAAGAATGCCAGGCCGCCGTCAACGGAGGCATTTCCAGCAGACAGACGACTTTACGAGGGGTATGGTGATCGGGCTGAGAAGGGCAGGTTGGTCGCTTCGTCAAATCGCAGCCGATACCCATAGGGATGTGTCCACGGTGCAGCGCCTGTGGCGAAGATGGTTGGCGCAGGGACATGTGGCACGTGCGAGGGGTCCAGGCGCAACCCGAGTGACGTCAGCACGCGAGGATCGGCGCATCCGCCGCCAAGCGGTGGCAGCCCCGCACGCCACGTCAACCGCCATTCTTCAGCATGTGCAAGACAGCCTGGCTGTTCGAATATCGACCAGAACAATTTCCCGTCGATTGGTTGAAGGAGGCCTGCACTCCCGGCGTCCGCTCAGAAGACTACCATTGACTCCACAGCATAGACGTGCACGCCTGGCATGGTGCCGGGCTAGAGCGACTTGGATGAGGGAATGGCGGAACGTCGTGTTCTCCGATGAGTCACGCTTCTGTTCTGTCAGTGATAGTCACCGCAGAGGCGTTTGGCGTCGACGTGGAGAAAGGTCAAATCCGGCAGTAACTGTGGAGCGCCCTACCGCTAGACAACGCGGCATCATGGTTCGGGGCGCTATTGCGTATGATAACACGTCACCTCTAGTGCGTATTCAAGGCACGTTAAATGCCCACCGATACGTGCAGCATGTGCTGCGGCCGGTGGCACTCCCGTACCTCAGGGGCTGCCCAATGCTCTGTTTCAGCAGGATAATGCCCGCCCACACACTGCTCGCATCTCCCAACAGGCTCTACGAGGTGTACAGATGCTTCCGTGGCCAGCGTACTCTCCGGATCTCTCACCAATCGAACACGTGTGGGATCTCATTGGACGCCGTTTGCAAACTCTGCCCCAGCCTCGTACGGACGACCAACTGTGGCAAATGGTTGACAGAGAATAGAGAACCATCCCTCAGGACACCATCCGCACTCTTATTGACGCTGTACCTCGACGTGTTTCTGGGTGCGTCGCCGATCGCGTTGGTCCTACATCCTACTGAGTCGATGCCGTGCGCATTGTGTAACCTGCATATCGGTTTGAAATAAACATCAATTATTCGTCCGTGCCGTCTCTGTTTTTTCCCCAACTTTCATCCCTTTCGAACCACTCCTTCTTGGTGTTGCATTTGCTCTGTCAGTCAGTGTATATTTTGTCCTCATGGGCAACCTCCTTATGGGAGAAGTGTTTATTCTCTCTGAATACATGTACCGTACATATACGCACAGAAATTGTGTTTTTATCTCTCAGTGACAAATTGAACCATTTCATTATAAGAGACCAATTCCAAAGACTTCTGGAACATTTTTACAATTTTAAATTTTATGTTTCTTTCACGTCTAAAATTAGGATGTTGACCTTAACTGGTACTGGTTCTTAAGCGAAGATATAGGTTGTGTCTACAGGAATTTGCCATTGGTAACTAGTCATTCTAGGATTAATGATATAACTAAGGGAATCTATCATTGTTTTAAATTATTTAAATATTGGACTTCTTGTATTCTCACTGCGTTCACGTAAAATAATCATATGAATTACTAGTGTATAATAGCTGTGGTTAAGATAGAGGAAAGCGTGACAAATCACCGGGATATTCATCGATGCGTCCCCTTTACTATTCAGACTGTACTCCGATGCTATTTTCAAGAAAACTTCAACACATACGGAAGTGGGAGTACGTGTCAATGGAGAAATAATAAGCACACTACGAAATGCAGATGGTACGGTAACCCTTATTGAAAGTATTGAGAACTTTCAGCTATTTCTAGACAAGCTGAATAGCACTGGTGAAGAAATGGATCTAAATATAAATGCTGACGAAACAAAACTAATGATTTTCAGGAAGATAAAGAACAAGACTGCTACTTTAAAACTTAAACAGCATTCAATCCAACAAGTAAGCAAGTTTAAGTACCTTGGTTGCTGGATTACTGACGCCCTAGATCCCGATTTAGAAGTCAAGACCCATAGCCTATAGAGAGATCTAGAACCACATTTAACAGAATGAAATCGTTGTTATATAATGATGCTCTCGATCTAAAACTCCTACAGCGCATGATCAAATGCTGTGTGTGGTCCACCCTGCTCTATAATGTTGAGTCATGGAGCCTGAAACAGCACACAAATAAAATTGGCGGTAGCTGTCAGTATTGTAACGGCCGCAGAGTTTTGAGGATTTCGTAGACTTATTTGTTAGAAATAAAAGACAAATACTATGTGGATAATAAATTTTATTCATTATTAATATTTTTATTCTATACAACTGACCACGATGCATGCACAACGACAGCTAACCTCCAACTGAGCGCGCGGGTCAACACAGCGCCATCTTGTAACAGAGCATGCCTGTGACGTCACAAGCGCTATTTCATGAAAATTAAGTTTCAGATTTCTTTTTTTTAACAGGTATCCTCCTCTTCTCTCTGTCAACAATCGTATGTTAAACACACTCGGCGATATACGCACTCTACCCAAACACTAAAAGCGTCTTAACATTTTTTTTACCATGAACCTGTTGTCAGGGAGCGTAAGTCTACGTTAATAGTTGGAAGCCTTCGAAAAGTGGCTATACAGAGGACTGTTGAGTCGACAGGGTTCAATATGTTAGCAACGAATGGGCTTTATAACGGACATACGGTAAACGAGAACTACTGGCTACTATTAAAAGCTGAAAGTTAACCTACTTGGGCCATATTCTTTGTGGCGAGAAAAATTAAGTTCTGCAACTTATTTTAAGAGGCAAAATTGAAGGGTACAGAGAAAGATGGGGAAGACTAACTTCTTTCTCCCCTAAGCAATATTAATGACTGGACTGACATCCAGTGCAGTGAGCAACGGTGCCGTGTTGCAGAAGATCGAAAAGCATTAGCTGTGGTGATGCCAACGTTCGGGAGACTGGGCATGGTACATACAAGAAGTAGAATAATAATAAGAAGAAGACGACATGTATAATAGCTGAAGGGTCTGCCTGGCCGAGGCGATAAAGAGGTGCTCGTTTCACCTGGAAGGACGTGGGTTTGATTCCCCATCAGGTTACCGAAGAATTCAAGAAAATATATTTCCATTTCTGGTTGGCTCTGAGATTCACTCAGCCTGCCTGAAAAATGATTACCAGGCTAATTCATGGGGGCAAAGTCGGTTGGGCATAGAGCTAACCGCTCTACCCCAGCAAGTGCCGAGGTTATGGATAGCGGAAGCCATTACCTTCTATCCCTCCAAGGGCCTTCAATGCCTGTACGGAGATGACTTAGCTGTTTCTCTTTTTGTGTAGTAATTGAAACCATTATTTTCTCACTCATAATATGAATTAAAAGAGAACAAATAACCAATACCGTATGACTATGTTGTTGCTGCCGGTGGTAAACAAAGGAATTACCTGAAGGGACAGATTTGACGGAGACAGAAAGAACCGAACGTATACTGCTTCACAGAAACGTTTGGTGGTTTGCCTATACAGCCGGGCGCAGACTATGTTCATCATATTAGATCACGCAAGGCTCTAAAAGCCTACTTCTAAATGGTCGCTGCTCCTCACAACTACTGTAGCATGGCTGTTGAATACAGCTGCTAACATTTTATATGTTCACCAAAATACATACACTGTCTACCGCAACTTCTTTCAATTGTTCTGATTTTAGTGCACAGTAGTGTAGTTTTAGTGCAGTTACTAGCATCAGTTGAGTTTACTTAATTATTAAAGATCAGTTAACAGCACTAGTTCATTTCAGACAACTCTTTAGTATAGGGTTGCTGTTTTGTTGGTGCTTGTTGCTTGGACTATAGACTGGTATGATGCAGCTCTCCATACCACCCCCTTTTGCGCTATCCTTTCCAACTCTACGTAACTATCACATCCTACATCTGCTCTAATCTGTGTGCCATATGCATGCCTTGGTCTACACATACTATTCCTGCAGTCTACATTTCCTTCAAATATTAAGTGAACAAGGTGTATATACTATCAAACTATATCTTATGTTTTATTTTGGTGAAATTTTGCTAATTCATCGTCCTTTCAGTAATTCATTTCAGTATCCGTCATTTGTGATCTGATCTACCAATCTGATTCAGCATTTGTCTGTAACATCTCGTTTCAAATGCTCCTATTCTTCTTATTGCAATATTTTTGTCCATGTTTAACTTCCATTCAATACTGCGCTCCAAACAGAAAGTCTTCAAAATATATAATATGCATATCTATTTTTGATGTGAGTAAAATTTTCATAAGGAAGGCCATCCTTGCTTGTACTAGTCTGATTTTTTGTCCTTACTTCTGCGAACATTTGGCTACTATCCAAGTAACACTATTCATCTCCCTCCTTTGAAACTAGCTTTCACAATCTAATATTTCCGGCATCACCTCACTTTACTCGACGGCATTTATTTAAGATAATATTTTCATGTTGATTTACATTTAATTAGCTATATTGCTACTAGGTGGAACATTTCTACTCACATCCTTATGGCCATCTATGTCAGGAGTTCCTCCTCAAGGTAAGGGAGTTACGATATCGTGCCTTGCTCATTTTAAATTTATCAAGGTCATATCTATGTTCTTTTGAAATAATTACAGCTAAAATTTTCAAAATTCTTGGAGCTACTTTTAGCAAAGTTTACTGAACCAAAATTATGGGCTACCCCTAGATCGCGAGGCCGGCAAAAACTCACGCATCCAACCAAAATTACAAATCAAATACCCAGCTCCCTACTTTATATGGCAATACTATTAACGCAAGTAATTGCGTTGATTGCATAAATCCATGGAAACCACAGCCTTCTATGTCAGGTGGTTGTGGAAATAATATTAATAATGATGATAATAATGAGGACTAAAATCACAACACCGAGGTCGGTAGCTGCAGTCTCTTAAGTGCGGCCAGTGTCCAGTATTCGGGCGATAATGGGTTCGAACCCCACTGTCGGCAGCCCTGAAAATTGTTTTCCGCGGTTCCCCATTTTCACACCAGCAGAATGCTGGGGCTGTATCTTAATTAAGGTGACGACTCTTCCTTACCACTCCTAGCCTTTTCCTGCCCAGCGTCGCCATAAAACCTATCTGTGTCCGAGCGACGTAAAGCAACTTTTGTTTCAAAAAAGAAATAAATCAGAACACCTGAAAGAAGTTGCGGTATTTCGTTTAATTTCACAGTGTATGTACTGAACCCGAGTGACTTAGGCCCATAATCAATCATGATTTGATCGGTAAAATAATATGAGACATTTATTGAAATACAGAGGAGTGTATTTGAAAATATTTCGTTTAGGTAATGTCGAAATCAGAGCGAAGGAAGGACGACAGACTGGAGCCTGACGGATTAGCTCAACCCGACAACTTTTAGCTACTTCACAGCAGGGAATATCATTAGTTGGCGTACAAGGAAATACAGAGTCCACAAATAAGTCTTGGTCAGAAAGAGGAAGGGGGGAGAGTCATACAAAGAAAACTCACCACATGAGTAAGACCTTGGGATATTTTTGGTAGGACGGAAATTCCATGACCTCATGGAAAATTACAGCGGCTGAGTGTACGTTCGCTAGCTTAAGTTCGAGCAGGTGGAGATTTAAATCACGTGACCGCTTGCCGGCCAATAGTAAAAATTTGATGGGAGACTCAGTGATACCATCTTAAGGAATGATGGATGAGATATTTTCGTAACTACAAAAGTATTCAGTAATAAATTAATATGAGTACGCGGATGGATGTAATGAATTTATTAGATGTCACGCATGGAAAAATAATCAATACTTATTGGCAAATTAATTAAATTGAAGGCTGGATTTCTTGGAAACCGGACAGCTTGAATCTCATTGGCTGAAAGGAGACCACGTTGTCAGAGACGCTTACGAAGGCGCGAAATGTGAGGAGCTAAATCCACCCATATCTCCTAAATCTGTGATCACCTGGAGTTCATATTTTATCCAGCAGATATGCTAGCGGAGTGGATTAATTTGATGTAAATTTTAACTTCCAATTCGGAGTGCAAGTACCGATATTAAAAATCCACCCCCTCCCTAAGGGGCATGACGTCAACAAATCCGCGGGAAAAAGGCTTCATCAATATATACGGGGCGAGGACGGTCGCCAGCCACTTGTCTTGAATCGTCGGAGCTGAATTGACGGTCGGAAGCCACTTGTCTTGAATCGTCGGAGCTGAATTGACGGTCGGAAGCCACTTGTCTTGAATCGTTGGAGCTGAATTGACGGTCGCCAGCACACGTGAATTGAATATCGGGAGCTGAACTGTTGGTCGCCGGTAACTTAGAATTCTACGGACGTACAGTCATTTAATGGCGCGAGCATCCGCCAGTGTTTGTAAAGTGTGATCGCGCTCAAGCAACATGTTAAATCCGGAAATAGTTAACGTAGGATAGTGTTTTTTATTTATGAATAATCAGTGACGTAAAGTAATTACCCTGCAAGAGAGTAGTATAAAATATATCACCATAAGTACGTACATAATAGACTGTGTGACGAACAGTACTTTAAGGAAGTAGTAGCCTGTACTTAGCTATACCGAACCGATGTAATGAACACGTCAAGAATGCCGTATAAATCGGGCGTATCGCGACGGGCGAAATAGTTGACACCTCGTCGTACGTGTCCAGGTCCATTGTGCGGTAGGTGGACGAAGATTAAATAGTGTAAATATATTAAATTCTTGGGTCTAGGATAGAAATTTGTTGTATCCAAATTAAAGTATACAGTGTTAACGTAGTAAATGGTGAAGGTTTGTGGTAATCAAGATATGAGTGTAAAATAATAATGTGCCAGGAAATCTTTTGTGAAACTACGCCATCAAGGATGGAGGAGTAAAACGCAGAGAGGGGCTGGATGAAGCCTCTCGTCTGCAAAGCTGCAATGGAATACCGATAACTAAGATGAGTACTAAACTGTAAAATATATTTGGGAAATGTTATCGTGATGGGAAAAATGGGAATAATTTGATTATACTTGGTTACCTTCTGTAACAAGATGGGTCGCTTAACGACCCCATCCTAAATTTGTAGCACGGACAGTAGTAAATCATAATAATGTAAATAATCGGGTCTTTTATGTATCCAGTTTGTTGGAGATGTAAATTTGTATATATAGTGTAGTACGTTAAGTCATGCATGCATTCATATTTTCTTTGTAGTCGATAATTTTCTTTACATTTGATTTTGATTATGCTAGTTAAATAAGACCCGATATGTGCTTTTATGTTTTGTCATTTTAACGAGCCATTTAATGACATGGAAGGAAAATCCAGCTTCGCCATACCAAGTGTGTTTTGTTGAAATTAATATGGTCATATTTTCAAAGTGAAGTTGTTAAATTTGTGAGATGCGATTAATATAATAATTTCCAAGTAAATCATATCTGGAGTGATTAGTGCCAGAATAAATTGAATTTGTAAAAGGGGTTATGCGTTAAACATATTACGAGTGGACTACCGTATTACAGGCGAAATTATTATTTTTTTTTTTAATAATAATAATAATAAATAAATAATATAACTACTTTTTTTTGAGAAGATATTTTTTTTATATGATTCGGGGATAATAATAATTCATGTGATCAAGTGTTGAGTTTATTGGGAATCATTTTAATGACGGGAGGTCGTTTTAATTTGGAATTAAAGTGCGTGATAACTTAATTTGATCGATTAATAATATTCAAATGTAGATCGGTGTTAATAATCCGTACATGTTAATGAACGTGTGGTTTAAATTACGGTCCAATATTTTTTTACGTATAAATGTCGCGTTTTGAAGTTGCGATTCATTAGCCGGAACATGTAGTGCTAATATTACGAGACCATGATTGTCAAATTTTGGTAAATATAATTTCAAGATGTTACGATTATTTGTGGAGAATGAACTAAGGCATAGATCCAAATGAGATAGAAAATGTGAAAGAATTTGCAGTCAGATAATAAAAGGTCGTACGATGTCCGAAATGAATAAATAAGTCAGTTGATAATTCTGTGAGGAATAAATAAATGAATCGAGGAATATTGAGATAGAGGAAAATAAATTCCGTACGAGAGACACTTAGGATATTGATATGAGTGTAAAATGTACGGGCAGTGTCACAGAGAAATACTGAGTTACGCAGCGGGTAGAATTCGAACCCGTGACAGCATGTACGAAATAAATAGACTGCACAGCTATTCGTTGAGATACAACGGATCTAAGGATAATGAGAGTTCAGATTCCACATAAATGGTCGTATATTGTATTCATTGTAATGACGAGCGAGGGACAATCATGATGTCGTGATAATAATAATAATAATAATAATAAATATTGCAGATAAAGGATTGGACCGCCTTAATTAATTGAGCGTTGATAACGATGTTAAACGGGAATCTAATTGAGAATATGCAACCGATAATAATAATAACAATGTAAGGACAATGTTAAATCATCGCGGTCAGATTAATAATAATTGTCATAATAATAACTGTAATGATGTCGTTGGTTGATCAGTGAATTAATTTGTAATTGCGACCGATATCTTAATATATAATTTGGCGGAAGTGACCGGTCCATTAATAATAATAACCTCTTAAGTGACGTGAATAACAATAATAATATCTTGGGTCACCTATTCATTAATAATAATAATAACCACGAGAGGGATATAATAATAATAATAACAGTAATAACCACTTGGTGTTTGCGTCCCGCATAATAATGACGATATTAATCAACGTGACAGTGCCAGGAACCGTTGAGGAATAATAATAATAATAATAATAATAATAATAATAATAATAATAATAATAATAATAATTTCGAGGATGATAAGTTCGTGGATTAAATTGTTTGGTGACAACATCCCTCTATTCGTATGTTGAATAATGAGAGTGATAATATTAGAATCATTTTTTTTTACCGCGTTATTGTACGGTTTCCGTATGGGACGATGTTACATACTTGCGTGTTTGTTTACTTCGCTCGCGATGCGAGGGGGGCCATGGCCACGGTATTTCCCACCGCTTCTCGTTATCTCATCTGTGTCAGTAGTCTACTGAGGCTAACTGGTGACAATTCAGATCACATGTAAATAAAATGTAAATGCTAATTCATTGGTATGGTATCAGCTGGATATCGTAAGATAGGAACTGTCCGTGGAATCCAGTTTTCGCACTTCACGAGAAACATTACCCAGTCCGAGTACCGGTCTCGGAAAAATGTATATAGCCGGAGTACGTCATCTTAGTTAAATCGGGAAGCCGACCGTAACATGGGTTATGCTCGGGCTCCCGATAGAAGGAAGCTATATCCTTGAGTAACGGTTCGATTCAAATGGAATCGATCCGTAAATTATACCTCCAAAATGTCATTTTATTTCAGAAGCAACACAGCAAGATATTGATACCACTTGCGGTATGGCAAGTGATTTATATATGTAACATGTGTGTAAATTCAAATATTGTTGCCACGTGTATCAAAGTTTTATACGTCAAATGGCGTAATAAACCGCTCCTTCTGGCAAATTATTTCAAAGGAAACCACTCTCATAATCTTTTTATTGTAGTTAGATGATGCCCTTTTTAAAGTAACAGTCACTTCCTAGTCCTATCATGGAGTCCTTAAATTCAAGTTACAATCGAGCCTTCCCCCTTTTAATTTTAAGTTGCTCCGTTCATCCCCGTGTTCTATTATGCCGTTATAGTTATATTTGATGATTTAAATAATGAACCGACACCCCTGAGATAAATGCTAGTCTGGGACTCGGGAGGTGGACGGGTGCAAAATGGCTGGCCCAAAGTGGGGCTTTAAGAACGGCAAAGTGTTGCTTTAAGAACGGCAGAGAGGCCAATTTTATTGCTAATCAATTTTTAGATTTTTATATTTTTTTTCCAAATTTTATATTTTTTAATTTTTGATTTTTTATTAATTGATGACCGCATCACGGTCAAGTGTGTGTTCACTTGTAACGTAGTATCATGCTAGAGTAAGGTTAGTTTCGAACGGAGCTAGATTTGGCTAGTTATTAATATAATCCATTGCTAATCTCTTCAAGTTTGGCAATGATTCAAAATTCAATAAGCTCGAAGATTTGATGTTTCTCTTTTCCCATATGAAATTTAATATTATTTTGGTAATTCAGGACTCCATTTAAATGTCAGTGGACATGAGATGAATATTATAAACAGCTGTTTAGGAAGGCTTGAAATGGTAAAAATATTACTGAGCACCAGTTCAAGTTATTAGTTAAAAAGAGGTTGAGATGGTATAAATTAAAATTGACGTATTTCAGGGCAGGAGATTTCCCACTTCATCGTTGTTTTTTTTTTATGTTGTTGTTGTTGTTATATTGGAGCGGTTTATTGTGAAATCTTAGGCGCAAGCCAGCATTCAAGGTGAATGACCTGCAAATGTAAACAAGTTTTATAGTCAAAATTTTTTTTTGTTAAATGAAAGTTAGTGTAGGGGTATAATGTCATAGGATAGGGCCTAGACCCAATAGCGTATTCCTTCGTGTGCAGCAAGGCGAGAGGCCGATAGGCCCTTTTGCTTTCTCAAGAAAAGTTATAATGTCTGACGACGGTGGGGAGCAATCCCAGGACATATTGGTAGAAGGACAGGGAGAGGTGAAAGCTCTCACGTTAGAGGACTTAATGCAAGCATTGGCTGCAAGTATTGGTCCAATGGAACGTAGGTTAGATCAATTACAGGCCGATAGCGTTTCAGTTAAGCAGACAAATGACAAAATCATAAATAAAGTAGACCAAGTACAGGCTAATAGTGTCTCATTAGAAAATAAAATTGTTTCAACTAAACATGAACTTGCAGAACAAATGAAGGTTAATAGTGTTTCATTAGAGGACAAAATAGACAAAGTACAGGCCGCGAGTGTTTCACTAGAGAACAAAATAGACCAGGTACAGGCTGCGTGCGAAGTTAATAAAACAGAACTCAAGGCACAAATAGATGCAGTTCAGGCCGCGAGCGTAGCGATGGGACAGGAACTTAGGGACAAATTAACTCAAGTCCAGGAAGCATGTCACTTCGCGAAAGACGAATTAAAAGTGCACATGGATGCGTACATTACCATCGTTAATGAAAAGGTTGACCGCGTTAGAGATGAGGCTCAAATGGAACGCGCAGAAATTAAGGAAAAATTGAACGCTAGTGTCAAGGAACTCGCCGCTCTACGATTAACTGACAGAAAAGACATAGAATCACACATAGAGGAAATTCGGGATGAGTGTAGGAAGGAGAATGACATCGTCCGGGGACAAGTAGAAGAAAAATGCGCGCAGATAGCTGGCACCTTGGACAAGCATGACAAGGGCATGAACGAGTTACGTGGGGAAGCCGCACGTACACTTGTCATCGTAGCAGGACTGAAAAACAAAGTCGAAGAACTAACTATAAATTTAGAAGACCGTAGCCAGAGAATAACTAAGTGCGAAGACGCAAACTTAGCATTATTCCAGCGGACGGAAGACTTAATTGAACAGGGCCAATCATTTGCCGACACGGAAGTTCGCCTATTAGAACAATGCAAGGCGTATAATGGGCAAAATTCCGGCACAAAAGAAATAGCCAGTTGTAATCCCGACGGAATGGATGACATCCGAAAAGACTTGGAGATGTTGAAGGCTAGGTTGGAACCATCAGCGTCTAGCCAAGATTTTAACCTCCAATATCGCGAATACGAACCCCATGATAACCAGGGGATTCATAAGAAAGGAGGCCTATCCCATGCTGATACACACGGTTTCAAGTTTGAAAACAGAGATGGGTCGTCTACGTCATCAAGTGCTATCCCGACATCGGTGGTACACGTCATTAAGATGTCTGATGACAAGCCACCAAAGTTCGATGCCCGTGGGCATGTCACCCCGAAAGGTTTCATCCGGGAAATCGCCGGTTATATAAATGAGAATAAAATACCAGTAGAGCGACAACTGCGAACGGTCGAGAAATTCCTAGACGGAGCACCAGCTGTATGGTTCAGGGCTTTCTTGTATACTTTTGAAGATTTTGAAGGATTTCGGCGGGCTTTTCTCCAAAAGTTCTGGAGTATTCAGGAACAGCAGGAGTTAAGGCTGGAAGTATACTCCAGACGATATTCAACATCTTCACCCACGAAATTCTCAGATTACTTTGTGGCACAATTTCACAAGCTACGAGAGCTTGATAATCCAATGAGCGAAACAGAATTGATTAGCGCCATTGGAAAACAATTGCCATTCGAGGTCCAACGAATGATGATAGCATCAAATGTCCAGACAGCTGTCGATGCGGAGGCTTTATTACGTCAATTAGACCTCACAACGCATCATTCGAACCCAAGACAAATTAGGAGCAGGGACCAACAGGTGAATAATATCGAACGGACAATCGAACCGAAGACCACTAGTACGAAGAACCAGGGAACTAGTACTGATCCAGAACCTCGTCGAGCATATAATACGGAGTGGAAGCCGCGACAATGGACGAGACCAAGGAATTTTGCGGAAGGCAACCGGCAAACAAACCAAGGAAATTTTCGAGCCGACAGGGGATACCGTGGATGCCAGAGAAGTAATTACAGGCCGTATCCAGCTAGGAATCAAGGGAACCCGAGATATTACCAGGGAGGATCTCGTCAAGAGAAGGATGACAGATACCAAGAGTCTAGGCGGTATATAGAAGAGCTGAATAAAAGAAAATGGAAGGAGGCGATCCATGATCGAGGCCGTGATGAGGAAGCGACAGGAGCGGAGAGCTTGCAATTCCAAAGAGCAAGGAAAGGGGGCAGCGCCTTGAACCCGAATGCACCGACGTTCGATTCGGGACAAGGAAACAAAGAGATGTGACTAGAAGCAGAGGATGAACGAGAGGAAGCAGATGACGAGCCGGAAGAAGATGATGTCGAAGAAGGGGATGAAGAAGATGACGGAAGGGAAGAAGAAGTCCAAGTAATCCGTACACCAATTGAAGCAAGGCCATGTCCAGAGTGTGGAGAGATAGACAGCGACGTGCAGGAATTTGTCAATACGATCCATGAAATCGAAAGACAGAACGAGGAATTAAGGTTCAGGAACCAGATGTTGAGAGACGAAATCAATAGCCGTCGCAGAACAGAGGATCCAATGTCAAATCATGATAGTGATGATATGGACACATCATAAAAAAAAAATCTCATGATACTCACTAGATTTTTTTTTACCTGGGCAAGAGGAAGATGAACCCGAGTGACTTAGGCCCATAATCAATCATGATTTGATCGGTAAAATAATATGAGACATTTATTGAAATACAGAGGAGTGTATTTGAAAATATTTCGTTTAGGTAATGTCGAAATCAGAGCGAAGGAAGGACGACAGACTGGAGCCTGACGGATTAGCTCAACCCGACAACTTTTAGCTACTTCACAGCAGGGAATATCATTAGTTGGCGTACAAGGAAATACAGAGTCCACAAATAAGTCTTGGTCAGAAAGAGGAAGGGGGGAGAGTCATACAAAGAAAACTCACCACATGAGTAAGACCTTGGGATATTTTTGGTAGGACGGAAATTCCATGACCTCATGGAAAATTACAGCGGCTGAGTGTACGTTCGCTAGCCTAAGTTCGAGCAGGTGGAGATTTAAATCACGTGACCGCTTGCCGGCCAATAGTAAAAATTTGATGGGAGACTCAGTGATACCATCTTAAGGAATGATGGATGAGATATTTTCGTAACTACAAAAGTATTCAGTAATAAATTAATATGAGTACGCGGATGGATGTAATGAATTTATTAGATGTCACGCATGGAAAAATAATCAATACTTATTGGCAAATTAATTAAATTGAAGGCTGGATTTCTTGGAAACCGGACAGCTTGAATCTCATTGGCTGAAAGGAGACCACGTTGTCAGAGACGCTTACGAAGGCGCGAAATGTGAGGAGCTAAATCCACCCATATCTCCTAAATCTGTGATCACCTGGAGTTCATATTTTATCCAGCAGATATGCTAGCGGAGTGGATTAATTTGATGTAAATTTTAACTTCCAATTCGGAGTGCAAGTACCGATATTAAAAATCCACCCCCTCCCTAAGGGGCATGACGTCAACAAATCCGCGGGAAAAAGGCTTCATCAATATATACGGGGCGAGGACGGTCGCCAGCCACTTGTCTTGAATCGTCGGAGCTGAATTGACGGTCGGAAGCCACTTGTCTTGAATCGTCGGAGCTGAATTGACGGTCGGAAGCCACTTGTCTTGAATCGTTGGAGCTGAATTGACGGTCGCCAGCACACGTGAATTGAATATCGGGAGCTGAACTGTTGGTCGCCGGTAACTTAGAATTCTACGGACGTACAGTCATTTAATGGCGCGAGCATCCGCCAGTGTTTGTAAAGTGTGATCGCGCTCAAGCAACATGTTAAATCCGGAAATAGTTAACGTAGGATAGTGTTTTTTATTTATGAATAATCAGTGACGTAAAGTAATTACCCTGCAAGAGAGTAGTATAAAATATATCACCATAAGTACGTACATAATAGACTGTGTGACGAACAGTACTTTAAGGAAGTAGTAGCCTGTACTTAGCTATACCGAACCGATGTAATGAACACGTCAAGAATGCCGTATAAATCGGGCGTATCGCGACGGGCGAAATAGTTGACACCTCGTCGTACGTGTCCAGGTCCATTGTGCGGTAGGTGGACGAAGATTAAATAGTGTAAATATATTAAATTCTTGGGTCTAGGATAGAAATTTGTTGTATCCAAATTAAAGTATACAGTGTTAACGTAGTAAATGGTGAAGGTTTGTGGTAATCAAGATATGAGTGTAAAATAATAATGTGCCAGGAAATCTTTTGTGAAACTACGCCATCAAGGATGGAGGAGTAAAACGCAGAGAGGGGCTGGATGAAGCCTCTCGTCTGCAAAGCTGCAATGGAATACCGATAACTAAGATGAGTACTAAACTGTAAAATATATTTGGGAAATGTTATCGTGATGGGAAAAATGGGAATAATTTGATTATACTTGGTTACCTTCTGTAACAAGATGGGTCGCTTAACGACCCCATCCTAAATTTGTAGCACGGACAGTAGTAAATCATAATAATGTAAATAATCGGGTCTTTTATGTATCCAGTTTGTTGGAGATGTAAATTTGTATATATAGTGTAGTACGTTAAGTCATGCATGCATTCATATTTTCTTTGTAGTCGATAATTTTCTTTACATTTGATTTTGATTATGCTAGTTAAATAAGACCCGATATGTGCTTTTATGTTTTGTCATTTTAACGAGCCATTTAATGACATGGAAGGAAAATCCAGCTTCGCCATACCAAGTGTGTTTTGTTGAAATTAATATGGTCATATTTTCAAAGTGAAGTTGTTAAATTTGTGAGATGCGATTAATATAATAATTTCCAAGTAAATCATATCTGGAGTGATTAGTGCCAGAATAAATTGAATTTGTAAAAGGGGTTATGCGTTAAACATATTACGAGTGGACTACCGTATTACAGGCGAAATTATTATTTTTTTTTTTAATAATAATAATAATAAATAAATAATATAACTACTTTTTTTTGAGAAGATATTTTTTTTATATGATTCGGGGATAATAATAATTCATGTGATCAAGTGTTGAGTTTATTGGGAATCATTTTAATGACGGGAGGTCGTTTTAATTTGGAATTAAAGTGCGTGATAACTTAATTTGATCGATTAATAATATTCAAATGTAGATCGGTGTTAATAATCCGTACATGTTAATGAACGTGTGGTTTAAATTACGGTCCAATATTTTTTTACGTATAAATGTCGCGTTTTGAAGTTGCGATTCATTAGCCGGAACATGTAGTGCTAATATTACGAGACCATGATTGTCAAATTTTGGTAAATATAATTTCAAGATGTTACGATTATTTGTGGAGAATGAACTAAGGCATAGATCCAAATGAGATAGAAAATGTGAAAGAATTTGCAGTCAGATAATAAAAGGTCGTACGATGTCCGAAATGAATAAATAAGTCAGTTGATAATTCTGTGAGGAATAAATAAATGAATCGAGGAATATTGAGATAGAGAGGAAAATAAATTCCGTACGAGAGACACTTAGGATATTGATATGAGTGTAAAATGTACGGGCAGTGTCACAGAGAAATACTGAGTTACGCAGCGGGTAGAATTCGAACCCGTGACAGCATGTACGAAATAAATAGACTGCACAGCTATTCGTTGAGATACAACGGATCTAAGGATAATGAGAGTTCAGATTCCACATAAATGGTCGTATATTGTATTCATTGTAATGACGAGCGAGGGACAATCATGATGTCGTGATAATAATAATAATAATAATAATAAATATTGCAGATAAAGGATTGGACCGCCTTAATTAATTGAGCGTTGATAACGATGTTAAACGGGAATCTAATTGAGAATATGCAACCGATAATAATAATAACAATGTAAGGACAATGTTAAATCATCGCGGTCAGATTAATAATAATTGTCATAATAATAACTGTAATGATGTCGTTGGTTGATCAGTGAATTAATTTGTAATTGCGACCGATATCTTAATATATAATTTGGCGGAAGTGACCGGTCCATTAATAATAATAACCTCTTAAGTGACGTGAATAACAATAATAATATCTTGGGTCACCTATTCATTAATAATAATAATAACCACGAGAGGGATATAATAATAATAATAACAGTAATAACCACTTGGTGTTTGCGTCCCGCATAATAATGACGATATTAATCAACGTGACAGTGCCAGGAACCGTTGAGGAATAATAATAATAATAATAATAATAATAATAATAATAATAATAATAATAATAATAATAATAATTTCGAGGATGATAAGTTCGTGGATTAAATTGTTTGGTGACAACATCCCTCTATTCGTATGTTGAATAATGAGAGTGATAATATTAGAATCATTTTTTTTACCGCGTTATTGTACGGTTTCCGTATGGGACGATGTTACATACTTGCGTGTTTGTTTACTTCGCTCGCGATGCGAGGGGGGCCATGGCCACGGTATTTCCCACCGCTTCTCGTTATCTCATCTGTGTCAGTAGTCTACTGAGGCTAACTGGTGACAATTCAGATCACATGTAAATAAAATGTAAATGCTAATTCATTGGTATGGTATCAGCTGGATATCGTAAGATAGGAACTGTCCGTGGAATCCAGTTTTCGCACTTCACGAGAAACATTACCCAGTCCGAGTACCGGTCTCGGAAAAATGTATATAGCCGGAGTACGTCATCTTAGTTAAATCGGGAAGCCGACCGTAACATGGGTTATGCTCGGGCTCCCGATAGAAGGAAGCTATATCCTTGAGTAACGGTTCGATTCAAATGGAATCGATCCGTAAATTATACCTCCAAAATGTCATTTTATTTCAGAAGCAACACAGCAAGATATTGATACCACTTGCGGTATGGCAAGTGATTTATATATGTAACATGTGTGTAAATTCAAATATTGTTGCCACGTGTATCAAAGTTTTATACGTCAAATGGCGTAATAAACCGCTCCTTCTGGCAAATTATTTCAAAGGAAACCACTCTCATAATCTTTTTATTGTAGTTAGATGATGCCCTTTTTAAAGTAACAGTCACTTCCTAGTCCTATCATGGAGTCCTTAAATTCAAGTTACAATCGAGCCTTCCCCCTTTTAATTTTAAGTTGCTCCGTTCATCCCCGTGTTCTATTATGCCGTTATAGTTATATTTGATGATTTAAATAATGAACCGACACCCCTGAGATAAATGCTAGTCTGGGACTCGGGAGGTGGACGGGTGCAGTACAATGAATTTACGTTCCACTAACTGTTGTACTTTCTTGGTTTTCGGAGACGCCATGGTACCAGAAGTTTGTCCCACAACAGTTACTTTACTTGCCGGTAGATCTGCCGACACGAGGCTGGCGTATTAATAGCGTCATGCAAAACACTCTGTGCTCGGTTCATATTTGTGGAGTATCACCATGACCTAAGTTTGCTCCTGAAAGGTGAGGCGAGCTATGTTCTTTCGACTTTGCCCCTGGATACTCGCTCTTTCACGCACTATCTCAGTCAAGGGTACAAAAGCTCCCCTCCCACGGTTCTTGTCTCTACTAATGGTGGAGGGATGTGTTAACGCATTAACAATATCTACTTTGCCAAAATTAGAATCGTTATTAATCAGTTCTAGCCCTAATTCTTTAAAGCCTTCTCCGGCAAGTGTTCAATGGTCGGAAATTTTTGGCACACACGAAAACACACGCGCTAGTTATGGTTTGGTATGTGGTACCGGGCATTGCTTGACGAGAAGCGCTAGAATTAAAGTTTCAAATGTGTTTTTCCTTTTTTTTTTTTTTTTTGCTAGTTGCTTTACGTCGCAGCGACACAGATATGTCTTATGGCGACGATGTGACAGGAAAGGGCTAAGTGCGGGAAGGAAGCGGCCGTGGCCTTAATTAAGGTACAGCCCCAGCATTTGCCTGGTGTGAAAATGGGAAACCACGTGTTTTTCCTTTAATGAGCTGTACCGGATTTATATGTTTAACAGTGCATTGCACGTATCACAGGAGATATACCCTATCTGCTGACTGTCTGCAGTAACTTAAAGCAGGAATTTCTTCCAAACATCATAACTACAAGCAGGAATTTCTTCCAAACATCATAACTACAAGCAGGAATTTCTTCCAAACATCAGAACTGAGCCCATCTCTCTTGATTAGTTTATATCCACTGTTGTGAATTTTGTCCATAACGCTGTCCGACGATCACCTGGCATGGTGAACTTCAGCTCAGAACTTATGGTTCAACATTTAATCATCCCTTTATACCTCCTAATTCCGGGCCTTTGCTCTTTGTAAACAAGGAATTGCTCATCTTTGGATGAGCCAGATTGCTTGCAATGTCAGTAAAGCAAGCAAGCCCATCCTCCCTCGTCAGCAAACTTCGCTTAGAACATGCCCCGTCGAGCGAATTGGAGTAAACTCGGGCATTTTAAATTACTCGCTCATCGGACTGAGCGGACATTGAGTCCGTTAACTTGATTTCAGAAGGTCAACGCTCTACTGTCTGAACTACTCAAACCCGGCGGTTTCGGAATTAGAGTTTTCATTAGAAGTGAATCAAAAATGGAATCATTCTTTAACTAGTAGATAAAGATATCATAATTCAAAAATAAGTTTCGTAACAAGTAACACCCCAGTATAGCAAGGAAATTCTGTGTTTTGTGGGACGGAAACCTGTAATTATCAGTGTGTTTATTTTATTTTTATAGCTCCAAGTCCCCTGATGTCCTCTAAATCCCATACCATGTGTGTTCTTGAGCCCAGAGTGGTATTTCTCGGCATCTCACCTGTTCCCAATTCCGTCAATCAGTCAGCCACCGTACTGAGCAAGAACAGCTGTAAATGACGGACGTCCGAAATGAGAGTTTCCAATTGCAGCTGGTTCTATGGTAGAAATGTGGACAGCTTTAATATAATCAATGCCCCGTTAATGTCGACAAATTGCCATTCACTGCGGTTTCATATTTTCAATTAAAGCTGCTACGTGAAACTAATTAATGGATGTGAACGTACACGCTAGGTGAGGAACACAAATGAGATTATCATCATTAGGAAAACGAGCAGGAATTTCTATCGCGAATTTCCACATTTTTCATTCTAATATTGAGCGATTTTTTAAAAAGTGATTTGTGTTTCACTGGACACATCGTTTTAATGAGCGGATTGAAAATTCTAAGCGATGGCTTTTTGTTAAAATTAGGCCAGTCCAGTGGCATGCGACTTGCCTTATTATTATTATTATTATTATTATTATTATTATTATTATTATTATTATTATTATTATTATTATTATTATTATTGGATCACGCAGTGATATTGTGATTTGCTTTTCTGATCTTCCATATGACTCATTTTTCTCCGTGGGCTCTCTTCCTTTCTTCTGTCCACTCGGTTCCTCATCTTTGTACTTCATTCTCTGGCTGTACTGCCCATCTGTTTACTTCTTTACGGAACAGATTTCTGTCTAATATTTCAGATATATATCTCTGGGCCTTCTGCAGGTCATGTTTGACTTCTTGGATCCATGGTAGACTTCAGTTTTTCTCTGTATGCTATGATCTTTTGTGTAAGCCTTGTTGTTGGGAGTCTGATCATAGACATAAAATTTCGATCTTCATTTCCTAATATCTGCTGCCAGGTTGGACAGTTCCTCCGTTGCTTTACGGAATTTCAATCTGTATGCATTTGCAGTTGTTTCTGGACCAAGAATTTTCCTCGTGATATTTCGTTCTCCCTTCAGAATGTTCCCTAGATCCCCTTTTCTATTGAGTACGAGCGTTTGGCTCGCGTGTAGAACTTCAGGTTTGATCACAGTATTATAGTGCCTGATCTTTGTGTGTGTGTGTGTGTGTGTGTGTGTGTGTGTGTGTGTGTGTGTGTGTGTGTGTGTGTGTGTGGACAAGCATTTTTTGTTGTAAATGTCGCAAATTTTCCAGTACGCTCTCTTGAATTTCCGTAGGCGAACTTCCTGTGCTTCCTTTTCTAATCCTGTTTGTTCTACAATTTCACAAAGGTATTTGAAGAGTGGAACCCGTTTTATCTGTCCGTATTTTGTGTTTAGTTTCTGAACGTTGAATATAATACAAATGAACTTAGTCTTCTCAAATTAAATTTTGTAACCCAAAGTTTTCAGCACCTTTCTTGTTTTTGACTTTTTAAAATCTCGATATGTAGAGGCGAATATTCTCACTACAGAGATGCCAGCATAGATAGATAGATAGATTTATTTTACCTAGCAAATATAGGGGCACTTGTCCCAGTCGTACACCTGTAAATACACAAGTAACATGAATTGTGTGTGAACCTATTCCTATCCTAGTCTACTAAACTAACCGGCCTATCATCCTTCTTCTTCTTCTTCTTCTTCTTACGCTTACGATTTTCCCCACACCTGTGGGGTCGCGGGCGCGAACTGTGTTGCACGTGTGGATTTGGCCCTGTTTTACGGCCGGATGCCCTGCCTGGCGCCAACCTTATATGGAAGGATATAATCACTATTACGTGTTTCTGTGGTGGTTGGTAGTGTAGTGTGTTGTTTGAATATGAAGAGGAAAGTGTTGGAACGAACACAAACACCCAGTCCCCGAGCCAGAAGAATTAATCAAACACGATTAAAATCCCGCACCCGGCCGGGAATCGAACCCAGGACCCTCTGAACCGATTGCCTCAACGCTGACCATTCAGCCAATAAGTCAACCGGCCTATCATGATAATAATAATAATAATAATAATAATAATAATAATAATAATAATAATCCCTGCGTTTAATTCCAAATCTACAAACTTCAACGTTTAATGCGTTGTAATTAAAAGTCTGCGCAGGAAGGCAGGTCCCGTGTCCTGTCTGCTCCCATTGCGGGATGGGTTCGTCGTGAAGTAGCCCGCTATTTCATAGATGTGAGATCTGACGGGCTGCGAGACAGCGGGTTAGTACAGGAAACACGACGGGATGTACGAGCAGGACATTTTTTCCACGTTTTTTATTTATTCACCTTTCCAAAATTACAAATCAAATTTCAATCAATTAGAAAGAAAGACTTACATGACAGTTTGAAGAAATGTAGTGAGCTGAAAACCATAAGCACACCCGTATAATTTTATAAGAGTGTTGAGACTAATAGGGAACACAAACTTCACTTTATAATTTAAAGAAAGAAAGAAATAAATACAGTAATTAGAATAATACGGTTTTTGATAAAATGCAAAGCCATCTCACTGTTGTCATTTCTTTTACATCACCGTGTAAAATACACAAAATAAAAAACATTTTAAAAAGAAATAAATGTTTTGCAAATTTCTTTATACTGCGTTTTTTACCATTTCCGAAAAGCAGTCTTGATTGAGCTGATAAAGTCCACCAACGTCCATCCACTCTTACGGTATAATGTCAAATTCTAATGCACTGCCGCCGCTATCAACCAAGTTACAGCATTCACTTTTGATTTTTCCGCCAGTTGAAATTCTTCAATCATTAACTGCTCAGTCGATAAAGAAGACCTTATATTTTTCGCACTGTATTGACAGTCTATATCCAGACAGATCGCGCTTCTCGACAAGATGTAAGTCGGTGCTATAGAAGCAGTCTCTTGGTCCGTAATAATATTGCTTAGTGCCAGCTTCTGTGCATGTGAGGTACTGTGGGTCGGATCGATCCATCCATCCATCCATCCATCCATCCATCCATCCATCCATCCATCCATCCATCCATCCATCCATCCATCCATCCATCCATCCATCCATCCATCCATCCATCCATCCATCCATCCATCCATCCATCCATCCATCCATCCATCCATCCATCCATCCATCCATCCATCCATCCATCCATCCATCCATCCATCCATCCATCCATCCATCCATCCATCCATCCATCCATCCATCCATCCATCCATCCATCCATCCATCCATCCATCCATCCATCCATCCATCCATCCATCCATCCATCCATCCATCCATCCATCCATCCATCCATCCATCCATCCATCCATCCATCCATCCATCCATCCATCCATCCATCCATCCATCCATCCATCCATCCATCCATCCATCCATCCATCCATCCATCCATCCATCCATCCATCCATCCATCCATCCATCCATCCATCCATCCATCCATCCATCCATCCATCCATCCATCCATCCATCCATCCATCCATCCATCCATCCATCCATCCATCCATCCATCCATCCATCCATCCATCCATCCATCCATCCATCCATCCATCCATCCATCCATCCATCCATCCATCCATCCATCCATCCATCCATCCATCCATCCATCCATCCATCCATCCATCCATCCATCCATCCATCCATCCATCCATCCATCCATCCATCCATCCATCCATCCATCCATCCATCCATCCATCCATCCATCCATCCATCCATCCATCCATCCATCCATCCATCCATCCATCCATCCATCCATCCATCCATCCATCCATCCATCCATCCATCCATCCATCCATCCATCCATCCATCCATCCATCCATCCATCCATCCATCCATCCATCCATCCATCCATCCATCCATCCATCCATCCATCCATCCATCCATCCATCCATCCATCCATCCATCCATCCATCCATCCATCCATCCATCCATCCATCCATCCATCCATCCATCCATCCATCCATCCATCCATCCATCCATCCATCCATCCATCCATCCATCCATCCATCCATCCATCCATCCATCCATCCATCCATCCATCCATCCATCCATCCATCCATCCATCCATCCATCCATCCATCCATCCATCCATCCATCCATCCATCCATCCATCCATCCATCCATCCATCCATCCATCCATCCATCCATCCATCCATCCATCCATCCATCCATCCATCCATCCATCCATCCATCCATCCATCCATCCATCCATCCATCCATCCATCCATCCATCCATCCATCCATCCATCCATCCATCCATCCATCCATCCATCCATCCATCCATCCATCCATCCATCCATCCATCCATCCATCCATCCATCCATCCATCCATCCATCCATCCATCCATCCATCCATCCATCCATCCATCCATCCATCCATCCATCCATCCATCCATCCATCCATCCATCCATCCATCCATCCATCCATCCATCCATCCATCCATCCATCCATCCATCCATCCATCCATCCATCCATCCATCCATCCATCCATCCATCCATCCATCCATCCATCCATCCATCCATCCATCCATCCATCCATCCATCCATCCATCCATCCATCCATCCATCCATCCATCCATCCATCCATCCATCCATCCATCCATCCATCCATCCATCCATCCATCCATCCATCCATCCATCCATCCATCCATCCATCCATCCATCCATCCATCCATCCATCCATCCATCCATCCATCCATCCATCCATCCATCCATCCATCCATCCATCCATCCATCCATCCATCCATCCATCCATCCATCCATCCATCCATCCATCCATCCATCCATCCATCCATCCATCCATCCATCCATCCATCCATCCATCCATCCATCCATCCATCCATCCATCCATCCATCCATCCATCCATCCATCGTCCTCACGCTTTGAATTCTGGTCAGTGGAGGATTTTGGACTTTTAATTTGTCATCTCATTTCGTACCATTAGGGGCCGATGACCTCGACGTTAGGCCCCATTAAACATCAATCAATCAATCAATCAATCAATCAATAGGCCTGTCTGTTTTCAAACAACCTTCAGTCGAAACATTAAACATACGTGGGTCCCCCGCTAAAGTTAATACAGAAACACGTGTACAAGAAAATGAGCCCCTTCCCTCGGTAACACCTTGGTCGTCCCCGTGTGAAGCTGCACAGATCTCTCCTCCCATCAAAACAATACCTGCCTGCCCGTTGTGGCTGTATTTTAATTAATTTCACGATGGCTTCCTTGCCAATCGTAGCCCTTTCCTATCCTGCGTCGCCGGAAACCTTTAATGTGTTAGCGCGACGTTAAGCAACTAGCAAAAAAAAAATAATAATAATAAAAAGAGAGAGAATGTAACTCATCTAACCGGGTGTGTAGATTCAATTTGAAGACTGTGAAGATATTTAATCATCACCTCTGTGAACTTGAGTGTATAATTCACTTCTTATAACATGGGTTTCCAAGGTGTGCAGCTACAATAAAAGAACTGGGGACAGAATTCAATCCCTCAAGCAAGGTATCTACTGCCATTCCATTAATTTTACGTAAATTATTTCAATTTTCTCGAAGTACTCTTTCCTACAAGGAACGTATTTTCGGCTTCAGTACACGGAAGAGAGCTTTTTATTCTCCTGTACCTAATTACGAGTGTACTCTGTTGCAATCAAGCTATTCTCATGTAAATCGCCTGCTAACATCTGCACTACATTTTCAAGAATTTGTCGGGCTGAGTGGCTCAGACGGTTGAGGCGCTGGCTTTCTGACCCCAACTTGGCAGGTTCGATCCTGGCTCAGTCCGATGGTATTTCAAGGTGCTCAAATACGTCAGCCTCGTGTCGGTAGATTTACCGACGCCTAAAAGAACTCCTGCGGGCCAAAATTTCGGCAACTCGGTATCTGCGAAAACCGTCAAAGTAGTTAGTGAAACGTAAAAATAACATTCTTTCGAGAATCTGTAAGGCAATTACCTACAATTTCACCCGGACTCAAAATATGGCACTTTAAAGTCGTCGTTGCCCTGCTGAGAGAAGTTCACAAGCCGTATTTTTGCCAGTCTCTTACCAAGAGGCCATAAGTTCGATTCCTATTTATTCCAAGGTTTTAATCCTGGAGTGAGGGCTGGAACAGGATTATGAGTTTAATTGTGGAGCTGTATGTTACGAGAGGTAACGAACAAGCCCGTGCAATACAACCGAGGATGCCATCACACAGACCACGTGGATTACAACATCTGCAGGCCGAGGCCCTTCATAATCTGTACGTGCCTCGGGTTTGTTTGTTATTAAAGAAAATCGTTAGATCGCAATTAGCAAAATGTTTCGTAAAGATTACTTAAATAACTGAGAAATTAAAATGAAGGCTCACAAATTGTGAGAGATTGTTCCTCTCTGCAGCTTGGAGTTTTACATGGCTATTGATAACGTGATCACAGCCATAGGGCATCCAGTTTGAAATATCCCAACTATAGGGAAGGTCTCCTCATTTCAAGAAAAACCCACATGCATTTGCCGGGATATCAACTATGTCCACCTTGGTGAGAAGGCAGTGGTAATGCCACTGTCCTATCACACTCCAGATCAAAAATGTCACAAAAATCAACAAATGTCTTACGATAGGCTGGGAACATCGTACTATAGACCTACAGGGTGTAGGAAAAATAACGTGATAATAATAATAATAATAAAGAACAAGAAGAATGGTCTCAGAAGAAGCCCTCGTGCAGGTCTTTCAAGTTGACGCCCATGGGCGTCCTGAACTTCTGCAGGGATGGAGGCCCTACCTATGAGTAAATGTAATGCTGAAGGCGGCACACGTAGCCAGTCCCCGAGCCAGAACAATTAGACTCCAACCCGGGATCACATGCACCAAAGGCCAGCATGTTAGCCACGGAGGTGGACCTCACTAGTAGCAATAAAATGGACAATTAAAATGATTGGAACTAACGCTATATTTTATTTATTTCATTTTAATTTTTGCTTGTATTTTACCGTCACATTAACTCAGATAGATGTTCGGCACCGATGGGTTAAGAAAGCGATCGTGGCCTTAATTCAAGTACAGCCTGTTTGCTTGGTGTATAACTTGGAAGCCACGGAAAACTATGTTCATCGCTGCTAATGGTGAGGCTCGAATCTACCATCTCCCGATGCAAGCTAACCCTATGCAGCCTGTACCGCGCAGCCAGCTCGCTCACAATTCACACTTCAATTTACAATTTGCATCCAGAGTCAACTGCGGATAAAGTAATATAATGCAATTTTGCAACCATATTTATCAGGTGATCTCCGCAGTCGTTCTGCTTGATCTCAGGTGGAATTTTAAATTTCGAAGGACGGTGTGAGCGAAGGGAGGACTGCATCCGTGCAGAAACTCACGTCTGGTTTTGGGCGCATTATAACCGTTAATGACCACTAGGCACCAAAGTAGTGGGTTTCGCAAGATAACTATGGTTTTAGATGGCGTGGGGTGGGGGCTCCTTCCTAGGCAATTAGGTTTCAGACCTCGTCTATGTTACTTGCCACATTTGAACCAGTACCAGTTCGAGCAGTTCATGCGACAGAATAGCCTATCAGTTCTCCACTAAGTGAGCGATAAGATGGAATTAAGGTTACTCTGTCCACCGTCTTATATTTTGTTTGTTTTTCTCTTTCCACTCTTGTTTACTCTTGTTGTAACAACTTATTACAAGCTTATGAAGACAATCTGTTTTGTCACTTGAGCCTTTTAAGGATGAACTTACACTGCTATTGATGTTCTAATAAAGTACAGATTCTGTAAGAAAGTCGGGCGAAACTACCTTTACATCGATCTGTTTTCTAACACACTGCCCTACGGGAGTGAAAGCTGGGTGGACTCTGTATATTTTATAATTTGGAAATGATAGATATGAAGGTAACGTGAATTATTACTGGTACAATCAGGTGGGGACAATGGCACGAGGGCATTCAGAATGAGCAGATAATAGCTAAGTTATGAATGAACTCTAAGTATTAAGTTGTGCTTTGGTGGAAGGGTCGTGTGAGATGGATCGAGGTGGATAGGTTACTTAGGAGAATAACCGACGCGACCATAGAGGGTAAGAGAAGCAGAGGGAGACCAAGACTGGGATGGTTAGATTCAGTTTTCAATGATTTACAGATGATAGGTGTAGAAATAAACGAGACCTCAGGACTAATTGCAAATAAGTTCTTGGAGGCCCTTGATTAATTCTCAGTGGCTTGCAGACCAAGCGATGAAAGACTTAAGTCTATAATGAAGATAAAGTACAGATAATTGTCGGGTATCCAGTGCTTATTCTCTATTCTAACCTTTCTTATCATACAAATCGTCGTTTAAAGGTCCCATCTATAGCCTTTTCTGTGTCCTAAATAATTATAATTTGTACCGAGTATGGTGAGTTAAATCGATGTGGAATTCAAAAAGGAATGAAAATAGGAATCATCGGGCGAGTTGGCCGTGCGGTAAGGGGCACGCAGCAGTGAGCTTGCATACGGGAGATAGTGTGTTCGAACCCCACTGTCAGCAGCCCTGAAGATGGTTTTCCGCGGTTTCCCATTTTCACACCAGGCAACTGCTGGGGCTGTACCTTAATTAAGGCCATGGCCTCTTTCTTCCCACTCCTAGCACTTTCCCATCCCATTGTTACCAGAAGACCTATCTGTGTCTATGCGACGCAAAGGAAATCGTTAAAAAATTGTTAATGAAAGTTCGTAGCCTGTTTCCAGTCATTCGAC
Organism: Anabrus simplex; assembly: GCF_040414725.1. Classification (NCBI taxonomy): domain Eukaryota; kingdom Metazoa; phylum Arthropoda; class Insecta; order Orthoptera; family Tettigoniidae; genus Anabrus; species Anabrus simplex. The sequence continues at coordinate 710,199,767 of NC_090266.1, forward strand.
CAGGTCCGGAATGGAATTAATGAAGCCCCATCTAGCGGCGAGAACAGGAATTGTGCCGGGTGCCGAAGCCTGCCCCACTCCTCTGGGACAATGATTAATGATTGACAGATTAAATGAAATAATATTGGAGTGCGTTGCTGAAATTAAAGGCGACAGGGAAAACCGGAGTACCCGCAGAATAATCTGCCCTGCCTCCGCTTTATCCAGCACAAATCTCACATGGAGTGACGTCGGAACCCAGCGGCGAGAGGCTGACACACTGTCACGTGAACCACTGAGGCTATTCAAAGAGGAATATGTCTTCGTTGCCGGGACAAAACCTCCTATGTGATAATATTTTTAGAGATATACTGACCCGCAGCACATACATTATGAAGAGCGAGAATGCCTTCACAATATTCACACAATATTGCACCTTAGATGGCAGAACCTTACCAGCCAAAGTTCTGAGCTAAAATATTTCACATAGGAGATTTTGTCCCGGCAGCGACGATGTTCTGAAAATGATGTACGTTATGTCTTTCTTTCCCATGCGTGCTATTTATTCCATTTCCCATGCTATTTTGTGTTTTTATTTCACTGCCTTGATCTCTTCGGTAGGACTAGCTAGTTAAAACAGTTCGAGATCCCAAGTTCCACCAAGGCACTGGTAGTGACTATGCTGGGTGTGGTTTACCCCTCGTTTGTAACATTTAAATGCGAATGAACGCTAGGATGATTCTATTTGAGGACTCAGAATGTCTCCCCAGCAGCAGCTTCTCAATATCAACAAGTTCACATATTTATAAAGGTATAACACAAACAGAGATCTTCCGAAGAGAGACCGCCAGCGTTTGTTTTCGTCTGTGCTTGGTAGAACGCTCCAAGCACAGTCACTGATGGTGGAGGCAATAATTTTAATAATAATAATAATAATAATAATAATAATAATAATAATAATAACAAATGGAAGTAATGGAAATGAAAATCACCGGGCGAGTTGGCCACTAACTACTTTTTTACGGTTTACGGAGACGAAGAGGTGCCGGAATTTTGTGCCGCAGGAGTTCTTTTATGTGCCAGTAAATTTACCGACACAGAGCTGACGTATTTGTGCACCTTCAAACACCATCGGACTGAGCCAGGATCGAACCTGCCAACTTGGGCTCAGAAAGCCAGAGCCTTAACCGTCTGAGCCGCTCAGCCCGGCCGGTGGTAGTAATAGTAGGAGGAGGAAGAGGAGGAGAATTCCTACCTAAAGGTCTATAATTCAATTCCTGGCTCGTCCAAAAATGTGAATCTCTGAGTTTGGAACAGGTATCACTCTGCAACCCAGGAGCTGTTGATATAAGGGAAAGTGTGAACGGTCGAGAAAGTCGAGCGATAAGTTTGAGATACCGGCACGCTGACCACGTGACATATCTGCAGGCAATTTGGCTGGGAGCAGTTATCTTTGTAGACCAACAGTCCTTAATGGTTTATTTGAACCACGGGATGACGGTGATAGTGGTGGTAGTTTAATTTTAGGGACTTAGTGCAACGCTGGTCATAAGTCTCGTGGGAACGAGTGTATCGGCACAGTTGATAACCTGCACTATTTTAAGGTCTAAAAAATTTAGTGTAATTTTAAATTATGTGGCAAAATGAAGTGAAGAGTGGCTTAGCTTCCACTGCGATTTCTGATACTGATGTCTGAAACCACCCTAAATTTTGTTAATTGGTAAATTCGTGGTCAAATCTCGCAAAGCTCTTTCATAGGAGATAAAGGAAAACAATAATAGCAGGACTCAAGAGGTATTCGAAACGAAAGCGAGAATCCAAAATGAACTAGTCATAAGCGCTCCCTAGTGAGCTTAAATCACTAATAATAATAATAGGGTCTAGAATTCAGACAGATCTCTCGGATTTCAAATAACTGGTTTTGTATTTGAATGACCAGAGAGATAACTACAAGCACGTGGGCCTCACAGTTCCGCAGAACGACCGAGTGCACCAGTTGGTGCAGGCGTACTGCGGGGCGAGACAAACACACTGGCTGCTCTCGGCATGGCTGAGTTTGGACTTAACACAACGAAAATATGCTTACATAGCTAACACTACTGTATGTAGCACTCAAAGAGGGATGGGTTTACCCGCCGGGTAGCAGCCCTGACTCTTCCCAAGGCTGTGATCCTGCAATCCGGTCAGGGAGTGGCAACATCCAACACTCCTCCGGATCTACCTTCAACTCTTCTTGTGTAGTGCTAATTCTATTTCCGGTTTTCTTAGCCGGTTTGTCGGCATTTGCTGTCTTTCTTCAACGCAAGGACTCGAAATTCGGGTATTCAGACGGTGATGATTCCTAGCCAGCCCAATTACGAAGATGAATACCATTTAACGTTTTCTCCCAAAGACAACTTGCAGGCAGTATATTTAAAAAATAAATCTCATATGCACCGAGTTGCGATACATTGCAAAAATAAATTCAGCGACATGGTAAGGAAGTTAGTATGTTTCTCGCCAAAAAATACAGTACGAGTAAATTCACATTAGTTAGAAAACAGCTGTACTCACAGTTCCATGATGAGGTACACCTTGTGCTTGTCTTCAAAGGTTTCCAGGAGTTGCACAATATTTGGATGTTTTAACCTGCAACAATCAAGAACACGAGTTAAATTAGAGGAAATAAACTAAATACAAAGAACATTGGGAGAATGAGGAACGATGTCACCTTGGGACAATTAATAAAACAGAATGCTTGTTAACAATTTTGTACATTTTTTTGAACAAAAAGATCATCTGCGGGTTAAAAACTTTTGTAGATTAACTCGATTAACCCAACCACTCATCAACTTAATAATTAAATTGAAGCTATGAATCGAGATTTAACAACAATTTTTCAACAAGACCACGTAGTTCAGTGACTTTAGAAAGAGCTCAGATTGTGGAGAAAAAAAGGTCAAAATACCATAGTCGTACGCTGAAAGAGGCAAGCGGAAAATATCGTATCTGATCTCTGAGCTCCGGATGTCCCGGTATTAGTTTAGTAGGATGCTAACATTGGCGATACTAATATTTAAATACTTACTTCCAAAATAAGTTAATTCGCGTTCACTGATATGGATATTTTTGCTAGTGGTTTTACGTCGAATTTACACTTGGTAGTTTTTCGGCGACGCAAGGAAGTGATAGGATTGGGATGGTAATGGTTGTGGCCTTAACTGAGGTACAGCCTCAGCATTTGCCTGATATGAAAATAGGGAAACCAGGAAAAACCATCTTCAGGGCTGCCGACATTGGAATTCGAACCTACCATCTCCCAAATGTACGCTCACAGCTACGCGACCAAAACCGCATGGCTAACTCACTCGGTAATAGGGATTTTAAAATGTTAAATAAATTAATATTATTTATAGTATATTGGACGCATATATTAGCCTTAGCACTTGAGGTGGAGTGGTCGATGTAGGACGGGCAAGGAGGCCCCTATTGTCAACACACAATCAGGTTCAACTTGCATCAGTATAACTCCACCTCCTAATCACGATATCTATTATAATGTGGCATCACCACAACACTGTTTTATGTACAATATGCACATAATTTTATTTGCATAGCCACTTACGGAGTTTTATAATTCGTTGCTTTGAACAACAGTTTTAACATACGATTTTAATTGGACTTCATGCTTCATATCATGTTCACACCGCATCATTTTAACATTGAAGATTGACAAGACGCTATCACGCCGCGTCACAGTATACAAAGACTTTGCAATTACTTATTTTAATGTGTCCTCGCCTTATTTTTAATGTTATGTATTTGTATTTGTGACTGAAGATGTCCTATAAGAGGACGAAACATGTTTCACGAGTGTAATTTAATGTAGTCTTTGTAATAAAGACAATTACAGTATTGTAAAGGTGGAATTATAAAATCTAAATTTTCACAAGTTGAGTTATTGGTTTCAAACAATTTATTTGAGGGGCCCAGTTTTGTTTCTTATAGGCGGACCCATATCATATTCGTTGCACTATTGATTTCATCCACCTGTAAGCGATCCCTTGCGACACAGACAGGTCTCATGCTGACGATGGGATAGGAAAGGACCAGGAGTGGAAATGAAGTAGCTGTGGCGTTAATTAAGGTATAGCACCAGCATTTGCCTGGTGTGAAAATGGGAAACCACGGAAAAACCATCTTCAGGGCTGCCGACAGTGGGATTCGAACCCACTATCTCCCGGAGCAAGCTCACAGCCGCGCGCCTCTAACCGTACGGCTAACTCGCCCGGTCTATAAATCTTAATGTCCCCATATAATGTATTAAAAATTATTCCACCAGGCGAGTTGGCCGTGCGCGTTGAGGCGCGTGGCTGTGAGCTTGCATCCGGGAGATAGTAGTTTCGAATCCCACTATCGGCAGCCCTGAAGATGGTTTTCCGTGGTTTCCCATTTTCACACCAGGTAAATGCTGGGGCTGTACCTTAATTAAGGCCACAGCCGCTTCCTTCCAACTCCTAGGCCTTTCCTATCCCATCATCGCCATAAGACCCATCTGTGTCGGTGCGACGTAAAGCCCCTAGCAAAAAAGTATTCCTTACCAGGCGAGTTGGTCGTGCGGTTAGGAGCGCGAAGTTGTGAGCATGCATTCGAAAAATAGTGGGTTCGAACCCCTCTGTCGGCAGCTCTGAAGATGGTTTTCCGCGGTTTCCCATTTTCACACCAGGCAAATGCTGGTGCTGTACCTTAATTAACGCCACAGCTACTTCATTTCCACTCCTGGTCCTTTCCTATCCCATCGTCAGCATAAGACCTGTCTGTGTCGGTGCGACGTAAAGCCACTTGCAAATTTAAAAAAAGTATTCCAATGAGCCGGACGTTCCGTTTGTTGAAGCAAGTTTTGCATAACGTGTGTCGAAAATAATTGAGACTGGATTTATTACATCCCAATGGACACGCTATTACGCGTAGTAAGTTGAAAAAAGAAAGATTTAATGACGTTCTACAATTCGTGCCCCCATTTACCATGTCTATTATCACAACTTGAAAACATCTGCACTGCGGTTTGCAGACACCATTCCTGTAAATGATGATGCTGATGGAGATTAATGCCATATATATGTTGTGAACTGTTTGAACACAGTTTGTATTGCAGTAACGGCGTATTCCACATGCTTCGCTTGTTTCGGGCAAGTGCGCCGAAACAAGAGTGGCCTAACCCACAACAAAACGGCCAATAAACCACTATTAATATTGACTACACGTATGCCCGACCACCTTACACAATACCACATTACCAAATCCAAGTACAATAGTATGCAAGATTCATACGTGTGTATTTAGTTTAACCCTCAAACACACGCGTATGGGGTGGAATCCACCCCAGGTCATTTTATTTCCTAGTGAAATGTACAAATAACTTTCCTGTGCTCACCCCGCTCTTGTACCTTTCTAGCTGGATCCCCGCAGAGAGAGTCATTCTTACATAATCTATCTTAAAATATCAAATTAATACAGTAATTCATATTTTACAATACAAGGATATGTGGGGTGGAAAGCACCCCCACGCGTGTGTCTGCGTCCTAAGATCTGGCGCGTGTGCTTGAGGGTTAAGTGTATATTTACTGTTCATATTTTGTATTCCAGTGTATTTGTAGCTGGCTGTTTGGTCTGGTACCTAAAGCCAATAAAGAAAAAACATACCACATTATTTATACAACAGTCACGTCTGCGTGCCTCAAATACTACCTTACACGCCAGTTTTTCAAACGCCCATATCTTCCGGTTGCCATTCCCACAAACCAGAGTAGTGATAGTTAGGCCACTATTGATTGGGCTAATAGACTAATTTAAGTGTAGTATTCTGCGTACCATGCAACAAAACTGAGCCTATCTGAGCTAGAGATCTTTAGAATTTCAAATGCAACAATCAGGGCAGATCCATGTGATGCGGATCTAAAGTGAGTACACCTGTTGTTATATCACTGCGATATTTCAGTATTTCATTCGGAATTACCTTCAATCCAAACTGCTGGGACAGGAATTTCTGAACATTTCCTTCCCTTCCTATACTACCGAGGTGCCTAGATGGAGAAAAATATTTAAGTTACAGAAATTACTAGACATATTTTAAAGGTTACAAAATGATAGTCACCTCAAGATCAAGTTGAGAGAAAATACAAGAGTGTACCTCACTCTCTATTCCCTGATTTCGGTTAAGTTCTTTCCACTTGTTTGAAATTTATATTTAAAGTTTGGAATTAACATTTGAGAAAATAAAAAGTTACATTACAAAAGATTTGAAACCTTCCTTTGGAGCTAGCTTTCAAATACTATCACACAGTTAAGCTGAAATTGCCATTACCTTGAACTGGCGGACCTCCCGAAGATGGACGAGGGAGTCTTTCCCCCTACCTCCCTTACGTACACACTCTACAGTGGAGCGATCACTAAGACAACATGGCTCTCACCAGCCCTCAGCTTTTATAGCGGAGAGGAAAGTTCCAGAAAACTCTGGGCCAAGGCCCTGACACACCCCCAATTCTTATTGGTTAATTTAATAAATTTCAGAAAGTATTGATTGGTAGATAAATAAATGTACAAAATTAGTCATTGGCCAACGTCTTAACTTGGCGGGAAGAGATAGATGTGTTAATTTTTGAACATCAAAAACGAACACTAAATATTCCAGTTTAGGAAACATTACACACAAAATTTATCTTGAATTTTAATAGTTCATCTTCACCCCAGAGGGCACGACATAAGTTGATAGTAGCGACATCTGTTGAGAAATGATCACACTATTTCCGAAATGAGTTTCAGATTTCCTGATCTAGATGGCCGCCTACAAGGCGCTAGTTTTAAATTCTCGGGGCAGGTGTACCTCCAGTACAAGTATTATTATTATTATTATTATTATTATTATTATTATTGATATTTGTGTTCATCCTTATATGATACAATTGTTTGTTCACATTTTAATTATTTTTTCTAACAAAGAAAATATTCTGAAGAAGATATTCCATTTCTACACATTTGTTATTTTGCCTTCCCCATCCAATCCTGAAGCCCTCCGTTTCATATACCCCTGTAACAGAAATGCGTAAAAGAGAGACGACTACAAACATGGTAATCATCTACGAGTACATACACCTTTCATAAAATAATATACTGGCGAGAAAAGGGAGAGAAAATTAGAGTTATTGAATGCCATATTTTTTCATGAAGTGACTACTTCATGTAGGGTGTCAAAGTATGTAAACAAGCAGTATATAGACTCCCATTGGCCAGTATCGGGAGATAATGGGTTCGAGCCCCACTGTCGGCAGCGCTGAAGATGGTTTTCCGTGGTTTCCCATTTTCACACCAGGCAAATGCCGGGGCTGTATCTTAATTAAGGCCACGGCCGCTTCCTTCCAAGTCCTAGGCCTTTCCTATCCCATCGTCGCCGTAAGGCATCTGTGTCGGTGAGACGTAAAGCAAATAGCAAAATAGACTCCCATTGGTTCCTAATAAACTAACAAAAAATTACAATTAGCGATCAGTAATGGGGAGTAGAGCTACCCTACCTGGACGTAGCGGGTGTTTACGTACTCTCAGTGGCCAATGCGAGAGAGATTAGTGTATATAAAAGATCTGGGGTTGGAATTTCTGAGCATGAGTATTATTTTATTATAAATATTAAATATATATATATATAGATATATTTATTGCTAGTTGCTTTACGTCGCACCGACACATATAGGTCTTATGGCGACGATGGGACAGGGAAGGGCTAGGAGTGGTAAGGAAGCGGCCGTGGCCTTAATTAAAGTACAGCCCCAGCATTTGCATTTGCCTGTGGGGTTCGAACCTACTATCTCCCGAATACTGGATACTGACCGCACTTAAGCGACTGCAGCTATCGAGCTCGGTAAAATATTAAATAATGAACTCGAATATTACACAGTCCTCAGTAAGAGTTGATTAGAGCTCTCGGCGATCAGTGTTTTTTCTTTTGACAGGCTATTAGCTTTTAAATTTCGGGTGATGGTACGTACGCCCTTAAAATCAGTCCATTTACAGTACAGTAACATATTCATTGATGGGGCCGACATGCTCTTCATTGTGGTCAACCATTAAGGATGATCAGATGTGTAAACACCGGGCGAGTTGGCCGTGCGATTAGGGGTGCGCAGTTGTCACCGTAAGACCTATCTGTGTTGGTGTGACGCTAAATAAATAAATAAATAAATAAATAAATAAATAAATAAATAAATATGTAAACACTCATGAAGAATGCATCACGCCACACATATGATCGCCCTGATTGGCATACCACACTCAAGGTATTCGCTTTTGATGTAGATGTCATGAACTTTTATGATTCATGCAGATAGTCTATCACCATTCGCTGCTCGTTGTGCAAATCAAATTTTGCTTGATAACTGTGAGAGGTCTGATGCTGGCCATTTTGTGAAAAGTAAAACTTACATAGGTTATCTTCCTATTCAGAGGCAGATGCTCTTCGCCTCACGAAAGGATTATCTTCCAGGCATCCTCCTGTGGATAATGATTTCCATGAGTAGCTTATAATGAGAATGCGAAATCAACCTTGTGTGGCTCTTTCAACGAAGTCAACAACATCGTATATTCCCGACTTCAAAATGGGATGGCTTCTTCGTAACCGTTCATCACGACGCCACAAGCATCGTATTTGTAAGCAAGAACATAAATTCATTTCAAAAGATAGCATCAGATAGATCCATATATTGGAGAACCGAGCACAGATTGCAGAGACTTCGTTTTAATCAAAAACACGCTGCACAACCTCAGAACTAATTTGCTTTGAAGAGAGGGGAATAATATCGTGTGAATTACGAAGTTACGGCTAGATGTACATCTGACACCCTGAGTGTAAGCATGAAATATAGGGCAGTTGTTGGGTTTCCCGGTGAGTGGATTCCAGTATGAATGCAGTCAGGTAGTGCTGCGTTGTTAGACGGGCAATATCCAACAGTACGACATCAGAAAGTTAGACAATGAATAGTTTCGGCTTTGTCCATGAACGGATTGCTCATGTTTATTCCCAACGAAAGCAGGATGGCATGTCCCCAAAATCTAAGATGTACCGTATTTGGGAGCAACGTCAAGTGCTTTTGTAGTCTAAATATCAGGCTGAACATTCCAGTATTTGTAAGAAAATCGAAGAAGTCAAGGGTGAAGTGCAGCGAAAACAGCCACCCGTCAATACACTGCACTACAGGGCTGTGAAGAATTCTTTTACGTGCCGGTAAATCTACCACGTGGGAATCAAATACGTATTGGTAGACTTAACGACACGTAAAAGAACTCCCGCGGGACAACATTCCGGTACCTCGGCATCAACGAAAACCGTAGAAGTAGTTTGTGGGATGTAAAACCCTTATTATTATTATTATTATTATTATTATTATTATTATTATTGCTCTGAAGACAGATTAAGTAGGTCTACATTCAAGAAAGCTGATAAGCCTACACGGGCATGAAATCAATGTCTCAGAGAGGTGGTGTTATTTGAACGACCTTCTCAGGTACACAATTTTTATTGTGTAATTTTAATATCTGAAACATAACTTTTCACAAGGTAAGGAAGAAGTTTTCTCAGTCAAGGAATCTTAATTTTATGGCACTACTCTAATCCTCCATCTTTCTAAAACGAAGGAATTTTAAAATGTGGGTCAAGTCATCTAGAGAGAAAACATGGACATTCTGAGGCCCATGGGGAAGTGGAAGTTTCCACAGTTCGAAGCCTCGGCACTGAACAGGAAACAGTGGTTACAGTAGCCGTATGGCAGGCTAATTTAGTCCCTGATAATATGTTCGTCATTTCTAGAGTACGCGTGAGTGAATCTCAGGGTCCTGTACATCTTCAGAAGTTGAAATTATGTTCACTTCTTGACAGGAAATGGAACCTACGTCCTCCAGAATGAACCGAGTGCGCTTTTACCCTCTCGGCTATGCAGCCGCCTATATGAACTTACTATGTACCGATATTAAATTATTAAAATTCTTCCATGACATATGTAACTGAAATAATTGTTAAGATACGTTACAAACGAAAGAACGCAAGAATATGTACCTTCAAAAATCATAGAATCATGGAAACCAACAAAGCAACGGTGCAGCATTCGAATATTTGTAAATGGTAATAAACACAGAAAAGAAACTTTCAGTTAGTGGAAAATATATTCTGGATACATTCCTAGAAATCACTGGTTGATTTGAAACTATCTTGGATGCATGATGAACAGACCACACTACACCTAGTAATCTGCAGGCTTTCGGGCTGAGCAATGGTCGCTTGGAAGGCCAAAGTCCTTCGGGGTTGTTGCGCCATGAGATCTGGTTTGGGCATGATGAAAACAATAATATTTTTTTACTTTCCACTAACTACTTTTCAGAGACGCCGAGGTGCGGGAATTTTGTCCTACAGGAGTTCTTTTACATGTCAGTAAATCTACCAACATGAGGCTCACGTATTTGAGCATCTTCAAACATCACCGGATTGAGCCAGGATCGAACCTGCCAAGCTGGGGTCAGAAGGCCAGCGCCTCAACCTTCTGAGCCACTCAGCCCGGCATGAAGAAAACACTATGAACAAAGTTATTATTTTAAAAACTCATCATACTTTGGATTACGTTTATAATGAAACTCAAAGCGATAAGCTAGCCAACGTTTTCAGTGAATATTCAAGTTCCACCTCTATACGACACCACAAGTAATGATGAATATTACATTAACAGTGTAAAAATATTAGAACCGTAGTTTTTATCCTCGCAGCCCTCGGTTCGATTTAAGGCTCTTTCAGGAACTTAAGACTAGTTAGGACTGGAATAGTTGAGAAGGTAGTAAAAATTCGTCTTAGTTATCTCCAGAAGTGTTTCTTCACCGTGGATTACGATGATGATAATGATGAATGCTAATTTAAGAAGCTAAACATCGAGGCCAACGGCTTCTTTCCATGATTTCTTTACTGGAACTTCAGATGAACGCTGGAATGGTACCTTACATACTAGCCACTCCATTCCCAATCTTTCAAGTACATACACGTGCACAGACACTACCATAACACAGGTTATTATATGGACTTCACGCACTCTAAATACATAGGACTGATGATCAAGATATCCCAAGCCTCTTACACGAAGAAACAAACTAGAACAATCCTGACATCATGCAAGGCAAGCCGTAGTTTCACTCACACTGCCCTCTTTGTCACCTTGGCAGAGTTTTGTGCTCATAACATCCAATGATCTTCCTACCAGCATGGCACTACTCTAATCCTCAACATATGGTCTGAAATCTAAACAATGAATTTGTTCCCACGATGCATGCGTGACGCAGAATTGTCACAAGGAGTGTACACAAAATATATTGACGGCGAGAGAACTCTGCCGCTTCCCTGAATTACTCTACCAGTACCTATCTACGACTCATATCATGGAAGGACTATAGAAATAGAATAGAATAGAATAGAATATAACACTCCCCTCTCCAAGTTACGGATCGCTAGAAACTTAGAGAGTGACGACTACTACTACTACTACTACTACTACTACTACTACTACTACTACTGAGCGAGTTGGCCTTGCGGTTAGGGTCGCGTAGCTGTGAGCTTGCTTTCGGAAGACAGTGGGCTCGAATCCCACCGTCGGCAGCCGTGAAGATGGTTTTCCGTGGTTTCCCATTTTCACACCGGGCAAATGCTGGGGCTGTACCTTCATTAAGGCCACGGACGCTATCACCATCGAGACCCCAGTTTCTGGGAACACGAGATCGCAGGGCATCCAATATCAATTGACAAAACAAGGAAACTAGTACGTGATGACAACAGTCTGCTTTAGTGCTTCGCGAATCAAAAATCCACTCAGATAATAAGAGAATTTTCTCACTTCGAACAAAATGTAAGGAAGTACATCCGACGTAAGGGGACATTTGCTGATTAAAATTACCGTAAGTTACATAACGCTCCACACTGCCAAAACCTTGCCTGTGACAATACATTCTCGGGGTGTAAAACAACCTGCCGTTCGATCGATCGATCACTCGCCCACACTCACAATCCTCTTAGGACTGTAAACTGGTCGTGAACGGATTAAGTACTTAACGTTAGCAATGAGAGGACGTTAAGCAGAAATTCCTTAGTTCTTGGAATCAAAGAGAGGAGGAGTCTGGTTTGTTATCCAACGATCCTGATGGGGAAGCACCATACTTGAAGTCCTACTTCTAGGGACACTGTACCCGACACTTCGGACGGACGAATAGAAACATTCTCGTTAAGGTTCTTTCAGTTTATGGATTAATCGGGAGATAGTGGGTTCGAGCCCCACTGTCGGCAGCCCTGAAGATGGTTTTCCGTGGTTTCCCATTTTCACACCAGGCAAATGCCGGGGCTGTACCTTGAATAAGGCCATGGCCGCTTCCTTCTACTTCCTAGGCCTTTCCTATCCCATCGTCGCCAAAGACCTATCTGTGTCGGTGTGACGTAAAACAAATAGCAAAAGAAAAGTTTATGGATTACAACGCTAAGGTTAACTTCCCCTCAAAAATGCTTCGTATGCCACACGTGTCTGCAACATTTCTGCAACCGAACAGTTCATCTCGAAATCTGTACCATTTGAAGACTATCCTGAGAGTCTTGAGTGACTCATTCGGTCGAGCGCTGGTATTCTGAGACCAGGTTGGTGCGTTTGATCCCGGCTCAGTCCGGTGGTATTTGAAGATGCTCAAATACACAAGATTTGCCGTCACGTAGATGAACTCCTACAGGAGAAATTTCTGGCACCTCGGAGTCTCTGAAAATTGTAAATGGGGTTAGTGACACTTAAAACCAGTAACATTAAAATGACCATTCCTACAGTGTTTTTACCTTTACGTAGACTCTACAACATTACTTTTATCAATAATATACAGAGTGTTTCAGTAAATAATATACAGGGTGTTTCAGTAAATACCAAGTGGAAAAAATAAAACTGGGCCAGAAAATATTTATAAGACAGATGCGGAATCGACCCTCGTTAATGAACAGGAGAACTGCACATCACAGGAATTCTGGAAACCGTGATTTCGATGTACCAATCGGTTGTCAAATGTTAGCGCGTACGCATATCCCGCGTGCTCTGTCCCGAGTACGTCGAGGTAACATTACATGTGAGTGAGTGAGTGAGTGAGAGGAGCAGACTTATTTAGTGACAGGTTGAATGCAACATAAAATGGTGCTCGCGATCAAACAGCGTGTGTTCATTGTCGAGTGTTATGCGAAGCACGATCCGTGGAAAACCTGTGCGGAACTGTTTGCGCAGGTGTGTTTTGGTAAAACCTCCAGCGAAGTCTGCAAAGCAATGAAGACGGCGCTAAACGGGCTCTGTAGCGAATAAAAACCGTAAATATCTGAAAAGAGTTCGAATACAAGAAAATATTGTTCGAGTGAAGGAAAGTCTGGAACGAAGTTCGACGAAATCTCAACGCAGATTATCTGTGCAAGTAGGAAGTAACAGATCGTTGTGTCGAAACAAGGAGGATCTGCATCTGTATCCTTACAAATGTATTGTTAGGCATGTGTTAATGATGATGCTTGTTGTTTAAAGGGGCCTAACATCTAGGTCATCGGCCCCTAATGGTACGAAATGTAATGACAATTTAAAAGTCCAAATTCATCCACTGACCAGAATTGAAAACGTGATGACGAAGAATGAATGAGTGAATATGAATTTAAAACAATTAGTGGATCCGACCCGCAATGCCCTACTTTCCCAAAAACTATCGCAAAACAACAGTATTACTGACCAAAGGACTGCTTTTAAAGTACGATTCTGAATCGATGATGCTTGTTGTCTAAAGGGGTCCGAAATCCAGGTCATCGGCCCCTCATAATGGTACTTACCGCTAGTGAAGTAGAACCATGGCATTTGTCATGTTGCGGTACTAATCAAAAGTAGACCGAGCGAGTTGGCCGTGCGCGTAGAGGCGCGCGGCTGTGAGCTTGCATCCGGGAGATAGTAGGTTCGAGCCCCACTATCGGCAGCCCTGAAGATGGTTTTCCGTGGTTTCCCATTTTCACACCAGGCAAATGCTGGGGCTGTACCTTAATTAAGGCCACGGCCGCTTCCTTCCAACTCCTAGGCCTTTCCTATCCCATCGTCGCCATAAGACCTGTCTGTGTCGGTGCGACGTAAAGCCCCTAACAAAAAAAAATCAAAAGTAGCGTAGACTCGCGGTATTCCACACATTATGGTGCTACTCACAGGTTATGTAAAACTCACATGTAACGCACATTGCGGCGCCACATACAGGCAACGCAAACCTATGGTGTTCCTCACATAGGTGTGCTAATCACAGGGACTCTTACTATCCCGTCAAGTTCCTTACATACAGTAGTGGGTACTAATCACAGGCAACGCCCAGACCCGTGGTGTTTCTCGTAGTGTTCTACATGTAGTGGTACTAATCACGGGTACTGTAAAACCCATCCTGATTCACACTCTGTTGTTACTAATCACAAACCTATTTTGTACCTAACATAGTGGTATTACTCGCAAGTAAAGGCGACCCATGGTGTTCCCCGCGTGGTGGTACTAATTACAAGTAGGCTCATGGTTCTAATTCGATCATCCCTTGGTCGCCCCATTTCGTTGCCTCTTACGACAGGCAGGGGATACCGTGGTGTATTCATCTGCGTCCCCCACACATAGAGGGTTGTGTGTTTGGTCCGCGAGAGCTAGTTCGCACATGTCTGCCGGCAAGCTGGTTAGGACCCCCCTATACGCGCCACGTGAGAGTATCACCTCACCCCCTGCTACGCCAGCCTAGTAGGTTCGAGGGTTATGCATGTGTTGAAGTGTCCAGACGAACCTTCGCGTGTTGTCTTCTACCAGTGGTTTCTGAGTGAAGTGGAGTCAGGACTTTTGGACCCTCAGTTTTTCATTTCCTGAAGATGGTTTTCCGTGGTTTCCCATTTTCACACCAGGCAAATGCTGGGGCTGTACCTTAATTAAGGCCACGGCCGCTTCCTTCCAACTCCCAGGCCTTTCCTATCCCATCGTCGCCATAAGACCTATCTGTGTCGGTGCGACGTAAAGCCCCTAGCAAAAAAAAGTTTTTCATTTCTTCAGATGGGGCCTGTTTCAACCTGACAGGGTATGTGAACATGCGCAAATATGCATCAGAAAATCCCCGGCAGTGCCTACGTCGAAAAGCCATTGTGGCTGTTGTTCGTATCGTAACACGATTCTTTCAATAAACTGTTAATGCTAACCTGTATGTCCAGATACTGTTTAATCTATATTTGGATCAACTCACAGAAGATGAAGGAATCTATCAATATTTTCAGCAAGACAGAGCAACAGCACACACCACCTTGACCATCTTATAACGAGTTAATCAGGTGTTCGGTGAGGAGAGGTCAATCATCAGAGGGAGTGCATCAACTGGTTACCTCGATCGCCGGATGTCCTTCCCCACCCCCACCCCCCGGTGATTCTTACCCGTAGGGCAAATTGAAGGGTCAGGTGTACTCCCATAACCCTCACAAACTGGAAGAGCTAAAGCAGAACGTTGAAAACGATATTGCTGCTCTGCCTCAGGCCGAGTTGCTATGCGTGTCTCACGTTTTGATAGATCGAGCACAGCGCTGTAACGGCGTCAACGGTGGCCAGTTCTAGCATCTTCTGCCACGTTCATTAGGAAGGAACAACCCCACGTTAGTCTTATTGTAAATATTTTCTGAGCCAGTTTTATTTTTCCCACCATGTACTTCGATGGGCAGTAGATCATGTGTGCAATGTGTGTGGAATTTCAGCTACTGCATGGGTCGCGTACCCCACTTTGTAAAAAGAAATCAGGGACACAAATGACTTATATTTATTGGTGCAAAAATATTCCATAATGAGCAACAGTTCAATACAAAGGGCTTATCAATGCACAAACCTTCGTCCCTTGAAACCGTTCATAGTAAATTATAAAAAATCCCACCACTAACTTCAAAGTAATGTTCAGCTCTCTTCCAGTAGCAGGCGTAATTCTTTGGAGAAGTCTTGCACCAATTCGTCTCTTGTGTACACTTTTTCTGTGTAGACTTCGCTTTTCATCCATCTCAAAGAAAAAGGAAATAATGGAATAACATCTGGGGACCGTGGTGGCGAAATTAAACGTATCAATGAATAATCTGTGCCTCTTTAATAAATTTGTAAGGTTGTTCATATGCGTACTATACAAACAGCTGTAAACAAACACACACACACATATACAGCTAATTGGACATATGTTTATGATCTTTGAGGAAGTCCACGTTACCGTCTCCCAAAGTATTTACTATTCTTCCAGAAACACCTTATACATGAGACTGCCTAGCCGCGCGGGTAAATGTACGCCCGGTTCACCAAGAAGGGCGCGGTTTCGATTTCTCTAAGTCAGAATGTCGAGAGATTTAGAAACGTTCCTTCCACCTCTGAAGATTCACATGCTTCTCAATTCCAATCAAAGAGCAGGGCCAGCGTCATTTTTCCTTTTCTTAAGTGAAAACACACGCAATTTGTAGGCAACACTGTAACTCAATCTTTCCGCTGTTCACCACTTACGCAGCCAATCGTATGGTCACTTGAGGAGCAACCTCGATGAAGTCACTCTTCTGGTATTCTCCGGGTCACCTTTTGAACAAACTAAAACGGAAGTAACATCATTACCTTCTCGCACTCGCCTCACCCGCGTCTTCCCCTGACCTTCACCCTCATTTCCACTTTAATCTGCTTAAAAGGTGGCCCGGACAATGGTGACTTCGGTGCTGTGTGTGTTGCCAGTATCTAGTTATGTTCATGGAGCGAGAGATTAGACGAGCAGCAAGGAAAAGGTTTTTTGTGGATGTTATACTGTACACAGTAATAAATAATTTACAAGATTGTGGCCGACTGCAATCAGACTACGACTATGTTGTGAGATGGGACGGCAGACAATGGTGGTGTTACGTGCTCGAGTGACCGCCAGCCTTGTCGCAGCCCCTTCGGTATTACCTGAAAGGGGATGACTAAGCCAGCTCGGGGAACTTCCCAGCCCACCCGAGGACATGTCACGGCCCTTCCTCTATCGTTCCCTTCATCTTGTTTCTCCGTGCGATATCTGGAATATACGACGGGAAGGTTCGATTTCCAGCCGAACCGTGAATGTTCTAGTGGCCCAACATTGAGGTATAAAAACAAGGCTCTTGCAAGCGACTGTGTGTTCGTGTAATTCTGTGGACTAAGGATCGCTGTGAACCAGCGAGGAAACACGCTATCGTGAGTGCGAGGATAAATGGACCTGTGTTATGTTCGCTGTTGTGAGTATCATCCTGTTCTTGAATACTGTTGAGCTGTTTAGTTGTTCGCTGCATGTGACTGTGTGAATTACTGGACTATCTGTGGAGTCGAACCAACGAACAGGCGTCGTGCGTCGAGTGACCCGTAGCCTTGTGTTCAGATCCAGCTGCCCACACACAACTGCTGCGTGAGGTGGCTGGACTTGGTGAAAGTGAAAGTAAGGGTTAAGCGTCCGCAGGTATAACAACGGGCTGGACCCGTGCTGCGCCATAAGGAAGAGGGACTTGTGAATAGACTTGTAATTAGTAAGTATGACCATTCATAACTGGTTAGAATTGTGTATGTTTAAATGCGCGTGTGTGCTTTTATTGGGTCATAATGAAAAATTAGAGTAATGAAGCAGACGAAGTTTTATTCGTAACAGTATGATGATGAACGTCGTGCAAAGTCAGGTTGTGAGTTTCATAACGAAGAAAAGTCTTCTCAGTTTTAATTACTGCGTTGAAGTAGTGGAAGCTGCTTTTGTGGATCACTGGAAACACTTAGGTGTTGCTACTGTATCAAGAATGATCATTGGAGCAACCATATAAACGGGATTGTAAAGAAAGGTGACATCTCTCCACATAGTTATGAGGGTATTTTGGAGTTGTTGTAAGGATGTAAACGTGAGGACATAAGTCCCTGGAAAGACCATAATTAGAGTATGGTTCCAGTGTATGGGACCCTCACCATGATTATTTGATTCGAGAACTGAAAGAAATCTAAAGAAAAGCAGCTCGATTTGTTCTGGAAGATTTCAGACATTACGAAAATATTGCAAAGTTTGGGCTGGGAAGACTTGGGAGTAAGGAGACCAGCTGCTTGACTAAGTGGCATGTTACGAGCTGTCAATGGAGAGATGGTGCGGAATGACGTAAGTAGGCGTATAAGTTTAAGCGGTATTCTTACGAAGTAGGAAAGACCACCATATGAAAGTAAAGTTGGAATTCAAGAGGACAGACTGGGATAAATACTTTCTTTAATAGGAGAAGAGTTAGGTATTGGAGTACTTTTACCGAGGGGGATGCTCAATACATTTCCAAATTCTCTTAAATTATTTAAGAAAAACTAGGTAAACAAGAAATACGGAATTTGCCACCTGCCGTAAATGCAGATCAGTGGTGATTGATTGATTGATTGATTGATTGAACTACTTATAAACTTATTCCCGAGCACAACTGTACCCATAAGAGTGATCGTCTCTAACGGCCAGTTGGTCATCCTTTATCCTTCAGTTTCTTTACCCATCGCGGAAACGCCCATTAATTTTTTTAGAACTGGACGATGAAACGGTGTTAATAGTTTATGCGAGTATCAAAGTTGGACCCCCCCAAAAGACGTTTATGTAAGACCCCCTAAAATCATTATCATCCTCCTCCTCATCAAATGAGAAGGAGAACCAGAGAGGGAGAACATTGCGACTTCTATCTTTTAGGAATTTGTTTTCGGCAGAAGCTAGCCTTCTTCAGTTCTTCCTTTGTTTGCACTCTAGTTAGTTACATTAGTTTCTTTTTTCTTTTGCTGGTGGTTTAACGTCGCACTCACAATCGAAGGTTTTCGGCGACGCAAGGATGGGAAAGGGCCAGGATTGGGAAGGTAGCGGCCGTGCCCTAATTAAGGTACAACCCCAGCATATTCCTGGCGTGGTAATGGACAACCACGAAAAAGCATTCAGGGCTGCCAATTGTGGGATTGGAACCCACCATCTCCCGAATGCAAGCTCACAGTTACACGAACCTAACCTCACACCCAATTTGCTCGGTAACATTAGTTAACCTGAAAACATTAAGAAACTAAGCATTTTACGGTGGCAACATACTGCTGACAGCAGTTGAGGAGGGGCAAAATTCGGGCTCCCCGGCGTGTCTAAAAATCGTAGAAGTAGCTTGGATTAAGGTAACATGAATCACGACGTCAATAACGCCCTAATAACTAATTTTCCGTACAATTTTGAGAGATGTCGAGGACCTGGAATTTTGTTCAACAGGAGTTCTTTTACGTGCCAGTAAATCTTCAAATACCACCGATCTGAGTAGGCATCGAATTCGCCAACTTAGCCACTCAGCCTAGCTACACTGAATACTATATGGAAATTCGCAGCCTGTTTCCAGTCATTCGACCGGGTCAGGAATGGAATGAATGAAGCCCCCATCTAGCGGCGAGGATAGGAATTATGCCGGCTGCCGAAGCTTGTCGCACTCCTCTGGGGCAATGATCAATGAATGACAGATGAAATTAAATGATATTAGAGAGTGTTGCTGGAATGAATTATGACGGGAAAAAGCGGAGTACCCGGAGGAAAACCTGACCCGCCTCCGCTTTTTCCAGCACAAATCTCACATGGAGTGACCGGGATTTGAACCACGGAACTCAGCGGACCGAACACTATACAGATACCTTAAGTGGACAGATGTGCAGGCTTCTTACTGCACATCAAACACTCGTACAAACCGTTTGGTGTCGGGCCTACTTAGTTGTCAATTTTTCATTCTTATTATATGGCGAAGGTTCAACAACCTTTTCCCATTGTTCCATTAAGAACAGTCATTTTATCAACAAGCTTCTCGGATGTAAAGAAATAACTCCTTGTAAAATGATTTCTATTTAATACAGGATCTTTAATAACGCAATTAACTGCAGAATTTGGAATAGAATTTAATCAACCGTTTCCGCTTGATGGCTGAGATTCATTTCAGCACCCACATAAGATCACATGGTCGGATCACCTTCACAAGCTCATGTTCCTGATACACTACATCAGCCACCAACAAATTAATCTTAATTACCGTCCTTTGTTGTTCCTAGGTATTCCATCACAGTATAATGGTGAACATTTAATCCTGACAAATACAGCGTTAAAACACAAGGTGAGAATCCTTTGTCTTCACGTTCAGACGACGAGCGATGAGAATCTCGTGAGGGTATCTTAAGCACATACCAAAACGGAAGCATACAATAGAAATGTTATGTGTGTATAAGGAAATTTCAAAAACCGATGGTGGCTCCATGATGTGGCGTACATGTGGGTTACTCAACTACTTGTCCACCTTCAAAACAAAGCAAAGTCACCTCCGTACAGGCCATGAAGGCCCTTGGAGGAGTGGAAGGTAAAGACTTCCACGATTGTTAACCTCGGCACGTGATGGGGTAGAGTGGTTATCTCTACGGCCCCCAGGAATTAACCTGGTACTCATTTTTTGTGTAGGCTGAGTGAACCTCAAGGCCATATGCACCTCCGGAAGTGGAAATCTCGTTTGTTAAATTTTACGACTTCCTGACGGGGATTCGAACCCACGGCCTTCCTGGCGAACCGAGCACGCCTTTACCGCCTCGGCCAGGCAGCCCCTTGTCCACCTTCAATAGGCCTATATATATGCTATTTGCTTTACGTCGCACCGACACAGATAGGTCTTATGGCGACGATGGGATAGGAAAGGCTTAGGAATGGGAAGGAAGGGGTCGTGACCTTAATTACGGTACAGCCTCAGCATTTGTCTGGTGTGAAAATGGGAAACCACGGAATACCATCTTCAGGACTGCCGGTCCCTCAATATCTTCTGATCCGTTAAAAATATAGACATTCTGTTTCCAGATTCTTAAATTGTATTACCGGGCTGAGTGGCTCAGACGGTTGGCCTTCTGACCTCAGCTTGCCAGGTTCGATCCTGGCTCAGTCCGGTGGTATTTGAGGTGCTCAAATACGTCAGCCTTTTGTCGGTAGACTTACTGTCACGAAAAATAACTCCTCCGGGACAAAATTCCGGAACCTCGGCGTCTCCGAAAACCGTCATAAGTAGTTAGTGGGACGTAAAAGCAATCACATTATTATTATTCTTATTATTATTATTATTATTATTATTGCGAGGCTCACCACGTACACAATTACCGAGAACATGATAGCAACTTTGTTTTTAAATGGGACTATACTAAATTCAGCCAATAGGATAACTAGGAATCGAGCGACAAGTTCAGTAATGTGCCTATTTCGCAAATAGGCACAAGTTCAGTAATGTGCCTATTTCGCAAATAGGACGAGTACTTTTGGAGATATTAAACGGCTTCATATTTGTAGGCATTAAACAGGATAATAATGGCGTGTGGCCTCCGGAGAGGCCTGGTGCAGGTCTTTATTCTAGTAGGCGGCCTATTAGGCGACCTGCATATCTGTGCAGATGAAAATAAGGGCCCTACCTAGGATGATTTCTAATGTTGAATACGCCACACACACCCACCCCCCGAGCCATTGGAATTAACCAATTAAGGTTAAAATCCCCGACCCGGCCGGGAATCGAACCCGGGCCCCTCTGAACCGAAGGCCAGTACGCTGACCATTCAGCCAACGAGTCTGACATTAAAGAGGAAGCGATGCACCACTCGCTGTGATTAGAGGGCATGCTGCGTGTCTCACGCCGCGGCGCCGCGTGGATGAACACTCCTACATCCCCTTTATCTTGAGCAGGCCCGTAGAAACAACAGTATGATGTACAGAGTTTCGGAGCTACAAAACGTTATTTTTTTTTTTTTTCATTAACGCTGAATTGGAAATGGACGATATAACACAGTGACATTGAAATACTTCAAATGTTTTATTGTCCCTGTCATGTAA
Source organism: Anabrus simplex (assembly GCF_040414725.1). Taxonomy (NCBI): domain Eukaryota; kingdom Metazoa; phylum Arthropoda; class Insecta; order Orthoptera; family Tettigoniidae; genus Anabrus; species Anabrus simplex. Next base: position 710,221,679 of record NC_090266.1, read on the forward strand.
ATGTAATCAACAACTTCAAAATCCAATGAATGACATGGTTATTGGAAAGAATGGATGCAAATATTAACGGAGAATGTTATTGTTGGACTGTTGTCTCCTCCTTCAAGACAACATGTAAGGTCGATGTACTGTACCTTCGCAAGAGTCACTGGTCGAGTTGGAAATTAATACCGCTGGTATGCTAGCATAAGGCGGATGTTCAGAAAAAATGGTTCATGTATATTTATTTATAGAAACATTATTTTGTTCCCCCAATTTTCAACCACTTCCATCGCACAGGGAAATGTACAGTCGCTCAAAAAGTGGCCAAGTGCATGGTATTATTGAAGTCTCTTCCACGCACAAACTATCTCCCTTGGTTTCCTAAAGTAAACACACGTTCGAATCAACCGAAAGAGATGGTTTAACAGAAGCGCAGATATGCTGAGAGAGATAAAACATCCTGCGCTCAACCATTTTATCACCGAACTCGATAGCTGCAGTCGCTTAAGTGCGGCCAGTATACAGTATTCGGGAGATAGTAGGTTCGAACCCCACTGTCGGCAGCCCTGAAAATGGTTTTCCGTGGTTTCCCATTTTCACACCAGGCAAATGCTGGGGCTGTACCTTAATTAAGGCCACAGCCGCTTCCTTCCCGCTTCTAGCCCTTCCCTGTCCCATCGTCGCCATAAGACCTATCTGTGTCGGTGCGACGTAAAGCAACTAGCAAACAAACAACCATTTTATCAGCTGCTTTCGGAGATAGTGGGTTCGATTCCCACTGTCGGCAACCCTTAAGATGGTTTTCTGTGGTATACCATTTTCATACCAGGCAAATGCTGGAAATCAGTGACTATACATTTCCTTGCGCGATGAAAGTGGTTGAAAAGGAGGAGAATGAAACTGTTCCTGTAAATAAATACACTAACTGTTTTGTTTAAATAGCGGTGTATGCTAGCATACCAGCGGTAATTTATTATCAACTCGACCGACCACTGCCTGTTGCGAAAGTAGGCCTACATCGAGCTTACATGTTGGCTTTCAAGAGGACCAATGGGCCAAACACTAACGTTCTCCGTTAATGTTTGCATCCATTCTTTCCAATGACCATGTCATTCACAGGATTTTGAAGTAGTTTATTTCATTTCATGTACTGTGCACTCATGAGAAAGATCATAAAGCACCTGAAGTATCTCAGTTTCACTATATTATTTCATCTCTTTCTAATTCAATTTCAATAAAACAGAAGTTTTTTTTAAACTCCGAAATGCTGTACATCATACTGTTGTTTCTCCGGGTCCACTCGAGTTGAGGGTGAGGCATACAGTATGTGTTTATCAACAAGGAGTGAACCATGTGCCTAACATCAGGGCGATGGGCACATCGCTTTCCGTCTCATGCCCACACATACTAAATCCTTTAATATCTCCCAACTACCGAGCTCGATAGCTGAAGTCGCTTAAGTGCGGCCAGTATCTAGTATTCGGGAGAGAGTGGATTCAAACCCCCTTGTCGGCAGCCAAGAAGATGGTTTTCCGTGGTTTCCCCAATTTCAGACCAGGAAAATGCTGGGGTTGTACCTGAATGAAAGCCACGGCCACTTTCTTCTCACTCCTAGCCCTTCCCTCTCCCATCGTCGCCACAAGACCTATCTGTGTCGGTGCGACATGAAGCAAATGGTAAGAAATAAATCTCGAAAGTTGGATTTGGAAAATAAGTACATCACCGAATTTGTCCCTCAATTCTTAGCTGTTCCATTGCGCGAAATTAGTATAGTCCCATTAAAACATTTGCTACTGGTTTCTCGATAATTACGTACGTGATGGAGACGAATTGGACTGTGCTTCCTGGGTCCCATGGTAAAGTTTAAGAATTTCAAAATGGAATGTCTATATTTTTAACGGATCAGAAGTTATTTGAGGTGGACAACTGAATAACCCTGTATCTCTGGGGTCTGAGAATATGATTACTACCGGAAAGTGTTCGACACTCCTGAGAAGCCGGTTTTGGTATTTCCAAGCAAGTAGTTTGTGGGAGAGGAAGTATCAGGCAAGGCAGGCAGGCTACATACAGTGTTTGTTTTCATGTGCCACTAGCCTGGCATTCAGCGACATCATATTCTTAACATTGAAGCTAAGTGCTCTTTGCTTATAACGATATGGAAATAAACCTGTATCAATTTGATACAGTGGTAATTATTTATTTAATTACTAACTTACTTAATCTGTTTACCCTCCAGGGTTGGCTTTTCCCTCGGACTCAGCGAGGGAACCTACCTCTACCGCCTCAAGGGGAGTGTCCTGGAGCTTCAGATTCTGGGTCGGGGTTACAACTGGTGAGAATGACCAGTAACTTGCCCAGGCGGCCTCACCTGCTATGCTGAACACGGGCCTTGTGGGGGGATGGGAAGACTGGAAGGGATAGACAAGGAAGAGGGAAGAAGCGGCCGTGGCCTTCAGTGAGGTACCATCCCGGCATTTGCCTGGAGGAGTAGGAAACCACGGAAAACAACTTCCAGGATAACTGAGGTGGGAATCGAACCCACCTCTACTCAGATGACCTCCCGAGACTTAGTGGACCCCGTTCCAGTCCTCGTACCACTTTTCAAATTTCATCGAACCCAGGCCTCCGGGGGTGGCAGCTAATCACACTAACCACTACACCACAGAGGTGGATCATTTACATTATTGTGAAACAAAAAGCTACGAGGACTTCTTTATGATCTTCAGGTCACAGCAGTGCACTGAACAGAACATTGGTAACATAGCACTTCTATAAGACAATATTGAAGGTTTCTCAGATATTAGGTCACTACTTATTTTCGTGGGGTATTAAAATTTTGTTTTGGAAGACACACACAATTACGTACCGTATTTAATGTTATACGCACTTTCCTTTTAGTGACACGGAGATCCATCCACCTTATTTCACCCCGGCTCTGAACGCTTGAAACGTGAAAGACAACCACCAGGCCCTGAGCTGTCTTGCAGTAGCGTAGCCAGGATTTCAGTTTAGCGGGGGTGGGGGGCTATTAAGGGCCGGCCGCGTGGTGTAGGAGTAGCGTGCCTGCCTCTCGCCCGGAGGTCCCGGGTTCGATTCCCGGCCAGGTCAGGGATTTTTCTCTCGACCTGAGCGCTGGTTCGAGGTCCACTCATCCTACGTGATGAGAATTGAGGAGCTATCTGACGGTGAGATGGCGGCCCCTTTCTCGAAAACCGAGAATAACGGCCGAGGGGATGCGTCGTGCTGACCTCACGACTCCTCGTAATCTGCAGGCCTTTGGGATGAGAAGTGGTCGCTGGGCTGGGCAGGCCAAGGCCCTTTCAAGGGCGTTGAGTGCCGTGGGGTTTGGGTTTGGGGGCTATTAAGGTAGTTCTTCATCCAGAATTTTATTTACCGAGCTCGACAGCTGCAGTCGCTTAATAGCGGCCAGTATTCAGTATTCGGGAGATAGTGGGTTCGAATCCCACTGTCGGCAGCCCTGAAGATGGTTTTCCGTGGTTTCCCATGTTCACACCAGGCAAATGCTGGGGATGTACCTTAATTAAGGCCACCGCCGCTTCCTTCCCACTGTGGTCAGCACGACGAATCCTCTCCACCGTTATTCTTGGCTTTCTAGACCGGGGCCGCCATCTCACCGTCAGATAGCTCCTCAATACTTATCACATGGGCTGAGTGTACCTCGAACTAGCCCTCAGATCCAGGTAAAAATCCTTGACCTAGCCCGGAATCGAACCCGGGGCCTCCGGTAAGATGCAGGCACGCTACCCCTACACCGTGGAGCCGGCCGTTTACTTTTAGGTCTCTTTATTTTATAATTTGGCTTAAGGCATCCTGCATTAGATTCCCGGCAGTGACAGAGTTAAGAAAGGCCAAGGGATGGGGAAGATGCAGCCTTGTTTGAGGCCTTGAGTCTCCCGTAATCGAAATATCTACGAGCTGGAAAGAGTCGCCTTCGCGGGGCGTAGTACCAAAGTGGTTACAAATTAAATAAAGATTCTACTTCCTCACAAATGAAGAACGATATCAATTCTAAGAACAATTTCAATAATGCAGCCGGTTTATGTTAAGAGTGCAGAAGCTATGATTTCGATTACTGGATATAATTACATGGTAACAATCAAAACCGTCAATATCTACTGAAGATCCGTCACCGCACTCTGTAGGACGGACTTTCTTTTCATATCCACCGGACGAGTTGGCCATGCGGTTAGGGGCGCACAGCTGTGAGCTTGCATCCGGGAGATAGTGGGTTCGAACCCACTGTCGGCAGCCCTAAAGATGGTTTTCCGTGGTTTACCATTTTCATACTAGGCAAATGCTTGGGCTGTACCTTAATTAAGGCCACAGCCATTTCCTTCCCACTCCTAGACCTTTCCTTTCCCATCGTCGCCATAAGACCTACGGTGCGACGTAAAGCAAATTCTAAATAAAAAATAAGAAATCTTTTCACAACCCCTTCCAAGAAAAGTTGTATCCACGTTACTTGCCTGGGTACTCCGCTGCATCCACTCACCATTTAAGGTACAAGGTAAGCCCGAAGAATGGTTGGATACTCAAAATACACAACCATAATAATAATATTAATAATACCGGGCGAGTTGGCCGTGCGTGTAGAGGCGCGCGGCTGTGAGCTTGCATCCGGGAGATAACAGGTTCGAATCCCACTATCGGCAGCCCTGAAAATGGTTTTCCGTGGTTTCCCATTTTCACACCAGGCAAATGCTGGGGCTGTACCTTAATTAAGGCCACGGCCGCTTCCTTCCAACTCCTAGGCCTTTCCTATCCCATCGTCGCCGTAAGACCTATCTGTGTCGGTGGGACGTAAAGCCCCTAGAAAAAAATATTAATAATCGTATGGCCTCAGCTACCGTGAGCAGACATTTCAATTTGATGCCATCTGGCTGTCTGCTCGTCAATTTCGACGTCCCGTTTTACTCTAGGCTCACTAGATGGCAGATCGAGTAAACCGGAACTCTCTTGGGCGTCTATGGCTGAGATTTAATGAATTTTGTCGGGTAAACACCAAATGTGTCACCAGAGATCTTTTACATGCCGACATCGTACGACATGGTGTGTCGAATGGACTTTTTTCCGCCCTTCAAAAATCCGACTACCTCTGCCGGGTTTGAATCCGCTATCTTGGGATCCGGAGGCCGACACTCTACCACTGATCCACAGAGGCAGCTATACACCACCATAAATGATGCGGTTATGGCTCAAAAGTACTAAACAAAGGTAAGGAACGGGATCTAGTGTTTTAAGTAGAATCCGAATCAATTGAATGTGTCTTCCCATTTTAAAAATGTTTAATGCATCGACTGCGATTCAAGCCTCGGCCGTCTTGATGAGAAGATAAGAGCCATTGGAACCGAGTTATCACGCCCGCTAATTACAAAATAGTTACCCGCAATTTTAATGCTGCCATTTGAGGTTCCAATCATTCCCCGATCATTTGACAAAATATATAGGCCTACCTATAGAACTTAGGCACGCATCCGCGATCTGTCTTGCTACTGTTAGAATTTAAAAACTTTTTCATAACTTACCGAGGATACACATAGTTTTGGCTTGTTTATGACAAAACGGTCCATCTTCAAAAAAGTTATTTATCTGGTACAAAATGAGGAACTAACGAGCAACTCACAATCCTATCACAGTTTTTGCAACGCTGCAACTTAAACACAGCAATCTCTCAACAGCGGTACAACCCCAGGATCCCTAGGACACTGTTGTGTCCTGGAACCGATGTGCAAAAGATGACACGATGTTGTAAGCTTGCAACTGTTTCTGGCCGTTGATCCCGTTATCTCAGTGGTCACGTTCTGGCCCCCTACTGAGTAATCCATTGTTATTTTCCCTCTTCCTCATCTCTTGACATTTGTCAACACACGGTTATAATCCCAATACTGAGGCTTCTACAGGGAAATACTTCCGCGCATCACAATCCCAAGTATTTTCCTTTCATTCAAGCAGTACAAATATGGATAATTATGTATGGCCCTACTGAGCCTTGCTAATAGATTCTTTGTCGGTACGTTAATTTAACATTTCGGCGTAAGTTTTTAAGTTGTTCGTGCCGTACGTAAAACAACGGCTGATCCTCCACATGACAAAGAGGCGTTTGTGATTAATGTTATAAATAAATGCAGTTAGTATTTTTACAAAGGGTTTATGAGGAACATTTATTAAGGCGAACGTTTTCCAACTATCCTAAATGCACGAGACCGGACGGAAGAACAACCCCCCCCCCCTCCCACCCCTTGGCTACGCCAGTGCTGTCTTGTATTTCTTTCGCGCCACCCTTAGTCAATTTACCACGGGAAGCCATTTTAAGGATGGTCGAAGGTATAAATCGAAGTTATCTGTCTCGCGGATCCATGGATTATGACAACCATGAACAGTGAAGAAAAACAGAGACAGAGGTATCTTGGTGGTATCTCAAAACTATTTCAAGCTGAAAAATGAAAATAATACACAAGAGTCTATGCCTGAAATTTTGGTCATACGAGACGCGGACACTGCTTTTGAACACTGGAAACGAAGAAAACAATAGCCGTGCAGAAAGTGTTTATCAGTGGCCACAGGTTTGACACAAAAAGAACAGGCAATTCTAAGCGATTGTATGCTTCAGTTTGGAGATGTTTAGTTCTATTTTCTTCCAAACAAACTGTGAAGGGGAAATGAATGGAAGAAATAATGATCATGTCATTTGACTGAATGTAGTTCATCTTTCCATGATCATTGTTCAAAAGTGAACCTATGAAAATACTTTTGTCAGTTATAAAAATGGTGACGAATAGTAGTGAGATGCTAATTTTTCATAACATATGCTAGTGTAAATATAATTTGCTCTATTTTAAGTGTCTTTCAATGGATTGTAGACGAACAAGTTGCGATTTCCCATAGCAGCAGATATACCGCTACCAGTATAAAACTATTCAGTTTTCGAATTATTCCGTATTTTTTTAATAATGCTTTGTGTTAACTTTTGAAACTGTAGAGGTGAATTCCTTTTTTCGCAACACAAGGTGACTTCTTTATTGGTGGCAATTAAAAGTGCTTAATTGCGAGAGACGGAATAAAATTCCAGCTCCACGATGTCTCTTAGGACAGGATTACCCTGCCTTTCTTCTTGTCATTTGCTCACCCTACTATGTTTTATTTAATACATGTAATCGCTGGAACAGTTCTTTATTTTTGTCACAATTTGCTTTATCCCCAACACAGATAGATCTTATGGCGACGATGGGATAGGAAAGGGCTAGGAGTGGGAAGGAAACAACCGTGGCCCCAGCATTTTCCTAGCGTGAAAATGGGGAAACCACGGAAAACCATCTTCAGGGCTGAATCTCCCTAAAGCAACCTGACACCTACGGGACTCAAACCACACAGCCACTCGCTCGATGTTGGAACAGGTCTTTACCATAATTTAAGTATCGTCAGGTATCAATCCTCAAGTGGCACTCCTTGGTATTGCTTTGTCAAAAAATATTTTAAAAGGAGAAAGTTCGAAAATGGTACCTGTCCATTGCGATCCCTTCATCAAAAACTTCTTCACGACTGTGTTGAGAAGGTATATACAGCACATGTTCTGATATTTCACATTTGAGGCGTCTAATAATCCAAAAGATGTTTGTATGGGCTTAACAGCCGGTAAGAATACAATATCTATGAAACAAACCAGAATTACTTTGTTACTTGCTTTGCGTGCGATATTTTAACAACTGCTTCGTTGGTTTACAACTGTGTCCAGTACCCATAGATCCGTCTAAAATCACTATTACTATACTTGAAATTACGAAACAGTACGTTAAGATGACTCCGAAAAGCCAAACCCCGCGCTCTACTGCTCCGGAGGACCTTGGCTTGCCAAACTGGCTAGCACCCAGCCATATGGCCTGCAGGTACTAGGGTGTCACATGGTCAGTGTGAAGACTACCTCAGCCGTATTACTTGGTACTATTGACCGGATTCGTTGCTCTTATAACAGATATTTCCTCGGTTGATTTCACGGGGCTGAGTGATCTTTAGCCCAGGATTAATATCTTGAAACAGACGGGAATCGTACCCAGGGCCTCCGGATAAAGAGACAGTAATGATATCCCTATACCACGGGGCCGACAATATTATAACACGTTAACGATAAAATATTGAATGATCTGCGTATGGCCAGCTTAGTTGCGTGTTATATTGGCTAATTCAAATGGCATACTGGTCTCAAGAAAAAAGTCTCAGCCATAATACTTTGCAGTCATATCAACTAAACCACGGAGAATCAATCACTGCTGTATGAGTTAAGGATGCGCAAGGTAGGCTATAGTACAGTATAATAGAGCCCTGCAATAAATTCTAAATGAAAACCGACTTTTTAAAACTTGTTCGGATAATAATACTAAAAGAGTTTCTTAAGCAAGGTATTTCAGATGAAAAATGTTTTATTTATTGAATTTGGTGAGGAAGATTAGAAAGGGATCCCCCTGAGAAAAATACGTTTGTGCTTCTTGCTTTTAAAAAATGCTATTTGTTGGGGGCGTCGACCCATGTGGATCTTTCGCAACTTCGTTCTTGCTTAACAGGAAGAAAAAAATCAGATAAATGAGGAATTAAAACGAGGAAAAGATACATTATAAACATTGCGTTCTTCTTCAAGAATAGCTTCCCGAATAATAATAATAATAATAATAATAATAATAATATAATAATAATAATAGCTTTATGCCCCACTAACAACTACTACGGTTTTCAGAGACACCGAGAAGCCGGATTTTTGTCCAGCTGGAGTTCTTTTACGTGCCAGTAATTCTATCGACACGAGGATAGCGTTTTTGAGCACCTTCAAATACCATCGGACTCAGCCAGGACCGGACCCGCCAACTTAAGCTTAGAAGGCCAGCGCTCTACCGTGTGAGCTATTAAACCCTGTTCCTTAATAAGGAATTGATGATGAAATAAGGGGAGATACTGGAGAAAAGTACTAATTGTCTTTAATGAGACGACCACCATCCACTACTATCCAAACTTTCATTTAGTCTCCGAAGCGCGGAGAAAATCAGAGAACTACAAGTACGTGGGCATCTCCTTATACTCTCCCAGACTGCAATAATATGATTACTGATAGCTTCAGTGGTGCATTCCTAACGCGACTCCCAATCCCGAACCATCAACGCCCAGACGTGCTTGATGGGATTGAAGTCTGGGGATTTCGCAGTCCAGTCCTGCGTGAAACATCTAGGTGATCTCTGAACCAAGTCCTGGTAGTGTTCACGATGCTATTACTGTGCAGGAGTTTAACGGAAGGCATTAGACAACGACATATCACGGTTTCCAGCGAACTTTCTTTTAATATATATGCAGTATATATATAATTTGCTTTACATCGCACATACACAGATAGGTCTTATGGCGACGAGGGGACAGGAAAGAGCTAGGAGCGCGAAGGCATCGAACGTGACCTTGATGAAAGTACATCCCCAGCAATTTCCTGGTGTGAAAATGAGAACCCATGGAATCGCTTTCTTTGCTTGTGGGAAATAACTAGATACAGATAATAGGTTGGTTTGTAAATAAGCAAGCCAAGGTGGCTTGCGTGCAAGCAAACACTCAGTTTGTTAAGACTCCAGACATTACGTTTGCTACATACACGTTGTGTTCACCACGCATCTGAGAGTACTTAGGCAAGTATAATATACACATCCTGTGTGTACCATTTAACTGTGTTGATATATTGGCACGTTCTCTGCAGACCGGAAAGACGACCCTTAGGATACTAGTAAACATACAACTGCACAAACGCCACACTCAAATGGGAGGCAGTATTTCAGTTGAAGTTGTAGCACTAGTGTGGAAGCATCAAAATGTGTGTTTTAAGTAGTGTAGTGACCGTCTAAAGCGGCACGACGAGCAATGTCGATATAGGAAGGTGTACAAATAATCACATTCTGTCAGGAAGGATGGCCAACAAGGCTAGTTACTCGACGTGTGGGCCTTAATCGAAGTGATGTACTCGTAATTCGAACATGGAAGCGGTTCAGGGAGACGGGAACTGTTGACGACATAAAATCACGGGAATATAACCAGCTTTTGAGTGGTTTGGCCGTGTGCGTTGCCGAGTTTCGCCCAGACGTACCATTTGATCTGCCACTGCTAAGCAGAGTCTTGGAGGGGCATGCCAATCCAACTGATGAGCCCAAATGGGACGTCTGGGCGAAACTCTGCAACGCGCACGGCCTAACCACCCAAAAGCTGATTCTATTCCCGTGACTTTTAGATCTGCGGCCGTGAAAGCCATTTTTGGATTTGGTGTTGATGACTTGTCTCACACAGGTCGTCCAAGGGCTACGATTGCACTCTGTGACAATTTTCTTCGAATTTCAGCTCGCAGGAACCCCGAATGAAATGCCACCATGTTGAATAATGATATTCGAGCAGCCACAGTTTGCTGCGTTTCAAGCTGAACTGTAAGAAACATCTTGTACGAGGCCCAACTTCACTCTCGACGCCCATGGTGAGGTCCAGTTCTCAAACCTAGATATCACAGATGGGCCCAACATTAGGCTGAACGGTCTCTTCAGAATTGGCACACAGTCCTTTTCACCGATGAGCGTCGCATAAGCCTTGCTCCCAACGACCGTCGGCAACGTGCTTGGAGGCATTCTGGTTAGGCTTCGTGTCTCAAACACGCTGTCCAGCACGTTCAGCAAGGTGGTGGTTCCCTGATGTTTTGCAGTGGAATTATGGCGGCCACCGTACGCCACCCCTAGTGATGCAGGGCAATGCATGCAATGCGACGCCATTTGGTCAGCTTGTATTGGGTTCGAACCCCACTATCGGCAGCCCTGGAAATGGTTTTCCGTGGTTTCCCATTTTCACACCAGGCAAATGCTGGGGCTGTACCTTAATTAAGGCCACGGCCGCTTCCTTCCCACTCCTAGTCATTTCCTGTCCCATCGTCGCCATACGACCTATCTGTGTCGGTGCGACGTAAAGCAAGTAGCAAAAAAAAATAAGACCATGGTCGTTTCCTTCCCATTCCCAGACTTTTCCTATCCCATCGTCGCCGTAAGACCTATCTGTGTTGGTGCGACGTAAAGAAAATTAACAGGGGGGGGGGGGGGTCGAGCTACCGGGTATGGTGTGTGTGTTGTACTCTGTAACTAAACTGAAAAAGAAATATTATTGTACATGCTCTCACATGTTATTTTCTTGGACAATAAGTAACACTGATATTGTACGTCTGTATGGCTCCCTTTCGTTCTTTTTTAAAGAGTCAGAAATTCTCTGGTCCGAGGTGATGCAAGACTTTTTTATGTGTGTTTATTTTTAGATGGATGTGGTGCTTCTGAGTGTGCCTAATGAAGAATCGATGTTCTGTTAACGCCTAGGCGTTAAATGTAATTATTTCAACCCGTAAAATCGATTACGGAAAAGTGCTTTCTCGAGGTAGATGGCACAGATTGTAAGAACATTATGTATTCTCCTTTTTCTTCTTGCTGTCAATTTTACCAATTTTCTTGTGGTCGGCAGTTATGTGTAGATCTGGCCCGGTTTAGCGATTGGATGTTCTTCCTCATACCGACCCTATGTGCAGGGATGAGATCACTAATGCATGCTTCTGTGGTGTGTTGCGGACGGATGAAGATTTGTGTACTGAGACGAACACAAACGCTCAATACCCGAATGAGAAGAATTAAAAATACGCAGTTAAAATCTTCTACCCGGTCGGGAATCGAAACCGGGACCCTCTAATTACGTACATAGAAGAATAACCCCTTAACTGGGGAATAGTTTCATAATGTCAACCAGCCAGTGGATAATTATTCAGCGCAACGTGCACTTTTGGAATGGGTACAGTAGCGTGCGGCAGATGTAAATACTCAACACAAAAATATATTTTACTTGATTTATTTGAATTGTTAGTGATATAGTAGAAATTCAATAGCATTATGTTACTACCATTTTTTTTGCAAACCCAAAAATATATACGATGTGTTCATCCAAAAGTAAATATAAAAAGTGTTCGTTTCATTATTATGATGACATTTTTCAAGTTTGCAGATATGCATCAATAGGTTCTACATACTTTCTGGTTCATAGGTCATTCAGAAATTACGCACAGTGTGGTAAATACGGAAGCGCGGGCAAGCAGAAAGTGCCACGTCACATTCCTTACAGCAGTAGACAGTTTCCCATCGCCTCTGGTTTGACAACACAACGTTTTATTGAGTGATTCCTACTTCCAGTTGGCGGGTTCTCAGATAATTCAACGTCTTTTCTAACCAGGCCATGTTCACATTACATGGAACAACTGTATCGTAACAACAACAACAACAACTCGCGAAGTTAGTAATTTCAATGTACATATGCACAAATACATTCTTTACGAAGAATTTGGCGTGGACCGTACGAGGCAACACGAGACAGCCTACGCGCAAAGTATCCGACTGGCGTGAGACCGGATAAAAATGAGTAGGACAGCAATAATCACATCTAATATGAATGGAATTAGTTTTAAATTACGATAGTAGATGGCAGAAGTGATTAAGATTAGCCAGACGCCTATAGGCTGCTAACCCTATATAAGAACACATTTAGAATGACAAGAACGCTTAAAGGCGTCAAACCCAATAGTCGTGCGACAGCTGTAAACCCAGTTAAGGGGATAATGTTAAATCTAAATAACTGGAAAGTGTAGCTCAGTGTACTGTGCCCCGCATAGAAATTCGAGTGTCACACAAGAAAATAGTGTGTCCGGCTTCAATACTTTGCAACTATAAATTATACTGTATGTAAATGGTAAATATACAGTTAAAAGTAAGAATGACGAAAATATTTTTGAACAAGTTTCAGTCGGTGACCTTATGGTGATGATGGTGATGATTATTATTCATGTTGTTTAAAGGGGCCTAACATCTAGGTCTTCGGCACCTAATGGTACGAAATGTAATGACTAGGGCTCGGATGTTTAGGAAAATTCATAGCTTTTCTTTGTCTCTATTTTCTTGCCTGATTGGATTTCGGTGCAAATCAGGTGATTATCATCACAATTAAGTGATTTTTATTTGTCATATAAACCCATATTTTGGCTATTTTTGTCATAAGGTCATATTTTGAGCTATTTTCGTAGAAGCGTCATATTTCGGTCATATTTCGGTAGTTTGGCGACAGCTGTGGGTAGCTGTGCAAAATCATCTTCAACTTACCGAATGCGAACTAGTGTTCACCAAACTGCTTATCGGTATCACATCTGTAGTTAATACACGTGGAATAACCTGCCTCTTCTATAAAGATTGTGCAGTAATTGTTTTCCAACAGTTTGTCAGAAAGTCTGGCATATATTAAGTCCAACTTTGGAATTACAATATATCCAGTGCAATTACTCGTTTAGAAGCTGCTAGCTTAGAAATTCATGCTAGTACTGAAATTGTGAGAAGTGTTGAACTTTCAGTACAACAATCACATGGAATAGTTGGCGACAGTGTATAACGGAAACTTCAAAACGTGCTTAATCGAAATTACGGTTTTCGCCGTGTGTGCAAGATAAATTATGTTCTTAGAGGAGAAGGTACCAGTACACTTCAAGATGAGTACATACTCGACAGCAGTGATTTAACATTATTTAAATATGCACCAATAACGTCTTGTGACGAAGAAAGGAGCTTATTTCCTTACATGAATGTGTTAAGTGATAATTGGACGTCTTTCGCGTCTGATGCTTTGAAGATAAATCTTGTCATACAATTTAATTGCACCCGCGGAGAAGAATGAAAAAGCTATGCGAGTTTACGCAATACGTCCTGCCGGCCTACCACAATGTATTGAAAGACACCTACTTAATTAGTTTTGTGGTGTTCAATTTAAACCTTGCCGCATTTTAGTAACATTAATGAAATCTGGGCCTAAACGTTCCAAAACATTTTTTTAAAGTAGAGTGATTTCTAGTTTTTTCGTATTTCAAACCACCAATGCAGAGTGAAAAATTGTTTTGACTTATAAAATAATGTGCAATCTGATAATGTTAGCGAACTTAGTAATTTATAGGTATGTAGTCACAAATCAAATCAAAGACAATAGACTGTGAATAACTGCTTAACATGCATGTTCAGAAAATGAATATGAAAGTAAGAATAAAGAATTTAGTTAATTATGTATCAAAGTAATTGCCGTTTCGATTTATAACTTATTTTCAAATGACCAGATTTAGATTACTCATTTTCGGATCATATTTTGTAATTTTTAGGTCATATTTCGTCACTTTTGAGGTCATATTTGCTTGCTTATTTGGGCTATTTTTAGGTCTTAAACATCCGAGCCCTAGTAATGACAACTTAGAAGTTCAAAATTCATCCACTGACCGGAATTCAAAACGTGATGATGAAGAATAAATGGATGTATATGAATTTCAAATAATCAGCGGATCCAACTCACAGTACTGAACGTTTAAAAAATCCAAAATCCACTGACTAGAATTAAAAAAGACTACGGTGAACCGTGATTACGAACGTAACACAATGAGTGGATCCAACCCGCAATGCCACACCTTCTCAGAAACTATATTAAAACAATAATATATACGGACCAAGGGTCTGTTTCTAAAGCTCAATCCTGAATCGATGATGCTTGTCGTCTAAAGTTGTCCAAAAGCCAGGTCAACGGCCCCTCATAATGGTACTTATCGCTAGGAGAGTAGAACCATGGTATTCTTCAGGCTGCGGTACTAATCACAAGTAACGTAGACTCACGGCGTTCCACACATTGTGGTACTACTCACAAGTAATGTACGTCAAACAGGTAACGCAAACCTATGGTGTTTCTCACATAGGTGTGCTGATCACAGGAACCTGTACTATCCCGTGGTGTTCCTTGCATCGTGGGTACTAATCACAGGAAACGCCCAGACCCGTGGTGTTTCTCACGTAATGGTATTAATCACAGGCAACGTAAGCCCATGGTGTTCCGCATATAGTGGTACTAATCACAGGTACTGCAAACCCATAATGAACCACTCACTGCTGCTACTAACCACAAACTATTCTGTACCTAACCATGGTGCTACTTGCAAGTAAAGACGACCCATGGTGTTCCCCGGGTGATGGTACTAATCACAAGTAGTCTCATGGTTCTATTTCAGTCTTCCCTTGGTCGCCCCTTTTAGTCGCCTCTTATGACAGGCAAGGGATACCGTGAGTGTATTCTTCTTCTGCGTTCCCCACCCACAGGGGGTTCCTTATGGCGAGTGCCGGGTGTTCCGCTATCTTGTGTTGAAATCGAGATTGTCACGACGCAGTAAAATTAGTATAGCTCGCGATTGTGGTCCAGGGTGTTGAAAGGTGTATCGTACTAGCTAACATTTTTTCCACATAACTTCCATAACGTCTGCCGCTGTGGTGTAGTGGTTAGTGTGATTAGCTGCCACCCCCGGAGGCCCGGGTTCGATTCCCGGCTCTGTCACGAAATGTGAAAAAGTGGTATGTGGGCTGGAACGGGGTCCACTTAGCCTCGGGATGTCAAATGAGTAGAGGTAGTTTCGATTCCCACCTCAACCATTCACGAAGCGGTTTTCCGTGGTTTCCACTTCTCCTCCAGGCAATTGCCGGGATGGCACCTAACTTAAGGCCACGGCCGCCTCCTTTCCCTCTTCCTTGCCTGTTCCAATCTTCCCATCACTCTACAAGGCCGTTGTTCAGCTTAGCAGGTGAGGCTGCCTAGGCGAGGTACTGGTCCTCCTCCCCACTTGTATCCTACGACCCAATGTATCGCGCTCCAGGACACTGACCTTGAGGTGGTAGAGCTGGGATCCCTCGCTGAGTCCGAGGGAAAAGCCGACCCTGGAGGGTAAACAGATTAAGAAGGAAAGAAAGAAGAAGGAAGAACTTTCATATATCTCCGTGACTAGGTGATTCAATGTTTAAAATCGTGCTAACTTTTCAAATGCTTAAATATCTTCCTCACGAGTGAGAGGTCGCAACTGCGATGTCTAGCAAGGGGCATTTGAAAGAGTTGTAGTAAAAATGATGACAGGAAATAATATTTGCTGGCTCGGGGTCCGGGGGTTTGTGCTGTCCCAAAACCCCTGCAACGTACATACAACACTCTTCCAACACAATAACACGCAATATGCTATACACGACAGGAGTCACCCAGCCTCGTCGGAGGGCCTGCCTTATAAGGGCTGCACCGGACTGGCAATAGCCACACGAAATTATTTTAGCTTTCTACGGAATGTATGTGTTACACTTCACAAGATGTTAAAAAACATCCTATAACTTACACCATAAGCACCGAATGGAAAATAACGCGCCGCAATCATCACAAAAGTTAGCGCCAGGAAGATGAAAGGCAGGCCTTGAGAGTTATAAACCGTTCAGGACGATCGGCTAGGTATCCACTCTTACAGAGTGCATAGATAAACAAACTGATATGACGTGGTGACGAGAAATGATGGAAAACCAAGTGCGAACCAGTCTGCCGTGAAGTTTATTGTGAAACTGGCTATTCTTTATGGCGTAGCTGCAGATGGTGCGATAGTATGTTTCGTAGACATCCAGAGATATAATTTGTCCCGTGGTTCCATGTTTTATGAATTGCAATGTCAAACTTCCCAGGAGGGATAGTTTTCTCGAATACAGTGTGATTTTAATAGACAGACCAGGAGTCAAGCAATAGCAAGTTATTTTCACCAGCTATGTACCAAATGCAGTGAATATACCATAGCTGTAGTTCTGGTAAGGCTTTCCCCCTCCACTTCTGTTTGCTGTGATGTAAACATTTTCTATGCCCATGACACGCGACAGAATCGTTGGAGGCTAAAAAACCCGCAACTTCTCGCAGCACTATAAATAATTACCCAGCCATTTTATCATCCAGACTAAAAGTACACCTAATTGTATAAGAATGCGTCGCAGCAGTAATGTTCGTTGCTCATGGTGTAACTCCCTTGTTGTCTCTAACTGCTGGGGTGCCTTTCGTATGAATTTCCTCGTCAAATGTCGACTGGTCGATGGTGAAAGCGAATTAATTACTGAATAATATGATAAGGTTATTTACCTTATCTACAAATGCTCCAGCCGACACTGAAGTTTGCTGTGCATCATCAAGTTGCCGCTTTGTTTGGAATCTCATTTTACGTCGTCCAATGTTGTAGCTCCGTTTGAAGTTGTGCAACCATCCACTAAACCCCTCGAAACCACCGTAAACTATATCCTGCTAATTTTGATGCCCATAGCATATCATTGCACCCGTTAGCGAATAGCTCGACGTGGACAGCCCTGGTGCTCAGCTGAAGCGACCGGGTTGCCTTGCGCTTTCTGCGCTAGCCAGTTGACACATATTCCTTTGAAAGAGCAGTCATGAATATACTTTACGTTATTTCCGTTAAAAAAGGTTTCTCCTCCTCCCGTGAAATAAGTTCGGAAGAAAGGGAGATGGGTCGACATTTGATCTAACTAATTGAAAATCATCCCATGGGTGCCAGCATCGTCTCGGAGTCGTGTCTGGAGAGAAATGGTGACAGTGAAAGTGACAGTGGAAGCAGCGACACCTCATCTGCATTATCTGAAAGAGAAGGCAGCACACCATTGCCAGGAACAAGATGTGTTACGGATCCGATTTTGAGCCCCGAGTCTGATTCCCGTCAATCCAGTGAAGAGACACCGCAGTCACCTAGCAAATCTACTAGTTCAAGCTATGCTTCCAGTCCACAGAATAAAGTGAAACTAACTGTAGATCTTGCGTACATGAGAAAATCTGTAAATCTATAGTTAAATAAGGGGGGTAAGAAGCGACTTTCATTAACCACTGTTCGCAAAAGTTGTCGTAAGCTGACGTCACTAGGACAACTGTACAGGTGGAAGAACCAATCAGAATGTACATCAGTAAGCCTCATTGAACACAAGAAATTGATGCATACAAAATTATTTTCTCGCTTTACTGACTCAAGAAGACTGAAGCTGAATGTATGCGATGAAGACCTGTGACTGTGAGCCTTGGAAATTTCACGAGAGATTTCAATGGGGTGCAGCGCATGTGCTATTTGTTTGAGTCGTTTTAAGAAAAAGTACAGAATAAAAAGTATAAAAATTACGAAATTTGTATCCCGTACGTAATGCAAGAAGTAGACGAAAAAGATAAAGTCGCAAAAAAAATTTGTGGAAGCAGCTACAGAGCGATATTTAGACTACATCCCTTCTTCAATATACAATACTGATCAGAGTGGTTTCGTGCGCGAAATGAAGGCGAAAAGGACTATCGTTTGTTGGTGAGAAGCGTACAGAAACAGTTGCTCAATCAGTTAGTGCACTCACCAATTTGTAAACAATTATGCCTACAATTAGTATGGCCGGTGCTCTTTTCCTAAAATTATTCACTACACTATAGGAGGCAACTGGAACTTTCGGTCCGAAAGTTTAGAAAGAAATGTTCCATGCCAGAAATATAATTGTAACAGGCACAAAATCAGGGAAAATTGGGAAAAAGAAATTAAAGTATTGGTTTAAAGAATCCTTCCCCTTGCGGAAGAGAAATGTTTGCTACTGCTACATTCCTGGACTACTTATAGTGATAAGAGCTGTCTTGAAGACATTCCTCCACGCAACAGTATAGAAATTCTCCAGATTCCTCCCGGCGCTACAGGGAAAATACAGACCTGGGACAAGTTTTTCTTCCGGCAGTGGAAGGCTTTGTATCGCCGCTCAACAGACATTGTGCAGACTTGAAGACTTTCAGTTTGATACTTATCAGAGAAACAGCATACTGAAAATGCAGTCCTTCATTCATTTTCAATTTTCTTCCCCACAGTTGAAGGACATGATTAAATATTCGTGGTTCGCAACCAATTATACAACGGAGAGACCTCCCGTGTTCGAAGTGCCTGAGAAATATTGCCTTCAAACAAGTAAAAAAAAACTGAAGAAAAATGTGGCGTCGAAGTGCATATTTGTTGTGCATGGTAACAAAAATATTTGTTTTTATCATGTGATTAATACACCTCATTTATGTTTCACATTTGTTCTGTAACAATAAAGTGACCTTGGCGCGTAGCAGCATGCCAGTTTCTCTCTCTCTCTCCAGCACAATTGTAATTCCATTCCGCTGTGCGCCGCGCGAGCCAGCAAGAAGCAAGGATTGTCCAGTAAGCTGCGTTATCACACGGATTTTGTATCAAGATTTCGAAACCTTCCAGGTCGAAATGGCAGCAACATTTTTGTACATGGTATCTGCGAAATTTCATTGTCGATTTCGATATAACAGTATGGACAGTTCCCTAGTTAGCACAGTTTTTGCCTAAAATAAAATAAATATTCTTCTCTGTGAAGAGAAGAAATTTAAGTAGACATACAATGAAATATCGTTAGCATTTTCCCTGAGTTTCATTGTCGCTCATAAATAACAGTCTACACTGAAGAGTGGGCATCCTCCATGGACATGAAGTATGGAATCCTCCAAGACGATTTTACAATTTTGACCGTTGCGCCTCATCCCTAAGCGGTATAAGAAATGCTGTCCTTATTGCTGAGTTGAAAGTAAGAAGTGTAATGAAATATGGTTATTTATAAAGGTGAGGAAGTTACCAGCCCACATTCGTGTGTGCATCTAATAGCGGTTCTGGGACTCTGCGCAGTGGAATCTTTCGGTCCACATCCTTCCTTGTGCTACCTACAATTTTTTTATGTTTTACACGTAGGCATCTTTCTATTTCTGCCTATGTGGTTTTTTCTTGACCCTTACTACTATGATGTCTGATTACCTCATCTGGCCTAGTAGCATGCTGAGCATGGGGGCAGGCAGATACTTCCAGCAGTATCACTTCTTCCCAATCCTCCCTGCTGTCGCTTCCTCTTCTTAGAATTAACAGCATGTCTGAGGCAATGTAGGCTGTGCTGATCGCCACGCGGTGTGTTGCGAGTTTCGCCCCTCACATCCCACCCGAAAAGTTCAGTTCGGTCCAGTGTGCGGGTTCAGTTGGAGTAGAGAGTTCAGATGTGCTCTGTCGGTGAGTGAATGTAGTCAGTCTGTGTGCGAGTCTCGGTGTCGATGTTGAGAGCCTGAGATTGACAAGACAGTCCGAAGTGTACTGTTCCTTGAGTGTTCGTTCTGCCTATCTGTTGTCGTGGAGTTGTCCCTCAGGAGAGCTGCTGTCGGTGTATGTTGTGTCTCTGGCGCAGCGTGGGGCGGGGGGGGGGGGGGCATCACTGGATATCGGCAGGGGCAGTTGACAAAGTTCTACTCTGAGTGCGAGCAGCGTGTCATACCGAGCTGTGAGACTGTCGTGTGCAGACTGTGAATTAAGGACCACCGGGCAAGTTGGCCGTGCCGTTGGGGTCACGTATCTGTGAGCCTGCATCCGGGAGATAGTGGGTTCGAACCCCACTGTCGGCAGCCCTGAAAATGGTTTCCCGTTTTCACATCAGGCAAATGCGAGGGCTGTACCTTAAGGCCACGGCCGCTTCCTTCCCACTCCTTGGTCTTTCCTATCCCATCGTCGCTATAAGGCCTATCTGTGTCGGTGCGACGTAAAGCAAATAGAAAAAAATGAACTAAGGACCGTGATAACGGCGGCGAGAGTAACTGTGGGACTGTAAGTGTTAGTGAACGAAGACAGTGTGAATTAGTGTGACTGAACACTGAGAACCGAGAGAGAGAGAGAGCGCTAACTTGTGTAATTGGTGCTCTGTACTGTGCCCTGTAAGTTGTGGTCCTGGTATGCTTGTGTGTTGGTGTGTACGTAGTTAAGTAGTTAGATAATAGATTATAGAAATTTAACGCTTCCAGTTTGTGTGTCCACTTATCTATCCCGCCAGCACGTAACGGTAATTACTGAGCCTCAACCATACCTCACAATTTTCCATACCGTCACAGCCGTAAACGAGATAACGATTCCATTTGAAACTATATTTTGCTGTGGCCTATGCCAAAGGACAGAAGCAAAGACACTATATCCATCACGAAATAATAACAGACGGAACTGTGACGTGATGTAGCATATTTTTACGTACTTATTGAAATGTAATGGGAGAACTCTCTATCTTCAGTTTGATCCAGTACTATAAGATATGCATGTTATTGGCCGTGTAGTTAAGGGCGCACAGCTGTCGGCTTGTATTCGGGATATAGTGGCTTCGAACCACACAGTCAGCAGCCCTTAAGATGGTTTTCCGTGGTTTCCCATTTTCACACCAGGCAAATGCTGGGGAATGTACCTTAATTAAAGCAACGGCCGCTTCCTTCCCATTCCTAGCCATTTCCAATCCCATCGTCGCCATAATACCTATCTGTGTCGGTGTGGCGTAAAGCATCTTGTAAATACGCATGTTAATTATGCAAGAAATTAACAAGATAATTATTTTTAACTTAATTTAAAAAAAGCATAACAATAGGAATGTTCAGAAGACAGAGCAAAAGCAGTAGGCAATTAACGTGCATATTCATGCATAGGATGGGCTCATAGTAATGATTATTTCTCGAATTTAATATTTTAGCAGACTTTACTTGAATCATTTTTAACATATAGTTGCCTCCCACGCAGATACAAGCCCTGTGGATACTGCACAATATGTGTACTTCGTGTATTTATTGAGGGTGAAATGTTATTTTTTTAAATCCGGAGAGTTATGCATATATACAATACTAGCAAGATACCCGTGCTTCGCTACGGTATTATACTGAAATGTATAGGCCTAATTGAATGTTGTTTGAGATATATAATCAGCCGAAATTCGCGATCTGAATCGTTTTCTGCGAGAATCCGCCAAAATTCGCGATCTAACTCGTTTTCTAATAGATTATGGCAAGTTTCCTCCCATTTTTCAATCTTTATTTCCAGCAATCGATTTCGTACTTCCCAGGCTAGGTCCAGGTATTCCACCCTGTCAGTTGGGTCCCTAAATCTTTGCCATCTTTTCTTCTAAGCATTTTTAATATGGAACAAATCCTTCAGGAGATCCGGCGTGGTGTCGTCTTGGGTGCCTTGGCGGTACTGAACCCGCGGCCAGACTGCATTCTTAGTCATTACCCGTCCAGGACCCGTTTCCACCGCGGTCCGCACATTTGACGACGGTCCAGATTATTATTATTATTATTATTATTATTATTATTATTATTATTATTATTATTATTATTATTATTATTATTATTATTATTATTATTATAGATGTTCTGGACCCCACAGCAAGATGCAAGACCGCTACTTGGCGGTAAATTACATCTGCTGCCATTGCTATTGTTGAGAATGTGACCAGCACCAATGTCGCGCGTAGGCAAGTGTACGGGATTTCTGGCGATACAAATGACATACTTCCGTGCATTATTGACCTTATTATAGAGGTGAACAATTGGACGGTCAATCTCATTCCTATCGTTTATTTCAAATGTGTTTAAATTTTTATTCATATGCCAGGAGAATCTACTGTAATATAGGAACGTTCTCCGAAGGAAAAGTTGGCTGTTGAAAACGAACCCAGGAAAGATTAAAAAGATCGGTTTATGATCAGAATACGTACATCGAAAATATACAGCCTGTTTTCAGTCATTCGACAGGGTCAGGAATGGAATGAATAAAGCCCCATCTAGCGGCGACAGTAGGAATTGTGCCGGCTGCCGAAGCATTCCTCTGGGGCAATGATCGATGAATGACAAATGAAATGAAATATTGGACAGTGTTGCTGGAATGAATGATGACAGGGAAAAGCGAAGTATCCGGAGAAAAACCTGTCCTGCCTCCGTTTTGTCCAGCACGAATATCACATGGAGTGACCGGGATTTGGACCACGGAACCCAGCTGTGAGAGGCCGGCGCGCTGCCGCCTGAGCAACGGAGGCTCCTTATAAGTACATTATGAACAGCAAAATCAATTGGTCTCACCTCCTTTTACACCCCACCGCCGTTAAGTTTATTTACCCCCCCCCCCTCCCAAAAAAAATTAAAAGAGGAGTGTTTCTTTATGTTTAAAGGAGATTCCAAACCCCAATCTTCACGTCTATTACCTTGAGTTTTGAGATATAAGTATCCCCATAAAAGTAATTCGCTTTTCTTACTTCCTTTCACACTTCTCCCCCCCCCCCTTAAGTGAATTTTCCGGCAAAAAATACTTGTTTCTTTAATAGTAAAGGATCTTCTAAATAGCAATTATCACGACTCTAACTTCTTCAGTTTTTGATTTATGTGTCCTCATGAAAGGAATTCAACTCCTTTCCACTCCCGCCCCCCAAGATGGTTTCCCCCCACAAAACGCGTATTTCTTTGTTTTTAAAGGAGATCAAAATACCAATTTTCACGTCCGTAACAACTTTAGTTTTTATTAGATGTATGTATTCTCATACAATTAAGTCAATTAATTTTAGAATTCTCCCCCCCCCCCCTTTCATTGGATGTTCCGAGAATACGCGTTTCTTTATTTTTAAAGGAGATCCCATATACAAATTTTTAGTTCTGTAATATATTCAGTTTCTGAGATATATGTATCCTCATTAAAGGCATTCAACCCACTATTCACCCTTTTACACCCCTCCTATTGGGATTTACAGAAAACGAAAAAATACTTATTCCTTTACTTCTAAAACCAATTTTTACATCTGTAAACTTTTAAAGTTTTAAGATATAGACACAATCATTTTAAAAATTCACCCCCCATTATCCGGATTTTTCAAAAACGAAAATATACGTGTTTCCTTATTTTTAAAGTGGATCCCCAATACCAATTTTCAGATCTGTAATATCTTCAGGTTCTGAAATATAAGTAGCCTCGTTAAAGGCATTCAACCTCTTTTTCACCCTTTTCCACCCTTCCTATCGGGATTTTCCGAAAACAAAAAAATACGTGTTTCTTTATTTTTAATGAAGATTCTAAATACCTATTTTTACATCTGTAAACTTTAAAAGTTTTGAGATATAGATGCACTGTTTTTAAAAATTCACCCCCCTTTTCACCCTCCCATTAATTGGATTTTTCAAAAACAAAAAAATACGTGTTTCTTTATTTTTAAAAGAGATCAAAAGTACCAATTTTCAGGTCTGTAATACCTTCAGTTTCTGAGATATAAGTACCGGTATTCTGATTAAAGGCATCCAACCCCCTTTTTACCGTTTTTCACCCCTCCTATTGGGATTTTCTGAAAACAAAAAAATACGTATTTCCTTATTTTTAAAGGAGATTCTAAATACCAATTTTTACATCTGTAAACTTTCAAAGTTTTGAGATATAGATATACTCATTTTAAAATTCCAACCCCTTTTTCACCCCCTTAGCGAAGGAATATCCAAAAATCCTTTCTTAGCGAGCACCTACATCTTAATATGAATCTATGCCCCAAATTTAATATATTTATGTCTAGTAGTTTTGGCTCGGCGATGATGAATCAGTCAGTCAGTCAGTCAGTCAGTCAGTCAGTCAGGACAAGCTATTTTATATATATAGATTGGAAGCAGTTAGGCAATGCTTTAACAATTTGGCCAAATGGACGTATTTTCTACATTTGAGATTGCAAGTTATCAGCTGAGAGACTGATTTGATCCTCAAATAGCACCAGAAATAAGGTCCGCCACAAATATAGGCAGATCCGTTAAAGATATCGGGATATCGACATTCGGCTTTCATACTCTTAGATGATAACGAGGGGCTGGACAAACAATATACTCCGTTTACCATGGTGATACCAGCTTCGCTTTTTAAATGGAACTATATGTGTTTCATCCACCAGCACAGCGGTGGTGAATTAGGCGAGTTCTGTGGTGTACTTGATTTCAAGGTACTATCGTTCCTTTGGGAAGAAATCAGGATTTCAAACATTGCGCGTATGTTGGATATTACTCAGCACCAAGAGGTCGTGGCGGATAGGTATGAGTGACAACGTATTGATAAGCATTTAGTGTGTTCTGACTAGTTGTTTTCTTTTTCTTAATACAGAATCTGTATTCATCCCTTCCTTCTCCTGTTCCACCTTCTTACTCTAGAAGCAGATTTTCATTTAAGATAACACTGTATGTATACATCAGCTATCAAACCAAACAAAACCCCATGGCGCAAACAGCCCCGAAGAGCCATGGCCTACCATGCGACTGCTGCTCAGACCGATGGCCTCCAAATTATCAGGTGTCGTGTGGTCAGCACGCGATGAATCCTCTCGGCCGTTATCCTTGGCTTTCTAGAACGGGGCCGCTATCTCACCGTCAGATAACTCCTCAATTGTAATCACGTAGGCTGAGTGGACCTCGAACCAGCCCTCAGATCCTGGTAAAAATCCCTGACTAGCCGGGAATCAGCCCGGGGGCATCGAGGTAAGTGGGAGGCCTCTACCCCTACACCGCAGAGCAGGCTATACATCAGCGATCGCCTTCTTCACATGTTTATTAATTTCGAACCCTCTTTCTTAACATCAATCAATACTGATCTGCATTTAGGGCAGTCACCCAGGTGGCAGATTCCCTATCTGTTGTTTTCCTAGCCTTTTCTTAAATGATTTCAAAGAAATAGGAAATTTAGTGAACATCTCCCTTGGTAAGTTATTCCCCAACTCCCCTTCCTGTAAATGAATATTTGCCACAATTTGTCCTCTTGAATTCCAGCTTTGTCTTCATATTGTGATCTTTCCTATTTTTAAAGACGCCACTCAAACTTATTCGTCTACTAATGTCGTTCCACGCCATCTCTCCGCTGACAGCTCGGAACATACCACTTAGTCGAGCAGCTCGTCTTCTTTCTCCCAATTCTTCCCAGCCCAAACTTTGCAACATTTTTGTAACGCTACTCTTTTGTCGGAAATCACCCAGAACAAATCGAGCTGCTTTTCTTTGGATTTTTTCCAATTCTTGAATCAGGTAATCCTGGCGAGGGTCCCATACACTGGAACCATACTCTAGTTGGGGTCTTACCATAGACTTATTCTACATGCCCTCTCCTTTACATCCTTACTACAACCCCTAAACACCCTCGCAACCATGTGCAGAGATCTGTACTCTATTTACAATCCCATTTATGTGATTACCCCAATGAAGATCTTTCCTTATATTAACACCCAGATACTTACAATGATCCCCAAAAGGAACTTTTACCCCCATCAATGCAGTAATTAAAACTGAGAGGACTTTTCCTATTTGTGAAACTCACAACGTGACTTAATCCCGTTTATTAACATACCATTGCCTGCTGTCAATCTCACAAGATTATCGAGGTCACGTTGCAGTTGTTCACAATCTTGTAACTTATTTATTACTCTATATAGAATAACATCATCCGCAAAAATCCTTACCCCTGATTCCACTTGTTTACTCATATCATTTATATAAAACAATAAAGGTCCAATAATACTGCCTTGAGGAATTCCCCTCTCAATTATTACAGGGTCAGATAAAGCTTCGCCTACTCTAATTCTCTGAGATCTACTTTCTAGAAATATAGCAACCCATTCAGTCACTCATTTGTCTAGTCCAATTGCACTCACTTTTGCCAGTAGTCTCCCATGATCCATCCTATCAAATGCTTTAGACAGGTCAATCGCGATACAGTCCATTTGACCTCCTGAATCCAAGATATCTGCCATATCTTGCTGGAATCCTACAAGTTGAGCCTCAGTGGAATTACCTTTCCTAAAACCGAATTACCGAGCTCGATAGCTGCAGTCGCTTAAGTGCGGCCAGTATCCAGTATTCGGGAGATAGTAGGTTCGAACCCCACTGTCGGCAGCCCTGAAAATGGTTTTCCGTGGTTTCCCATTTTCACACCAGGCAAATGCTGGGGCTGTACCTTAATTAAGGCCACGGCCGCTTCCTTCCCACTCCTAGCCCTTCCCTGTCCCATCGTCGCCATAAGACCTGTCTGTGTCGGTGCGACGTAAAGCAACTAGAAAAAAAACGAACTGCCTTCTATCGAACCATTTATTAATTTCGCAAACATGTCTAATATAATGAGAAAGAAGGCCTTCCCAAAGCTTAAATGCAACGCATGTCAAATTTACTGGGCAGTAATTTTCAACTTTATGTCTATCACCATTTCCTTTATACACAGGGGCTACTATAGCAACTCTCCTTTTCATTTAGTATAGCTCCTTCAACCAAACAATAATCAAATAAGTATTTCAGATATGGTACTTATCCCAACCCATTGTCTTTAGTATATCCCTAGAAATCTTGTAAATTCCAGCCGCTTTTCTAGTTTTCAGCTTTGTATCTTATTGTAAATGTCATTGTTATCATATGTAAATTTTAATACTTCTTTACCATTAGTCTCCTCCTCTATCTGGATATTGTCCTTGTAATCAACAATCTTTACATACTGCTGACTGAATATTTCTGCCTTTTGAAGATCCTCAAATACACACTCCCCTTGTTCATTGATTATTCCTGGAATGTCCTTCTTGGAACCTGTTTCTTTTTTAAAATACCTATACATACCCTTCCGTTTTTCACTACAATTTGTATGACTGCCTATTATGCTTGCCATCATGTTATCCTTAGCTGCCTTCTTTGCTAGATTCAATTTCCTATTAAGTTCCTTCAATTTCTCCTTACTTCCACAGCCATTTCTAACTATTTCTTTCCAATCTGCACCTCTTTCTTAGTCTCTTTATTTCTCTATTATAATAAGGTGAGTCTTTACCATTCCTTACCACCTTTAAAGGTACAATCCTGTTTTCACATTCTTCAACAATTGCTTTAAACCAATCCCAGAGTCTGTTTACATTTTTATTTACCGTTTTCCACCGGGCATAGTTACTTTTCAGAAACTGCCTCATGCCTGCTTTATAAGCCATAAGGTACTGCCTAAATAGTCCTACTTTTAAGACCTTCCTTTCTATCACATTTATTTTTAACTAGGACAAAAACAGCTTCATGATCACTAATACCATCTATTACTTCGGTTTCTCTATAGAGCTCATCTGGTTTTACCAGCACCATATCCTGGATATTTTTCCCTCTATTTGGTTCCATCACTTCCTTAATCAGCTGTCCCTCCCATTTTATTTGCCATTTGTTGGTCATGCTTCCTGTCGTTCGCTTTTCCTTCCCAATTGCCATCTGGTAACTTCAGATCTCCCGCTACAATCACATGTCTTTCCATGTCGTTTCCCACATAGCTGATTATCTTATCAAATAATTCTGAATCCGTGTCCGCGCCCTTTCCCGGTCTGTACACTCGAAATATATCAAGTTGCCTATTATCTTTGGAAATGATAGCCGACGATGGACCAAGACAAGTACGTGGACATACTGGAGAATAATTTAAAACAAATGGGCACAGAGAATTGTTTCAAATTCTTGGAAGACAACGACCCGAAAAATTTCATGTTTTTCATCGTTAACTCTTTCGTAGCTTACAAATTCTTGTTTCACCAGAATGAATACTCCCCCTCCCACCATTCCTATCCTATCCCTACGATACACATTACAATTTTCAACGCCTTGCTATGAAGTCTACCACTTTGTTTTGTCGTCTATGCCACTTCCTTTCTTTTCTTATTTCTTGTGTCGTATTTTTGTTCTTCCGTTGTTCCTCGGTCAAATGCAATTTCTCCAGAGTACACAATCTCATCATGCTATTCAGTCCTACGTTATATAATATGCAGTTACAAAAGTATTCGTACACATGAGATATTAATCATCGTCCAATGTGAATAACAGTATCATGACCGTCGGATGTTTTAGTATTTGTAAAATATGAATGCGAAGTGTACAGCCAATATACCATGTTGGGTACCTCGTGTACAGAAAATAGTTTTGTCCTGCAAAACGTGAAGAAATGTAACTGAAACAATGAATAATGAAATGTCGTGTGGCTTTTAGTGCCGGGAGTGTCCGAGGACAAGTTCGGCTCGCCAGATGCAGGTCCTTTGATTTGACTCCCGTATGCGACCTGCGCGTCATGATGAGGATGAAATTATGAAGACGACACATACACCCAGCCCCGTGTCAGCGAAATTAACCAATTATGGTTATATTTCCCGACCCTGTCACGAATCGAACCCGGGACCCCTGTGACCAAAGGCCAGCACGCTAACCATTTAGCCATAGAGCCGGACACTGAAACAATAACGTCGCGTCACGTCACAAAAGTATTCGTACAATAGCTCTGAAACATCGGCTTTGTTTTGTCCTGAATGGAAACCAAGCCGAGGATGCACTAAAGATAGCAATTGTGATACAGACCGCAACAGTCCACTGCTCCTACAAAACAGTACAATGGTGCGTTAAAGTAAAAACACATCCTTTGAATTACGTCAGTTGATTGTTAACCATTTCAAGAAAGGTAAAACATACCGACAGATTAAAGAAATCACGGGAAAATCTGTTTCGACAATCCAGCCAATCATCAAGAAATTCAAGAAACGATACGAGCTTCAAGATGAACCAAAATCAGGACGTCGTAGACTACTGACTCCAAGTGGTGAGCGATTTATTGTAAATAAAATTAAGTTAAATCCAAAAATGAGTTCCCCCATGATTGCTTCTAGCTGTGAGAACAATTCTG
This sequence comes from Anabrus simplex, assembly GCF_040414725.1. Taxonomy (NCBI): domain Eukaryota; kingdom Metazoa; phylum Arthropoda; class Insecta; order Orthoptera; family Tettigoniidae; genus Anabrus; species Anabrus simplex. The sequence continues at coordinate 710,251,113 of NC_090266.1, forward strand.
GTGTAGAAGTGCAGAAACCGTAAGGCGAATGTTAAAGGAACGATTATAATGAGAGAGTAGCTAGAAGAAAACCGTTTATCAGTCAAATAATACATCGCAAAAAGAGATTGGAATTTGCTGCGGAACATGCATTTTTTAAAAATTTCGTGTAGCTATTTCTTGCCGAATGCAGCCCTTGTAAGGGAGACCCTCCGATCAGGGTGGGCGGCATCTGCCATGTGTAGGTAAATGCGTGTTATTGTGGTGGAGGATAGTGTTATGTGTGGTGTGAGAGTTGCAGGGATGTTGGGGACAGCAGAAACACCCAGCCCCCGGGTCATTGGAATTAACCAATGAACGTTAAAATCCCCGACCCGGCCGGGAATCGAACCTGGGACCCTCTGAATCGAAGGCCAGTACGCTGACCATTCAGTCAACGAGTCGGACGGAACATGCAATGAAAAGAGGACTCTTGGACGGATGTTATATTTACTGATAAGAGTACATTTTACATTTTTGGGTCTGATGGTAGGCAAATGGCATGGAGAAAGGCAAATGACGAATTACATTTCAAAAATCTTAGTTCCACTGTTAAGTACGTCGGTGGTTCAGTACTAGTAAGGGGTTGTATGTCTTCCAGCGGTGTTGGAAATCTAGCCTTCATTGAAGGCACGATGGACCAATACAAGTACGTACACATGCTGAAGAATAATTTAAAAGAGTGCTATACAAATGGGCACAGAGAAGAGTTTCAAATTCTTGCAAGACAATGACCCGAAGCACAAGTCATTACTTATACGTATTTGGTCGTTATATAATTGTCCTAAAGTAAACACCACCTCAATCGCCGGATGTCAATCCTATAGAAAATCTGTGGCCTGACCTTGGAAAACATCTTCGAAAACATGTCATTTGAAATGCTACAGCTGTGTCGGTGCGACGTACAACAACTAGCAAAGAAATGCTACAGATCTTAAAAGAAAATCTTCAAGAAGAATAGCAGGCTAATACACCATCAATAATAAGCAAGTTGGTAAAATCAATGCCTAAACAGCGACAAAGTGTAATACAACAGAAAGGTTATGCTACCAAGTACTTATTTGTAGAACATTCGTGTTGTATGTACAGTATACTTTTGTGCTGCGTACAAATACTTTTGTGATGGATAGGAATACTTTTGTGGCACTGTATTGTAATGATTTTGTGATATTCCTTACCAAGTGTCCTATGTAAAGGTCAGAAATGATTTAAGTGCATATGTACAATCTGTTTTCTTTTTCATTTCAATAAATAATATCACGATTAAAACATTACATCTCTAGTGTACGGACACTTGTCGGTCCCGTGGTGTAGGGATAGCGTGCCTGTCTCTTACCCGGAGACCCCGGGTTCGATTCCCGGCCGGGTCAGGGATTTTTACCTGGACCTGAGGGCTGGTTCGAGGTCCACTCAGCCTGCGTGATTAGAATTGAGGAGCTATCTGACGTTGAGACACCGGCCTCGGTCTAGAAAGCCAAGAATAATGTCCTAGAGGATTCGTCGTCCTGACCATACGACACCTCGTAATCTCCAGACAGTCCTTCGGGCTGAGCAGCGGTCGCGTGGTAGGCCAAGGCCCTTCCAGGGCTGTAGTGCCATGGGGTTTGGTTTTTGGTACGAATACTTTTGCGAGTAACTGTATATAATTGTATATGGAACAAATATGAGGTCATACCTGAAGAACACTATGAAATGTGCTATCTTACCGAAATATCGACTGACCAAACAGCACAGTTTATCAAGAACAATAATTGTCTTCGTGCTGCCATGTTTGTTTTCTAATGGACGACGTCAACTGATAAAGAGGTCCAAGCTTGCATTCGGGAGATAGTATGTTCGAACCCCACTGTCGGTAGCCCTGGAGATGGTTTTTCGTAGTGTCAATTTTCATACCAGGCAAATGCTAGGGCTATACCTTAATTAAAGCCACTGCCACTACCTTCCCAGTCTTAGCCCTTTCTCGAACTCCCGTCGCCGAAAACCTTGGAGGTGTTAGTGCGACGTTCAACAAGTAGCAAAATTTTTTTTATAAAAAGCAGAAAAAAAAAAGAATTTCGTCACAAATATAGGTCGGCGGGATGATCTGGGAGTGTATCGTATGTTGTCAGTTCATCAGCATGCGACGTAAGAGTCTGGAAAAGATATTAACGTCTTTGTTTTGTGCTTTTGGCATCAGATCTCCTACTGCGCCATTAATGGAAATAAATCGCTAACTCTAGCCAGTCTCTCTCTCTCTCGGGTCACTTGTCGTTCAGAGCAAATGACGTTGGTTTATTCGAAATAACGTTTCCCAACGCATTGAAGAATGTGCAGTCTTGTATAGTCAGCGCAGTATCAACCACGTTTTCTGTGGAGTCCAATGCTGCCTCGAATGTTGACTGTAGTCCAGTCATAGCCCAGAGCGCTTATACTTACATTTCTGCCAGCAAGCAATAGAATATAAGTTTAAAACATGCTCACTTCCTTGAAGTATCTAAATCCAACGTATTTTATTTCCCCTCTTCGTTCCCATAGATCTGTTTTTTTTAAGATAATAGTTGAAATGCACTGATAATAGTAATTGGTGATATCAGTCATGGCAGTATAGTGGATACGACGAGGGTCTTTTTCTGAGTTCGAGTAGTTTAAGGAGTGCCATTCTTGGAAAGCCTTTCTTGTTAAGCAGAAGGTAATGACACATTCAAGAACCTACAGTCCTGCACATATTATAATATCGCAATATCAACCATATTTTCTAAGGAGTCCAATGCTGCCCAGAACGTTGACGATACTTCAGCCACTGTACACACCGCTTACGGTTGTAGAATGGTCGCCATTCATCGGTGGTTGCAACATATTCTAACATGGGTTACTTTCGGTAACGAAAGGAAAAATCACAAGCAGGTGTTTCTTTGTTTCGGTTGCTGTACCAAAGGCTCACATGCCTAACGTTTTGATGTAATTAATTTGGTGGAAATCAGTTTTAATTACTGCGTTGATGGGGTGAAAGTTCCCTTTGGGGATCATTGTAAATACCTAGGTATAAATATAAGGAAAGATCTTCATTGGGGTAATCACATAAATATGATTGTATTTTTTTTTTTTTTTGCTATTTGCTTTACGTCGCACCGACACAGATAGGCATTATGGCGACGATGGGATAGGAAAGGCCTAGGAAGTGGAAGGAAGCGGCCGTGACCTTAATTAAGGTACAGCCCCGGCATTTGCCCGGTGTGAAAATGGGAAACCACGGAAAACCATCTTCAGGGCTGCCGACAGCGGGGCTCGAACCCACTATCTCCCGATTACTGGATACTTGCCGCACTTAAGCGACTGCAGCTATCGAGCTCGGTAATATGATTGTAAATAAAGGGTACAGATCTCTGCACATGGTTATGAGAGTATTTAGGGGTTGTAGTAAGGATGCAAAGGAGAGAGCATATTTGTCTCTGGTGAGACCTCAACTTGAGTATGGTTCCAGTGTATGGGACCCTTACCAAGATTACTTGATTCAGGAACTGCAAAAATCCAAAGGAAAGCAGCTCGATTTGTTCTGGGCGATTTCGGACAAAAGAGTAGCGTTAAAAAATGTTGCAAAGTTTGGGCTGGGAAGACTTGGGAGAAAGGAGACGAGCTGCTCGACTAAGTGGTATGTTCCGGGCTGTCAGTGGAGAGATGGCGTGGGAGGACATCAGTAGACGAATAAGTTTGGATGGTGTCTTTAAAAGTAGAAAAGATCACAATATGAAGATAAAGTTGGAATTCAAGAGGACAAACTGGGGCAAATATTCGTTTATAGGAAGGGGAGTTAGGGATTGGAATAACTTACCAAGGGAGATGTTCAATAAATTTCCAATTTCTTTGCAATCTTTTAATAAAAGGCTAGGAAAACAACAGATAGGGAATCTGCCACCTGGGCGACTGCCCTTAATGCAGATCAGTATTGACTGATTGATTGATTGATTGATTGATTGATTGATTGATTGATTGATTGATTGATTGATTGATACTGTGATAGTTACAGTATTTAAAATACTTCTCGTTCTAGATATATGTGTTACGGGTCAGTATTTCTCAGACAACATCGTCATATAGCCGTATTTGCAGGCGCAACGACGAAATCCGTATAGTTATTTCATGTAATAGACAGTTCGTTAACACTAGGAATGACTCAGCAAAGATTCAAGGATCATGCAAGAAATATATTCATCACTTCCTTCTGATGCCGAAAAGTCTTATTCATAATGAGTTGATTAATATCAGCTGTGAGTATTGATCGGTCATGTTATGTGGACAGTCTGATGTACAGAGCGAACATGGCGCCCTGTGCATTACACTTCATGATATGTGTTATATTGCAATAGAAAAAATGCCACAGGCACGGGTCTCTCGAGGTTAGATTGGGTGGATACTGAAACCATTGCCTACCGAGTTTACGTTTAGCTCACGCCTGGCTCGTAGTGACTTCATACGTCTACACAGAATAATACATTTTGTGGCTTTTACAGTCTGGTGCCGTCTGGTTATTTAGCTGAATTGTCAGCATAGTAACTTTGGTTCAGAGAGTCGTGGGTTCGATGTCCGCAATTTCGATTTTAGACACGTCTGATTAATTTATTTGGCCAAGAGACTGTGAGTTGGTGTTTATCTCAACATACCTCCTACCAACCACTACGGAAACACGTAAGACCTATCTGTGTCAGTGCGACGTAAACAAATTTTAATACAGAAACACGTATTATTTAAATTCTTCCCTCAACATGTGTGACATTGATTAATGTTACACTTAGATACAGCTGTCGTAAGGCAGATCCTCAAATGGTTGTAGGTGAGTACGAAGTAAACTGCGATAAACTGATGTTTTTGAGTTGCAGAATGTTAAGTATGGAGAAATCACCCCGTACCTGAGCTACAGAAATTAACCATACAGTTTAAATCCCACGACTCCGCTGGAAAACTAATCCTCAAGACCAGAACGTTCATCATTCAGCCACGGAGTTAAACACTCGTGATATAAGTGTTTTTTTCACCTTGGGGAACAAATGGCACATTCGAAATACATTCGCCGTAAATATTATTTGGTTCCAAACTCACAACGCTGTATACAAAGAAGAGCGAACTCTGATTGCATTAGTTAAAAATAACATTACATTCGGCAGCCCTGAAGATGATTTTCAGTAGCTCCCATTTTCACACCAGACAAATGCTGGGGCTGAACATTAATTAAGACCACGGACGCTTCCTTCCCACTCCTAGTTCACTTACGGCAGCCTCATGTCGGTACATTTACCGGCATGTAGGCCTAAACGAAAAAAACTCTCCGGCACCTCAACGTTTCCGAAAACATTTGAGGAAGTCAGTGGGACGTAAGATGATGATGATTATTATTATTATTATTATTATTGTACCGGGCGGTACACCTCCACGCCGCTTATTTAAACTTTGCGCCAGTTGAAACTCCTCTACTGGAAGAAGTCTGAACTTTGTCTTATGTGTTAATTTTTTAGTTACCCTGAAGATGCCACTACTTGGAAATTTTGAAGTTTCTGAACTGTGTTGTTTTCGATGTAATTTTGTTTTGCTTGTAGTAAGAAGTTTGAACTTTCTCTTCTAGAGGACACTATTGAAGAACTACAACGGTGCACCCTAGTGCGAAGTGAAAGAACTGTTTTTTTGGAGAAAATTTAATTTCAAAAGTTTGTTCTTTGCTAAATTTCTTTCAGTCATTGTTTAAGTTGGCAATATTAACCCTTTCTTTCCCCTTGTTTTGAATTTAGCCAAACCCGAATTTCTTTAATTAATTTTCCACCAATAATGTGTTTCTTCTTCATATTGTGTAGGGGTTTTCTTTATCCACCAATAAAATGATTGTGGGCGGGTGTTTTCCTTCCTGAAACGCCTCGAACTTTCCGCGAGAGTATATAAACTGCTGATTTTAGGGTCTCTGCGCCACTTCCGTACCATCTTTCAGTGTGTAAAGTACATAGCAGGGGGCGGGAAGCGCCTCTTTCTTCGGGCAGCAGTTCAACAACCAGGTAATGGCCATTTAATAACTTCTTTTCTTGCTAGCTCAGCAGTTTAACTCTCGGGGCGGGTCCGAAGCGTTTCCACCATGTAACCTTTTCCTAAAATGTAACTACTCTTAGCATCTATTATCTTTTAAAGCTACATATTGGGATAGAGAGTGCTTAACCCTCTCGAGCTCCCACTCATATTGTTTTGAGGTGAACTTATTTCTCACAACCGATTCTTCCTTAATGTAAAGTAAATTGTTCTTTTCTAAAGTCACCTCTGTAGCATGGGATTAGCCCTTGCATTAGTGGCCTAGAGCCAGATTAGGTTTTAAAACAAATGCATTAGGAGTGCAGATCGCCTCCTCTCAAATTGTTATTTTAGAGGTCATGTAATTAACCTTCTTCTCATTTAATAGACCTCAGTAGGTTGGGTATTTTACCCCTGTGTATATGTCCCTAGAGGACAGCTTGAAGGTGGAATTAGGTGTGGCCTTTGACAGGCCTAAATTTTGAGAGCAAGTTGCTCTTTCTTGAAAATTTGGTTTTCTGCGCGCCTCAAGGAGGCCTTACTGTGTAATTTGGAGCAAGTGCTCCTGGGCATGAATGGGGTTTTTTGCCCCTCTGTTGAAACTTGTGTTTGGGGTAAAACTGGGCTAATTGCTCAAGAATTGTGAGGTTGGGGCTCGAAGCCCAAATCCTGTAAATATTGTAATTGTACTTTTATTGCCTTGCTACTCTGTACCTGTCTTTCGTGTTATTTCTGAATTTTGGAAAGAGAATATAACCTTGTTAAATTTTACATTAACTTTAATTTCGTAGTTTGAGACCCGTTCACACCCGCACCTTCTTTCACCTCTACCTACCACAAAAAAAGCGGTAACAATTATTATTATTATTATTATTATTATTATTATTATTATTATTCGTAGTTTTCAAGTTGGCGATGACGAAGTTCCAAGACCCCAGAGCGTGATCACATTTTTTATACATTTGGTTTCAAAACCAGAACTATCTTTATTTCAATTTACTGCTCTCTACATGGTTACACGCAAGTAGGTTGTGGCAAAAACTTCCATGCAATTTAGATTATTCGAGGTTTAATTTGACTGCAACCTTTTGTCATTCAGGTTTCTCTCTCCCGTAGTAGTTCAATTTCTCCTCCTTAGAATCAGCAAACAAAACTTGCTCATTTTTTTCTCCACGTCACTGCCAAGGCCTCGCAATCGAGTACACAATTTACTAACTCTATGCAAGTATTCTCTTTTGCAAATATTCCCTACAAAACAACAGGAAGAGACCTGCTATAGATTAGCAGGGAAGCAGAAAGAGACAGATTAACACAAAAAACAATGTTTGTCCCGAAAATATGAAGGGTTTAAATCTAATAAATAGAAAGAAGTTTTGGCCAGGTTGTCGAGATATCTGGATCACTGAACATTGGCCAGAAAAAGGCATTCGCCGTCCCCTAACTACACGGTGTATCTCAATTAAGCCGACAAAAAACAGGGATGCTCTTCGTATCATATAAAGAACGATGGCGCGATCGGACTGGCGGAGAACATTCTTCTTTTCGAGAAAATGAGCTTACTTTGTTATTTCCGAGCGCGCCATTCAAATTGACGAACGCGCCGTATTTGCTATGCCAGAGCGCAAATCGCTGGCCGCTGCTGTGCTTCAAGGAGGGGAGGGGAAGTGGGGTGTATGATAGACGGAGACAGAGGTAATGCTTCGTGCGAATGCATACGTTTCTCGTTCATTTAGCGCAGTCACTTCACAGCCCCAGTAGGCAATATACGGATTTCTTTCCATTTTAGTTACTAAGTTTGAGGTACAAATAGATGAGAACGGCTCCGTATCATATATCCCACTTCCCCTCCCCTCCCGCTATCTCAGGTGTGGTTGGACAGTTCACACTGGAAGGATTTCGACGTGCAACTCCGACAGACAATGCGTATAATCTCTAGCAAGCTGCTTTTCACGCCAGCGCAACAGGTACCTCCTCACATCAGGAAACAACTAGCTATTGCCCGCTTATGGACCAGGACGATGATGAACGAGGTTCTCCCTACACACCATGAGATAATACAGACCACTACAACTAAGCTGAAATCTTGAAGACCAGCTTTGGATCTCAGGTCTTCTCACTTCAGACTTTGGGATGCTTGGAGAGAATGGCCGAGGTCCCCTCCTCGCGGCCTCATTCACGTCTCTGATCACAGCGTAAAAGCAGCTGACTTCAGTCTACCCCGGGCTGTCTGTTCCAAACTGAACAGTATGACTACCTCAACTCTATATCAGTTGGGTTGAGTCTCCTTGTGCCTGCGGTACTGAAAAGCAGACTATCAAGCATATCGAGCAGGATTACCTGCTGTATGTAGTTCCAGGTTTTCTGGAAGACCTGCTCTGCATGCATCCACTGCTGAAGCGACCACCTGGATAGCAGCTCTCAGGATAAATACTGGAGATAGTAACCTAGTCCTAATACCAAAATATTTTATACCAGGTGGTACAGCCCTTATTTTTCCCCTAACATATGCAACCAGCTACGAATTAAATGTCTCTTAGTCCTATCTTGGGCAACATCTTACAGCAATTTTGTTTCCTAGTTGCTTTACGTCGCACCGACACAGATTGGTCTTATGGCGACGATGGGATAGGAAAGGACTAGGAGTAGGAAGGAAGCGGCCATGGCCTTAATTAAAGTACAGCCCCAGCATTTGCCTGGTGTGAAAATGGGAAACCACGGAAAACCATCTTCACGGCTGCTGACAGTGGGGTTCGAACCCACTATCTCCCGGATGCAAGCTCACAGCTGCGCGCCCCTAACCGCACGGCCAACTCGCCCGGTACAGCAATTTTATGTGCAGTTAGTCCGATATATATTTCCCCGCACAATGCATAAACGGTACAAGAGGCAGTAAGTGAGGCCCATCTCAAAAACACTGTACTATTTTATGTAGAGCGGAGTCCAATACTCCAGTCATTTTTACAAAATGCTACTGTGCTGTACAAACCATAGCCACCCCTTTAGCTGTCGGTGGAAAATTGCGCACCAGATTGGTTCAGGAGGCCATTTTCTTTTGACAGAAAAGGATGGTGACGGTATCATAGAAAACGTGATAAGTTAGGACCATTTACAGTTATGTCAATTCACCGCCATTTTATATAGTCTCATCACATTGAAACAGATGGAAACGCATTTTTTCACAGTATTTATAATGTATGGCATGCAAATGCTGTACCGCAGGTGTGATAGCTTACGCCATTAAATTACTACTGTTACATTGTTCAATAAAGTCATAAAACTGGACCATAAGGCTGTAACACATTAGTAACGTCTTGTCGTGAGCACCGAGTTGTAAGAGCTAGACGTTCAAGCAGGAAGTAGCTGCGCTGAATTCGGCATGTTAGACGTACCTGGATAAGCTACATAGAGCAGTTAGAGTTCGATACGTTAGAGTGATGCCTTTAATTTTCATGTCGTACTCTTCTAGGCATCCTTTATGAAGACTTGACTTTTCGTAAATCTCAGATATTCTTTTAAAGAAGTTATAATAATCGACATACTAATTATCGCCACGTAAGCACCGACTACGGACAAATTCATTTTGAATACCACCTGAAACATAATGCTGAATTCATTGAACGAAATATTAGGTATATACTCCACTCGTAGGGAATGGTTGCAACTATCTGGGCTTAAGAGAGACTGGGCATACTGAGGTTTTTGCAGCAAGGTAAACCTGTCTGCACATTCGACTTCAGAATTTGTAACATAAAAGATCATTTTTGAAGCGATAGCGTAGATTATTCCGTTAGTACAGAGATACGATACCTGGTCTTCGTCGCCTTGAATGGCTGCATGGTACTAATATCCGCTAGCATGTGATTTTTTCGATGGATTCAGAGTTCGAATCTAGCTACGATCTTTTCATTTTTATGCTCTTAAGGCTTTCGTAGTTAAGGTTTAACTTCCTTAAGTCTCAAAAGTCACTTTTCACCTTTAGAAAGAAAGCATGCATCAGAAAGGAATAATAACATGCGACTTTTATATGGAAGACGGCTACAACGAACGAAGCGCACTGCACTTACTGTCAGAAATATGACACAGCCATTCAACCAAGCAACTGCGCATATTTGACTCGAAGAACGACTGGACTTCATACGTAGGGCACATGAAACAGCACATAGTAATCTTTACAGCAAAGTGCAGGCAGGTTCCACCACATACGCTGCAGCAAGCAAGAATGACTCGCCTCTACCGTACTCAGATATGCATTAACGGAGGAGGTGGTCATTTTGAACATTTCCTTCATTAATCGACTGGTCATGCACAAGCAAATTGCACCTCTGTCGGTAATAGCTTGTTTTACTGCAAACAGCTCTTTTAAGAGCTACTTAGAAATGAATATAACACAGTACCTGCAACATGAGAACTGATCATGATTTAGATTTGTCTTCGACAACGCGACTCACACGAATAGGCTATTCAACAACGAAATAAGAAATTGTCCTATATCGGACTTAAACCTTCGAAAATCGAGCACCGATTTCCTCCTCTAACTTCAAGCACGCTCGGTTATCACAAGCTGTCGTTTGCCATCGTTATATCAACACTACTTCTAGTCATTCAGCCATCATATTCTCTGTACATGAAGTTTCTGTGATGCAAAATTTTCACGATTCTTTACAATCATTCGGTATTTTATCGTTAATGCTGATTTCGTTGACACGAATAAACGAATTATAGAAAGCGTAGTAAGATCAGAGTAGCCAAGGTTAATGTTTTTAGGTTAGTATAAAACCTGCGCGTTGCATAAAACAGTGATTAGGGGCAGCTGTGCCAATCGGTATATTTGTATATATTATTTAATGTATTTTTGTTAATGTTTCTTTAATAAATAAGGTGATGTATGCATCATACGATAATAATAATAATAATAATAATAATAATAATAATAATAATAATAATAGATTAATAATAAGAGGAAGAAGAAGACATGACTTTGAAAGTTCCTTTACATTTAGCTTGTTTCGAAGAACGTTAACAGGCATGTTTTTAACAGTATGGAGCCATATGAGACAGATTAAAGCACGAACTACTGAAGAGTATGGACATCTCCCGCTCACTTGACTCTTACTGCTTATCCTTAGCCACCCCATCAACAACAACTTGAACCTACTCTTCCTTCCACACGACTGCCAGAATGAGAGGCGCAGGCGACGAGTTACGAGAGGGAAAGAGCAAATATTGCTTGAGCGGCTCATATTAGACGAATCCCCAACGACGTTTCCAGCAAGAAAATAACAGTCACGCGGTCTTTTATGTTCTGGGTAGTTACTTCGCAAATGCAAGCAACAGAGATTGTAACCCAGTTGGATTCACTTGTAGATCACCACGCTGCTTTCTCAGCATTGAACACAGGTTTCCCTCCAAGTTTCTGTTCCTGCGGTCGTGTCATTTTTAACTACCAAACTGGCTGCAACTTAGAGTTAACTTTTCGGTTTTGTATCAGGTTTACAGCAGGGGCAAAAGAAGAGAGCATTCTCCACTCGTCTTCTCACCCAGTGAGAATTATCGTTAATAATGTTACTGGATTTACGTCCCAGTAACTAATTTTACGGTTTTCGGAGACACTAAGGTGCGGAAATTTTACCCCATGGGAGTTGTTTTACATGCCAGTAAATCTTCCGACGTGCGGCTGGTTATCTGAGCACTTTCAAAACCCCCCGGATTAAGCCGGAATCGAATCCACAAATTAGAGGTCACAAGGCCAGCGCTCTTGCGTCTGAGCTACCCAGTGAGATGTAGTGTTATTTTGGCTATGAAAAACTTCTCTTTAAGAAGAATATTCGAAGTTGGTCAGAAAATTGCAAGCACCATTTTCTCAGCAACAAACCATCTCGGAAATGCCGCTGTATCAGTAGAAAATATTCATTCGAGGTTATCTGTTCTGGACATTTTGCTTATAGGCTGATGGGTCTTACAACAAGAGTTCAACACAGCGCACGCTCCAGAACTGGAAAGGAGAATTCTTTCGGAGAAAAATACTGAAAACTGCAAAGTGAAGACGTTTTGTTCGGAGTGACTGCAATAATATTTGTATCATTAAACAATTCCAACTGCGCCACCTAAACCTCATTAAGGGCTCTGAACTGCGAAGACGACTACACCCTGGTCAACGTAACTGCATTGCTTGGCTTCCTTGACTGGATATGCACAGCCTCTCATATTAGTCAACTAATCTGCTCAGTAAATCTCGCTCAAGCCCTCAGTCCACGATTAAATTAATGGACCAGCCGGGAATTAAACCCTGAACCTCCGGTAATAATAGACCTACATTCCAGGGCTAACATAGCTTCTGCTGGGCAGAGCGACTAGGATGGAGCCCAAATTGACGGGTTCGATCCTGGCTCAGTCCGGTAGTAACGTAATTGAAATAGCTCACATACGCCAGGCTCGTGTTGGTAGATTTACCAGGACGTAAAAGAACACTTTCAGGACTAAATTTCTGCACCTTGGAGTCTCCGAAAACCGTAAATATAGGCTAATTAGTGGGAATCACTACGTTTTTTCTATTCAATTGGGGTGCTACTGCAGGGTCCACTTACTTCCCTGAATGGTCAGCGTACCGAGTTACCTTCACTTCAGAGGAACTCGGCTGGGGACTTTAGCCGTATCTAGATTTTTCCGGTGGGTGTTAGTGTTCGTCTTAAGACATACTCTGTGATTTACACACAACACACTAGTGAATACAGTAGCCTACGTCCCTCCACGTAGGGATGGCGTCAAGAAAGTCATCCAGCCATTAAACTGGGATTAATCCACCAAAAGAGAAAGAATAAGATTTTAGCTCAGTAGTGAGATATATGTGTTGAAAACACCTTTCATTATTCGTAGTTTCAGTTGATGAGGCATATCCCATTGGCTAATGGCTACGTTGTTCCTCCCGCTAACGTAAGTGAATTAACACCACCAGTCACTTAAATGGAACTGGAATATTATTCGGCTTCCCTCACGCCCATAACCCGTTAGTTTGTCTACGGTGCCTTCACCTTTCTGCAGTAATTAGCCTCTCGTCAATGCTTTCAAGCTAATGAGACCTACTACTCTGTAATAAAAGTGTATCTTGGAACTGACCGAATAGTGCAGAATTAAAAGCTGCATATTATAGCATAGTTGGCGGGACTCTGTCAAAAGTTCCTTCAACGAGCAGCTTAGACAAATCACATCGCCAGGAAGGCATAATATAGATATAGAAAACCGAGGGCCAGGAGTCAAGTGCATATCGGCAAAACTTGAAGATAAAGCTTTCCTTACAAATGCACGTTTAACCCTTTCCTTTTGCATAACTCTCGATGTATAACCCTCCTTTCTCCCAATGTCTATATTCTACATTTGGCCTAGTTATACAGCCGGATGTCCTTCCTAACGCCAGCTATATTCATTATTGTGTGGTTCTGAAGTGTTTGATTGTGATCAAAAGAAGTATTGACTATTAAGACGAACACTAAACATCCAGTCCCCAAGTCAGATAAATTATTCATATGCAGGAAAAGTGCTCGTTCCAGCCAGGAATCGAACTCAGGGTCCTCTGAATCGAAGGCCAGAACGCTGGTCATTCCAGACAATGAGCCGGTCAGGCCTAGGTATTTAACAGATCGCCGCTGCGCCTCGAAACACCGTTGTGACAATATTCAGGGGAGAAATACTGACCCGCAATACATGTGTGACAGCGAAAATTCGTTGATACAGTTCATGCAATACTGAACTTTAGATCACTGAACCCAGTGTTCTCTCAGAACACTTTCTAGTGGGCGGACCGCTCTGCCGTTTTTACACACCACCCGACTAACACTGTGCTAGTTCCATAATATTAATATATATTTGAGTCGTTGGGTGTTCCAAATTTAAATACTGTCAAACTGTTTATTTAAATGACAAATCGTCATTATTGTCAGAATAATCGCATCAATTACATCGGATATGATATATGTCCGAGGACAAGTTCGGCTCGCCATATGCAGGCCTTTTGATTTGACTCCCGTAGGTGAACTGCGCGTCTTGATGAGGATGAAATGATGATGAAGACGACACATACACCCAGCCCCCGTGCCAGAGAAATTAACCGATTATCGTTAAAATTCCCGACCCTGCCAGGAATCGAACCCGGGACCCCTGTGACCAAAGGCCAGCACGCTAACCATTTAGCCATGGAGCCGGACAATTACATGGGAGTTTAAATGTTTACCTACCGGGCGAGTTGGCCGTGCAGTCAGGGGCACGCGGCTGTGAGCTTGCATCAGGGAGATAGTGGGTTCGAATCCCACTATCGGCAGCCCTGAAGATGGTTTTCCGTGATTTCCCATTTTCACACCAGGCAAATGCTGGGGCTGTACCTTAATTAAGGCCACGGCCGCTTCCTTTCAACTCCTAGGCCTTTCCTATCCCATCGTCGCCATAAGACCTATCTGTGTCGGTGCGACGTAAAGCAACTACCAGCAAAAAAAAAATATTTTAGCTTGACTACCATATAGTATCGTGCGCGAGCGGTACCTGGATTAGCATGGAATCGCGTGCGATTCCGCATGACGTTCCAAACCACTATGGCACTCCACAGCAACGAAATGGTAAGCCCTCGTGTTACGTGATTATGAACGAACAACAGAAAACTAGGCATTCAAAATACTCTGTTATGTCTTGTTTGTGATAACTAACACTAAACTATTTCAATTTTGCAGTTAACGTTTACCTGCCCGATATTACATATTAATGCCCTGAGGGGAATAAACTCAAATTTTATCATATCACTTCTTTACGCTTTATTTCCCGTCCGGCTACTCATTCCTGACACCCGGCTGACGAAAATTTCTGGGAAGAATACTGAACCATTCTTGTCAGAGTTCTAAGCTAAAATATTACCACACAGTGGTTTCTCTAGGCGCAACAACGATATAATGTAAAAGTAAAGAGATTCGTTGCAATACGTAACATTTCGGAAAAGAATAGGAAATGTATCGAACAGTCAAATACCGGGCTAGTTGGCCGTACGGTTAGCGGCGCGCAGCTGTGAGCTCGCATCCGGGAGATAGTGGGTTCGAATCCCACTGTCGGCAGCCCTAAAGATGGTTTTCCGTGGTTTCCCATTTTTACACCAGGCAAATGCTGGGGCTGTACCTTAATTAAGGCAACGGCCGCTTCCTTCCCATTCCTAGGCCTTTCCTGTTCCATCGTCGCCATAAGACCTATCCGTGTCGGTGCGACGTAAAGCAAATAGCGAAAAAAAAAAAAAAAAAAAAACAGTCAAATACCATGCAACAATTATAAACATACAGTGAAATAGGCTTAATTATATAACTGCTTTACATCATAATTAACTTTGATGTTAGTAATAATGATGATAAAAAATCTCATATTTTCATTATAGATTGAAGATTTACCAGCATGTCAAACAACACTTTTCTTTCTTTCTTAATCTGTTTACCCTCCAGGGTTGGTCTTTCCCTCGGACTCAGCGAGGGATCCCACCTCTACTGCCACAAGGGCAGTGTCCTGGAGCCTCAGACTCTGGGACGGGGGATACAACTGGGGAGAATGACCAGTACCTCGCCCAGGCGGCCTCACCTGCTATGCTGAATAGGGGCCTAGTTGGGGAATGGAAAGTTTGGAAGGGATAGACAAGGAAGAGGGAAGGAAAAGGCTGTGGCCTTAAGTTAGGTACCATCCCGGCATTTGCCTGGAGGAGAAGTGAGAAACCACGGAAAACCACTTCCAGGATGGCTGAGGGGGGAATCGAACCCACCTCTACTCAGTTGACCTCCCGAGGCTGAGTGGACCCCGTTCCAGCTCTCGTACCACTTTTCAAATTTCGTGGCAGAGCCGGCAATCGAACCCGGGCCTTCGGAGGTGGCAGCTAATCACACTAAACGCTACACCACAGAGGCGGACCAAAGAACACCTGCAGGACAAAAATTTTAATTTATCTGGAAACCGTAGAGTACAGTAGTTCTTCAAGGCTGCCAACAGAGGGGTTCGAACCCATTGTCTCTAGAATGCAAACTGAAAGCTGCGCGCCCCTATCAGCAATGCCAACTCGCTCGGTATTAGAAATTGTATACGACCCCCTCCACTACCCTGCTGGCCAACATTCGGACGGCGATTTCTTTTTTCCCACCTACGGGACTCGAACCAGCTAACCACAGAGTACGTAACTGTTAACCGTTGATTGTTCGAAGAGCCACGTAAGTACGGATGATTTTGAGTTTGATATCACACTGGAATACCATTGAGCCGTTTTGTTTTGTTTTTTGTTTGGTTAAAGAGTGTGGCTAAAGTACTCACAAAGTCGTCTTCTTACACGTCTTCGCCAGTTCATAATACGGTGCACATCGCTGTAACAGTTATATTGCAACAGGAACCAGGATGATACTTTTCATAAAAACAAGCGGACCTGCCAAACTGTGCGGGAGGAGAGACGAGGGACTGGGGAAGACCATGTACCTGTGGAAACCAAAAATGAAAAACGCCGAGACGGCAAAATTCGATCAGTGGATCACGATCTTGTGAAGCACTCTCGAAACATTCTAATTCCATTTTCTTAGTACTGGGTGTGGGTTGCACCCTGCAATTTGAACCACCATGACCTACACTTACATTAAATATGGGTCAGGTGGGTGTGGACACGTTGGCAAGGTCTCCTACTGCGTCACAGGTCTTCTACAACGGTGCCATTTAAGGTGCCTGCGTACCAATTTTTACGCTCTGACTGTGTAGCTACCTATGAGCGATAGCGGATCTACGTATTCTGGGTTCTTAATTTAATTGACTGACGCCCAGTACATTACTAGACATCTTTCAAATGACAAAAAAATCATAGTGCTAAGAAATTTGCCCTCACTTCATAAGTCGTCCATCTCGGCCGGGATCGACTCGTGAACGTAGTATAATGATTCACTGATCTGTTATTCAGAATAATATCCGATTTCTGTCAAACAGCGGATATTTCTGTTTATCGTACAAATGTGTTGCGTATGCCACTATGTCACACGCCTGTCATAAGTACCGATATTGTTCGAATTAAAAAAGTTGCGGGCATCATTGTCTACAGTCCAGTGTGTATGGGGCACGTGGACTCAATTGTACAAAATCTGTGTGTGTGTGTGTGTGTGTGTGTGTGTGTGTGTGTGTGTGTGTGTGTATATACAGGTAGGAGCGGCCAAGAATCTAATTTTGCTTTGAAATAAAGTAGAAAAGTAAAACTGGTTCATGTCCACCTGTGTGACACAGGTCCCACCCACGAGCCCATCAGGGTGAGAGAGAGGCGGCAGAGAAAGAAAGAAAGAAAGAAAGAAAGAAAGCCGTTCAACAATATTGTTGACAGTGCGGTTGCGTGTTCTACACATACTTTTCAATTTGTTCATCGTGTTAAATATTTTACTTGTAGTAAGCTATTATTGCTGTACCGAAGTTTATTGTACGATCTTCGCCGGCTCTGTAGCATACCTGTAGATGATGTCAGCTATCGGATTGTAGACACTTAATGATACTGCTGGAATAGAATATACCATCGTGTTACTCCTTACGAAACAAATTAAAGATCATGTTATTGTTGTCATGTCCCAATAACTACTTCTGACGGTTTTCGGAGACGCCGAGGTGCCGGAAGTTTGTCCCGCAGGGGTTTTTACTTGCTAATAAATCTTCCGACAGGGATCTGACGTATTTGAGCACCTTCAAATACCACTGGACTGAACCAGGCTTGAACCTGCCATGTTCCGGTCAGAAGGCCAGCGCCTCAACCGTCTGAGCCACTCAGCCCGGCTACGAGACCAACAGATACTCTGCAAGTACAAAGGGACTCGTTTTGAGAAATTAAGTACAAGATTGATACAGATGCAGGCAGTTACGGAGGATCTATGCCGTTCGTAATTCAAAAGCATGCTGAATAAACTACTTCTTCTTCTTCTAACATGATCACAAAGCCTGTCTTATAAGGACTGATTATCATAACATGGATGTATATGACTCGTCAAGTGAAAAACTATTTACTTTCAAAGCTAAGAGGAGCGTTAAAGCAATGTCGCAAGAAAAACAGTTTCTGTATATTTTAATCCGGGTGGGCTGCTTTAAAGAGAATATTTATACCCACCTGCACGGTCTGACTCTGGTGAACAGAATGTTATATTTATGTTTATTCGTTATTAGGCTATATCTTCTCTCATGCGACCTTAACTTACAGCAACGATTTATTCTATGTCGATGGACGGTGGTTTGTACGTTGTCGTTGATTCCACACGCGATGATTCAGTAAGGATTCAAACGGTGAGTAGATTAAATATTGAACATTGTGTGGCGTGTCACTTTCGTCTGAAAATAGCAACAATAAACAAGAATGTGGTCTTATGCAACTCATGCTCTGTGGCTACATGGATTGTCTGGATGTAAATGGTCTCTAGAACATTTGAACGACCATCCTAAAGATATTTCGTCTTAATTATCCCTCCACTCACTCCAGCCATGTCTTGCAACGGTACGCGGACCACATCCTGGGACACTCGAGCAAATTGCAGTCCCGTGAATACATCGGAAATCACAGCCGAGATCTACGTCTTATAACGACTGGTGGGACCAGGTTACATTCCCGGCCCTGCTAGAAGTTAAACATAGGTTTTAGGGAAGATTTATATCTTTACGGATAAACAAATTCATCTTTCAATGCTTTCTCTATAGAACATAGTTTCCTCCTTAATCCGGTTAAAAAATTATTACCTAACTATTGAAAATATTGCATTATATTTTGAATTGTACTTTATTTATATGAACGGCCTCTTTTCTTTCATAAAAGCATTTTCAATTTTACATGATAATTAGTAGTTTAAACATTAGAAGAAATTGTATAAAAGTAAGTATTAAGAAGGAAGTATGGTAGAACTTCAGGAAGTCCCCTGAATTAGCTACATGAGAGAGTTTAATGGGTGCGAAGGAGGATGCTCTCTTGTTCTTGGTGCCTTACCCATGTCCCCGGGCAATGCTATCAACTATCAACGCAGGTTTCTTTCTTTGTTGCTCTGCGTTCTGCGCATTTCCTGGCTAGTGACAAAAACACAATTGGTCTAGTATGTCAGGGATGTTTAGTAAAGAACCTCTGCAATGGAATGTGGACGATTGACTAGTCTCATTATTTTTTCGTGACAGGCCATTGGCCTCACCTAATGATTTTTATGTTGCACAGTTGGCAAAGAAATCTATCTGTATTGAGTGATTGGAATGACTCCTTAATGAATGTATTCAGCCAATAGCACTGTTCCTTCAGCTGTCCATTCTAGAAAATATCGATCACTTTGTGGTATTTTACTAGTAAGGTTAAATGCTCCTCAGGGTATGCAGGTCGGTCTTCACCAGATTCTGCAGCAGCTGTTTTAAATGGTGTGGCGCGGCACACTAGTGTGTCCCCAAATTGCTGCGGGAAGAAATATAGAAAAATATTAACGTATTACGTATTTTAGTAGTAGTATTCGTTGATGTCTGAGAACTACAAATATAGTTTTAGTTTCTTTCTTACAAGTTTCTTTACGTCACACCGACACAGATAAGTCTTATAGCAACGATGGGACAGGAAAGATCTAGGAGTGGGAAGGAAACCTACGTGGCATTAATTCAGGTTCAGCCCCAGCATTTGCCTGGTGTGAAAATGGAAAACAACGCAAAACCATCTTCAGGGCTGCCGATAGTGGGGATTCGAACCTACTATCTCTCGAATACTACAAATATGTAACAGACTGAGAAATTCAGAATGTTGTGCCAGTAATTACATTATCGCTGCAACCAAGTGAGACATGTGGGGATGTTTACTTTTGCACAAATGTTCAATAGACGAAGGAGTCGAACACACACAATTCCTAATCAACAGACATAATTCTCTTCCGTTTTTTATTTTTATGTCGGCCATAGCCAATGATCTCTGTTCGCACAAGTACAATGTTGAAAAATGAAGTAGTATCGATAGGACATGAGTGACTGGCGTATTTCTTGAGTGTTACAGTTATTCATATACTTTCTGTTCCAGTTCAAGATGTATCCGGACTGGTCCCTAGTGTTTTAAATGCTTCTAAAGCATGCCGGATGTGACGCAATATTCCACAAGGAGAAACATTTTATCGCGAACCTGTTAGCATATATTCGAGAGATGGTGGAATCGAGTTCCATTACTAGGAGGGTCAACCCCTGAGAACTGTTTTGTGTGGTTTCCCATTTTCACACCAGCCAGCTGTACCTTAAGGACAAGGTCGCTTCCTTCCCCACTTTTCCACCCCATCGTCGCCGTAAGACCTAACTTTGTCGGTGCGACGTAAAGCAAAATAGTAAAAAAGTGAAAAAAAGCAACTAGCAGAAGGAGAAGAGTTTTACGACCCACTATCGGCACCTACTTTTACAGATTTCGGAGTCACCAATATGCCGGAATTTTCCTGCAATGTCAGTAAATCTAACGACACGAGGCTGGGGCATTCGAGCACTTTCAAATAGTACACACAACTGAGTCGAAATCAAACCGGCGATCTTCATTCCACTGTCAGAGCCACTCAGCTCAGCGCATGAAAGGAGTACGTAAGGCAGTTATATGATACCACCACAAATCAAGGCATTGCTACCACCATTCCAGTCCTGCAATTAAACCGAATGAACTGTACAATATCTACAGTAGTGTGTCCTGCACTAACTGGATGAGAAAGCTCAAATCGCCTGCCTTTATGGAACGTCTATAGGCAACATGCACAACGTTTGTGACATGCAGACTGCATTCTTGACATATCAGAGTCTTTGGAGGACATTTGTAAATTCAAGTATAAAACACTGTAAAAGAAAATATAACAGTGTATTTCAGTACTCATTTCGTATAACACAGAATGTCCAAAACTTTACTCACAGTCTGAATGACAAATGTGTTTACTAATAAAAAAAGATACCGAGCTCGATAGCTGCAGTCGCTTAAGTGCTGCCAGTATCCAGTATTCTGGAGATAGTGGGTTCGAACCCCACTGTCGGCAGCTCTGAAGATGGTTTTCCGTGGTTCCCCATTTTCACACCAGGTAAATGCTGGAGATGTACCTTAATTAAAGCCACGGCCGCTTCCTTCCCACTCCTAGCCATTTCCTGTCCCATCGTCGCCATAAGACCTACCTGTGTCGGTGCGACGTAAAGCAACTTGTAAAAAAAACCTGTAAAAAGATACACGTATAAAAGCGTAAATTAAACATACTAAAGAACAGTACATTTACATGAAGAAAATTAATGTAATCAAGTCCAGGAAAGAGTAAGTCTAGTGCCCCTGCGTGTACGCACATGTTCAGACATAACCAGCAACGCGGATCAATGGATACAATAACGTTATGAACATCTCACGTTGAGTTGCGAGATGTTGTCTTCCAAATGCTCTTTGAACTCCTCGGCTATTGCTAGTTTGGCATCATGATCTCGGACGACTCTAAGCAGGCGAAATTCAGATGGCGGCGTCCTATTTTTCGCACTTCCCAAGAAACTCACATTTGAAATGCCCCTATTATAAAACGCCCACTGGCATGAGTTTAGGGAAACGCGCAAGAAATTCAACGCAACATCTTCGCCAAATTCGTATGTCGGGAAGCAAAACAAGCAATGCACTGAGTTATAGCCATTTAAGTTACGAGTATATTGTTTGGGACATGCTATATATATATATATACACATATAACCTACTTTGAAACTCGAAACGTGGATTTCCTGCTAGTGTTACTCAGTTTTGTAAGGGAAAATTGTTCCTGCGCCTGCTGACCCCCAAGCCAGACATGAAGGGTAACTGCTGTTAAGTTCGAGTGATCGACAGAATCTGCGAGCTTGCCGGCCGCTCCCCGACCAGAAAAGCCTGTTTTGTTGCCTTCTAATCAACGCTGCCGTTGTCTCCCCACGTGAACACACGCCGGGAATCACCACTAAGACAGTTTGGACTTCTTCGAAAACAGAACAATTCCCTCCCTTCCCCCCCCCCCCCAAACACTAGTTCCTGGCCCAAGATGATGTTCTTTTTCTTCTTCTTTTTCATCGTGTTGGCACAGATAAATTTTGTTTTCCACACTTTGCTTTACGTCGCACCGATACGGATAGGTCTTATGGTGACGATGGGATGGGAAAGGGCTAGGAATAGGAGGGAAGCATTCATGGCCTTAAGGTACAGCATCATTTGCCTGGTGTGAAAATGGGTAACCACGGACAACCATCTTCAGGGCTGCCGACAATTCCGTTCTAACCCACTATCTCCTGAATGCAAGCTGACAACTACGGGACACAAAACACCATACCAATCGCTCGGTGATAGATTTTCTATGAAGTACAGATAGAAGAGGGTGAGGACTAGGAAGGTATCGGTTGTCAAGGTCGTAGTCAACAGGTGAATTACGGTGCAGTCTAGTATGGGAGTACGATACGACGGACAATTATCTTCAGAACTGACGACTGTGGGGTTCGAACTCATATCACGAAATCACTCCAACAGGCCTCATTCCAGAACAGTTCACTCAACAGCTCGCCGCATGACACGTAATCAAGAATCTTGATTCACCAGAGTACTCGCTGATTCACAGGACTCATGACCGTCGCATAACTCACTCACGATTGACACGCGACTGACCGACTCAAGACCGACACCGTGCTGCCGCAGCTGCACTCTTTACAAATACAGGCGCGCAGATCATTCTGGGCGCATTCTGCACCTGCATTGTTAACCAGCTTCTTCTAAGGAGCTTCCTTATTGCGAGCCTCAACCATTCACCAGCGGTGGTGTTTTGCTCGTCGCTGGTCCGCAGATACTGTCACCTCCCGCCCGCATTACAGGCTTGAACCCCCCCCACACACAATCCCGGCACTCTGTCGTCATCGTCACAATACTTTCACACGTATTGAACTATTAGAGCTTTCGAACACGAAAGATACCAAGGAATTATAGCTGGGAGCTACCCCTTCCAACACGAATTATGCCGGATGTTTAGGATAAGAAATTCCATAGCCTACAGCAATTTAATAATAGTGCATAGTGGTCAGAATCAACAGAGGAAACTCACATGCCTGTATAAAGAGGAGGATAACTATTATAGGAAGCTAGACGATATCTCGAGATTGGGCTAATTTCAACACACAACAAACCACGAGGCCTTTGTTAATGCGTCAGGTTTCCATTTAACAAACTGTGTTGTCCAGGTCAGTGGTTTCCCACTAAATCGAGGTTTTATGAAGAGCGTCACAGCGGTAAATTGTATCCATCAGCAGTAAACGGGAAATCTAGAAGTCTTCAATTGGCGATCTTGGGCCGGTACGCCTTACCGGTATAAATAAAAATACGCGGTAAGCGTACCGGTAACATAGTATAAAAATGAACATTCTATTAATTTTTATTAAAAATTTAGGGTATTTCGTTTGCTCATTGAAACGTTTACAATGACAGAATTATTATAACTGCCTACTATTTTGATTTAATTGGCATTTCAGTCCATTTGTTGAAGCACTTGCCCGCTGTTTGCTTTCCTTCGAAACTATGAACAACTGCCTGAAGAGTTGGGGTGATGTGAGTAGTAAATTTCAAAATTCCATAGCTTGCCCTCGAATTGACTTGACCACCCTAAGCTTATACCGAAGGCGCCGCGGGAATGAACTTATCACTTGCTAATGTAACAACTTGTGGCAAAATCTAATTCTTCTAAAGAATTATTTAGCCACGGAATTTCAGTAGCTTTGAGTTCAAAATGTATGCTCAGACATATTCAAATTCTCATTTAGCCAATAAAGTGAAATATTTCATCATTTTTGATAAAGGTGTTCAGTCTTTTTATATTTTGTGGTGGTAATTTTTAACCCGAAAAATACTGGCTACTTGACATGAATACCGTAAATGTGGTAAAAGCCACAAAAGAAGCGCAAGGGCAGTCCGAATCCATCTGGACATTCCTTTGACATAATGGTGCGAGTTTTTAACAGAACTTGGGCGAGTTGGTCGTGAGGTTATGGGCGCGCGGCTGTGAGCTTGCACCTGGGATATGTGGGTTCGGACACCACTGTCGGCAGCTCTGAAGAATGTTTTCCATTGTTTCCCATTTTCACACCAGGCAAATGTTGTGGCTGTACCTTAATTAAGGCCACGACCGCTTCCTTCCCCCCTCCTAGCCCTTTCCTGTCCCACCATCGCCGTAAGACCTATCTGTGTTAGTGCGACGTAAAGCAAGTTGTAAAGAAAATAAGGTACGGCCAGAGCATTTTCCTGATGTGGAAATAGACCACTGAAAACCACCTTCACCGAGCTCGATAGCTGCGGTCGCTTATGTGCGGCCAGTATCCAGTATTCGGGAGATAGTGAGTTCGAACTCCACTGTAGCCAGACCTGAAAATGGTTTTCCGTGGTATTCCATTTTTACACCAGACAAATGCTGGGGCTGTACCTTAATTAAGGCCACGGCCGCTTCCTTCCCACTCCTAGCCCTTTCCTATCCCATCGTCGCCATAAGACCTTTCTGTCAGTGCGACGTAAAGCAACTTGTACAAAAAAACACCATCTCCAGAGTTTCGGACATTGGGGTTAGAACCCACAATCTTCCGTATGCAAGCTGATAGCTACGTAACCCAAACCGCACAGCCACTTGCTCGGTTGCGAAGGTACTGATGCATTATTTTCAAACGAGGAGTTTAATACGTTCTACTATAGATAGGATGGACCGAGGGAAAACAGTATGGCACGTATGATGTAACTGTATGCGTCACATCAGAGGAGATAACGTTCTTTCTGACATAGTCTACAACTTAATTGCGGGAGACATGCAGTAGTCGTCCAATAGTAATGGTTACGCGCTGATAAAAGGGAAGAAAAATGTGATGTAGTACATATTGCTATGTGACTTCATATCAGTTGATGGTCCAGTAATTCATTATGGACTACGATCCATGCATTTTGTGAGGTTTATTTCACTTAAGAGAGTTGGTGTGTAAAGAAATATTTCCCTCTTGCATCGCATTTTGCTTCAGCTGAGGAGTTATCAGTATTATTTTATATTTTGGCGAATGTTCTAGCGGTTACTAAAAAAGTATTCACCGAGCTCGATAGCTGCAGTCGCTTAAGTGCGGCCAGTATCCAGTATTCGGGAGATAGTAGGTTCGAACCCCACTGTCGGCAGCCCTGAAAATGGTTTTCCGTGGTTTCCCATTTTCACACCAGGCAAATGCTGGGGCTGTACCTTAATTAAGGCCACGGCCGCTTCCTTCCCACTCCTAGCCCTTTCCTGTCCCATCGTCGCCATAAGACCTATCTGTGTCGGTGCGACGTAAAGCAACTAGCAAAAAAAAAAAAAAAAAAAGTATTCGGTTTTGGCGGTATTTTTAACCTACTCAGCCGAGTTTTCACTCAACCCGTTGGTAAAAATGTTAACAAGTCAGTCATAATTTGATTATATACACAATTTACTGTAAGTTTTTTTTTTTTTTTTTTTTTTTTTGCAAGTTGATTTACGTCGCACCGACACAGACAGGTCTTTTGGTGGCTGTAAGTTGACAATCTGCCTAAGCTTGGACCTTTACCACAGAAGGATGACATTTCATTTGTCTTTTGATTGCATGTCGTGACATGTCTTGAATATCTTGAACACTAAAGAAGCGGTGGTAAAATAATAATTTTGTATCATACTTTGCACACATTCCTAAAATGTACCTATGCCATTTTCTTCAACCCTTCCTTCACGCGAGAGGTCACTGTATGAGATTTTCTGTCACATTATTTTGTATTGTGCGTTCACTTCTCAGTGATGCAAGGGAGTTGACTGTTCGCTCTTCTAGCTGAGTTAATAACTGTCGCGAGTAAGGCAATTCACATTTGAAGGGTAAGCATCCCCTCCTCTAGTGGGAACAAAGATTCGTATGAGTTCGTGCGACCTGTTTAGGAGGTTCTCTCATCGCGCGACCAGTAGCGTTGGTGTTATGTTGAAGTCGAGAAGGAGACTTTCTCTTGTTGTAGACGTTAGTATTTGACTTCAATCGCGTGCGAAAAGTTCTTCATTTGCAGTCATTCGTAAACGAGTCTTCAAAAATTATCAATCGAGGAAGAATGCTGGGTAACAAGCACTGTTACAAACTCCAGCTAACTCAAATGTTAGAGAGAAGACCTATTCTGCTTTTCTCTTGCATTTGTATTGCGACTGTCAAAAAGTTCTATATCATTAACAATGTTATTGGTTTTACATCCCAATAACTACTTTTACGGTTTTCGCAGATACTGAGGTGCCGGAATTTTGTACCACAGGAGTTCTTGTACATACCAGTAAATCTATGGCTGAAGTATCGGAGCACCTTCAAATATCACCGGACTGAGCCAGGATCGAACTTGCCCAATTCAGCTCAGAGAGCCAGCCGCCTTAACCGTCTGAACCATTCAGCCCGGCACTCTTGTGAACATTACGTACCGACATGTGACAGAACTAACGCCTAATTTCCATTAAGTAGTGTTTTTTTACGGCTAATCACTTCATTTTTTAATCTAAAATATATAACGCACACCTTGCGTCTCATTTCAGTCATTCATATCAATCTTACTCCCCACAAATTTGTGGAAGATATATTTATCTTAAATGAAGTTTAATGAAAGAAGAAGTCTCACGTGCGACCACTCGCGTTACACTTCGGATAGCGACCACTCGCGGGTTAAAATAATATCCAAGGGCGGGTGGACAAGAACTGAAGATTTTGCCAGTTTAACTCAAGTTGCCTGGTGCCTCGGTGGGATGACTGCCTCAGTGCTCCAGGCGATTTTGCCTGATTGGCATCCCGATTCAGGACTTTGCGGCTGTCGAACGGCAACTTTTTGATCGCCCCTTATACAGTACATATGAAATGTCTGCAGGTCTTAGTACCTTTCATAAAATGTGATATTTGTTTAATTCTCAGTGCAGTAATTTTAAATTGTATCAACAATCTATCGTTGGAAGATCGATTAAAATTTGCAATGCGTTCCCTTAATTTAATTCTCTGATGAAAAATTTAAGGGATTTATTTTTGAGAAGATTTCTATCAGTAACTTACTGTTCACCTAATAAGTATCCAATTGATGCTTCTGTTTTATTCTTGATAACATACGGAAGACTATTAAAAGAATACTCGTATATGATCGGACGTTTCCATGTGTTGATCTTTTTCCGTTTTGGAATTACCAGTGCGTTAATTATTACTACAAAGCGCAACATAATTAATAGTACAGCTAATAATCGCATTACTGAAAGAGCTATGTATGGATGGTTTCCACTACATCCATTACCTCGATCTCTTCGTGGTTGAAAGTTATTTCATAGTTCGTAATCCATTGCTGTCTACATTACTAATGTTGAAACCGAACGAACTGATTACGCAGTGCTACTGCAAGCTTGCATTCGGGAGATGTAGGGTTTGAATCCCTCCCTGGGTAGCCTTGGTTTCCTTTCCCATCCTCGCAATACGACCTGTCTGTGTCGGTGCAACGTAAAGCCAATTCTAAAGACAAAATTTTTTCAGACTAATTTTGCTTCATGGGAGTGAAAGCTGGGTGGCCTCAGGATCTTATTCATAAGCTAGAAGTAACAGACCGAGCTCGATAGCTGCAGTCGCTTAAGTGCGGCCAGTATCCAGTATTCGGGAGATAGTAGGTTCGAACCCCACTGTCGGCAGTCCTGAAGATGGCTTTCCGTGGTTTCCCATTTTCACACCAGGCAAATGCTAGGACTGTACCTTAATTAAGACCACGGCCGCTTCCTTCCCACTCCTAGCCCTTTCCTATCCCATCGTCGCCATAAAACCTATCTGTGTCAGTGCGACGTAAAACAACTACAAAAAAAGGAAGTAGGGGCCTAACAGACATGAAAGCAGCGAGAATGATTGCTGGTAGAAACAGGTGTGAACAATGGCAGGCGGGTACTCGGAATGAGGAAATAAAGGCTAAGTTAGGAATGAACTCGATGGATGAAGCTGTACGCCAAAAGCGGCTTCGGTGGTGGGTCATGTGAGGCGAATGAAGGAGGATATGATAGCTAGCAGAATAATGGACTGTTATGGAGGCAGGGTAAGTGGAATAGAGGAAGACCAAGACGACTAGGGTTAGAATCACTTTCTAACGATTTAAAGATACAAGATTTAGAACTAAACGAGGTCACAGAACTAGTTACAAAGAAAGGATTGTGACGACGATTAGTAAATTCACGGAGGCTTGCAGACTGAACGCTGAAAGACATAACAGTCATTTGAAGATGTATGTATGTACTGAGCAAATGTCATGGGATGGCGGAGCACTGATACGCAGGTGTGTTGTCTGCGCACCACACGCCCCCTGTGCCAGCGGCAGTTGTATAGGAGACCTTGTGAGCAGTGGCTGTGCATGTGACATGTGTAACATGGAACGTCGTTGTGAGCTGACACCGTTCGAACGGGGCATGGTGGTCGGTGCCCGACGGATGGAAAGCGAGATTTCGGAAGTGGTACGGGAATTCGGCTTCACACGATCAACCGTGTCCAGGGTGTATCGTGAATGGTTGAATGCGAGTTTCACCGTCCACAACAGACGAACGACGGCCGTCCAGCCACCCTCGATGACCGTGACCGGCGACATCTGAGACCGATTGTCAATAGTGACAGACGGGCAACCGTGCAACAAATCACGGCTCAATTCAACACAGGCCGTGCTAGACACGTCTCCCCGTGGACAATCCGTAGGAACATGGGTTCTATGGGGTATGGGAGCCGGCGCCGCACACGGGTGCCACTGTTAACCCAACGTCATCGGGCACAACGAATCGCATTTGTCGCCAGTCACCAAGGATGGACACTGGAACAATGGCGTAACGTGATATGGTCGGACGAATCACGGTTTCAACTGGACCATGCCGATGGGAGGCACCGTGTATGGCGC
This sequence comes from Anabrus simplex, assembly GCF_040414725.1. Classification (NCBI taxonomy): domain Eukaryota; kingdom Metazoa; phylum Arthropoda; class Insecta; order Orthoptera; family Tettigoniidae; genus Anabrus; species Anabrus simplex. Next base: position 710,280,058 of record NC_090266.1, read on the forward strand.
AGACCACATCAAGCGTTGGATCCCGCCTGCCTCGAAGGTGTGGTCCAGGGCGCTGGTGTCTCTGTTATGGTCCGGGGTCCATTTTCCTGGTATGGAATGGGCCCTCTAGTTGTTCTGGAAGAGACTTTGAATGGTACGCGGTATGCTGAGCTGCTTGGAGACTGTCTCTACCCACTTTTGGCCTTCCAGCGCCCAGACGGTTCTGCGGTGTTTCAAGATGATAACGCGCCGCCACATCGCTCCCACGATGCCCGGGAATGGTTCCAGGAACATGCAGCGGAGGTCCAATGACTGCCATGGCCACTCAAGAGCCCCGATATGAACCCTATCGAGCATATCTGTAATGTCCTGGAACGCAGGCTCCGTGCCATGGATCCTGCACCCACGAACAGACCAGCATTGGCGGCCTCTCTGCGAACGATTTGGTGTCAGCTGCGTCCAGAGGACTACCAGGGACTTGTCGACTCACTTCCACGGCGTCTCACTGCAGTTCGCAGGGCCAGAGAAGGCCCCACACGCTATTAGGTGACTATCCCGTTACATTTGCTAAGTCAGTGTATTTATTGAAAAACCAGCCTAACGTATGTCGTGATTATCATAACGCGTGGTTAGGTGGCAGTGAAATATAGCCTATATATCCTACTTCCAGAAGTGTTTAATATAGTGGCTAAAGGCACAGCAAATTTTTCACGATTTCTTCTAGTAGCGGCAAGCAATCCTAAGCACAACAGCGAGAGAAGAGGCGACGTTCTGGATTTACAGTACGCATTGTCAGAATGGCCGACAAGATGACCGCAACATTTTAATTAAACATACATCATGCATCCACTCGAACAGACTCCACGATTAACAGAACCTCACAAAAGAAAGCAGCTCACAATTTCATAGACTCCAGAATTAAAATAGAGTTGGTGATCAAAGAAAACCAAAGAAATAGGAATAGATAATTGGGCACATCATATTTAAGTACGACCACAAAAACTTCGTTAATGCATGATCAATTCCAAGAAGCATACCAAAGAGAATACAAAAAAAAAAAAAAAAAAAAAGAAAACAATATTTAAGCCGTAACATACATTAATAAGTTTCGAAAATCACTGGAATAGAACCAGCTATTCCTGTGATTCTTTTTAGATCCGCGGCTGAGAGAGTAATTTTTTGGAATTAATAAGGTTACTCGTGGGATAGTCTGAACGTTAAAAATTTCTACTAACGTGTAGCTTGAAATATGTTACTTAATGCATGAGATACTAGTACCAGGCGAGTTGGCTGTGCGGTTAGGGGTGAGCGTCTGTGAGCTTGCATCCGGGAGATAGTGGGTTCGAACCCCACTTTCAGCAGCCCTGAAGATGGTGTCCCTACTTTCACACTAGGCAAATGCTGGGGCTGTACCTTAATTGAGGCCACGGCCGCTTCCTTCTCACTCCTAGGCCTTTCCTATCCCATCGTCGCCATAAGACCTATCTGTGTCGGTGCGACGTAAAGCAAATAGCAAAAATGTTTTTATTTGATTGGTTAAATTATCAGCTGATAAAATGATAACAAATTATTTATCAGCATGACCAATCCTCCGACGTTCATATACCCGGTTCACGTTGTTTCCGACCACCCTGTATAATAATGTAATCTAACACCCCCCCCCCCCCCAAGTTGATGACCAACATTGGCTCCACCTAGAAGTGCCTCATTTTTCTTCATTGGGAAATCAGACACTGAGTAAACAGATTCATATAATGAATGTTCACTGCCCGAGAAGTACTTTTACTGGTGTGAATCGAATTAGTTTTCGTAAGAAATAAAATAGTATAAAATGTGTAGAATTTTTTATTATCCTATTTGACTCAGACATGTTTATCACCTTAAATAGTGTATAGTCGCCTATTTGCAATTACGATCAATGGAGTACTCGTATACCAGCATCATTTGCGGCTGTCCTCCCCTGCTGGGTGCAGTGATTGGATATTCCCCATTATGTATCATGGATTTGTGCGCCCTGGCGGGAATAAATTTGGAATTGTACCCTACTGATACACTATAAATCAACTGAAATGAGCTGGAAAGGAACTGAAAAGTGACTGGCAGTAAAAGAAAACAAAGAAAAAGAAAGCATGCAATACATAGTATCTGAGTCAACATGTTTACGTTCATTAAACAAGGTTACATGATGTACATTTAAACCTCCTAAATCGTATTTTTTGACGGATATTGCATTGCGTGCCACATTTCTCAAAATATTTCGCGCCAATACATAACAGAGAAATTCAGTGTCAACGCATTGCAAGGTATGAAATGAATTCCAGCAGGATCATTAACAAGAGATGCATTCCCAGCTTGGTAGAATGTTTTTTTGTTGTTGTATTATAGGTCCTATGGCGACGATGGGTCGAAATTTGCCCCCTTTAAAGGAAAGAAATGATCTGTTCCTATTATTATGACAGTTTTTCATTTCATAAAACGAAATCATGCTTGCTAATTTACTGTGCGAAGTTTCCAAACATAACAGCCAACGACCGTAACTACAGTACAGTAGCTGAATTATAGCGTGTTGGTAGCGCAGTATGTCACCGATCAACACACATGAATATCACATAATTTGATATTTTCTGAATGGGGTCCTCTGGACTCCAGCGTCGCATTAACAGAAGTGTGCTGTAGGAGGGTTAAGAATGACTGGAAGACTCTTTCAGACCACATTAGGAGAAAATAACTCAAATTAAAGTCACATTCAACAAGCCAGCCTGCTGTTAAATTGCTTCATCCAGATGTTTTGATCTTGCTCATATTACTCTAATATCTCGTGCATTTTATCTGCTGTTAGCGATTCACACGTTCGGGAACTTTCCACAGTTCCTAGAGCCACGAGACGGTACTTCCATGTGTAACACTCAATTTTATGTATACCAGCAGATTATAGCCTACTCAGAATAATCCCTTATTATAGAAAGCAAAGCAAAGTCATCTTCGCCTTGGAGGGGTGGAAGGTGAAGGCTTCCACTATCCGTTACCTCGGCACTTGATGGTGTAGAGTGGTTAGCTCTACGCCCGGCCGCCTTTGCCCCCAGGAATTAACCTGGTACTCATTTTTGGTGTAGGCTGAGAACCTCAGGGCCATGTGCACCTCCGGAAGTGGAAATCTCGTTTCTTAAATTTTTACGACTTCCTGACGGGGATTCGAACCCACGTCCTTCCGGGCGAACCGAGCACGCCTTTACCGCCTCGGCCAGGCAGCCCCTCTGGACTTATTATGCTTTCTAGAATTCTTCTTTTCGCATCAGTCGGATCACCATTAATGACAAAATATCGAATGATGGTAAAGAATGGTGAAAATCCAATATCATATAAACGTAAACGTCGTGTACAGGGATCGGATGACAGGATGAGTGACTGGAAGTAGTATTGATATGACAGAGCTCCGTGACAACTCGTGATAGCGGATTGTGCTAAATGTTGAAGAAAGGCACATGCGCTCCCTGGTCCAAGGTTCGAATTCGATGTAGGATGAATATATTTTATTTTATTGGTAATGTTCGTGTGAGCCGTGTTGATGGAGGCAATTCGCCGGGCTGAGTGGCTCAGATGGTTGAGGCACTGACCTTCTGACCCCAACATAGAAGGTTCGATCCTGGCTCAGTCCGATGGTATTTGAAGGTGCTCAAATAAGTCAGCCTCGTGTCGGTAGTTTTACTGGCACGTAAAAGAACTCCTCCTGAACTGAATTCGGGCACCCCGACGTCTACGAAAAACGTAAAAGTAGCGGGACGTAAAGGTAATAACATTAAGATGGAGGCAATTCTGAATCATGATCAGTTATCGTATTGAAGATACGCTATGTTTGTTTTTAAGTGGCTCTTAAAAGAGCTGTTTGTAGTTAAGTAAGCTGTTACCGACGGATGTGCAATGGGCTTGTGCATGGCCATTCGATTAACAGAATGTTCAAAATGACCACCACCTTCGTGAATGCAAAACTAAGCACGATGGGCCAGAGGCATTCGTGCACGTTGCAACATGTGTGGTGGAACCTGTCTGCAGGCAGCTGTAAGCCGTTCTTCCAGTCGAACGTGTGCTCTTACCTGGTTAAATGGGCAGTACGCTTCGTTCGTTGTAACTGTTTACCATATGGAATTCGCAAGTTATTCTTCATTTCTTATGTATGCTTTCTTTGTAAAGGTGACAAATGACATTTGAGACTTCGAAATCAAACTTTCATTACGTATGCCTACACGAGTAAAACCTTCACCAGAGTTCTGGCAAGGAAGCAGATGCAGAAAGACCGTCCAGTTAGAAACAAAGATGGTGTCCTCCTAACAAACTCCGAGGATCAACTGAAGCGATGGCAGGAACATTTCTCTGCGGTGTTAAACCACTCCTTGGAGGAGCAAGTAGATGCAGAAGAAGAAGAGAAAGAAACCCAGCCTGACCGAAGGATTAAAGTCTGCATTCCAACAGTGGAGGAAATCAAACGGGCATTAAGAGAGTTGCATATTGGTAAGGCAGCAGGTGTTGACAATATTCCAGAAGAAGTCATGAAGGTTGATATGGATACCACTGCCAATATGCTGTAGCCGCTATTTGAGAAGATATGGGTTAATGGAGAAATGCCAACAGATTGGAAATGTGGGTTGCTGGTGAAGTTGCCAAAGAAGGGCGATACGTCAAACTGTAACAACTGGAGGGGCATTACGCTTCTTTCAATCCCTAGCAAAGCCTTCACCAGGGTTCTGTTGAACAGAATTAAGCAGTATATCAACTTGAGGCTCCGACGGGAACAGGCAGGCTTTCGATCGAATCGCTCGTGTGTAGACCAAATAAACACCTTGAGGATAATTCTGGAGCAGTGTGCTGAGTGGTCATCTCGCCTCTATGCAGTGTTCATAGATTTTGAAAAAGCTTTTGATTCGATTAACAGAGAAGCTATGTGGAAGGAAGTGAAGCGGTATGGAGTGCCATCACGAATTACCAACCTCATTCAGGAAACATACCGTGATTATACATGCAGAGTCATACATGAGGGCCGTGTATCTGAGCCTATATCTGTACGTTCAGGAGTACGTCAAGGTTGTATCCTCTCGCCAACCATGTTCCTGGTGGTGATTGATGCGGTAATGCGGAATGTAACGCAAAATGTGAAACGTGGTATCCAATGGGGATTGACTAATAGATTAGAAGACATAGACTTCGCTGATTATGTGTGTCTCCTTTCTGAGGCACATGGTGAAATGCAATCAAAGATTGAAGACTTGGTAAAAGAAGGAAAAAAGGTGGGACTAACGATCAATTCAATGAAGACCAAGGCCCTAAGGATGAACACCAACAGACTAGACCCATTTGTCTTCAGTGATGAACTTTTAGAGGATGTGGATAGTTTCACCTACTTGGGCAGTGTAGTTACCAAAGATGGAGGAACAGTACAGGATGTTTCTCGACGTATCCAAAAAGCAAATGGTGCCTTTGTTCGGCTCTATCCGGTATGGAAGAATAACAAAATATCTACCAGGACCAAACTTCGCATTTTCCGAAGTAATGCCAAGGCTGTTCTACTATATGGGTCCGAGACCTGGAAAGTGACAAAACTGATTACCTCCAAGTTGCAGACCTTTGTCAACCGCTGTTTAAGGAAGATCCTAAACATCTACTGGCCGGAAGTAATCTCCAATCATGAACTATGGAGAAGGACGGATGAAACCGAGATGGTCATACAGATAAAGCGGCGGAAATGGAAATGGATAGGGCATACGTTGAGGAAAGAGAATGAAGCCATTGAGAGAGAGGCACCGGATTGGACCCCGCAGGGTAAAAGGAGGTGAGGAAGGCCCAAACAAACGTGGCGAAGATCTGTACACATGGAGGCAATGGAAGAAGGCAAGACTGGAGAGAGGTGAAGAGGTTGGCTGGCAACAGGATCAGATGGAGATGCTTTGTTGATGCCCTATGTTCCACAAGGAACAACAGGAATTAAGTAAAAAAAAGTAAGTAAGTAAGTAAGTAAGTAAGTAAGTAAGTAAGTAAGTAAGTAACACGAGTATAATATAAAAATAAAATTAAAATGCTCGAAATTAGATCCGAATTCTGAATCCCTAGAAAAATCACACGTTGGCTGCGATTAGAACCACGTAGCCACTCGGAGCGACAAAGAGGAGTTTTCGTAACTCTGTACTTCGGTAATGATTTCGGCTATAGCTTCGAATCAAGTCTTGAATGTTAAAAGTTCTGAACTCGAATGTGCAGCCCGGTTTACCTTGCTGCAAACAGCACAGTGTACTGAAGAATCACGTCTGACTTAACCCCTGATAGTTGCAACCATTCCCTACGCGTGAAGTACTGCATGTTCTTATTACTTGATTGAATGAGTTCAGCATGATGATGTGTTCCGAGTAGTATTCACAATACGTTTGTCCATAGCCTGTACTGACGTGGCGATATTTATTATATCTATTTACTATAACTTCCTTATAAGGACACCTGAGACTTCTGAAGATCAAATCCTCATAAGGGATGACTGCCAAAATACAAAATTAAAATTAAAAAGGCTTTAATGAAAACGTGTTTGAACCCTCACTGCTCCGAGTAACCAGATATATCTTCTTTTTTCTTAATCCGCTTACCGTCCAGGGTTATCTTTTCCCTCGGACTCAGCGAGGGATCCTACCTCTACAGCCTCAGAGGCAGTGTCCTAGAAGTGAGACTTTGGGTTGGCGATACAACTGGAGAGGTGGCCTCTGTGGTTGAGATCTGGTTATGTCATTTTCTAAATGGGATAAAATTCTTCCCAGTTCCTCCTATGGTATTCGCGCACTTCTCTCCTTGCAATTGTTCGCTTTCTGTGGTATTCTACTTTATCCTCATCTTTCTTAGTATGTAAGTACTGTACTTCCTGTAGGCTTTCTGTTTGTCTTTGATAATTTCCTTAATGTTTTCATCCCATATTCTGAGTCTCCTGATCCTCTGCCATTTCGTTTTGGTGCCAAAGCTTTCTTTGGCTGCTTGTTTTAAGATGGTTGTTAGGTGTTTCTATTCCTCTTCAACATTTTCTACTGTTGGAGTTGATTGCGTTAATTCAGCTAGTCGTCGTTGATAGAGCCATCTAATACTAGGATTATGAAGAAGTTGTACTTTGTAGAGAGAGGTTTGCTGTGCCATCGACGTTTTATTCTAATTGGACAAATTAATAGGTAGTGATCTGTTTCAAATTCTGGGCCTCGAAAATCTCGTGTATCCAACACCATCTCTGCTAGTTTGAAATTGCAAATAGCATAATCTAGTATTGATTTCGTGCCTCTTGCCTCCCTTGTGTATTTATGGCTGTCTCTATTATTGTTATCATCATTACCCTCCCTCCTCAAGTTAAGGACCACATTTCATACTCTGGACATGAGAGGAATTTTAATCTGTCTCCTGTCTTCAAGGCTGATCATGGTTGATCCAGCCAGCCTTAAAAATGGTCATTGAATTTCGTCCTTACGAGGACTTCCTCTGGAAGTAAATATGGTCATTGACACGGTGATGACCACTATTTCGTTCACGGGATGTCAGTGAAGTGTAAAACATCAATCTCCCCTTCCTGCTCCTGCCGAAGGTGTATTTTGTCTTCATTTACGCGTAATACAGGAAATATAAACACATTTTTTAAAATGCATGCTGAACCCAATGCTACGACTTCTGTCATCTCCGTTATTAATGGAATAGGTTAATACCTAGTTTCTTTGATAATGACCTCGGATATCCTGAAGGTATTGCTTTCAGCGTACACTTGTCCCAGCTACGAAGTCTCCTTCAGAAATTTTTAATCGTAGGGAAACAAGCCTTCACATTAATGATGATGCTTCCAAAAGAAGCTCTCACAGGTGTTCCTTGAAGTTTCTCGAAATGTTTTAAGCGGTCGTTATCCGACCATAAGCAAACTGATCCTTCTCTGTCTACTACGCCACTTCGATGATGCCCAGAGAAATGCGAATACAGGAGTGAGAAACTAAATTAATTTGTGCAGATGGGATGGAAATATTCTCTCGAATTTCATTCTGTAAACAGCTGGGTACCCAGTCGTCTGAATCTGCACACCATGTAAAGATATTTCGTGAAAGTTAAACAAGCATATATTCTCTCATTGTCGCGAGGAAGAAAATCCGCTCGCAACTTCTTGGGCGGTGAACAAATTTAGTGATTTTATCCCAGCACAGCAGACTGACATTCCACAGTGTTTAATTGCGAGAGACTCGTGTCGGTACATCTGCTGGCATGTTAATGTAGCTCTCTCCGGGAACATTCAACACTCCGGAATGTCAAGATCAATAGTAGCTGAGCAATAAATAATAATAATAATAATAATAATAATAATAATAATAATAATAATAATAATAATAATAATAATAATAATAATAATAATACGCAGAAGAGGAAGAATACAATCGATTTGGTTTTACGTTCCACGGTTTCCATGGAAGCCGAGATTCTGGAATTTTGACCCGTAGTAGTTCTTTTACGTGCTAATAAATCAACTGACAAGAGGGTGGCGTATTTGAATATATTAAAATCCACCGGCGTGAGCCGGGATCGAACCCACCAACCACGACTCAGAGAACCAGTACTCACCGGGCGAGATGGCCGTGCGTGTAGAGGCGCGCGGCTGTGAGCTTGCATCCGGGAGATAGTAGGTTCGAATCCCACTATCGGCAGCCCTGAAAATGGTTTTCCGTGGTTTCCCATTTTCACACCAGGCAAATGCTGGGGCTGTACCTTAATTAAGGCCACGGCCGCTTCCTTCCAACTCCTAGGCCTTTCCTATCCCATCGTCGCCATAAGACCTATCTGTGTCGGTGCGACGTAAAGCCCCTAGCAAAAAAAGAAAAAGGAAAAAAAAAGAACCAGTACTTCACTCAATCCGGCGATAGTAGTTGGATGCTGGTTTCATGCTTAGCATTATTATAGTATTAAACCTTCCCAGTTCCATCCCCGATGAAATATAGTGGCTTTTCTTGTTGCTATTCGTTCTCTCTGTCACAGACAGGCCTTATAGCGATGATGGTAGAGGGCAGGGCTAGGACTGTGAAGGAAGCGACCTTGGCCTTAATTAAGATACAGACCTAGCATTTGCATGGTGTGAAAATGGGAAATCGCTGAAAAATATATTCAGGTCTGCCAACAGTGGGGTTCGAACCCACTATCTCCCGAATCCAAGCTCACAGTACGTGACCTAAATAGCGCAGCCAACTCATCTGGTAAAATAATGTTTTCAGTGCACTATGCTTTCTTGTGCGGGGCTAGAACAAGTATGGTAATTTCAGTAATTGTGTCAGTCTGATCTTTGGTTTTAATGAAATGTAAGTGACTAAGGTATGGGGGATGCTTAGTAACGAGATTCCTTATGCAGCCTGTCCCTGTAATGAATCTGTTGAAAGCATGGCTTGTTAGGGTCGGTTTGAGTGTGCATTTCAAGGGACTTTGCAGGCTGATATGTAACAGCTCCTACTGGCTCAGTGCGGAAAGTAACGGGAAATCACTTCACTTTTCATTTCCCTAGCTCGTCTCTTTAGCGACAGGGATGTTCAACCGATGTTCGTTGTGAGGACATGCTCTTAAACTGGTGTGGTCAAACGTCTGGTTTCCGTGTCTATATTCTGCCATTCAGCCCCACCTTCCACCGAATTATGATTTGACCTCCAATCGGCAAATCTTTAGTTGTAAGTACGTAAATGTTAGCATTCTTGTTGATATTATCGGCACCGAGCTCGATAGCTGCAGTCGCTTAAGTGCGGCCAGTATCCAGTAATCGGGGGATCGTGGGTTCGAGCCCCACTGTCGGCAGCCCTGAAGATGGTTTTCCGTGGTTTCCCATTTTCACACCAGGCAAATGCCGGGGCTGTACCTTAATTAAGGCCACGGCCGCTTCCTTCCAATTTCTAGGCCTTTCCTATCCCATCGTCGCCATAAAACCTATCTGTGTCGGTGCGACGTAAAGCAAATACATATTATCGGCAGAGATCGCGGAAACAACGTGAACTCGAGATGTTCGGATGTAACATTTACTGTATGTCCCGTATTTTCCCCGTTGCTACGCTGTGTAATCCATGTACGAAGATTTTCTAGACAGCAAAAGCCTACTAGAGGTGGCAAGAAAGGGACAAGATTTTAAACGAATAAAAAAATTGTGTAAATAATAAATCAGGAATAACTGAACATTGTGTGGAATTAATTTTTCAATACACTTATTCAATTATTTTCCCAATGTAGCTTAAAAATATTTATATTTCAATACTCTTTGGAAATTGTTTTATATATTATATTCTTTGGAAAATTCTGATTAACAAATATAAGGCGATGTCGAGATAGATTTCCATGGTGCCAATAGTGTATTCAGTTCGGTGTCGTCCTTTTTCTTTTTTTTTTGTGATGTGTAAATAGCCACCCTATCTTAAAGCAGTCCTCGCGCTAACGTTTAACCTTGGACCACGTCAATAGGGCGAAAGCTATGCCGCTAATGTGGTGAGTTACGAAAACTATATTTCTGAATTGATTTCATCTGAATGCTTCCTTGATTCTAAGGTGGCTTTGTGAGACAAAGCTTTACTTTAAATATGTACGTGGAGGTACAGTCGAGAGCACGAAATCTCGCCGACGCATCTAGTCTTATCTAATATCTGGCAGAACGTCCTTCATTATTGTTAGCCACAGTAACTCCTTGGCAAGCCGGCCTGTTACTGGTTTAAAGTAAATTGCGGCACTCAAACACTAACCTATGCACAAAGGTTAGTTCTAGGTAAGAAGTGAGAGGAAAGGAGTAAAGAAAAAGTAAACTTTAGTGATTGAAATGCACAGCATTGTAAAGAGTGTTTATACCAGGCCTATTGAACAATACTCCCCATGTTTTAGTTCAGTGACACAAACACACGAATTTTTCTGCTTCACACGTTTTATTCCATCTTCACCTCTATTCTGTCCTGTTATTCTTTCATTGGACTTTATTATTTTAGTTTAGTTTTTCATTTTATTTTATTTGTTTTACCACTGATTCGTCCCTGATTCGTCCGATGACCTTTCTGTTTTATTCACAACTCACGTAAGATGGAACAAGAAACACCCTAATTGGAGCCAAGGTTGTATCGTCACTTCCCAATCGGAAGGCTCGTGCACAGTGAGCCATCTAATGACGAACGAGAATACCACTTACTACAGATCAGAGGTGCTCACGCTTTGCATTCCGTCCCGCGGGTGCCCAGCACTGTAAGGGGGCGGTCTGGCAGGCGATGAGCGTGTTGCTATTCAACCACAGTGAGGTTGTGGCTACGTCACAGGCCGTGAAGGTTGGGCGAAGTTCTCCCAGTCACTCTCGATCTCTGCTGCGATACCCGAGTTTGAAATCGAGGCAAAAAACAATGAAAAAAAGAGGGCAGAAAACCACGAAATTTTCAATTTACGCTATAAGAAAAAAGTCATTTATGTTCAATGCAGCTTATGTATTCTGATCGGATACAATAATGGCTTAGACCTACATCCTCAAATATTTTATAATGTATATAATTACAATTTTCACTATTACATTTTAAGAGGTGCTTTAGAAACAATTAGAATAGAATACGGAGTTAAGGTGGATAAGATGGGGCTTATGGTTGTTTGGGTTTAAATTATCTGATGAACTCACGAACAATCCAACCATGCTTACCAGAAATAACATCAATGAGGTTATTTATTTGAAGGCATACCTTATATCTACCTAGTATATATGTTTACGTTGTTTTTGTACTATAATCTTGATAGTAAATATCTACTGTATGTCCCCACTCGTGATGAAACTCCCTTTCTATTTAGAGGCTAGCTTTTTTCACCGGACGCCTGTTAAATTTTAAATATTATTTTCAGAAATTCAGTGAACAGGGAGAGTCACACAACACTACAACACTGTGCAAAATCATTGTTGCATTATGTAATTATATTACTTTTTGCTTAATGAATAAAAGGAATTTTACTTTCTTAAAATGGAAATACTGTCATTCTCATCCAAGGAATTGTAAATCGTAACTTGTACGCTTAAAATCTGTACCTGTGTACATTGTAACAAAAAATTTATAACGTGTCAGTTTTCTTTGAATGGATGAATATAAGAAAAGACAACTGTTTATATTGAGCGCATTATAAATCAAACCGGAATATCTTGAATAGGTAAGATTTTTTTTTGTTGCAATTATTGAGTTTTATATTAAATAATGTATCCCAATCAGCACTTCGTAGAGTAGTGGAGGAGTGCTTTGTTATCACAATCGAATTTCAATGCTCCCTAGTTTTCCTGTAAAGTGTGTTCGCTTACTACGTAAGCTGCCCGCATTTACGTCAGACCAGCCCGGCCGCACTGGGCTAGCCTCAACGGGCGCCCAGCTGAGCACCTCTGCTCTACGCCAATGGTAAAGCACTCTTAGAGAAATTTTCCTCGTGAACAGTCGAGATTTTCTTCTGAAAACGCAGAGCATTGTTCTCTTCGAATCGTAAAGTATTTTTGACACGGCATAAAACCATGTCTACAATTACGGGCCGTGAAAAATTATATCTAAATATATATTTACTTCTAATTGCATTTCTTTTATATTTGCAATTATTTCAATACAATTTGTTTTATTTCAGGAAAGGCTAATTTCAGGAACGCCAGCAGTTGTACGTCAGTCAAACGGAATGTGCATTTTGACTTGGCATCGTTCTTTTGTGGAAACAGTTGCTCACAAGAATAAGTAGAGACAAACGAACTAGTAAAAACGTTAATGAACCGTGACTTCGTTTTTACCTCAGTCAGAGTTTCCCCATTTCTAACGAAACCTCTGCATTTTCAAAACTGCATTACACAGAAGGTTGTAGTGTACCGTGCATTATTTACTGTGGTGGTATTGCCATAACAAGTAAGGCTGACTAGAGCGCACGAGTTTTTATATTGTACTGCATGTCCGGCTCCATGTCTAAATGATTTTCGTGCTGGCCTTTCGCCCAGGGGCCGCGGGTTCGATTCCCGGCAGGGTCGTGGACTGACTATACTTAGTTAATTTCGCTGGCACGGGGACTGGGTGTATGTGTCGTCTTCATCATCATTTCTTGTCCTCGGACACTTCCGGCACTAAAAGCCATACGCCATTTCATTATACTGCAGTGAATTTGTAGTAGTTCGCATTCTTAATATAACGCGTCCCTCAAAATACTAAGCTGGTAATATTCAAATGTTTAGAGAAGTTGCCAGACAGGTAATACATGCAACTGAACCAGATGATAGAAAAAAAATGCACTCCTCAAGTTAGACACAGTTACATAATATTGTATTTTTCTCCTTGGACGAGGATATATTTTCAGTATTGATTTTGGTAATTTTTAGGAATATTATCTACAAACGTATTAAATGTAGAAGAATGAAAGTTTTCAGGTTGTTTTTGTGACCTCACATACTACTTTTTTACCAATTGCTTTATGTCGCACCGACACAGACAGGTCTTACGGCGACGATGGGATAGGAAAGGGCAAAGAGTGGGATGGAAGCGGCCGTGGCCTTAATTAAGGTACAGCCCCAGCATTTGCCTGCTGTGAATATGGGGAAACACGGGAAACCATCTTCGGAGCTGGCGACAGTGGGGTTCGAACCCACTATCTCCAGAATTCAGTCTCACAGCTCCGCGACCCTAACTACATGGCCAACGTGCTCGGTTCCACATACTTCGATGGAGCAAATTTTTATTTTGACATGTTGTGCTTTAACTACAATTTTACAAATATACTCTCTGCTATAAACTTTAGCTCATAAAACGTAGGCTATATAAAATTTGTTACCAAAACATTTATAATAAGTTAGGTTATTTATAAATTACCACATGATAAAACTCTTATAGCTATCTATTCTGTATCGTCTGTACGTTTTGATTACCTTCGATAGGTTCTGGAAAAATAGGCCTATAACTTTTAGGGAAAAATTTTAACTTGAGGAAAACGCGTTCCAAAGGTCCATAGAGCCACACCCACATCCATGCCTTTGATAATTTAAAAATGCATTTAAAATGCTTAGAAATGGACCGTATCCATGCAGCAGGGATTAAAACGAAGCTGACAATCTTAGTTACTTTTCAACTAAACACGAAAAAAATGAACATTTATCATATAATTAGGGTGACAATACGTCCCGTTTTTGCCGGTACAACCCCATTATTGTATGTTGTCCCACCCGCCCCGTCGGTTTCCCGTTTTGTCCCCTTTTCCAAACGTGTTTACAAGTAAGAGAAATGTACCGGTATATATAGATTCACAATGTTTTGAAAGCAGATGGCACTGCTAAGTTGCATGTCCTTTTGTATGTGTAAATTCGTTAGGAATATAGAGGAAACGAGTTCTTCTTGAGCTCCGCCTTTTCTCTATTTCACTGATTAGTTGTTTATAATTATGTTGATTACATTTTGAGTTTTGACTTATAAAGATAGAGTATATTTCTACTTTGCCATCCGAATTTTTAAAATTTACAACAGTTTCCGGCTGTTGAGAAAAACAAAATTGATTTTTAACTTAATTTCTAATGCTCAAGGCGGGTGAACCCTCTTTGATGATAAATTTAATGTTGTTCAATAAAATTAAATATGTATGAAGATTGGAGAAAAGTAATTGTAATGCTGACATCTTGTAATTCATGACTAAATGATTCATGACTAAATCTAACTTTTAGTAGTTTGTGGTTGCAACTACAATATTAAAGATCCAAACTAAACGTTTTGCTAGTTTTGCTTTACGTCGCACCGACGCAGATAGGTCTTCTGGCGACGATGGGATAGGAACGGCCTAGGAGTTAGAAGGAAGCGGTCGTGGCCTTAATGTACAGCCCCAGCATTTGCCTGGTGTGAAAATGGGAAACCACGGAAAACCATCTTCAGGGCTGCCGACAGCGGGGCTCGAACCCACTATCTCCCGATTACTGGATACTGGCCGCACTTAAGCGACTGCAGCTATCGAGCTCGGTAAACTAAACTGACTTGATTTCACGGTACCACGTTTAAAAATATATTTTGATAAAGGATATCCTGTTTCGGAGCTTCACAAATATGGTATCCTGTATATAACCCCCATCCGGCTCCTTAATCTCAGTTACAATGTACATTTCGCATTTCTTTAGTAAAAACTTAGAATGAATGCGAAAAGGTAGCTCTAAGAATTTTAAGTTCCAGCCGCGATAGTTACAGTTACTTAACATTGGCGAGGTAAGGGGAAACCGTGAGCTAGGCCGTGTTGGTTGGACTACTTATAACGCGCTGCTGCCGATCACTAGTTTGGATCATTCTGGAAGGCGCGCAGCTTGTCCCTGCAGTAACATCGCTCGATAAACGTCAATGAACTGGCAGGCAACAAACTTGGCGCAAAACTGTAATACGTGTTTTTACACAGCGGGCTGCAGTATCTTGTAAGGCACAACTACCATCACACGCGCCTTACAGACCTAGCATTAAGTTCTCACAGAATCGTGGTGCTTTCCTTGAAAAAGTAGTTCTCGCAATAGTTTGTTCCTTTCTCAGAAGATGGTGAATGTCTTCGCACCAGAAGAATTTCTACTGTCACTTTCTCCTCCATTTAGTTTCCTTTCCAGAAAACATTTCCTTACATAAGAAAACAAGTAGAAATGTTTTATTTTATTCTACTAGGAATTTACCAGGCGAGGGGTTGTGATTAGCGTGGTGGCTTAGCTCCTGGCTTTCCGCCCTCACGGCCGAGGTTCGAATCCCAGTCAAATCTAGGTTAAAATTTTCACTTGAAAAATCACGTGGCATCAGAAAGGGCAGCTGGAATTAAACCAAAATCAAAATGAGCCTGGGTAGCTCGAGCGACCGAAGAAGTATCTCGGATGAACAGAGGAAATTTTTTGCAATTTGCTTTACGTCGCACCGACACAGACAGGTCTTATGGCGACGATGGGATGGAAAAGGGCTAGGAGGGGGAAGGAATCGATCTTTGTCTCAATTAAGGTACAGCCCCAGTATTTGCCTGGTATGGAAATGGGAAACCACGGAAAACTATTTTCAAGGCTGCCGGGACTGGGGTTCGAACCCACTATCTCCAGAATGTAAGCTGATAGCCACGTGAAGCAAACCGAACAGCCACTTTCTCGGCGAGAAGAAAGTGTCTTATATTACCAGGAATATAGAGTTCCTTGTAACTAGGGCGACGATTTATAGGCACTAAAAATATCCAAAGTAGGCATGCAAATATGCACTTAAAATGGCAAAATAGGCACTAAATACCAACTCCTTTGTATTTTAAATTACTCAGCATATGTTAATCATGCCAGTTCTTTCTCAGCTAAATGTTTTACGCCAAGGAACAAGTGGTCATCAAAATCAGGAAAAGGTAATAATAATAAAAATAATAATAATAATAATGATAATAATAATAATAATAATAATAATAATAATAATAATAATAATAATAATAAACTTAAGAAACTCACCTCTTCCAGACAACAATTAGGCCTATGTCAAAAGGACACTTCAAATTAAACCTAGTCAGCACACGTTACAATGGAAAACCAGATAATGTTCCAAATTTTGAACAGTAAAACTCTGCCTGTTATTGGCTAATATATTTTTAATTTAAGAAAATGACCTCTCCACTTCACATGAGGTCAGGAAACAGCATGTAAGAACGGCTAACTCTGCTGGGGTGAAACCTGGTGATGGTGATGGTGGTGGTGGAGGTGGTGGTAGTGGTGGTGGTGGTGGTGGTGGTAGTGGTGGTGCGAGAACGGCACTAATGGCTAAAGCATCCTTCCAGCCAAGATTCCTCTGCATTATACTGTGAAATTTGGCACTGATCTCATCTCCAGTCGCTCCATTAAGGTTAGCAGTTGTCACCTCCACCTCTCGAACAATCTCTACAGCCTTCACAAGAGGTAATTCCCTCTCTTCCAACTGGTTTATTTTGGAAGGAAACTGTTCAAAATTGGAAGAAATGTACGTGACAACGCTGAAAATCTTGGGGTTGGCCAGTGCCGGGTGCAGATTTAAACCCAGCTCGCTCCAAGCAGAATCAGAGGACGGAAAGAACGCTGTTGTCCTTTAATAACATAAGTGCCTGTATTTGGTTGCTACCTGCAAAGAAAGCCTGCTTTCAGCGACTGTCTGGTAAAGTAAACTAACAAAGTAGAGATGGGCGGAAAAATGCAATTTAAAAACTTAATATTTGTTGTTTTAGGCACTTACCATACAAATATATTAAAAATAGGTACTAATTCAGTAAAGAGGCATTTATTGGCACTATAAAACCCACGTGTTTCCTTCAGAAATTGACTGAAATAGATTTTAGACTTATGAGCCTACAATTTTGGGTTGAGGATAAGAACAGGCATTTATGACGAAATCCTCGTCTTACTTATAACTGAACTAAGCCAACAAACGTTTTACAAATGAAGACTGCAACGTGTTGTGCAGGTGAAGTAGTGGAAGTAGCCGAGTCAACTATGGTGTCACCGGCTGAGGTTGTTTACATGCGGTAACTGTCACTGACCACTTCGGTACAAAATTCCGATACGCCAATGCCTCTTAATGTCCATAGTAATTGTATGGACGTTAAAAAATTTACATTATTATCAATAATCACTGTATAATACAATACGCGAGGATAAAATCTGATCGATACCATGTGTCTGTATTATAGATATAATCGTATGAATTTGGGATTGGGGTTGACATTGGTGCTCTGGAATATGAACTGAAGTACTATTAAAGGAATTATTTGGATTAAGATCGGAAAAGCCTCGTCGAGACTACACTGATACTACTACTCGGCAATGAAGAAAGGATTTTACAATTCTTGACAGAGTGAGAATTCAGACCCAGCATCTCCCAGTCAGTAAACTGTTATTCTAACAGGAGGACGAAACATGGAATTAGGAACTGTGATCCGACATATAAGGTTGCATCTTATTTAAGGAGGATAAGTTAAAAACCTAATCATACCACACCCAGAATGATTGTTTTCAACAGATCCAATGCAGTTAAAATTGTTTTAATTGAAATGTGATCTCAGATGCAGACAAATGCTAAGATGGCTTTAATCTCGCACAGTGCACTTACTAAGTAAACGGAACAACTATATCACGATAATCCATCATCCAGTCCGAATTCCGGAGAATTCGGGACGTCTACCATTAGAATGCCCAATCGATTTCCAACGGACTGTATAATATGAGAGTTATTCTTTGCCTCGAATCGCAAGATAACAACGAAATGGAGCTAGACACTCAGCAGATCAGCACTCGTAACAGATTTTGTGTGGATGTCCAAGAGAGTTCACGAACTGGGATGTTGTTAGTAGTTCTGTATTAGCGCATGCCCATCTGTTTAAATATAGGCCTACTTTCAATGTAATCTAAACTTTGTTCCGAACGTGTGGTGCACGACGCTTAGCTATAAGCTTGCATTCGGGAGTTTGCGAGTTCGAAACATATCATTGGCAGTCCTGAAGCTGATCTTCCACGGTTTCCCTATTTTAACACAAGGAAAATACTCGGGTTGTATCTTCATAAAAGTCACGGCCACTTCCTTCCCAGTCCTAGACCTATTGTACCCCATCGTCACTGAAAATCCATCCGATTGAGTAAACTATTAGTAATCAACTTATTACAGGCGATATAATGCGCACATACTCGTTCATACGATGTAAGCATTTCAAAGCCAGATCTGAGAAATATTAGGCTACTTGTGTTTGGCAGTGTATGAAATCAATATCAAGAAAGGTATAACATATTCAGCAGGTGAAAAGAATAATATTTTGAGCCTTTGTAGTACTTTAAACATCCATCTCGGCATTGGACTGCAGGAGGGACCTATCAATAAGTTTTCATTTTCGACCATGTTTTGAGTAATTCCCACCACGGTGTGGGCGCAGCTCGTTACATACATTTTGAGAATCTGGCTCCCTAGTTAGATGTACTGTACTGTACTCCATCTCCCAAGGGATGGATGCGCACGAGCCATTCGTTTCATCTTGAACCAGGGGAAACCACAAGAAGGCTAACGAAGTTTCCGTTGCTGAGTGGCTAGGACCATAGTGTCTGGACGTTCATAGTGTACCAACAGGATGTTATTCAGCGTGCCTGGACTTCGTTTCGTTCTTGACCTTAATCCATATTATCTGCGCACCTTTTCTGGATAGATTTACACCCTAGTGCTGAATTGGTCGACCTCGGCTATCTTCGAGATTCGTACTGGCAACCTTTGAAACACAAACTATGAATCGCTTATGCATCGCTGTGCGACATCTGGCGTACACTACTTTACGTACTAGTACTGTTATTTACACAGCAAAGCCAAACTATAGAATTCACCCTAGGAATAAGATTCGCATCGAGAAATGTTTTATAATGTTATATAATGTGTGTGTGACACAGTTGTTGGCTTAAGATAACAAAGGTTTAGCAAAATTTATATCGATCGATCATATTATCGATTCAATTCAGATTTAATTTCCATTCAGGTGGCAGTACTTACGGAACCGGAATTGCTCCCCCCTTGCTCCTCAAACCCGTACACAAATCTATCGATAAAAAGTGCGCAGATAATACATTAAGCTTAATACAACCAGTACAAAGCTCACATGCTCGTTTACACGATGTCATAGAAACGAATGAGTGAATGAGACTAGCGTCTCCTGCTAGCTTACTCTCACAGTTAAAGGTGGAATTGGTGGTACGGAATATTGTTCTTTAATGTCGAAGTACGCACACAGGCATGCATTGACAATGGAGATCTAGAGTAAGTGCACAAATCCACGTGACCCTCCATTAAAACCCCCATTCCGAACCGAGTCACATAATTGGTTAATCCAGCAGTTTCGATACTGATTGAGGTCGGTGGTGCTTAAGGGTGTTTAAACGTAACTCCGTGCCATTGGATTACGGTATGTCAAACAACATCTGGGCGACAAAATTATCACAATCCATTATCCTTCAAAATCAACAGTAATTTAAGAGACATGAACAAACAACATTATTATTAACACCCACATATTCAACGAACTGCCTTCTGATAAGAAGTGCGGTAGTTAAAGTGATATGATCATTTATAATAGAGCAGTATTTTAACGCCGTATTATCACATCGAAGGTTTTCGGTCACGTGGAGACGGGAAAGGGCCAGGACTGTGAAGGTAACAGCCGTGGCCTTAGTCAGGATAGAACAGAATAGACTACTCCCGTCCCTTAGCTGCGCATCGCCTGTTACTGGAGAGAAAACATTTATTTATTGGAATTCATGTATTTGATACTCGCATTAAATTTTTCTTGTTGCAACTATTTGTCTATTACTACATTAAATATTATACTTGAACATAATAGTGTAATAGGTAATACAATAGGTAAGAACACGCGCAGCAGGGTAGTGGCATGCATCTGTATGCTGTGAGTCACTCCAGTCGCAAGGGCAAGCGACCCGTTTTGGGGGATAACAACACACCTGGACGAAGGTCAGAGTAGTAGAGTGAATCACGACAAGCACGCAAACTGGTTATGTAACTTTATGTTTAAGGAACACTCGCCACGCTTGCAACGTAAAGCAAAATGGAAAACATTGACTGTTCTCTTTCTGAACAGTATCAGGACGTTGACAGCTGTAGCATATTGTAGCAAACACTTCCTACACACCCCCCACATTTTCGGTATAACCTTCCCTTACACTCTGAATTGTTCAATCGGCATGGTAACGAACTGGTGGTGGTAGTGATTGTCTATACCGAGCGAGTTGGCCGTGCGGTTAGAGTCGCACAGTTATGAGCTTGCATTCGGGAGATAGAGGATTCGAACCCTAATTTCTGTAGCTCTGAAGATGGTTTTCTGTGGCTTCCCATTTTCACACGAGGCAAATGCTGGGGCTGTAACGTAATTAAGACCACGGCCACTTCCTTCCCACTCCTACCCCCTTCCTATACCATCGTCAATACATGACGGTGCGACGTAAAGCAAAATTGAAAGAAAAAGTTTTTATAAGCTGCAAAGCCCCGAGCTTGTTAGCCGCTATTCATCAGGAAGATGAAAGTGACAGTCTAAATGAGAAGAAAACCGTGACTACTGAGCCGGAAGAAAACAAGAGGTGATAGTATATAGTGTTCAAAGCCTCTAAAACGTATCAGCAATAACGTTACTGATCACTGTTTTAGTTGAGGTGCTACTGCCATTCATCTCCATTACTGCTGCAATTACAAAACCTAACCCATCAATATTAAGTACACGCAACAGTTAGTATGCTATAAATGACTTAGCACACTGCAACATATCGTCATTGCGCCTGGAAAACCCGCTATGTGATAATCGGCTTGGAACACTGATCAGAAGGGTTCAGTCATGTAAGATTCAGTATTGCATGAACTAAATCAAGGAAGTTGCATTCAAGTTATACATGTGCTGCGGGTCAGTATTTATCCTCTCAACATTATCACATAACGGTATTTCAAGGCGCAACGACGAGATGCAACCAAAGGCATATAAAAGAAATAAGATGATAGTAAACCTAACTGGTAAATTCACGTGACTATTGGTGCTGTTGTGATAGCCATGGGACTTTGTTTTGCGTGGAATAATGGCCATAGAGACACGAATTATCATTTAAAGAAAGCCGGGCTGAGTGGTTAACTGTTGAGGCGCTGGACTACTGACCCCAACTTTGCAGGTTCGATCCTGGCTCAATCCGGTGGTATTTGAAGGTGCTAAAATACATAAGCGGCGTATCTTTCTTTTTACAATTTGCTTCACGTTGCACGGACACAGATAGGTCTTATGGAAACGATGGGAGAGGGAAGGCCAGCGGCCGTAGTCTGGATTAAAGCCTGCTGTGGAAATGGGAAACCACCGAAAACAGTCTTCAGGGCTGCCGACAGTAGGGTTCGAAACCCACTCTCTTCCGGACGCAACCTCGCAGCTGCGCGCCTCTAACCGCAAGGCCAGTTCACCCGAAAGCCATGTGTCGGTAGAGTTATTGGCAAGTAAAACTCCTAAGGGACTGAATTCCGGCACCTGGGCGTCCCCGAAAACCGTAAAACTAGTTGGTGGGACGTAAAGTCAATAACACATTGTATTATCATCGTTTCTAAAATCCCGCATGTAGGCCTACTGGCCAGAATTTGAAACGCGTCCACCATCATAACATGCCAGTGATGATATCGTTCGAATATATAAAGCTCGAAGCGGGTAATTATTGTTCTTGGGGATTTACTCTGCAAACAAAGAGACTTCACGGAGTATTACGAGTACAATCAGCGACCCGTGCGTGAATCATCTATCTACTTTAGCTTACATGGCATGTTCGGCTAACTCAGGACGTGTAATATTGAGAGAAGCTGGGCATGGAGGCCAAAGTCAGTGTTGCTGCTGATAGCACTGAGATTTGAATGATGGGAGCTCTTCCGATTTCTATTTCAGTTTTGTGGTGCCATTGCTAGCCTGGTGCAGCCCTTGTAAGGCAGACCCCCGATGAGGGTGGGTGGCATCTGCTGTGTATGGTAAATTGCGTGTTACTGTGGTGGAGGAAAATTGGTGTGGGAGTTGCAAGAATGTTGAGAACAGCACAAGCGCCCAGGTCACGAGGCAAGGGAATTCACCGTTTAAGATTAAGGATCTCTGAACCGCAGGCCACTGCTGCGCTGACCATTCAAGCCAAGGATCCGGACAGCTATTCAGTGTGACCTGATGCGTGTATTTGACAGTAACCTTGTTAGTACTGTTGAGAAGAGGAGTGATGTTTTTGAATCACATACTGTACGGAGAATCGGACAGTTGTACTAATAATAATAATAATAATAATAATAATAATAATAATAATAATAATAATAATAATAATAATAATAATGCACTGAAATCAGGTCTTCATATCTCATTTGAGAAAACTGAGTCTCTAACGAATAAAGTCGGCACCGAAAGAGCTAGATGTTGACCAGGGAAAAAATCAGGCGGGTAGGAAAGTTTCGATATCTAAGCGAGTGGATAGAACTCAACATGTCTGTGAAAGAAGCCTTCATGTCACGCATAAATAACAATAGAAATGGTGTATAATTTGGGTGTATAAACAAAAGACAAATATCCTTGAACTCCAAGTTCAGACACTACCGTACATTCATTCGTCGGTAGGCCCTTGCGATGAACAAAATATGCCTTATTGAAGAACCTGAGATCAAGGAATGAAAGTGTACCGGGCGTACACCTCCACGCCGCTAATTCAAACTTTGCGCCAGTTGAAACTCCTCTGCTGGAGGAAGTCTGAACTTTATCTACTGTATTAATTTTCAAGTTTCTCAGAAGATGTCACTACTTGGAAATTTTGAAGTTTCTGAACTGGGTCGTTTTCGATGTATTTTTGTTTTGCCTGTAGTAAGAAGTGTGAACATTCTCTTCCAGAGGACACTACTGAAGAACTACAATGGTGCACCCTAGTGCGAAGTGAAAGAACTGTTTTTTGGAGAAATTTTTATTTCAAAAGTTTGTTCCTTGTTAAATTTCTTTCTGTTATTGTTTAAGTTGGCTGTATAACCCTTTCTTTCCCCTTGTTTTGAATTTAGCCAATCCCGAATTTCTTTAATTAATTTATGACCAATCCGGTGTATCTTCTCCAAAGGGGATATGTTGCTTAACCCTAGCCAATAAAGTTTTTGTGGGAGGGTGTTCTCATTACTGAAACGCCTCGAACTTTCCGCGAGAGTATATAAACTGCTGATTTTCGGGTCTCCGCGCCACTTCAGTAACATCTTTCAGTGTGTAAAGTACGTAGCAGGGGGCGGGAAGCGCCTCTTTCTTCGGGCAGCAGTTCATCCACAAGGTAATGGCCTTTTAATAACTTCTTTTCTTGCTAGCTCAGCAGTTTAACTCTCGGGGCAGGTCCGAAGCCTTTTCCATGTAACTTTCCTTTAATAATGTAAAGACACTCGGTGTCAATTCTTTCTGTTTTAACTACCTATTGGGATAGAGAGTGCTTAACCCTCTCGAGCTCCCACTCATATTGCATTGAGGTGAACTTATTTTTCACAACCGTTTCTTCCTTAACGTAATGTAAATTGTTTCTTTCTAAAGTCACCTCTTTAGTATGGGATTAGCCCTTGCATTAGCGGCCTAGAGCCAGATTAGGTTTTAAACAAAATGTATTAGGAGTGTAGATCGCCTCCTCTCAAATTGGTATTTTAGAGGCCATGTAATTAACCTTTTCTCACTTAATAGGCCTCAGTAGGTTGGGTATTTTACCCCTGTGTTTATGTCCTTAGAGGACAGCTTGAAGGTGGAATTTGGTGTGGCCTTTGACAGGCTTAAATTTTGAGAGCGAGTTGCTCTTTCTTGAAAATTTTGTTTTCTGCGCGCCTCAAGGAGGCTTTACTGTGTAATTGGGAGCAAGTGCTCCTGGGCATGATTGGGGTCTTCTGCCCCTTTGTTGAATTCTGTATATCGTAAAGTTGGGCTAATTGCTCAAGAATTGTGTGTCTGGCTCTCGGAGCCCAAATCCTGTAACTCTGTAATTGTACATTCTCGAATAGTGGCTTTGCTACTCTGTACCTGCCATTCTTGTTATTTCTTGATTTTGCAAAGAAAATATAACCTTGTTAAATTGTATCTTAACTTTAATTTCGTATTTTGGGACCTATTCACCCCCGCACCTTCTTTCGCTGTTCCACAGATACCTCGGAACAGAAAGAAAGAAAGAAAGAAAGAAAGAAAGAAAGAAAGAAAGAGAGGAAAATTTTGGGCCCCATCAAAGACGAAGGTGAATATAGACGACGGCACAACCACGAGATCAATTTCCATGTCGAAAAGATAACCGATACGATGCGGAAGAGAATGATTGCCTTCTATGATCACGTGATAAGAATGAGCCCTGAAAGTCCAACCAAGCAGATCATGATCTACTTCCAACATCAGAAGACAAAAGGGGGCTGGTTCAGTGAGTGAGAGAGAAAGATCTACAAGATCACACATGATGATATCCTGATAAGTGAACACAACACACTCAAAATGAAACTCCCAAGAACACAGGAGTTTCCAAGAAAAGCTGCAGCTGGAAACAGGAAAGGCATTGACCGAAGCAATTAAGGTACAACACCGGTAATGAGTAATGGGCAAATGTTAAAGCCAGGGCAAGGAGACGGTTGAAATAACGTGCTTCTTAGTTGGCCGAAACGACATGAATTATTATTATTATTATTATTATTATTATTATTAGTTTTGCTTCTCACTAACTGAAATTACGATTTCCGGCGACGCCATGGTACCGGAAGTTCGTCTCCCAGGAGTTATTTTGCAAGGCGGTAAACCGTCCGACATCAGTGTGGTGTATTTGGGAACTTTCAGAACGAAACTGTTCGAGTTGAACCAAACAGATTTCAATGAAACATCGGAAATTTAATGGTAATAAGCACTTCGCCGTAAATTAAAAGTTAGAATGGCAGTATTATAATTACTTGTTGAAAAACAGATGAACGGCTCTGAATTGTCAGCTGATCATGACGTAAGGTCATTTTTACATATGCACTGTCATATACCGATAGTTCTATTTTTTAATTTGTTTTACACTCCGCTAAGTACTTACGTGATTTCGGAGACGCTGAGATGCCTGAAGTTTGTCCCACGGGAGTACTTTTACGAGCCAGACGTATTTGGGCGCTTTGAAACACCACCGGACTGAACCAGAATCGAACCCCAACAGTTGGTATCAGAAGACCAGCGCTCTACCATTTGAGCTACTCAGCCCGGGAGTTCCATTTTAAAGTTACATAAGACACTTTATACCAAAAATTAGATTTTGACAACGCGAAGAGAATTTCACGCTCCATAAACCTATTGTTCCAACACGGGCAGTGTATAAATATATCAAACTGTCAGGGGTTTAGTACTTCTGTACAGTTTTAACGAAAGCTAAAATATTATGCAAAATGAAATATTGGTCATCTATAACTTACATAAATGTACTGTAGTTCTAAAAAGAAAATGAGCACATGGTATTATAAGTTCCTCACACGTACACTTTTCTCAGAAACAACTGAACCTATGGATATGTTTGTTGTGGGTATCTACAGGGTTCTACATGGGAGGTAAATTACATTTTGATTAAAGTTAAGTCTGATGAAATATTAACTACGAGGAACATACAATACCATGTGCCCATTCCTTTTGTGGGGGGTGGGAGGTTTCAGCCCCCTCATTTGCCTGGTGAGAAAATAAGAAATCACGGAAAACCATTTTTAGGACTGCCGACAGTGGAGTTCGAACACATCTCCCGAATCCAAGCTAGGAGTTACGTGGTCTACTCACTCGGTAAACTGTACTTAGTTTCCCTTCTTATATTGTCCTCTGCTTTCACTGAGAATACAGATGCCATATTTATTTAGTTAAGGAGGGCTGAGAGCCGACTGCAGTCACTAGCTTCCCACAACGGTAGCATCGGTTCGATTTCCGGCCAATAAAAGTCCGATTTGTTTAAGAGTATATTTATGTTACGTCCCTGAGGTTCGGATAACACGTAAAAGAGCAGGTCCTGTGGCTAAGATCACGTAAAGCTAATCTTTCTTTCTTTCTTTCTTTCTTTCTTTCTTTCTTTCTTTCGTGAGTTAACCACTGCGAGATGTTTCGTTTCATTACTACTAACAGGTCTTAGTTTTTGAAGTCTCTGGCGAGTCTCTTTGAGGAAACAACTATAATAACGGCTCCGCAGTTAGCCATCAAATATTATTAAGAAAGTCAATAAAACCGAATGTTTATAAGTTCTTTGTTTAAATTAATTACAAGAAAAAAAGTACAGTCTCGAACCACGAGTCAGACCCGTGTGTCTGAAGGAAGGAGAGAGAATATGCTCCTGTTTGTTCGTTCACTTTCATTAAAATTATCACCAGAGAAAAACAAGCATTTTGGTAATGAAGTAAAATACAGTAATTCCTTACAATGGTAGATTTTCAAGTACGCGAATGGAATTAATGGACTTTTATTCTCTTCAATGACAAAGAGCGGAGTTTCATGACAATGAAGGAAATAATTCGAACTTTCCGCGAAAGATTTTAAGTCGCTACTGAAGAGCCTCCGTGGCTCAGACGGCAGCGCGTCGGCCTCACACCGCTGGATACCGTGGTTTAAATCCCGGTCACTCCATGTGAGATTTGTGCTAGACAAAGCGGAGGCGGGACAGGTTTTTTTTTCCGGGTACTCCGGTTTTCCCTGTCATCTCTCATTCCAGCAATTCTCATTTCATGACATCTATCAGTTATTAATAAATCACCTTGGGAGTGGCGACCCCATTGTACTAATAGCCTATGTATGATTCATTCATTACATCCCTGACCCGGTCAAAGACTGGAAAACAAGTTGTAGGTTTTCATTTTAAGTCACTACTGGAGCCTGCCAAATGTCTCGCTCTTACATCTCGTTTCCTAGTCATCGGAGTCTAGATCAGCTATTAGGAGGCTTAATATTGAAATAAGTCTAAGAATGTCTTGGGTTAGAGAGCTATTATTTATTTTTGCTCGTTTTTGGCATTAGAATGATAGCATAAGTAGCGGTCCACTTGTCGTAACATGACCCACTGAAGACTCGCTGAGGACTGCTAAATAGTTCATCGCAGTGCTGGTGCATGTAGTGCTATGTTTCATAGCATAGACTTTCTTAAGAAACTGAATTTTCATTTATTTTAACGTTGAAAAAAAGATTCAGCTGTTCTGTGCCTGCAAGCAAAGGTAAGAATTTCGATGGACATTCGCGATTTAAAATGACAATATTTATTTTCTTGGTAGCCCTGTCACATTTTCAATAATTTACTAGCATGTTCTTGATTCATTGGAATGTGTATCTGTACCGTTTTGCCAGACTGGCTGTGGTCTTCTGGGCTATCTAGTTCCGCTTCTCTACACAAGACAGGAGACAAAGAATTAACATTATATTATCAGTTTTACGTCCCACTAAGTACTTTATTACGGTTTTCGAAGACATCGAGGTGACAGACTTTTGACCCGCAGGAGATTTGTAACGTGCTAGTAAATGTACCGACACAATGCTGACGTATTTGAGCACTTTTACATAACACCGGACTGAGCAGGAATCGAACCCGCTAACTTGCGCCAACACTCTGCCATCTGAGCTACTCAGTCCGATAGGAGGAAAGGCACAGACTAAATTCCTATTACACACTTTGATGGCTTGTAGGTTAGTTGGGGGACAAAGAGCAGATAATATTTTGACGAGGAACCCATGCCCAGAAACATACCGCTTCCCCGTTACAAGACAAAACACGTTTAAATGTCCTGCGTCAATGAGCTGAGTGGAGTACGTACGTTATTGTTGCAATGCTTCTGTGTCAACTTACAAGAATAGTCGGATTTACGATTATCTGCTTGCACCGTATATGGCAGAGGCGGATGTCTGACTACCGGTCGTTCTTGTAAGTGGACGCAGCAGTAACAACAACAACAACAACAACGTAGTAATCCATTCCGTTCAATGACGAAGCAGACGCGGGACATTTAAATGTGTGGTGGTGTTCTCCTTGCAACGAGAAAAAGATACGTTCCCGGACATAGATTCCTCCTCGAAATGTTATCAACTCTGCCCTCCGTGCAAGCCCTCAAAGGGCGTAATACAAATTCATATATAAAACCCACGGCACTTACGCCTTTGAAGGGGCTTTGACCTGCCCAGCGACCGCTGCTCAGCCCGAAGGCCTGCAGATTACGAAGGGCCGTGTGGTCAGCACGACGCATCCTCTCGGTCGTTATTCTGGGCTTTCGAGACCGGGACGCTATCTCACCGTCAGATAGCTCCTCAGTCCTAATCACGTAGGTTGAGTGGACCTCGAACCAGCCCTCAGGTCGAGAGAAAAATCCCTGACCTGGCCGGGAATCGAACCCGGGGCCTCCGAGCGAGAGGCAAGCACGCTACCCCTACACCACGGGGCCAGCCAACGGCCATAGCCGTGTTGAAATAAATTTATATATATATACTGTATTACTTTCATATCCAGTACAAAAAATCAAACTTGTTTCGAAAGTAAGTATGAAATTTAAGATGCATTTTGCATCAAGTTCTTTTCCTTGGCCGAATGGTCAGCGTACCGTTCTTCGGTTCAAACGACCCCGCGTTCCATTCCCGGCCGAGCCAGGGACTTCAATTGCGTACGGTAAATTCACTTGGCTGAGTGACTAGGTGTTTGTGTCCGTCTTAGTACACTTCTCTTCATCTACATACAAAAATGAAATGGCGTATGGCTTTTAGTGCCGGGAGATCCCAGGACGGGTTCGGCTCGCCAGGTGCAGGTCTTTTGATTTGATTCCCGTAGGCGACCTGCGCGTCGTGATGAGGATGAAATGATGATGAAGTTAGCATAGGTACCATTACGCCTTCTAACAAACGATCACAGACCGGGTACCGGGCGAGTTGGCCGTGCGCGTAGAGGCGCGCGGCTGTGAGCTTGCATCCGGGAGATAGTAGGTTCGAATCCCACTATCGGCAGCCCTGAAGATGGTTTTCCGTGGTTTCCCATTTTCACACCAGGCAAATGCTGGGGCTGTACCTTAATTAAGGCCACGGCCGCTTCCTTCCAACTCCTAGGCCTTTCCTATCCCATCGTCGCCATAAGACCTATCTGTGTCGGTGCGACGTAAAGCCCCTAGCAAAAAAAAAAAAAACAGACCGGGTGGAACAGAACACTATGACTTTGAATGATGTTGCATCGTGCAGTACAATGCCGGGATGAAGTAAAGGGGACCGCGCGGCCAACTTCCTCGCTGAAAAGGCTTTTTGCGGTCGTGAAACCTGCACTAGAACGTCTGCGTACTGGCGCCTTCAAAGTGTGGTGCTGGCGAAGAATGCCAAGAATATCATGGACACAGAGAATAATGAATGTGTCCACCAGGAATGAGCTATGCTACCGAAGGATTTTGCAGTTCTTGGGCCACATCACAAAGCGACAGGAGGGCGACTTAGAGATAGCTATAGTTTATGGAGCAGTCAATGGTGAAAGACCAAAAGGGTGAGCGCGAAGCAGATGGGTTGATCAGGTGAAGGAGGTCATCCAGTTGCCTTTAAGGAAGATCATACGAGAGGCAGAAAAAAAAGACAATGGAAGGATCAGGTCAATTCCACAACGAAGTGGCACAACATGTAGGCCCTATACATACATTGCGTCATGATGCTCAATCAGCAAAACGATGAGAGAGAGAGAGTGTGTGTTCTTGCTACATCGATGCCTGTTCTTTCCTTTTTTTCTTTAGCAAGACAAACTCCAAACAATGAGCTTTCGCTAACTTCCTTCTAACACCGCAAATAGAACTCGCTACGTATGCGTTTCATTTTTCTTGTTCGACCTCTCTCACTTTTTTTTTGCTACGGGCTTTACGTCGCACCGACACAGATAGGTCTTATGGCGACGATGGGATAGTAGGAATGGCCTAGGAGTTGGAAGGAAGCGGCCGTGGCCTTAATTAAGGTACAGCCCCAGCATTTGCCTGGTGTGAAAATGGGAAACCACGGAAAACCATCTTCAGGGCTGCCGACAGTGGGATTCGAACCCCCTATCTCCCGGATGCAAGCTCACAGCCGCGCGCCTCAACGCGCACGTCCAACTCGCCCGGTTCTCTCACTTTTCTGCCATACAAGGAGAATATCGTCGTTGAAGAAACAAAACCTGGTATGTAGAACACTTTCAAGATCAAAATTATTGTGTCCATAATATGTACATATTACTGATTCATACCCTAACATGAACGACTTTAACCAAGGATCCGGTTTTGTAACAATACTTACGACTCAGGCGACCGTAACAATTGAAGAAACCCCAAATCACGCTGTGATAAATCTCTAGTCAACACAATTTGAGAAACCCCAATTCACGCTGTGATCAATCCAATCTACATTTTGGATGTCTAGTCATTATAAAATAAATTAATTCATTGTTCGTAAATTCTGGCAAAGTTAATGTACATATTGTACATACTGTACATTTTGTAAACTATGTAAAAAGCATGAGACCATTGTATTTAGTTTTAAGTTAAGTTTACTATTAAGTTCCGATGTTTATATTTTTAATTCTTGACCTTAATTTTTAGTATTAGGATGAAGATGCCCATAACTAAGGCGAAACATGTCCCTAACTGGTGTTTTTAATTCACGTAGAATTTCATCACTAAAAAATATATTGTATTGAAAAAGTAGACAATAATTTTAATCTTGAAAGTGTTTTACTTATTGCATCTTCAATACGGACCAAAATGAGATTAGTTACTTGTAAAAACTGGTAGAGTCGAGTCTCGCTCAACCGACCTTCGCTTATCCGACACTCCGTGTTATCCGACAGTGGTAGTCTTAATTTGAACTTTAGGTGGATGCAGTTCTGGGACACGGGGTGTGGAGGGTGCGACTGTGGGACAAGCACTGGCAGTCATGCGGTAGGATTGTTCAATGTAGTATTGGTTGGGTGCGGATGTTATACACTAGTTTTCATATCCTCCGTGAGTATGGCGAGTAAACGTAAGACAGTGATTGTTTCTGTGGAAGACAAGTAGAGTGGGTTAAAGAGACTGGACAAAGGGGAAACTCTCCAAAAAATGGCTTCAGATTATGGTGTTGGACGTGTTAGAGTGGGAGACTGGAAACATACGAGAGAATACATTGAAAAGTGGTGCTCTACGAGAGCAACAAGTGATGCACTGAAAATTAGAAAAAAAAAAAAAAAAAACAACAACAATGAAAAATGTGAGTACGAAAAATTAAGTGAAGCACTATTTTTTGGTTCACTAAAAACCAGGAAAAGGGCTTGTCAATATCTGGCCCCATTCTGCAAGAAATGGCGGTGTATATCCAGAAGGAGTTTACTAAAGGGACCCTAATTTTACTGCTAGTGCTGGGTGGCTTGATCGGTGGAAAAAACGGTACGATATTGGGCAGCTTAATATCTGCGGAGAAAAACTGTCAGCTAAATCCGATGATGTTGTGAAATTTAAAAGACCATTTCAAGAAATAATTCTTGCTGAAGGATTAACCGGTGATCAGATTTTTAATTGTGTTGAGACTGGGCTGAATTGCAAGATGCTGACATCAAAACTCTTGCAGCCCAAGCCAAGACGTCTGCACCTGGTTACAGACGTAGTAAGAAAAGAGTACAGCATCTACTGTACAATTGAATTAATAAGTCAATAAATAGAGTCCCGTAAAACATAGTACACAATACAGTATAGCCTTCCTGTTTGTTTTGGTTCATTTTCAAAGTTATTCCGTATTATCCGACATTTTCGGTGATCCGACGTACTCCAGGTCCCGTTTAAGTCGGATAATCGAGACTCTACTGTATGTCACAATGATGTTTCTATCCATTATTTTCCTGAAGACTGGTCGCAACTCCCATACCGTACTGTAGGAATCTATGCTTGCGTGACGTACTTACGCATTCCTGCAGTATACTGTATTTAAAGTTCATTTTCCTATTTACCTTCGCATAGGAAAATGAACACAACCAATACTGTTCTGATGGACTGGACGTCCATATGTGACTGGGAGGCGTGACCATTCTTAAGGAAAATCACGGATATGAAGAACGTTGTGATATACGAGGTACTGTTTCAGATAACATTAGAAATAGTCCACCTGGCCCAGTTTTGTAACGGCTTGTGTGTTTACTGCACTGGAAATACATTATTTCTAGAAATACTAATTTTTATAGCAGTCCCAAAATTTATATTTTTTTCTAGTAAATGTTGCAATGTTTGGGTTGGGAAGAATTGAGAGAAAGAAGAAGAGCTGCTCGACTAAGTGGTATGTTCCGAGCTGTCAGCGGAGAGTTGGCGTGGAATGACATTAGTAGACGAATAAGTTTGAATGGCGTTTATAAAAGTAGGAAAGATCACAATATGAAGATAAAGTTGGAATTCAAGAGGACAAACTGGGGCAAATATTCATTTATAGGAAGGGGAGTTAGGGATTGGAATAACTTACCAAGGGAGACGTTCAATAAATTTCCAATTTCTTTGAAATCATTTAGGAAAAGGCTAGGAAAGCAACAGATAGGGAATCTGCCACCTGGGCGACTGCCCTAAATGCAGATCAGTATTGATTGATTGATTGATTGATTGATTGATTGAACGTCGCAGTAACACTTCGAAGGTTTTCGGCGACGCAAAGGTGGGAAAGGGCTAGGACTGGGAACTCAGCGACTGTGGCCTTAATTTTGTTACTATTCCAGCACTTGTTTGGTGTAGAAATTGGAAACCACGGAAAACCATGTTCAGGTTGCCTACAGTTGGATTCGAACTTACCATCTCCAAAATGCAAGCCCGCGGCAACGCGACCCTGACCGCAGGCAAACTCGGTCGGTTTCCTATATTGATACTGAAGTTCATTCGGGAGATAGTGGGTTCGAACCCCACAGTCGGCAGCCCTGAAGATGGTTTTCGGTGGTTTCCCATTTTCACACCAGGCAAATGCTGGGGCTGTACCTTAATTAAGGCCACGGCCGCTTCCTTCCCACTCCTATCTACTTCCTGCTCCATCGTCACCATAAAACCTATCTGTGTCCGTGCGACGTAAAGCAAAATAGCAATATATATACTGAAGTTCTGAAATGTTTGAGTGTCAACATGCCGAGGCTTTGTTATATAACGTTAGTAGAAGAGAGTCTCAGTACGCTGTTATGGTCTCTAGTAAATAATAATAATAATAATAATAATAATAATAATAATAATAATAATAATAATAATAAGCTAATTGATTTTACGTACCGCTAACTACTTAAGTTTCTGGAGACGCTGAGGTGCCAGAATTTTGTCCCGTAGGAATTCTTTTAGGTTTTGGTAAAGCTTACCATCGGATAGTTCCTCAATTGTTCTTGCGTAGGTGTAATTCATGTAACAAAAGACCAACATGACTAACACACCAACAACCCATACAGTACTTGAAGGTCTTTGGACCTGCTAGGGTATTTTTTTACAAGTTGCTTTACGTCGAACCAACACAGATAGGTCTTATGGTGACGGCAGGATAGAAAAGAGCTAGGAGTGGGAAGTAAGCGGCCGTGGCCTTAATCCTGTTACTCTCCAGCACTTGTTTGGTGTGAAAATGGGAAACCACGTAAAACCGTCTTCAGGTCGGCCGACAGTGGGGATCGAACCCACTATCTCCCGAATGTAAGTTCCACTAGGACTATTGGTGCCTCTCACACCAGACAACTCCTTAGTTGCTATCAAGTTATGCTCGGCTGAGTGACTCTCAGTCTGGACGAGTTTGCTGGTGGTAAGTGAAGGTGCTCAATGATGCAGCCTGTAGATCCTGGTAATCCTTGGCCTGGACGAGTAATCGAACCTGAGATCTCCGGATAAGAGGCAAGCTGAGTATCCCTAGACCACGAGGCCGGAAGTCAAATGCCGGGGCTGCATCTTAACGTCACGGTCACTTCCGTTCAAGTCGTTTTTTATTTTTTACGTCGCACCGACACAGAAGGTCTTGTGGCGACGCTGGGATAGGAAAGGGCTAGGAGTGGGAAGAAAGCGGCCGTGGCCTTAATTAAGGTACAGCCCCAGCATTTGCCTGGTGTGAAAAATGGGAAACCACGGATAACCATCTTCAGGGCTGCCGACAGTGGGGTTCGAACCCACTATCTCCCGAATACTGGATACTGGCCGCACTTAAGTGACTGCAGGTATCGAGTCACTTCCGTTCCTTCCCGTCCTATCGCATCGGCGTCATAGGATTTGCATTAGACGGTGCGACGTAAAATATGTAACGAAGAAAAGAAAAAAAAAACAGAATCCAGACTGCCTGGGCGAAACTGCAGTCGACTTTTGTGGTCTAGCAGTTCTTCAAATGCTCTGACTCTCACTTATATGAATCTCGGTAGGATCGGCCGCGTTTGTGGGGGACGTCCCCTAGCAGATATGTCCATATATTGATTATTAAATTACATTTTATATAGCGAAGGTAATTTCGTAAGTTGGTAACAAGAAAACTTTCAGCTGCAGCTCATAGTTAACTTGACGCTACCGTATTATTAGTACGCTAACACGCCATTGCTTGAACCGGTATAATTTTTCCTTCCGCAGCCCAGAGTTTATAACATTATAAGGAAGCTAAAATAATGCAAATCTTACTTGGAATACCTTGTAGAGGAGAAGTGTGTTCATTGCGATGTCTAGGAACCCACCATCCCGCCTGCAGAAGTACATTTACTTTTACCTATATATATAAAATAAGAGTTTTGTCTGTACATTGCATAGAATTTAAAAAGGATGGTATTTCTGTATCAGTCGTGTCCACAGTAACAAGGAAATGCACTTTTTAATTTTCCGTAATGTCTGTCTGTCCGTCTGTACATGCATCACGAGAATACGGCTGAAGAAAATTTAATGAAAATTGGTATGCGAAGTCGGGGAATAAGTCGCTACAATCTAGGCTATAAATGATTTTATTCACCCTGAGTAAAATGGTAGTTTAGGGGAAGGCCTAAATCTTAATTTTCAAAAATGTATGTTATTAGTTGTCTTATCTTAATGAAAATCGGTAGGCAAAGTCGGGGAATAAGTCGCTATAATCTACGATATTAAATAATTGTATTCACGCTGAGAAAAATGGTAGTTGAGGGGAAGACCTAAAATTTAATTCTCAAATATTTATGTTATTAGTGGTTGTATCGATAGATACTATATAACTAAAGTTATATAGTATTAAAATTCCGATTATTTATGTCTTATACATTGTTACAGTACCGGCTATTATCACAGAGATATTCATGAATTTGGATTTTTGTTACTAAGTCCATATCAGCGCCGAGTCATGAGAAAATGGGTAAACAGAATTTAACGAAAATCGGTATGTAAAGTCGAAGAATAATGAACTACAGTCTATGCTATAAATAATTTTATAAGACGCCCTAATATCACAGAGTCGAAAGAAAACTAAATGTGAAGGCCTACGATATAGAAAGCTCATAAAATTCATCAACAATAACATTACGTTGACCATTGTTTGTTGTGAAGTGTTTTATGTCTTCTGTTGCTACTCATCTCCGATAGGTAGGATTACTGCTGCGTACCGATTATTTTTAAAATTTTGTTTACGTTACACTGAACGATGGCGACTATGAGATAGGAAAGGGCCAGGAGTGTGAAGGAAGCGGCCTTGGCCTTCAAGTACAGCCCCAGCATTTTCCTGGTGTGAAAATGGGAAAACACGAAATACCATCTTCAGGGCTGCCGAATATGGGGTTCGAATCCACTATCTCCCGGATGCAGTCTCACAGTAGCGCGCCCTTAACCACACGGCCAACTCTCCCGGTCGTACAGAGTGTAACAGCCTGCCTGAATATTGGCGGGAAGTAGCTCGGGAGTTAGATGACTTTCTTCTTTAGCATGCCATTTCTCTGGTTCATAAATTTGCTGATACTACCGGTACTGATACGTAACACACTGGTTCATCATAGCATTCGAGCTATTCAATCCCTACTCTGAGGCACTGGTTGGAATGAGCAGTGTGCATATAACGGAGTAATGGCAGAGGAGTGTTCACGGCTGTCTGCGGCCTGGTCCTTCCAGCTCGAGAACTTTGGACTGTTCGATCGGCACCGTAGTACTGTTTGTTGAAAGTGAGAAAATGTGCGGTTTTTCATTTGATCGAGTGTTTTATGTGATAACATTGCTTTTAATCACTACATTCCTACTGACGTTTTTGTAATGACCTATACTGACTTCAGTAAGGAAAACCACTAAATCTGTCTTTCTGAGAATCCCGTAGCGAAGCATGGGTACATCAGCTAGTAACCTAATAAGAGCAGCAGCCGCCGTCGGCCTTGGCTAGAGTAACTACAACGTGAACGGAATGTGACGTCATTGCCATCAATGCTGATAGATACATTGTTACCAACCCCGGCTGAATAAAAGCACAAAGAAAAAACACCATGTAAAGGAAACAATGTGAAATACACAACAGCAGTGGTTTAATTTAATACTTACGTTAATGTAGAGGCGGATATAGGACTGTGGCAGTTTTGAGGAATTTTACCAATCATGTTTCCTCACGAAACTATGTGCCTAAGGCCGCTTCGCGGCTTCTAACCGTCCAGACCACTGGTCTTGTCCACGGCAAGAATCCTAACCGTCTAGACGAATCGTCCTGTCCATGGCAAGAATCCTAAACAATAATCACCACCAGTAATAGTACCACTCATTAGTTCCTAAGTACAGAGGTTAGCAGTCCTGATTGCCTCTCGACAACAATCTACCCGAGCGTGTAAACAAACGACAGTCGTACCGCGCGCAGCTGAATGTAGCGAGTGCTGGGCTGCGGAAGGTAAAATTTTAATCTTGAACCTGACGAGTGCCCGCTAGCCAAGCACCACGGTACCTAGCGAAAATCCCTGAAACTACTTGATGAATATAAGAAAATGATACAGGAAGATCGGCAATCCAATAAAAACTACTATTGGAAAAAACTTCTGCTAAGCTTCTCTGAAATTAGTGCAGGATTACAGACTGTAGTATCAGAAACTACAGGATCATTAAAACACAAGAAGAGTGAAGTCAAAGACTTCAACACGGGATAAGCTTCGGGAAATCAGTACCCTTATCAGATCAATTTCCGTGAATAAATCTCTGAAATCTAGTGCGATAAAAGTGGTCAGCTAGCCACGTGCTACTATATGCGTATGTATTCTAAATTGGTGGTCGATTCAGCCCATGAAGTGCCTTTGTTCCGCTAAGACGGTCAGTGTTCAAACTACTTGCCAGTAGATATTGGAATGACACGTGTCTCTCGTACTCCATGGCTTCCTTGATGGGATTTGCTCTCTCTCATATCAGATAGCAACTCACTGTTGACCGCAACAGCCCCAGCCTCAGTAAACTCTGTCCCAGAAGACTACTAAGACTGGGATAAGGAGTTCTAGATAAGTCAGAAATATCAATCAATCAATCAATCAATCAATCAATCAATCAATCAATCAATCAATCAATCAATCAATCAATCAATCAATCAATCAATCAATCAATCAATCAATCACCACTGATCTGCATTTAGAGTATTCACCCAGTTGGTAGATTCTCTGTCTGTTGTTTACCTACACTTTTCTTAAATAATGACAGAGTTCGGACATTTATACAATGTCACCTTGGTAAATTATTCCAATTCCGAACTCTTTTCCTATTAAGGAATATTTGCCGCAGGTTGTCCCCTTGAATTTCAACTTTATCCTCACAATGTGATCTTTCCTACTTTTAAAAACACCACTCAGACTTATTCGTCTAGTAATGTCATTTCATACCATGTCTCCACAGAGTTCGAAACATATCGTTTAGTCGAGCGGCTCGATTCTCCTTTCTCCCGAGTCTTCCCAGGCCAAACGTAGCAAAAATTTTGTAACTACTACTTTCTTTTTCTTTTACTGAGCATGACCCAGAACAAATCAAGATGTTTTCCTTTCGACTTTTTCTAGTTCTCGAATCAAGTAATACTGGCAAGGATCTCATACACTGGAACCATACTCCAATTGTAGTCTTACCAGAGACGTACATTCCCTCTCCTTTACATCCGTACTACAACCCCGAAGTATCCTCATAACCTTGTAAAGAGTTATGTATCCTTTGTTTACAATCTCGTGTACGTGGTTACCTCAATGAAAATATGTCCTTATATTAACACCTACGTAACTTAAAATGATCCCCAAAAGGAACATTCACCCCATCAACGAAGCAATCATAACTGAGAGGACTTCTCCTCTTTGTGAAACTCACAACCTGACTTTTCACCTCGTTTACACACAGTACCATTGCCTGCTGTCCATATCACTACATTGTCGAAGTCTGTTTGCAGTAGTCCACAATCTTGTACCTTATGTACTACTACATACAGCGTAACATCATCCGCAAAAGTCCTTTTCACCGAGCGAGTTGGCCGTGAGGTTAGGGTCGTGCAGCTGTGAGCTTGCCTTTGAGAGATAGAGAGTTCGAACCCCACTGTCGGCAACACTGAAGATGTTTATTTCCGTGGTTTTCTAATTTCACACTAGACAAATGCTGGGGCCGTACCAATTAAGACTACGGTCAATTCCTTCCCATTCCTAGCCCTTTTCCATCCCATCGTCGACATAAGACCTGTCTGTACCCGTGCGACGTCTTCTGGAAAGGTACCAGCACATTCGTGCCAGTTAGGCCTAGGCCACATTTTAAATGGCTCGTAGGCAATTCCTTGGGGAGGGAATGCCAAATAATGCGAAGAATTATATTGCTGACATTTTTAAACATAAATGTAACAATGCATATGAAAAATATTCCGTCAGATGTTCCATTTAATCTGTTTCTAGCAAGTAATTGCTCCAACAGTGTGGATCGTTTTAAAATAATTTATTTTCTTGGAGAAGCACATTTAGATATCGCAATGTACACAGCGCGTTTTTGTTCTGTTTTCGCATTGACAAATTCTAGGCCTGGTACCTTCTTGCCAACCACAGCAACTGAAACACGCTTAGCGAGAACGCACAATAATTCCAGTCCGGGTTAACGCAGCAGAAGCTACTCGTTAACGCGCGAGATTTCTGAAACTAAATCGGTACGATCGTGTGGGTGTGAGGTGGGAAGGGTTTAATTCCTCTGAAGCAGAACCTGGAATCATACCGGTGCTAATTGAGGGAATGCATGACAAGATATAGGTACGGCGCTGGCTTCGTTGGTGTGGGCGTATCGAGTGCCTTACTAGAAGCCCCGAGACGGCAGCTCGGGTGTAAGAAAAGTTACTCCACTGAAGCTCAACGCGTAGGATTCCAGCAAGATACAGATATTTTAGATTGAGGTGGTCAAATGGACTATCCGCGATTAACTTATCTAAGGCGTTTGATACAGTAGATCATTTTAGTTGAGTATTGTAACTCTTTAGGGTTTGGCACACGAATGTTTACGTCTTTTGTTCCTAAGTTGTCACTACTGTGACTTCAAACTAAATCAACTTAACATCGCCCAGCTCGCACCTATAAATAGGGGTAATCTTAAACGTTATGTATATATCCAGACTGGATCGTGAACCGTGCTACGAGCTGTGAGGTTCTCTTCATAAGCTACCAGCGAACTAGGCAGTTCTAAGATAGGCGACTATACTTTCTCTATCATGTGAACTTACTTACGTGTGTCGACGGGAAGATACCAGCGTTCTCCTCTATCTTGTAACAGATACGGTGTGTTGCGTTTACCTTTACTTTAATCTTCGTTTATTTAATTTTTGTAACGTGCACGTTTCTAGGCTGAGGACAGAGTGTAACCTCCGAAGTAGGTTTCGTGTAATTTTCAAGGGTGTAGGAGTGTGGATACTCGTTTCTCTTGTTCACTATGTTTTTTGGCGACTAGGTTCTTACCATTTTCGAAATTTTTCTACTTACATTTCGGTTAGTAATTTTCCGAG
Source organism: Anabrus simplex (assembly GCF_040414725.1). NCBI lineage: Eukaryota > Metazoa > Arthropoda > Insecta > Orthoptera > Tettigoniidae > Anabrus > Anabrus simplex. The sequence continues at coordinate 710,320,417 of NC_090266.1, forward strand.
TCACCAACTTAGAATGGCTTACCCTCTGTGTCACCGGACCTTCTACCCCATTAGATTTTATGGCAAGTGATATTACGGGATTGCTTGATTGGGTTCCGCATCCCATTCTATTCTGTTCTCGGACTTTTCTATTTGCTGCTATTTTCTCATTCTTGGCCGTGTAGTATGAGCTGCTGCTTCAGCTTCTTCTGGATCCTTCTGATCCATACGTTGTGTGACCTTGTATCCCATAACAGTCGTAATGATGTGATTCGAATGTATATTTTTGAAGAAAACGCTCAACCATATGCAGAAAAGCAGCCAAATTCGGTCATACCTTCAGAAATGACAGAGTCTGATTTAAATGATCGCAGAATGCAAGATAGAAGAGAAAGGTTAACTTAGGCAGAGAAGATTATCCTGGGAGGGAATCTCCGACATCCAAGATACGGCAACTCTGATACAGAATAGGAAACATTCCTCCATGATGATCTCTAACATTCTGGAAGAAGCAGAAGAAGATTGTGTGAGCATCTACTAATAATGGTGTATGGCATCCAGAGAGGTCTTGTGCAAGGTCTCTCGACTTTACGCGACCTGCAAACTCGTGTCCTTGTCAGCTCTTTTAGGCACACCTCCAACGGAGGTGAGCTTCATGTACAACTTTAATCACCCTACCAGCCCTCCTGCTATTCTTAAATCTCTGGCAGTGCCGGAAATCGAACCCGTACCTCCGAGGAAGGCAGCTAATAGCGCAAACCATCACGCTACTAAGCGGACGTTCCAGCACTTCAAACTAGTCTAAAATTCCTGGCCAAACAGGAATTCAACCTTGACCAACCGATCGCATTGCTACTGTGCTTAAATGGAAGGCCATAGCCGCCAAGAATTAGTCAAAAGTAACAACAGAGTGAGGAAAATGGACACAATGCAATCAGGACACAACAGTGTTCCAGGCTGCACGAAAAAATGTTATAGACTACAACATCTTCCTCTCAAATAAAGGTTAATATTTTTCTGAACAAGGGCAGAGAAAAATGTGCCGCTGCTTTCTACGAGTCCATCGTATTCGTATTTAGAGGTGGAAGTTAAACTGTAGAGTGCATCTTCTGTTGCGTACTCTCCATTATGTTTTTAACTACAGGATTACACGACCTCTTTAGAACATACATTAGTCTTAATGCGCGCATCGTCTGTCTGCTTACAGATTTTAAGCTTCTGGTTGGAAGACTACGCGAAAGCACTCGCAAAATTATCACTATATACTGTAATAATCTCCATATTTCTTGAAGTGAATCTTGAGTGGAAAATTTCTTCGAAAAAGTATCTCACATTCTCAACATCGGTTGTTAAAGGAGATCTCTAGGCAGGCAGTTCAAGAGGCCCTGGTTCAACACATAGTGCGACTCGTTGACTGAATGGTCAGCGTACTGGCTTTCGGTTCAGAGGGCCTCGGGTTCGATTCCCGGCCGGGTCGGGGATTTTAACCATTGGTTAAATCCAGTGGCCCGGGGGCTGGGTTATTGTGCTGTCCCCAACATCGCTGCAACTCACACACCACACATAACCCTATCCTCCATCACAATAACACGCAGTTACCTATACATGGCAGATGCCACCCATCTTCATCGGAGGGTCTGCCTTACAAGGGCTGCACTCGGCTAGAAATAGCCACACGAACTTATAACACATACTAATAATATCCTTGTAATCTAACATACCCAGGCCGGGTTAAATGCCTCAGACGATATAGCTTTGGCCTTCATCCCCAAATTGCAGGGTTCAATCCCGTCTCACTCCGGTGGTATTTGAAGGTGTTCATCTACGCCAGCCTCATATTGATAGCTATACCAGCGTTTAAAAGAATTCCTGTAGAACTAAATTCTGGCACCTCGATTGTCTCGAAAGACCGTAAACGTGGTTAGTGGGATCATGATCATCATCATTAACGCTGGTATAATTTTACGTGGCTATTGATATCGTGATCACAGCTACGCGACCTCTAATTTTACGAGGAATCCGAATCACAGGGGCCGCGACATTTCACCTTAAACATCCCAATGCTTTGGCAGGGATTCGAATCGCGGCCACCTTGTTGAGATGTCGGTGACTATGCCACTCCACTGCCACGCCACCATTATTATAAATCCTGTTCCAGCACTCAGTCCAAGATAAAATGCTTGCAGTAATCGAGAAGGTATCCTGGGGCTTATCGGCGAAAGGCAAACATGACAACAGATATCAAAGGATTTTAGAAAATCGAGAGAAATCGAGGGTGATTTAAGCCTAGCACTATTATCATCACAAAGAGAGCAGAGAGAGGGGTAAAGTTTTATCGCCTTTCTGCTCGAAGGCAAGTAATTATCATCTCAATGAATATGCTCGGTAAAATGGATGCGATATTTATTATGAATTATGAACCTCGTTGGTCGTGTGATATAACATCTCACCCGGACATGTTACAGGTCTTGAGATAGCTAATATCCTTGACTATATTGAAGATTTAGACAGAAATCACTATTTTATGAAAGGAAGTAAGGAGTAAGGACAGAGCTTATTTCTGTACAATTTAATGGCAGATATATGCCCAGAACATTGAACTACCGACTAGCAGGAGTTCCGAGCTGTCAGTGGAAAGATGGCATGGAATGACATCGGTAGACGAATAAGTTTGAGTGGTGTCTTTAAAAGTAGGAACGATCACAATATGAAGTTGGAATTCAAGAGGACAAATTGGGACAAATACTCGTTTATAGGAAGGGGAGTTAGTGATTGGAATAACTTACAACGGCAGATGGTCAATAAATTTCCAATTTCTTTGCAATCATTTAAGAAAAGGATAGGAAAACAACAAATGGGGAATCTGCCATCTGGGCGACTGCCCTAAATGCAGATCAGTAGTGATTGATTGATTTATTGATTAATTAATTAATTAAAGGAACTATTCCGATAAAAATACAGAAATATAATGCTTGTAATATATATATTTACAAGTTGCTTTACGTAGCACCGATACAGATAGGTCTTATTGCGGGATTGGTATAGTACAGGGCTTGACGTGGTAAGGAAGCGGCCGGGACCTTAATTAATGTACAGCCTCATTATTTGCCTGGTGTGAAAATGGGAAACCACGGAAAACCATATTAAGGTCTGCCGACAGTGGGATTCGAAACTACTGTCTCTCGAAGGCAAGCTCACAACTGATGATGATGCTTGTTGTTTAAAGGGGCCTAACATGCAAGGTCATAGGCCGTTAATGGTACGAGATGGACGACACGATACGATAATTAAAATATTAAAATATATCCACGGACTAGAATTTAAAATAAATGAAGATGAAGAATGTTCGTGAATTTAAAATAATCAGTGGATCTAATTCGCAATGGCTTCTTTTCGGTAAAATGATAGATAATAGGCATTGCCTTTAAATGCAATATTATATCATACAAATTACTACTTAAGAACACATTAAAATATACAAACACAAAGTGAAACAGAGTCAAGTTAATAATAATAATAATTAGTAATAATAATGTTATTTGTTTTACGTCCCACTAACTACTCTTTTACGGTTTTCGGAGACGCCAAGGTGCCGGAATTTAGTCCCGCAGGAGTTCTTTTACGTGCCAGTAAATCTACCGACACGAGGCTGACGTATTTGAGCACCTTCAAATACCACCGGACTGAGCCAGGATCGAACCTGCCAAGTTGGGGTCAGAAGGCCAGCGCCTCAACCGTCTGAGCCACTCAGCCCGGCTCAAATCAATAAAACGTAGTGAACAATAATACAAGGACTAATACGAAACCCTACGTTTATATGCGAAAAACAAACCACTATCCCTCACAAATCGAATGACGAGTTCTGCTGACTGCTCGCCATCTCGCAGGATGAGAGATGGTACTCGCGTGTGTTAGACTACGGCGCAGATCGACCAGGTCCACGCACTCCGTACAAGCTCACGGCTGCGCGCCCCTAACCGTACGGCCAACTCTCTCGGTAGTAGATAAAAGCAAGTAAACTGGCAGGCTAGTAGTTTTACGTAAGTATTGATATCTTGATCCTAGACAATAAATACCAGTTTTACGCTGAATCCGAACCACAGTTCATGCTAAAATTCCATATCCACTGCTGGGGATTCGAAACATGGCCGTCTTGGCGAGGATCTAATAACGTTGTCAACGACTTCTTTTTCTACCGCTTTTCCCCACACCTGTTAGGGGCTGTCTGGCCGAGGCGGTAAAGGCGTGATCGGTTCGCCCGGAAGGACGTGGGTTCGAATGCCCATCAGGAAATCGTAAAATTTAAGAAACGAGATTTTCACTTCCGGAGGTGCACATGGCCCTGAGGTTCACTCTGCCTACACCAAAAATGAGTGCCAGGGTAATTCCTGGGGGCAAAGGTGGCCGGGCGTAGAGCTAACCACTCTACCCCATCAAGTGCCGAGGTAACGGATAGTGGAAGCCTTTACCTTCCACCCCTCCGAGGGCCTTCATGGCCTGTACGGAGATGACTTTGCTTTGCTTTTTCCCCCACACCTGTCGGGTCGCGGGTGCGAACTGTGTCGCACATGTGGATTTGGCCCTGCTTTACGGCCGGATTCCTTTCCTGACGCCAACTCCATATGGAGGGATGTAATAACTATTGCGTGTTTCTGTGGTGGTTGGTTGTGTGGTGTGTTGTGATGTACACAAACACTCAGTCCCCGAGCCAGAAGAATTAAGCACACGCGATTAAAATCCCCGACCTGGCCGGGAATCGAACCCGGGACCTTCTGAACCAAAGGCCTCAAAGTTGACCATTCAGCCAATGAGTCGGACAACGTTGTTAACGAGTCCTGTCTAAAACTAAGTCTGATTATAAATATGACTTTATTCAAGTGATGGTGAAATCTTCCTGTATTTTTCATTTAGCGTATGGCCTTTACTGACGGGATTATTTGAGGATAAGTTCGGCTCATCTGCTGGAAGTCTTTCTGTTTCACGCCCACGGGTGACCTGCGGGTATAGATGCGAGGTGGTGGTGATAATGGGTTAAAAATATGGAGAACCCGGCGTCAGCACATAGCCAACTTCAGTCGATTAACACCAAAGGGTCTCAAAGGCTTAAAGTGTCCATCCGACGAGCGAATCAGCATCAACAGCGTCATACGCCCTCGTTCCACATTCACACCGCGGAGAGGTTTTTGGCACGCAATCGAAGGATTAGAAATTCTATACCACCACCCCTTCACCTACCTTGCTGGCCAACATTCAACATTTTATTCCACCAACGGGACTTGACGCCTTAACTATCATGGACACCAGGCGGCCTAAAGTTCTTCTTCTTCTTCTTCTTCTGTTTACTCTCCAGGGTTGGTTTTTCCCTCGGACTCAGCGAGAGATCCCGCCTCTACCGCATCAAGGGCAGTGTCCTGGAGCTTGACTCTGGGTCGGGGGATACAACTGGGGAGGATGACCAGTACCTCACCCAGGCAGCCTCACCTGCTATGCTGAACAGGGGCCTTGCGGGGGATGGGAAGATTGGAAGGGATAGACAAGGAAGAGAGAAGGAAGCGGCCGTGGCCTTAAGTTAGGTACCATCCCGGCATTTGCCTGGAGGAGAAGTGGGAGACCACGGAAAACCACTTCCAGGATGGCTGAGATGGGAATCGAACCCACCTCTACTCAGTTGACCTCCTGAGGCTGAGTGGAGCCCGTTCCAGCCCTCGTACCACTTTTCAAATTTCGTGGCAGAGCCGGGAATCGAACCCGGGCCTCCGGGGGTGGCAGCTAATCACACTAACCACTAACCACAGAGGCGGACGCGAGCTAAAGTTTCCTGTTAGATTGCTGGACTGTGTACCGCACTTCGTTAGACACTTACCTCTTTTGCTCAATCACGATACAAGATGGTTCGCATTTTCAAGTACTTACGAGGGAGGGACGTATGGCTGTAAATTCACCCGGCGGCCCCGGGATCGATTCCCGGCTGGGTCAGGGGTTTTTAATTGTAAATGATTAATATTTCTGGCCTGGGGACTGGGTGTTTGTGTCGTCCTTAACGTTCCTTTCCTCACATTCAACATACTACACTTCCTCCCTTCCAAATACATGCAGGTTCATATCACATGATGCAAGTAGCCTAGGGGCAAAATATCTCTATAGGTCGTCGTCCCAACAATAAGCATTTACAAATGGCAGACTAAATATCCAATTCTGAAGTCTAAATTGCCATACTGTAACGAGAACGCTTGCTGCTGATGAGACGTTTAGCACATTACATGAAAATATCCATCCACGTTTGAGCAAAAGGAACATTCTGTAGTTATTCTTTAAATACGTTAAATATGTGCATATTTGCCACCAAGTAATCTGTTCTCCACATTAAAATACTCTTACCGTACGTGACTTGAATTAATGGCATTCTGGCTAAACGGAGAACTCTAGACACCCGCCCCACAGTAATGTATGCAGTAGGTTGGAAGACAACGGTACCGCCAAACTACGTGATATTATTCCAGAAAACGTGCATGACACTTTTCTTTCATAAAACACCATTAAGCCGAAAAAAAAATTGTCAAACGTTACAGTGATCTTCCGTACTCATTAAATTAATTAATATACAAATGGAAGGTAAACGTTACCCCAACAACGGCATGTCTGTCTGCTAAAAACGTGCAATTTGCCGGAAACAGGGTCTGAAATACCGAGTAAATTGCCTAATTACACCTTGCAACGTTGCGACCAACGTCATTTGCGCCGGGCTGATTGGCTCGGGCGGTTAAGGCGTTGGCTTTCTGAGTCCAAGTTGGCAGGTTCGATCCTGGCTCAGCCCGGTGGTATTTTACGGTGCTCAAATACGTCAGCCCCGTATCGGTAGATTTACTGGCACGTAAAAGAACTCTTCGGGACAAAATCCCGGCACCTCGGTGTCTCCGAAAACTGTAAAAGTAGTGTGACGTAAAAACAATATAATATTAATTATTAATATCATTTGTGCAGACTGGTTGGATGGCCGGGGAGAACATGAAAGAGGGGTGAAGGGGCTGGGGCCTAGAAGTGGTAAGGGGAAGATGGGACAAAGATAGGCGTCATTATTTACATGTGATGCGAGCACTTGGCCAAATGCCAGGTGTTCTCCGGGCCACCTTTTGAGCAGACTAAAGGCCCGCTCACACCTAGCGGAAGGGAGACGTACGAAGAGCGAAGGCAGCAAAAAGTGTTTCTCTGCGTAATAGACGTGATGGCTCACACTTTCCCCTACTGGAGAGGAAACGCGCCGCGCCGAAGAAGAGGAAGTTGCTTGGCGAGAATATTTCTTCCGCTTCTCCCGCCGGAATTTTATTTCGGTAACGTTCGTATAATATTCGGGTGTTTCGCAATCGCGTTGAGTCCATACCCTACATACAAATAATGTTTGCTTCCTCTGGGCTGTGTTGAAAATGGACTGCGAAAAAGTTATTAATTTATTTATTTGAAAAGTACACTTTTCTATATGATAAATGCCATAAGTTATATAGCAATACCATTTAATTAGCAGTTGAAATTTCACAATGCTCATTCGAAAATAGTCCAACTAGTTGGCTACTTGGTCAGCGTACTGGCCTTCAGTTCAGAGGGTCCCGGTTTCGATTCCCGGCCGGGTCGGGGATTTTAACTTTCATTGGTTAATTCCAGTGGTTCGGGGGCTGGGTATTTGTGCTGTCCCCAACATCCCTGTAACTCACACACCACACATGACACTATCCTCCACTACAATAACACGCAGTTACCTACACATGGCAGATGCCGCCCACACTCATCGGAGGGTCTGCCTTACAAGACCTGTACTCGGCTAGAAATAGCCACACCAAATTCTTCTTCTTCTTCTTCTTCTTCTTCTTATTATTATTATTATTCGAAATTACACTTTGAATTTATCTTGAGGGCGTAACAACGGTTGAAACAATATAGACAATTCACCATTTAAATTTTTAGATAAATTAATGCCGTCCTTTGATCTTCCCTTTCAGCATCTTCAACCAAGAGAGTGTTCGGCTCCATGGCTAAATGGTTAGCGTTCTGACCTTTGGTCATAGGGTTCCCGGGTTCGATTCCCGGAGGGTTGGGAATTTTAACCATCATTGGTTAATTTCGCTTGCACAGGGGATGTATGTGTTGTCTTCGTCATCATTTCATACTCATCATGACGCGCAAGTCGCCCACGGGTGTCAAATCAAAAGACCTGATCTTGGCGAGCCGAAGTTCTCGGACAATCTCGGCACTAAAAGCCATACGCCATTTCATTACCAAGAGAGCTAAGAGGTAACAAGTGAACCAACGCTTCACACACAACTGCACGACAAGTTTTGACGATCAGCTGTCCTCACTCCGCGTCTCGCATCAGATAAGTGTGAGCGGGCCTTAAGAGGAAGAGACGGTACTGGCCAGGGGAAGACGCGAGTGAGAGGGGCTGCGCCTACGGTTTTGTCACATGGTAGGAGAGGGGCAAGCGGTGGGGGGGGGGGGGGAGGGGCGGCGGGGTTCATGCCGGCTGTCAGTACGAGTTACGGCAATGGTGTACCCAATGCGGAGCTGCCATACCTACTTAGTAGATGTCTTCACCACATGGGTGCAGTTACTATCACACTCCGCTTAAAACAGCAGTGGTGGTATGGGACTTCATTAATACGAACACGTTACTGCATTAATTCCTTCAAATATGCGCAAGTTTCAACCGGTGAACTGTGCTGTATTATAGTGTTGAAGTACAGCTTTCAATCGTGCGCCGGCTCATTTGGCAACCAAGGTGAGTGTGATGTGGCAATGACCTTACTTCCGCTGTAGTCTGTACAGAAGGTGCCCGGAGTATAGACACACCCTCAGCTGGTAGGCACGTGAGCGGGCTTTGTGCCAGTAGCAGCGAGCTTGCAATTTACAAGGCAGAACAACCACAATTTTCTCGATAACCATTGCTTCTACAGACTCGGAACTTAGCCTTGTTCATTCCTCTTACCGATATCTATTAGATGTTTAATTTTTAGAATTTTTTTTGAATTTTTGCTCGTGGCTTAACGTCGCACTAACACATCGAAGGTTTTCGGTGACGCAAGGATGAGAAGAGGCCAGGAATGGGAAGGTAGCGGCCGTAGCCTTAGTTAAGGTACAGCCCCAGCATTTGCCTGGTGGGAAAATGGGAAACCATCTTTAGAGTTGCCGACGGATTCTGCTTGCTTGTTGTTTAAAGGGGCCTAACATCGAAGGTCATCGGCCCTCGACGGATTCTAACCCACCATCTGCCAAATGCAAGCTCACAGCTACGCGACCCTAACAGCACATCTAACTCGTATGGTATATTAGAGTTTTTATTCTGAAGGTAGAGGTACCTTCCACTCTTTATGGCAAATATAAGTGAAAAGTCAAGAGTACGAAGAGGAGCTATTTATGCTATTTATGTAAGTTATTACATCCCTAAGTTTCCGACTCCGTATGTAGCTACACCATGTTTATTTCGGGCAAATAATAATAATAATAATAATAATAATAATAATAATAATAATAATAATAATAATAATAATAATAATAATAATTGTACCGGGCGGTACACCTCTACTCTGTTTATTTAAAAGTTGCGCCAGTTGAAACTCCTCTTCTGGAGGAAGTCTGAACTTTATCTGCACTATTAATCTACTAATTTCTCAGAAGATGTCACTACCTGGAAATTTTTGAGTTTGTGAACTGTGTCATTTTTGATGTGTTTTTGTTTCGCTTGAAGTAAGAAGGGTGAACTTTCTCTTCTAGAGGACACTACTGAAGATCAACAATAGTGCGACCTAGTGCGGAGTCAAAGAACTATTTTGTTGGAGAAATTTTTATTTCAAGAGTTTGTTCTTTGTTAAATTTCTTTCTGTCATTGTTTAAGTTGGCTGTATACCCCTCTTTTTCCCCTTATTTTGGATCTAGCCAATCCCGAATTTCTTTAATTAATTTTCCACCAATAATGTGTTTCTTCTTCCTCTATGTAGGGGTTTCTTTTCCCTAGCCAATAAAAATTTTGTGGGAGGGTGTTTTCTTTCCCCTAACGCCTAGAATCTTCCGCGAGAGGATATAAACTGCTGATTTTAGGGTCTCGGGGCCACTTCTGTTCCATCTTTCAGTGTATTAAGTACATAGCAGGAGGCGGGAAGCGCCTCTTTCTTCGGCGGCGTCTACAACAAGGTAATGGCCAAGTAATAACTTCTTTCTTTGCTTGCTCAGCAGTTTAACCTTCGGGGCGGGTTCTAGGCCTTCCACCATGTAACCTTCCTTTAAAATGTAAAGACTTCTGGTACCTATCCTATCTTCTAAACTACATACTGGGATAGAGAGTGCTAACCCTCTCGAGTTCCCACTCATATTGTTTTGAGGTGAACTTATTTTCTCAAACCCATTCTTCCGTGATGTAATGTAAATTGTTATTTTCTTAAGTCACCTCTGTAGTATGGGATTAGCCCTTGTATTAACGGCCTAGTGCCAAGTAGGTCTTAAACAAAGTGTATCAGGAGTGCGGTTAGCCTCCTCTCAAATTGTTATTTTAGAGGTCATGTAATCAACCTTCTTTTCATGTAATAGACCTCAGTAGGTTGGGTATTTTACCCCTGTGAATACGTCCTTAGAGGACAGCTTGAAGGTAGAGTTTGGTGTGGCCTTTGAGAGGCTTAAATTTTGAGAGCGGATCGCTCTTTTGAAAATGGAGTGTCATATGCCTCGTGGAGGCTTTTCTGTGTAATTCGGAGCCAGGGGCTCCTAGGGATGAATGGGGTTTTCTGCCCCTCTGTTAAAACTTGTGTTTGTGGTAAAACTGAGCTGATCGCTGAAGTCAGGGCGTGAAGCCCAAAACCCTGTAAATATTGTAACTCCCCTTGTTTTGCTACAATTGTACCTGCCATGTCTGTTATTGCTTTGTTTTTGAAAAGAAAATATAACTTTGTTAAATTTTAAATTAATTTTACATGCACTATAATTTCGTAGCTTGAAACCCATTCACACCCGCACCTTCTTTTACGCATAACTACCGCTAAAACACGGTAACAATAATAATAATAATAATAATAATAATAATAATAATAATAATAATAATAATAATAATAATAATGCTTTGCTTATTCCTGCTTTAGTCATTCTTGCTTTTCTTTTCTTTTTGCTGTCTTTACGTTTTATTGCCATTCCTTGTACCTGCTAGTCTCCTTCAGACGTTGTTTGTATTTTCGTTATCTTTCTGCCGACGATTTCCCTTATTAGTCTTTCACTACCACTGTTCACTTGTAACTTCACCAATATCTCCAAGGCAACTGAATGGACTGGGAGGTGATGTGCTTAGCATTGCGAGCGCAACGTCAGTCAGTCACGGTGTCGTAACGGGAAACTGATTCACTGTAGAAGAAAATGTCCATATATGTTCTTGTTGATGTTGTTAAGGTGACGTGAGATCCCGATGAACATTTTATTCCATCGATTATCGTGCTGTGTAAACGACTTTTCTTATATTTATCGTGACTGACTGACTGACCGACCACAATCTGCCCTAAACAAATAAACTGTCCTTTCGAACTACTTAGAGAATTAGGAAAAGTATCGTTTATAACAATGTACATACAGGGTATATCAAGTTTTAACAGAGGTGAGATTCAAGAAAACAACATTACTTGTAAATATCAAGGTATGGAAAATGCACGTTATTTGGTGTATTTCTCAGTGTGCTCTATGTCACAAGATTTGAAGTAAGATGTGGGCTACTGTAAATCGATTTTCCGATGCGTCCTTCTGTAATAAGTGCTTTTAAACTATATATAAACATAATTCTTGAACAAAAAAAAATGTAATATCAATTTGGCAATTTACTCCTCGGTATGACATTTCCGTGGAATCATTCTCATAACATTCAGGGAGTCCTTGAACATGTGCGACAATCAATGCTCCGACGTTAGTTTGCTCGTATTCATACTGATGGTCTCACTTTCAAGTACCAACTATGAATAAACTGATAATTCTAGTTTTCTATGCCTCCATCAATAACTTGGTAAACATTCTCTAGTCTCATTAGCTAACTTCAGCAGACGTGCATTCCTATCCAAAATAAATTCTTCTTGGAAAGCAGTCGAAGTCAGGTGATGCAGGAGAAATTACATTAGGAAATTAGGTCTTAAAGGAAGTAGATGAATATTGTTACTTGGGTGGTAGAATAAGTAGTAAAAGAACTAATGATAGTAGAAGTAAGGAGAACATAAAATGCAGACTAACGCAAGCAAAGAAGGCCTTTCTCAAAGGAAATTTGCTCACCTCGATCACTGATATAGGAATTAGAAAGACGTTTTTGAAGACTTTCGTCTGGAGTGTGGCTTTGTATGGAAGTGAAACATGGGCGATAGCTAGCTCAGAAAGAAAGAGAATAGAAGCTTTTGAAATGTGGTGTTACAAAAGAATGCCGAAGGTGAGATGGATAGATCGAATTACGAAATACTGAAACGAATTGGTGAGGGGGAGATCGATTTTACTAAATTTGACCAGAAGAGATAGAATGATAGGACACATCTTAAGACACCCAGGACTTGTGCAATTGGCTTTAGAGGGAAATGTAGTCGGTAAGAATGGTAGGGGTAGACCAAGGTATCAATATGACAAGCCGATTAGAGCAGTTGCAGGATGCAGCAGTTACATAGAAATGAAAAGGTAAGCACAGAATAGAGTGGCATGGAGGGCTGCATCAAACTAGTCTATGGACTGGTGACTCAAACACAATAATGTCTTACGTCCCCTAACTGCTTTTACGATTTCGGAGATAGCTACAGGTTTCATTACAACTATGGGATAGGGAAGGGTTTGCATTGGGAGAGAAGCCACCGTAGCCTTAATTAGGCGACAGTCTCAGCATTTGCCTGGCGTGGAAATGGGGAAACCACCGAAATCCATGTTCAGTGCTGCCGACAGTGGGGTCCGAACCCACCATCTCTCGAATGCACGCTCACAGCTACGGAAATTACGGATATCAAGCTTCCAGAATTTGTCCCAGAAGAGTTAGTGTACGTACCGGTAGATCTAGTAACAAAAGGCTAGCGTATACCATCAGACAGAGCCAGAATCGAACCTGCTATAATGGGCCAAGAAAGTCATAATGTAGTTGCTGTCATCTGTCTTGCGTTGTTATAGAGAACGGTTACTTGACCGAATGGTCAGCGTACTGGCCTTCGGTTCACTTGGCCCTGGGTTAGATTCACAACCGGATCGGTCATTTTAACCGCGTAAAGCTAATTTCTCTGGCTTGGGGACTGGATGTTTGTGTTCGACTTAATACACTTCTCATTGTCTCCACAAAATCAACCACCTCAGAAACTATCAATGGTGAATACATTCCTCCGCATGGAACTGGCGTCAGGAAGGACGTCCGTCTGTAAAACTGAGCCAGATCCCCATAAAGTGTCAACTCTAATCAATTGGGAAAAGTTCTGCATGAAGTAGAGGAAGAAAAAGAAAGTCTAGTGTTATTATACAACCTGTTTTTGTGATTTGGAAGAGAATCAGAAACAATCATTGTGTTCTTCAGAAGTCTGTCATCCCAGCTTATTGATGGAGTTTAAACTGGGTACTATGGAAAATCAATTCAGAGATAGAGTTCACCTGTCTTCCGGATCCACGGCTACTCGCCACACTAGCTTGTGCTTTAATGTGCTGAACTACCCTGGTCAGTGAATTACGTCAACGAAGTTATTGATTTATTTCATGGACATAGAATCTCTTTTCATCTACCTCGTGTTGGAAAATGTTAAAACCGTGTTATCTTCAGAGGGTATAAATTAAGTTTAGCTTCGAATTGAGCTAGGCATTTCAGGACTTGAAAAAAGACACAATGGCATGTCCGTTTTTCTTGACTGACTATGCAAAGCCAATCGAGATGAACCCACATTCAGGATAACAGTCTTTAGCACCAGGAATTGAATTTTCGATCTTCAGATGATGAGACTTCTGAAACTTCTTGCGAAATAGTTTTAATCACTGGGCATTGAATTTAGAAAATTTGTTTCTAGAGGAAGTAGCTTAGAACGAAATGTCTGTTTATAGAATGCTATATTCCATGCACATCAATGGAATTTTGGTTATGTTAGAACAGGCTAAAATTAGCATCCACTATCTACAACGATTTAATTATTTTCACTACCCTTAGAACATACGAACAACAACAGTACAGTATTACTGCGTAACGGTTCAAATCCCGTTACAAGGTAATATCTGTATCATCATCATCATCATTATTATTATTATTATTATTATTATTATTTCATCTGTGATATTATTGTGACTACTATTATTGTTCAGTTCAATTATGCAATGATGATCGCTTTCGTGATTGTAGTTAAATATATATATATATATATATATATATATATATATATATATATATATATATATATAGTGTGTATGTGTGTGTGTGTAGATTAACACTAAAAACATGAACTGTAAGAGTTGCTGTATATCAGATGTGGAAGTATTGTGTATAAGAACTCGTGACATTACAACATTTTGCAATACTGCTAGCGTAACTGTCGAGTCATCGCTCTGTCATTGTGTGCATTTAGCGGAGAACTCACTTTTTTTGAGATACCTGCTGCCGCCCCAGGCAATTTCAACGTAGTATGTAACATTTGTCGCCGGGTGGGAGTAGTATTATAGTTATTTCTGGATATTGCGTAGGTGTGTCAACTAATGTCTATATAAGCTGGCTGTATATTGTACTGTCAGTCATTGGGAGAGTGAGGCCATAGTTGGTCGGACAGTCATACAGAAGAAGAGACTTGCCATGAAGCCATATAAAAGGAGAGACTTGCCAAGAAGTCATATGGATGGAGACACTTGCCAAGAAGTGTTGTACTGAGATGATAGTAGTCCGTCATCTGGATGGAGAAGCAGCAGTCAGATGGATACTTAGTTGTCAGTGAAACAAAAGGGATACATCACTAAATTAGGTTTGATACACTTACAGCAAAACACCAACCCAAAGGAATATGTCGTAATTACACTCAAAGTGTTGAAGGTACAGTCAAGTGAACCAATGAGGGATAACTTTCTTGTATAATTGTTCAATGTCCGGTCAAGAAGAATTCAAATTTAATGCCGAGTTTCTTTCAGTGTTGATGTCAATTTTATATTTTCATCTGTTTTATCGCAGCAGGTCTTGCTACTTTTTCTATACAATTTAAGGATATATTTTGTTCTATCAAATTAATTTATCGTTTTATTTCAATGGTAGAATTAGATAGCCTCAAATTTAATGGGGAAACCTATATGGAATGTTGTCTAAGTAAGCTTATTACCCCACATCTCTAGATATTCAAGATTCTCATTCTATTATTGCTGCACTGAGTTGTAACTGGCGCCCATCAAACAACGTACGGTATGTGCAAGTAATCAGGTAAGAACTAAGTGTGAGTACAAGGTCCGAAGATTGTGTATTTTATTTCATGAATATTAATTTTCATATTTTTCACTTTAATTCAGATTTATATGTTTTAACAGTAAGTCAGAGAGTCAGGAAACTCTACAACTGTTACAATAAAACATGGCCCGATTCAACAGATATGTAAATAACTTACCTAGCTGGTACAGTAGGCCTAATACCATAACGAGAATAAGGAAATGCGTAGTGTCATCACCCCTTCCTTATCCGTGGTAGTAAGTACGGCAGCCGTCAGTGAGCGCAGCGAGCGATACTGTCGATTGCCATACGTGTGTTTACATCTCTGTGTAATATGTTGGTACGCGAGATGTAGGCTTGAAGTTCGTTCAGCCGTGTTTCTATTAGCGTCGAAAGATGAATACAGCTTTTGCTATGCATTTTGTGCGTGATATAAAGCAGCGAGTGTTGTTATAAGTATAACAGTTTATTAAATTATTATTATAGTAGTAATGCCAATCTATTCCGTTTTGGGTTTAGATCGGGATACAATAAAATAGCTGGCGTTCGGCATTTTTTCAGCCCACGACCACAAAATGATTTCATTACTTGAAGTGTTGATTCTTCTTGAGGGCAGAGGAAATCAGAAGAAAATTTTTAAGTTCGGATATCTGCCATGTATGCTTGCAAATTTTCAAAAGGAGTCTGCAACTGCTAGTGGTGAGTATCTTATGATAATTTAATTCTGTGTGTAATCTCTTGCATGCTCTTTAAATTTAAAACTCCTTGAAAAGTGCTTTTCAGTTTAACAACGACAAACATAGATGTAAAAGAAAGAACGAAGCTATTTAGCAGGCCTCTCTGAAGTTCACCGACAGCTTGTACGGTATACTCCAGGGGCGTTTGCGTGGCAAATGAACAGAAGGGGAAGGGAAAGTTGCTTGTTGTGACAGACTAGATAAAGAGGTACAACCACTTGCTTATGGGCAAGAAGTTTACTTCTACTAAAAGAGACAGCCGGAAGGTAGATAAATATCACACCAGCGTGCAGAGGTAAGAAGTCACCCGCTGTTCATCTTGCTACCTCAGTCTTGTTCTCTGGACATTCATAACATTTGTACAGTAGGTCAAAGTGTTGAGACAACAGTGCCACATCCGTCTTTTGGTTATCCTGGACACCAGTACTATTCAAACAGAACCTATTCTCATAATATACAGTTCTTAGGTACGTGAACGTATTTTGAAGCAGAATATCTTGTTCTATTCTGTTCGAACATTTCTGAACCAACCATTGTTCGTAATTTCTAGTTGCAAAGGCTTTCAGTGAAAATCTGGGGAGAGAGGAAAGGTTGGTTATGGCTTCTTGATCAGGAAGTTCGTAAATTCGGTATGCAAGTGTATGGTACAATAGAGTCTTGTGTTTGGTGAAATACATGAACAGCTGGCGGACATATGTGGACCTACACTGCGCCTACCCACACTGAAAGAGTGATGACACTAGTTCTACTCGTTCTGGTAATACTGTTGTGATCACTTGCGTGATTTCAAGCCGAGTTACTACGTGTTTTTCGCGCAGCTGGACGGCCTGCCAGGTGGGTGACCACACTTGCGTTTTGTCGCGCTGGATTTCTGTGTGTTTTTTACGCGGCTGGACGACAGGGCGCATAGCCACACATGCTTGCTTGCAAGGCGATATTTTATTAGCGTGTTGTATATTATGAAGTAGCAAAACATCACCAATTTTCTGTGTATGAAAAGAATTCCATTAACTAATAACTTCTTTGTTGCATTATGTGCTGCATTGATTGTTCTTTGTCGTCGTCGTCGTCGTCGTCGTCGTCAAAGAAAATATTGGATCCATCCTGTAGGAAGCGACAGGTCGTCGTCAATGGACCATTCGTGCTCCTACATAAACTAAAAGACAACCAAGATATATTTTTAGAATGTTACAGAATATCCGTGACATTTTACATGCTTTTTGTGTTTGTTGAAATATGCTATCAGTAAAATAAACAACGTCTTCCCCAACACAGCGCTCGTAACTGATAATCACACATCTCTCTTCGGAGGTCTCTTTTTGAACCCTTGGTCCTTTGTATCGTAAAGGCACGGGGACTTTTGCACCTCCAAAATTAGTAATTGACTGTCCAATTCCATTTTGCAAAGTGAAAGTACAAAAACGAACGCAGTGGACCACGCGCAATATTCAAACAAGAGCACAATACCGCAGCATCATCTTTCCGCAAGTGTGGCCGGGTACTGACCGGGAAAACACGCAAACAAAATGGACGACGGCCCATTCTCGAGCGGGCGACCTCGAAGAAGCGCCTTGTCTCGTGTTCGGCGGCGGGAAATCACGCTGTGTGTGGCCGGCCCCGTCCAAATTAGTGTTGTGCATTTCTGACGCGAGATTTCACGCAGTAACGCAGCGTGAAATCACGCAAGTGTGGCTCTAGCCCAAGGAATAAGTTTACGTATTACGAACTCTTACGTATTACCATATGCTTAGCGTCCTGTCGGTACAAACACAAACAATGGTACCCGCCATAATATGCAGTGACAAGCGGCCGCGTTGTGGTTCCTCATTAGTTTCTTGCCAAAGAGCTAATGGTGATAAACGTTTGCTCATTTCTCAGAAGGTAATAATTTTAGGATCCATATGTGTAGGAGTAATTTATACTACTTCCCACTAACTATTGGATTCTCTTCTCAGAACACATCACTTCTTCTTGTTTCCAGTTTTCTATTGGGGTCGACACTTCATGTGAATTTCGTCTAGTTTTACAACCAGATGTCCCATCCTATGTAAAGGAATGTATTCACTATTGTGTGTTTCTGTGGTGGTTGGTAGTGTGTGGTGTGTATATGAAGGGATGTGTTTTTAATAAGAACACATGTACTCAGTCCCCAATCCACAGGAATTAATACGCAAATCCACGGCCCGGCCAGGAACTGAACTCAGGACCCTCTGAACCAAAGGCCAGTACACTGACCATTCAACCGAAAATAGCCTGTAAAATACTATTCAATGAAATCGGTTGATGCTGGGAGATTTCAGATTATGAAGTCAACTCTTGAAGGAAGCAGAAGCGAGGCGCCCCTTAAGGCTCTAAGGCTGAGCCAATCCTTAAATCCCCAACTTAGTGTTCCTCCGCTTTTATTAGTAAATTTGTACTGATATTTAAAATACTATTGTCAATGTTTGAATTCGGGCTGCCTAGCACATGTCTCTCCTGACAAACATTAGCTGTTCAGGTCAACTCAGCCCGCTGCGCGCACAAGCAGTATCATCTACATCATCATCATCATCATCATATAAAACCATACCCAGTGCACAGTGCTTTTACTCTGCGCTACAGCAGCTGCCTCAGCCCAACTTACGTCCCGCGCGGCCGCCCTGCTTTAAGCGTGTGTACCATATTATATGAAATCTTACCTATAAAAATATGATAGACGCATCAACCTTCATAATTAGGGACTTCATAAACACCATTGGGATTATCTGCACACTAATAGCGAAAGTTATGACTGTTCACAGACCATTAAGATGAAACCAGGCCTCACCCGAAAAGAACACAAGCTGTGGTTCGAATATACGATAATTCAATGATGCAAGATACCACTCACAATAACTCACTCTCGTGGCTGGATCAGCAGGTTTTAAACAATAGGCCCGTGTAAACCTGAGCGGTTTGATGTGTAACAGTTTTGTAGCTCTGTGTACAGAAGAAACCGAAACCCCTACTTCTTGTGCTAATTTTGTGAATGATTTATTCGGTGACCCTTCAAGATTCGCACCAATGCTGTCATCTAACTTTTCCTCTGTCAGAACTGTTCGTGTGCGCGCATGTTTTTATTTTATTTTATTGAGTGCTGAGCCAGTAAAAATTTATTTACAATCACGTGAATGTGTGCTCATGAAGGTGGCACTTCACCAGGAAATTACTGAACAAATGCATCGCGTCCCCGTCGAGCCGACTCGTACTTAAAATAACTCCCGTACAGCTGCTTAGGTCTCGGAGAGTAGAAACGCCGCTGGACGGTCTGGGTTTAGAAGAGAGACCCTGTACTTGATGGTGGGACGAAGAGGGTGTATGTACCGTAAACATGCGCGTTTAGGCTTGCCCTAGGAGCTGCTGGTCGTCGTGGTGGGAGTAATAACCCACAACGCTGGTTGTCGACTGAGTTGGTTGTTAGCAACTGCCGCAATCTAGGGGTTGTTGGGAGAACTAAACAGTACAATCTATATATTAAACAAATTGATGAAAACTGAAGTCAGTGAGTACGGCCATTCTATCCGGTCGATTTCCTTCATTTTTTTTAACTGAAAGGTATTCATGCACAGATTTGTTATCAGGTACTATAAATCACTTAACTTCCACCTTCCTCAAATTATTTCATTTTTCAATTTTTTGTATCTTTGAAGCAATCATATCATTGGTTCTAATTGAGGTACGGAATTCGTTTTGGCCTAAGAATACTCAGTGAATCAGGCTCTTTCATTTCAGCTCTTAACTATTCAAATTGGTTCATTCTGAGCAACGTTATGAGTGCACATTAAATTTGACGTCTCATTTCTTCAACACTTTTTCTCATTGAAGCAATATCTTTCGTTCTAATTGAGGTACGCAGTTCGTTTTCGTCTAAATACACTCAGTGGATCAAGCGCTTTCTTTTGAGGTAATAACTACTTACATTGGTAGATTATGAGAATAGTTGTGAGTACATTTGTCTCCATGACGAAGAACTTTGAAGGACTTCGGCGCGTAGTGTTGTTCCAAGGAACGTTTAATTCAATTCCTTTGTGTAATGTATTTTCAAGTGTTTTCTTGACACAATATTATATTACCGTAGCAAATCATGTGCTTTATTTCATTAAGTCGGAACTTTGCAAATACATCCGTGAGGATAGTAACGAACAACACCATACATTGTACACTGCGGGCGGAGCCAGCGGGAAACTACTAGTATATTATTAAATATAAGGGATACAGGGTTGTCAACGATGCGTTTAATACAGGATAGCATTGTATTCTCGATATGTGACAAATCTAAACAGGACCCAGTCACGCGTCTCATTGTGTTTACAGTATCTACGTAACTTCATTTGTAGATTTTTTAAGTCGGGCTGAGTAGCTCATACGGTAGAGTGCTGGTCTTCTGAGAACAGTCTGACAGGTTCGATTCTAGATCAGTCGGGTGGTATTTGAAGATGTTAAAATACGGCAGCCTCGTGTCGGTAGACTTACTGGCAGGTAAAAACTCCTTTGGGAAAAATTCCGGCAACTCGGCGTCTCTGATAAACGTATGAAAGTACTCGGTGGGACGTAAACCAATAACATTAAGAATTCTTTATATGTGCTCCTTCGACATACTGGACATACTTTAAGGAGGCAAAGTTTAGCATTTGTGCTGTACATAACGGGACTGACTACAGCGTGAAAGTTAATAATGTGCCTGTTGTGAGCGTGGAATTGAATAATACGGCTTTATTGTTACTACAGTACATAACTCAATGTACAGCCCGCATTTAAAGTAGTTTCATCGTTCTCACGACTTCAAGTAAGGTATCCCATAATGTGCGCGTATTTACTGGTCTTAAAATACGTCTTTTTCATCTTCGAACAATTGCCAGACATAATAGGCGTAGTAAAAAGTACTTACGAATTAACTTATATAGGCCTACGCATTTACTGCTCTTAAAATACGGTTTTTTCAACTTAAACAATTGCCAAACACAATAAGCCTACTCTTTGAAGACTTACTAATGTACTTATATACGTATTTACGGAGCTGTGAAGGTTCCTTTTTAAAATATGAAATACAATTTCTGCTCTTTTATTAATGTGTAAGTGAAAAATACAAAAGAGAATTATTCTATTTTAATTCTTTCATACCTGGTATGAGTAACCATGTATGGCTCTTGGAGCGAAGAAAGAGGTCCCAACCTCGTGTAGAATGAGGCTATGATTTTTGAAGAATTGAGCAAGTTTGTTACTTTCGAGATTCATTAATCCTCCGCCTACCCTACAAAAAGCCTCTGCAAGGAAGTAGATGAGCATCTGTACTTGAGTTGTAAAATATTAACCAATGATGATAGAAGAAAAGAGGACAAAAGTAGAGCAGGTTAAGCAAGGAATCTTGTTTTGAGGAAGAGCCATCATTTATCAGAAATCTTTCTTTCTTTCTTTCTTTCTTTCTGGTAGTTTGTCTTTACCCTCACACACAAGGCATACAGGTTTCTGGTGACACTGGGATTGGAAGGCCGCAGATTTTTCTGGTGTGAACTTGGGGAAAACGAAAGAAAACCATTTTAGGTCTGTCAACTGTGTGGAACGTAACACTGTATTAAAGTGAAATAAAAGCCAGTAACCGTAGATGCAGAAAGGAAGAAAGCAACGGTGTTACTGACCGAACTCCATAACTGCAGTCGCTTAAGTGCGGCCAGTATCCAGTATGCGGGAGATAGTGGGCTCGAACCCCACCGTCGGTAGCCCTGGAGATTGTTTTCCGTGGTTTCCTATTTTCACACCAGGGAAATGCTGGGGCGTACGGCGGCCGCTCCCTTCCTACTTCTCGCCCTTTCTTGTCCCGTCGTCGCCATTAAGACTTATCTGCGTCGGTGCGACGTAAAGTAAATTGTAAAAATAAAAACATCGAAACCACTCTCTGTGGGAATAGATAAATAGAACACTTGGGCATTGTTAGGACCCTTTGAAGCAGAAATTATCAACAATCTCAACAAGACTTCCCAAATACCGGTCGAGTAGAGACCGGAGAAGGGAGAACACCGTATTTTGTGGATCAGTGAAGAATTTCTATAGAACCCCGAGAGAAGACAGTAAGGACGTAGAAGGATCATATCCAACTAGGGAAAAAGCAAATTCATTTTGTGGTGAGCAGTTTTCTACAGCTGTTGGATACAACATCGGTATCGACTGAATTAGTGAGGAAGAGAAACGCTGGGAAAATCTTCCGAGCACGAACTTTCATTCAATATCAGTGGCATAAAAGGAGTGCTTCGAAATGCAATGAACTGGACATCTCCCGGACTGGAGAAACTGCAGAACTTCTGGTTAAAGAGATTCACATAGAGTATTTACACCCAATATTAACGGAACTTTCTAACGTGGTAATTTAGCACCCTGCAAAAATGCTTCATTGCATTTCGTATTTGTTGCTGAAAGATCCACGCAACCATCATGATCCAACCCAAATACATGTCTCCCAAACTTATAAAAAAAATGGTCACATCTTGTTTAGCGTTACGCTTCACGATACATTGTGACCAAAATAACAAAAACGGCTGCAGAAAGAACTCCAAGGGATGAAAAGAACAATTTGTAACCGACTCTGAGGTGTGCGAACAGGACTACAGAAGACACTGAAATCTTTCTTTGGCCTATCTTGACGATAGAAAAGCTTCGATTTAGCGCCCCAAGTTTGGCTGCTAAGAACTGTTCATCTCTGCAAAGATGATGTCACAAAGTCCGATTCCGTAGCGTAACGGTTACCACAATTAACTGCCGTCCTTGGGGGCCTGGATACGATTCTCGGTACGGCCAGATATTTAAGAATGGGAGGAGGGCTGGTTAAAGTGGCACGTACATCTCACCTCCATTGAGGGTGTGCCTGGGAAGAGCTGCACCATTTCGGGATGAGTTTACTTCTCCGGTTCCATGGATAAATGGTTAGCGTGCTGGTCTTTGGTCCAAGAGGTCCCAGGCTCAATTCCAGGCCGGGTCGAGAATTTTAACCTTGACTGGTTAATTCCGATGCCTCGGGAGCTGGGTGTTGTGTAGTCTTCAGCATTAGAATTAATCACAGGTAGTGCCTCATTATCACACAAAGCGCACGTTGCCTATAAGGCGTCAACTAGAAAATTAAAAAATAACAACACTCCCCAAAATCCTTGGCGGAAAAGACAGATGATATAAAAAACCAAGCAAGCAACAAGTGAACGGACTTCAAGCATCCTTCAATCAGAAAGAGACAACTTTACACCAGGCAGCTAACGCCATTGTGCCTTAGCAAAGACCGAAGCCCAGAAAACATTTCTACCAATGAATAAAAAGTGAGCATATGCATGAGCAAACCACTTCATGGAAGACAAACCGGTGAGGTTGGCTAGGATTACGTCGACATACTCACGTCTAACTCTTGGCTAACTGCTGAGCAATTATTTCCTAGATGGGAGTGTTCATGATGGCAATTGAAAATCAAATAATCCCCACAAGGAACTGCTTGGAAATAATCGTCAAGGACATATCAGGTTCGGAGGGTCACAGTCGGAATGGATGTAATTCAATAGAGTCAATTCAAAATGTCACATAAGGCTGTACAGGTTTGGCAAGTACATACTATAGCCAACAGCTCGTCACAATTCAGTTGAAGAGATTTTACATCTGCAACGCACACTGATATATGGTATTCTAACCTCTGAGACACAGCCGTATTACAAATACCGAACTTCTTTTTTTACAGTTTACTTTACGCCGCACCGACACAGATAGATCTTATAGAGGCAACGCGATAGGAAAGGCCTAGCAATGGGAAGGAAGTGGCCGTGGCCTTAATTAAGGTACAACCCCAGAATTTGCCTGCTATGAAAATGGGAAACCATGGAAAACTATCTTCAGGGCTGCCGACAGTGGGACATGAACCCACTATCTCCCGGATGCAAGCTCACAGTTGCGCGCCCGTAACCGCACGGCCAACTCGCTCGGTCAAATACCAACCTGAAGCAGTGCCTGAAAACTGTAATTTATTATCGTCTTTGCTGGGATCATACATTTTTTTATGATCGCACTGCCTCAAGAAATAGACCAAATTTGGTGCTGATGGTCAAAAGGCGCCGAATGGTGAGACTAATTTATATAGCGATACCGAACAATAACAACTTGCAATCAAAATACCAGGAAAATATACGCAAGTACAGCCAATTAACTGAGCCCATTCAAAAGCAATAAAATATCAGACAAGTGAGAACATTTCCAATCATCATTTTAAGTACGGGGTTAATACCAAGGACTTTGCATGATGGGCTCAGACATGGAAGTGCCAAAACATCTGTGGCGAAGTATACAGAAGGCGGTGGTAATAGCGACGACAAGGATCGCGAGGAAGTTCATGGGTACGCCAAAATTATAACGACAATCAGCACTTTGAATTTTAAAATCTGTGTGTATTGACGTTATGTGCGTCTATTCTGTACTGTAATTGAAAACAATGATAATAAACATGAATATCCGCAGCATGTTGCCAGTCATTCGACCGGATCAGGAATCGAATGAATGAAGCCCCCATCTAGCGGTGAGGATAGGAACTGTGCTGGCTACCGAAGCCTATCGCACATCCCTGGGGCGATGATTAATGACTGGAAGATGAAATTATAATGGAGAGTGTTGCTGGAATGTAAAATGACAAGGGAAACCGGAGTACCCCGAGAAAAACCTGTCCCGCCTCCGCCTTGTCCAGCACAAATCTCGCATGGAGTGACCGGGATTTGAATCACGGAACCCAGGGGTGAGAGGTCGGCGCGCTGCCACCTGAGCCACGGAGGCTCCAATAATAATAATAATAATAATAATAATAATACAAGTTTGAGCTTCAGAAACGAACAGGGTAAAAAAGGACTTAACAAGCAAGAAAACTGTGAGAGATAAGCCAGATACTTCCACACTCTCCTGAATTGTCCTTCCCCAACCTCCAAACTAGAATTTCCAGACATACCAGAGAACTCAGAAGAGCCCGCCTGGTGGCCATGATCGTTAAGGCGCTGAAGTCTAAAACGGTCTAACACCGAGGTTAGCCGGTTCGAGTCCCGTTGGTCGAAAAAATTTTCACCATCAGAATGTTGGCCGGCAGGGTAGGGGAGGTGGTGGTATACAATTTCTAATCACTAGATTGCGTGCCAAAAGCCTGGATTAAATTCCAAACCTCTCCGCAGTGCTCATATGGAGTGAGGGCATATGACGCTGTTGATGGTGATTCGTCCGTCGGATGGGGACGTTAAGCCTTGAGCAGACCCCTTGATGCTATTCGACAGGAGTAGGCTATGTGCCGGCACCGGGTTTCACCCTCTCCCTACTATCATATATCACGTCATTCATTTCATCTCTCATTAACTCCTCTGATGAGGTTGACGTCAGGAAGGGCATCCGGTCATAAAAAACCGCCACGACAAATTCATCTCACCTCATACCCGACCCCGTAGGGAAACGGGACAAGGGCTGGACAAACAACCAGAGAACTCAGAAGATGACGAACCACCACCAAAGGAAGAAGTCAAGTTCTGGGTATAACTTGAAAACCTCAAAAACAGGGCAAGGGGAGAGGGCTCGATAACGGCAGAAATGTTGAAATGGGCAGAACCGGAAATCTTAGATGATCTTCACCAACTCATCAAGGAAATCTGGGAGAAGGAGACAATCCCAGAAGAATGGAAAACAGCGCTTATCCATCCGCTGCATAAGAGGGGGGACAAACAGGATGTCAACAACTACAGGGGTGTGTCCCTCCTCCCGATCGCCTATAAAATCCTCGTAAAACTGCTTTTTAATAGAATAGAGGCGAATATGGACCAACAACTAGGGGAATACCAAGTAGGGTTTAGGAAAGGTCGCTCCTGCATCGGAAAGTACTCAACCTGAAGTCAATACTCCACCACAGAACGTTGAGAGGTAAGAAAATTGTGGTGTCGTTTACAAAAAAGCCTTTCATTCGGTGGACAGGGAGACTTTGGATAAGATCATTAGGGAATTTGGAGTCAAAACCAAACTGGCAAATGTAATCAAAGAGACCCTAAGAGGCAAAACCTCCAAGGTAAAATTCTTCGGGCATCTCTCACAATCATTTGAAATCAAGACAGGCGTGAGGCAAGGGGATGGACTATCACCACTCCTATCCGACTGTGTCCTAGAAAAGATAGTGAGAAAATGGAACTCAGAACTTGAACAGCAAGGGAAATCCAGATCTGTCTAGGGAGAAAATCAGGAGGGATTAATGTCAACTGCTTAGCTTTCGCTGACGATTTTGCTGTACTATCAGAAAGTCCAGAGGTCACAATCATCCAGATTAACCTCTTGGAAAGAATCGCCACCCAAACAGGACTGAGGATCTCAGCAGGAAAGACCAAATTCATGACGAATATCAAAGATGGACCAAAATTTCTGGAAACAGAGATAGGGTGGATAGAAAGGGTCAAGAAGTTCAAGCACCTTGGTGAGACGATACAGGAGAATGGACTAGAAAAAGCTGCAGTGGAAGATCGGAGCTCAAAAATGGAGAGCATACAGCTTGACAAAACAATCTACAATAAGAAGTGCTTATCCTGGAATTCCAAATTAAACATTACAACACCGTAGTCAAAACAGAATGTCTGTATGCCAGTGAATGCCTGTCCATGAACTACAAGCTGGAGAAGTTAGAAGTCCTGGAAAGAAGAATCCTCAGAAAAATTATGGGAGCTGTCCAAACTGAACGCGGATGGAAACTTTGGAACAACAAGGAAGTTTACCAGAAGGTGGAAAGAATCTCTGTGGTCACGAAAAAAAAAAAAAAAAAGAGGCTGACGTTTCTTGGACATATGTACAGAATGAACGCAAACAGACTTACCAAACAGATATTTGATGACTTTGGGAGCAAAAAGACCACTACAGTATGGATTAAGGAAACAAAAAAGGATATGGAAAGGTTAAGCATCTCGGAAGTCCAACTGTTAGAAAGGAATACGTTTAGGAACACAGTGAAGAATCTGGAAGGTGTTCAAGCCGCAGAAAGAACTAAGAAGACCGGAAGAGCCTGGACAGATGAGCAACGGAAGTAGGGCAGCGAACACATGGAGTACTGGACACAGAGAAAACTCCGCATGAATAGAAAGAAATGAAGTTGTAACGTGATCCTTAGTGATCCATTCGCTTGTAAAAAAGAATAATACAAACTTCCTGGCCTTCCCCCACCCAATTAATTACGGTCGGCACTAGCGTGGATGAAGACCTGATTTACGGCTGGATGCTCTTCCTGGAACCAACTGTACGAGGAGGGATATGTTGACTAATGTGTTTATTATTCTCCTTGGTACCACGCCTCCGTGGCTCAGACGGCAGCGCGTCGGCCTCTCACCGCTGGGTTCCGTGGTTCAAACCCCCGTCACTTCATGTGAGATTTGTGCTGGACAAAGCGGAGGCGGGAAAGGTTTTTTCTCCGGGTACTCCGGTTTTCCCTGTCATCTTTAATTCCAGCAACATCACTATGATTTCATTTCATCTGTCAGTCAATCATTGCCCCAGACGAGTGCGACAGTCTTCGGCAGCCGGCACAATTCCTATCCTCGCCGCAAGATGGGAGCTTCATTCATTCCATCCCTGACCCGGCCATTGACTGGAAAACAGGTTGTATGTTTTCATTTTTCATTCTCCTAGGTAACCTATCCTACTCTATTCGTTTCGTGTGATCCCACAATCGAAACCGCTTCATATGCGAACTCCATCCACCGAGCTCATTCCTAAGTTAGCTTTTATCTTCTCATTGCGAGCGCCCTCTTAATATTGTTCCCACCTGTTTGAGCTAGCTATCACTCAACCCAATTCCACGTCTGTTATCACCATTTCATGAATAACATATCCCAAAGCCATCCAGCTTTCACTGTCGAAGAGCAAAGTCGGACTGAAAACAGGATAAATTCATGTGGGAGCTCGCTTATTCCTTACAGTGTACCGTTTATCGCAACTGTATCAACACTGCATTAACTTCCGTACGCCTTGATTTCGTTTAATTTACTGTAATTGAATCGTGGGAGAAAGTATACAAGTTGATAAGTTTATGTGACTGTTGATCATGGCCACGGGAGCCCCGGTTTTGAGTGGCTCTTGATATCGTGATAATACTCACGGGAGTTCCAGTTTTATGTGACTGCTAACACCGTTTTACATGGCTTCCAGAACTCAGAGATGCGACTGCTTATTTCAAACATCCCACACACTTTGGCAGGGATTCAAACCTGGTGAGAAGCCAGTGATAATGTCACTCGGCTATCATGCCCTCCATCCAAAGATAATACCCGTTCGAAGTACTTTAAATGTTGAAGTTGAATATTGAATGCAGTTTGAAAGCACTGAGTTCATGTTATTTTCCAGAAAATGTAGATGGAAAACACGAAATAGGGTGAATACAACAACTGATGTCGACATTAATTTACTGAAGAAAATTGCTAATTCAAGGGATTCCCTTAAAACAGACCCGGCTGCCAGGCAGCCTGCGCTCAACACAATGTGGTGACCTCGTTTGAGGATACAAAGTAGAAGTAAAATGAAACTACCTAAAGTGGAATGCAAATTTAATTATAAACATCGCAATGTAACAGTTCATTAAATTAAGGAATGAGGTGTAGTAAAAGCGGAAAAAAAGTTTCATTACATGTTTATATCACACGTGGAGCGGAAGCTCTCGTTATCCCTACCTCATCTCCATTACACAACATAAGCAGCAGCGACTGGTTTTTGTGCATTTAAATCTCCAAGTCGCATGTGCACACAAGACACTCGGAATATCACTCACAGAGACTTGTACTTGTTCCTAGCATAATGGTGTCAAGGCTAGTGCACTTTTCCACTTGAGACGTGCGTCTGAAGGTATGGATGCTAAATTTGAATAGTTCGGAATACAGGTCATGGTGATTGTAAGTGGTGTTAGGCCAATTCAGTGCGGTTTATATTAACTTTAGGAATGTTTTGGTTACAGGCACTTTCGTTACCACCACCACCCAAGATGATTATAATAGTATTGTTTTTTTTACGTCCAACTAACTACTTTTGGCGGTTTGGAGTACTTTAACGTGCCAGTAAATCTGCCTACACGAGGTTGACGTATTTGAGCACCTTCAAATACCACCGGACTGAGCCAGGTTCGAACCTGCCTAATTGGGGTCAGAAGGCTAGCGCCTCAACCGTCTGAGCCACTCTGCCCGGGTCGCCAATACTCTCAGTAGTTAAACTGGGATTTCTTGGATAGTTAATATTCTGAGGTATATCTAAACTTTGCTATAAAAGGGTGTACTTCTATCCTTTCAGATCCAGCGAGCAGGCTACGTAGTTTGAGTCACGTAGCTTACATTGCAGAGCGTTCGAATCCACTGTCGACAGCCACATTCAGAGGGTTTACCGTGGTCTTTCATTTTCATACGAAGCAAATGCCAGATCTGTGCCTTAATTAAGGCCACAGTTACTTACTTCGAAGTCGTAGCACCTTCCCGTCCCATCATCGTCACAAGGGCTGTGTCGGTACGACGTAAAGCAAATATCTTTTCACATAGAGTTTAAATCATAACACTCGCTAAAAACTATCCTAAGCGTTCTTCTTCTTTTCCCAATTAGGGACCCCATTGTAGGTGAATTAGGCCTAAGCATAGTTTTACGGCCGGATGCCCGTCCCATTAAGAGTGATTTACTCTCTACTGCATATTTCTGTGGTGATTGGTAGCGATGTGTTTGTATGTAAAGGAAGATATGAATTAAGACGAACACAAACATCCAGTCTTTGAGTTACAGGAAATAACCAAACGTACCGGTATCTAAATTCCCCGGCCCAGCCGGAGATCGAACCTGGAACCCTCCGAACCGGAGGAAAGTACTCTGACCATTCAGCCGAGAAGTCTGACGCAAACGGCCTTAAAGCTTCTTGTCACTCAAGCCTATGAAGACAGACCTACACAATGGCGAAGAGTGCATTGAACAAATGCATACTAAAAAGTAAGACAATACATATTTTATTACGAAAGACCATAGCACGGGACAAAGTATGCAAAGTTAGGCATTGATTTTCCTGAAACAAAAAAAAATGTGTGTGTGTGTGTGGGGGGGGGGGGGGGGGGTAATTTCGAACTCTTACAGCTCCCTTCAGTTACATCCAATCCCAGCGGAACAAACAGCGTTCTACACAGCAATAGCGCAGCAATTCTATAAAACAGAAATTTTACTATGAATCAATATTTATAGACGTGACGCTATGACGAAGTTAGACTTCGAAAATCGTTGGTCCGAAAATTTGAAGAGCAGTAACTTCCGAAGTTTAAAACATGCAGAAACGAGAGGTTTCGGAACACTTTCATTAGAAAAAGTATTTTGTTAACACACTAACATTTTCAATGTTCCTTTTTTTTGCTAGTGGCTTTACGTCGCACCGACACAGATAGGTCTTATGGTAACGATGGGATAAGAGAGGCCTAGGAGTGGGAAGGAAGCAGCCGTGACCTTAATTAAGGTACAGAACCAGCATTTGCCTGTTGTGAAAATGGGAAACCACGGAACACCATCTTCAGGGCTGCCGACAGTGGGATTCGAACCCACTATCTCCCGGATGCAAGTTCACAGCCGCGCGCCCCTAACCGCACCGCTAACTCGCCCGGTTTTCAATGTTTTGATGATGATGATGATGATGATGCTTGTTGTTTAAAGGGCCACAACATCGAAGGTCATCGGCCCATTCAATGTTTTAAAACGTCATCAAAATTGTACGTTGCAACGAAAAAATAGCTGCCCCAATGAAGAGATACAAACATAATTACTGTTATTTGCTGAAATTTTGCTGAAAGCTAAACAACTGGTGACGAGCAAACCACTATGCTATGATGACAGCGTGGTACTGTCCATATAGAAAACATGGTATGAGTGTTCACAAGATATAGACTGTACTCCAGACCACACTCCAACACGAAGCCTTCCGGAACTGAGCGCAGTCACGCTGATCACTGTCTCTCCCTCTCTAATCCCGCGGGAGGAGATATGACCCCGCTAGCACGGCTTCAGAGCCCAGCAACTGACAGTACCAACAAATGAAGGACGAGTTGGGCATTAAGAAAAAATCGGCCTAGTCCGATGCAGAGCACATGCGAACTCAAGCAACGTCGGAAGGCCGTGGAAGGGCGTGGCGCGCCATCGGGGCCATTAGGACTAAAATATTTAAGTTTATAATTCTAAGGTTTCTCAAGTTCTGACAAGACGTTAACACGTGCATTATAGTCCACACAGAAACCCGGCGAGATTATTACGGCAGGAAGCGTATTTATGTAACTACGTAGAGACTTCAAAAAGTAAATTACACACGTCGTCCCACCCTAAGACCACTGCGCAACAAGAGTGACGCAGGTGTCCGCTCGGGTTGGCTGGCTGCCGCGAGAGAAGAGAGAAGCGGACAGGCGGGTTGCATACCGAGTTGTTTAAAGAGCCCTACCATCTAGGTCATCGGCCCCTCATAATGGTACTTATCGCTAGGAAAATAGAACCATGATATTTGTCATGTTGCGGTATTAATCAATGGTAGCGTAGACTCGAGGTATTCCACACATTATGGTACTACTCACAGGTAATGAAATTCGCACATGTAATACAGACCTATGGTGTTTCGCACATTGCGGCGCCAATTACAGGCAACGCAAACCTATGGTGTTCATCACATACGTGTACTAACCACAGGGACCCGCAATACCCCGCGGTGTTCCTTATATAGTGGGTACTAATCATAGGCAAGCCAGAACCATGGTGTCGCTCCTAAAGTGGTACTAATCACAGGTACTGTAAAATCCGGCAACGCACTCTGTTGCTAATGATCACAAACCTATTTTGTACCTAACATAGTGGTACTACGCACAAGTAAATGCGACCCATGGTGCTCCCCACGTGGTGGTACTAATCACAAGTAGTTTCATGGTTCTAATACAATCATCCCTTGGTCGCCCCTTTTAGCCGCCTCTTACGACAGGCAGGGGATACCCTGGGTGTATTCTTCATCTGCATCCCCCACCTACAAGGGGTAACAAGGCAACAACACGCAGTTTGATCACCCGGTAAGTAACTGAACAACTGTGTGGACTGGTACACCGAGCGTGTTATCGAGGTTCGAGTTTAGGTTGACACACAAACAGCTCGTTCAAATATCGTCCACTCTGCGCACCAATGACTCTGGTTTAAGTCTGTCCAGACTCGTTCATTTATGAGACACTCTGTTCGTTGTAGCAAGAGGCTTCTTCTCTGACCGAACCAGCATATTAGTAAAAGTGGAGAGGTAAAATCTGACGGAATATACAGTACTCTAGCTCATTCTTATTGCACGGCTCTAGTACCACACTTGCAAATTGATCTTTCAAGTGTTTAACCTTGCACCCAGTATTTCGTTCTATTGAAATGCTTGTGCAAGTCTCGTTCAGATGTTGAATAGCACTTTATTAATATTATCTAGGACATAATCGAATGTATAAACCATTTAACATACATTTTTAATACGTTAAATGATTTATACATGTCTTGGTCGCCGAAGCTCAACCGGGACAACATATGTGAGCTTTGGTCATTGCTTCATTGTAGTCGCATTGGTGCGAAGGCCTTGGGTGGATGGTAAGGACTGTGCTAAGGGTCGTGAAACGTGATCCTTCGTTATTGAGTCAGCTTAGTGTCTAGGGTTTATTTTAAAAACGAATAGTGACCATAACGATGCTAACGAAAACCAATGCACCCCCTGACAGAACCATGTATATTAGTCCTAGAAGCTTAGCATGAGCGACCCTGGTCGAAGTACCCAGATCTCAGCACTGTTAAACCCGATCTATCCCCGTATGTCCCTTCTTATCAAGATAGCTACCGTGCTTATACTGGTGTACAGTTCTATTATACGCATGAATCGTTAGATGCAGAGAGTCATAAATCATCCAGCGCCATTAATGGTACAGCTTTCAGCGTATCTACTCTCGTTGATCTACGAACACTTGAATCCCGAGAAATATGAACACACTGTCTTAATATAATTGTAACTCATACTAGTGAGCGTTTAAGCCTCCGTGGCTCAGGCGGCAGCGCACCGGCCTCTCACCGCTGGCTTCCGTGGTTCAAATCCCGGATACTCTATGCGAGATATGTGCTAGACAAATCGGAGGCGGCACATGTTTTTCTCCGGGTACTCCGGTTTTCCCTGTCGCATTTCATTCCAGTAACACACTCCAACATCATTTCATTTCATATGTCACTCATTACTCATTGCCCCAGAGGAGTGCGACAGGCTTCGGCAGCCGGCACAATTCCTGTCCTCACCATTGGATAGGGGCTTCATTCTTTCTATTTCTGACCCGGTCGAATGACTGAAAACAGGGTGTGGATTTTCATTTTCACTAGTGGGCGTTTATACAATGTTTTAAGTATAAATTAAATGCAATTTTGCCAAAATTAATACCCATAGTGAGCAAATTTCCGAGAAAAATATCCGAAATAAGAATATGTTCATAAAATGGCTTTTCATGTAAGTAGAAAGACCTTACGTCCCAGACATTAAACTACACAAGAATAATGAACTGGTCTATGTTGTGGACACCGTCTCTTCGAGTTTTTCCTTCTGTTTTGAAGATAGCAGGTTCCATATAGGGTTAGATCGGTGGAATGTTGAAGGTTCATAGCGACACAATGCGAAAAAATTGATACCCCGGAGTTTTAAAAAATCAAGAACAAATGATGAAAAAGTCTTCTTCTAGGACCAAAGATTTGAAAATGTACCATCCTCCGAAATCGAACTTAAATCACTTGGAAGTTCACAACACGAGAGAAAGTATTCTCCCTCAGTGGTTCAGATAGACCGTAGTGTGATCACTTCACCTGTTTCAGTGGTTCAGCTGCATAGCGGCGCTAGCTGCGCTACATGATCACAGTACTGCACTCTGCGGCGTAAGATACTAACGAAAAGGAAGTTATGTCGGGAGCATGTATTTTGTTGAAACACGCAACCTTTCTGATGCAGATCCCTTACCAATATATTGCTTTACCAATATAATATATACACACACAAACACATTCCAAGATGTTAAATTCAGCTCTAGAAACAGAAAACATGTTAAGTACGTGGTATATACAATATTATCACCTCAACAGCGAACGGGGACGGGCCAATAAAAGCAAGCAGTTTTTAAGAACAAACTCAGCGGAAGTGTTCAGGAAAATTTCCGAGATATCCGATTCACTGCAAGAATTTTTGCTTCAGTCCCACTTCAACACCCACTGCGTACATAACGTGATTTTATACGCACTGTATTACTGCGGATTCGTTTTCGGTACTAACCATCACCAGAAGCAAAGCAAAGTCCCCTCCGCACAGGGCATGAAGGCCCTTGGAGGAGTGGAAGGTAAAGGCGTCCACCATTGTTAACCTCGGCACGTGATGGGGGTAGAGTGGTTAGCTCTACGCCCGGCCGCCTTTGCGAACCGAGCACGCCTTCACCGCCTCGGCCAGGCAGCCCCTCACCAGAAGCTAGTCGTTAAATTTGACTGATCTTCATACAGTTTATCCTATTCCTCATCTTTATGGCCCATGACAGTCGTAGCAAACGGTGGTGATGGCTTCAGTGGGCCAACTAACAGTTGATGGCCGTAGAAAATTTCCGAACACTTTTCACTGCTTTGGAGGATTTTAGTGATTTCTTTAACGAAACGACATTTTATATAATGAAAAAACTGGAGAATGAGTTCCATTGCATGGTCAGCGTTGCACCATGAACCTAAGACCTCTACGTTCACCTCACTCCCGCTTGCAAAGAGTCACAAAGAAAATATCGCCTGCAAACTGTTCTCTGATGACTATTTGTATGTATGTTCAGTACTCAACCCTAAGGCTGGTTGGATCCTCGACAGTTCCGCCATCAGCTCTCATAGATGGCCTAGGCATCACTGAAAAGGCATACTAGGGAAATGGGGAGTGAGGTAGTTTCACGTTGCTTTCCTCACCGAGCCAGAAGTTGCTACTACATATCAGTCTGCCAAGCCCCATGAAATGCATGCACCAACCAACCCTATGAGCAACAGTTTCACACCATTCATAGCAGAGACTGGCTGGTAAGGAATGGCATTTCTAGCATCGCTCATACTTCAGTCACTTTCATATTGTCAAAGCCAAGGATGAGACAGACAGGTCAATGAAAGTAACAAAATTGCTCTAGCCAATACCAGAAGACATAGTGCACTGTGAACAATAGGTCCCGCCAGCAGAGGCATATGATTAATAAATCTTTTTCTGTCTGAAGGAAAATTTTCAGTACACTTTCAGAAGGATGAGAGTTAATTAAGTTACGATTGTGACTAAGTTTAGTGAATGTCGCAACACATTTCTGCTTCACGGATCCTTTGCCAAGTATGCTAATACGAGAGTCACAAGTTGCAATATTTCCGCCTTTGTGGATGATATAATCAGCTAAAAGGTATACAATACACACTTTGCCAGACTCATGCTGTTTACAGGAGGCGCTTCACTTTCCACTCATGAAATGTTGTATTAGAATTGTCTTTTACTATCAATGTTCCTCTTATCTCCTGTAGTACAGCTTCAGAGCGTTCCCTGTTAATATACTCTCTGAATCTGGCTAACGACCGCATCTGGCTGAGGAAAAGTTAGGACTGGCTCAACCTAAGCTTCGCAGTTCTCGCCCAAGTGTATTTAAATAGGAACTTAAAAATGAATAATATATGCAAGTGGAGAACGTCATTGGCGGATGGATAGTAGTCACATGTTCGTGACCTCACGATTCCAAATTGCCGCCCAGTGGATCCTGATTAAATTTTTCTGTTAAAATATAACTGTACTATTTACTCCACAAATATTCTGCAGTCTCTATAGTATTATTAACAGTGACCCTTAGAGATTCCAATTATCTTTCAGAGGCGAAAATGTTTCTTGAAGTGTCCAGCGAGTGTAGGATCTCTTTCAGAATTGTATGACGGAATGAATCTATCTTTTTCTCTTTCTTCGTCGACTTCCCACGTTTAAGTAGAGTCCGTGAAGAACCTAGAATCGGTTTTGCGCTTGCCGGAGGGGTTAACACTGGAGGTATTTTGTATTAATAATAATGTATTTTTATGCAATATTCGCATAATAGACGACCAGCTGATGTTGGTATTTCGTGCAAGTGCCCGTGTACTAATAGAATAGAATAGAATAGAATAGAATAGAATACTCCCGTCCCCCAGTTCCGGATCGCCTGAAACTGGGGAGAGAGCTTTTGTTTATTGCAATTCATTAAATTCGATACATGACTTACATTTTCCTCTCACAATTATTTGACTATTACTATACTAAATATAATTTATTTTGTCCTAGACGTTAACAATATTATACAGTCTAGGACAACATGTATCTTCCCCTTCCTTAGCTTATTTAATACAACAATTTCTATATTACTACATTTAATATTAATTTTTTTTTGCTAGGGGCTTTACGTCGCACCGACACAGACAGGTCTTATGGCGACCATGGGATAGGAAAGACCTAGGAGTTGGAAGGAATCGGCCGTGGCCTTAATTAAGGTACAGCCCCAGCATTTGCCTGGTGTGAAAATGGGAAACCACGGAAAACCATCTTCAGGGCTGCCGATAGTGGGATTCGAACCTACTATCTCCCGGATGCAAGCTCACAGCCGCACGCTTCTACGCGCACGGCCAACTCGCCCGGTTTAATATTAATTAAACCTACTAGTGGTGTTAATCCCTTTTCATCTTCTGCGACATTCCACTTTTAATTTATATTCATCACCAAAATATTTAGTTCTCAGTGCATTAGTTCCCCTAGATGTTCTAAATAGGTGAGCCTCTTCCGTGTACTAATACACTGCCTAACAACAAAATTGAAACACCCAGAAGAGGAGGAGGAAACGAAATGAAAATTCACTTGTTGAGAGGATATATGATGTTATTTCAGTGATTAAAAATTCGAGTCAAATTTACAAAATATTTGGCAGTACCAGTGCACTTATCAGTACAACGTTGCACCCCATCTGGCCTGGATGCATGCACTGATTTTATTGGGAAGGGTGTCAAACCCGCTGCATCCTCTCCTGAGGCAAGCTGGCCCACAATTGTTTTAACTGGTCCTTGATATCCTGGATCCTGAGTGCAGATTTTTTGCGGACGACTGCATAATATACAGAACAATACAGAATGCTGGCGGTAATATGTTTTTACAAGCCGATCTAAATATACTCCGTAAGTGGGCACTCGAAAACAAAATGAAAAATTCTCGAAACCCAGCCTCATACGAATGGGAGAGAAACTTTCAATATAGTCCTGGATCGGACGCTCTAGAGACTTACTCATGCAAGTATCTAGGAATCCACGTAAAGAGAGATCTAAAACGGGACACCCACGTAAGAAGTGTAATTTCTAAAGCGTAGAAGTCCTTAGCCGGCCCCGCGGTGTAGGAGTAGCGTGCCTGCCTCTTACCCGGAGGCCCCGGGTTCGATTCCCGACCAGGTCAAGGATTATTACCTGCATCTGAGCGCTGGTTCGAGGTCCACCCAGCCTACGTGATTACAATTGAGAAGCTATCTGATGGTGAGATGGCGGCCCCGGTCTAGAAAGGCAAGAATGACGGTCGAGAGGATTCGTCGTGCTGACCTCGTAATCTGCAGGCCTTCGGGCTGAGCAGCGGTCGCTTGGTAGGCCATGGCTCTTCCGGGCTCTTACGCCAAGGGGTTTGGTTTGATTTTACAAGTCCTTACACTTCGTGATGAGGGTGCTAAAGGGTAGCAGTTCCTAGGCGAAGGCGTAGGGTTATGTATCACTCATTAGGCCAATCCTGGAATATGGAGCAGCCGTACGGGGTCCGTACCAAACAGGATTCATTACGGAACTTGAGATGGTACAGCAAAAAGCTGCAAGATTCGTGAGACTAGAAGGAAACGAACACAGTTATGTGCCATGTATAATGCGTACACGAATAAGCCAGCTTTGGGAGAGTTGAGCCGTCGACTAGAAAAGCCCTGTTACATAGGGTGTATTAGTATTATATTCTCAACAACTAAAGTAAAATGCAGTCTAGCTCGAGCAGTCGAGGAGAGAGGTTGCGTAGCGAGGTGCGTGCTGTAAACATGGTTGGCATTGAACAGTACCGGGCCGCTATTGGGAAATGGCAGGCAAGGCAGAAGAAGGAGGTCAGGAATGGATTGGTGACGGACGGATTGAAAATGAGTGAAGCGGTGCTGGTGGTGACAGTGATAGCAGTGTTACTGGTTATTGGGGGGGTGGAAGTGAACCCAGGCCCAAATACCAGTGGAAAATTTAGCGCAGAGGATTTGGCCGCACTCAGGGTGGTTGTAAGTGAAGTGATGCAGGAAAAGTGTCAATGGGATAAGGTGCAGGAAATAAAGGACATGATGGAGGAGCAGAGAAGGGAGATAGGGAACATGAAGAAATGGCTTGAAACGAAGACAGAGGAATCGAGCAGGAGAGTGGTCAATAACGAGAAAGAAATCGAGTTATTGAGAGGGGAAGTGAAGCATCTGAAAGACGAGGTGATGAAGATGAAGAAAGAAGCGGAGGGGTACAGGCAGGAGAGATTGAAAAAAGCCATATTTTTATATGGAATTGAGGAAGGGGCGAGAGAGAGCAAGATTGAGCTGATATTTAAGGTGGTGGAAGCTATACGTGATGTTATGAAGGTAAACTTTAGTGAGGTAGACATTGATGATGTAGAGAGAGTTGGTAGAATCAAAGGTCGGAGGCCAATTAGGGTTACATTGTTCTCAACCCTAATGGCAGATTCTGTGTTAAGAAACAGCAAGAATTTACAAGGGCGGAAAATAGGGGTGAAAGGAGACATGGGAAGAGAAGGAAGTGAAAACGCGAAGATCTTGAATAGGCACCTTTGGAGAGCGAGGAACCAGGGGCTAAAGGCCCGAATAAGAGGTCTGAGGTTGGAGGTGACGAACGGGCGATGGGTCAGAGTTCATTCAGTTTCTAAGCTAAAGGAAATGGACGAAAACGAGAGGGTTGAGAGTGGTGAGAGGTCAAGGCAAGATGGGAAGAAGAAGAAAAGAAGAGGAGGAGGGACGTGGCAGGAGAGCAAGGCATCTCGGAAGAGAATGGGCAGTGCAGCCGGGAGACAGAAGACCAAGATAGTGAAGTGGACGGTGAGAGTGGACCGCAAGAAACTGGGAGAGGAGAGTGTAGTGGTGCAGTGAGTAAGAAAGGACAAAGGGAGATGGATTCAGAAGCCCAAAATAGTGAGGGGGAGAGTGGGGGTGAGCAGCAAGAAGAGGTGAGTGCAGGGTGCAGTGGTGTAGCGAAAAAGAAAGGTCAAGAGGAGACAGATCGACAAGAAGGTAAAAAACTTATGAGTAAAGTCAGGAGTAAGAGCTTAAAAGACATATGGGGAAAAGTACGTAAAGGGATGGAGGATACAGAGGGAGAGAGGTCGATAAATACTAGAAGTAAGAATAGAGCGGGAGACCTAGAAGGGAGGGAGGGAAAGTTATAACAATTTTGGAAGATAGGATGTGTGAATATTGAAGGAGTAAGGAGCAAATTAGGAAACAAGAAAGTTAGGGAAGTAATTGAAAGTTTCGATGTTGTGGCACTCTTAGAGACGTGGTTGGAAACAGGGAGGGAGATTACATGGAAGGGGTTTGAGATAAAATATAAATATAGAAGAAAAGAGAGGAATAAGGGACGAGCACCAGGAGGGATGATAGTTCTAATTAGGGAAGAAATTAGTGAAAGAGTAGAGGATATAGAGACCGATATGATGGAAACCATATGGCTGAGATTGAATTTGGGAGAGAGAGAGGGTCGGAGGAAGAAAATAAATCTAGCTTTTGTTTACTGTCATCCTAGTAATTCAGAATATGCAAATAAATATTTTTTTGAAGAGTTATTGGTGGATATTGGTAGGATAAGGGGAATGTATCCAGGGGAGGAGGATATGTTGTTATTTGGGGATTGGAACGCGAGAATAGGAGAACAGAGCCCAATTTATAGTAGGGAGGATGGAATGTGTTTGTTAGAAAGCAGAAGGAGTGAGGACAAAATTACAAATAGTTATGGAGAGAAGCTCCTAGAGATGTGTGCTGTGGGAAACTTGTATATTCTGAATGGGTGGAAAGAGGGTGACAGGACGGGGAAATTGACATATGTTACGGAGAAAGGGGGTAGTGTGATAGATATGGTTCTGAGCTCGGAAGGGATGATTGAGGAAGTTGTAAGTATGGAAATAGGAGATTGGATTGAGTCACACCATTTCCCGGTGAGGGTTATGC
Organism: Anabrus simplex; assembly: GCF_040414725.1. Lineage (NCBI taxonomy): Eukaryota > Metazoa > Arthropoda > Insecta > Orthoptera > Tettigoniidae > Anabrus > Anabrus simplex. Next base: position 710,360,829 of record NC_090266.1, read on the forward strand.
TGAAAAGAGAGGTAGAGAAGCGTACAATGAAGGAAAATGAGACAAAGGATAAACGAGGGAGGGGTTATAATAAGTACAAATGGACAGAGAAGGTAGGCCGGGATTGGAATAGGGTAGTAAAGGAGGAGTTTCATCTTCTGAAATATGGGTGGGAAGGGGCGTTAGAAGAGAATGATACTGATAAAGCCTTGGAATTGTTGCTACATCCAATAAAGATGATAGCGCAGAAGGTGAAAGCTAGAAAAGGAAATAAGAAAGAGGGAGAAGAATGGTTTAATAGGGAGTGTGAAGGATTGCGGAGGAGGGTGATGGACGCTTTAGGAGAATATAGAAGGAAAGGTGGAAGCCAAGAAAGGGAGTTTTTCTGTAGATTGAGGAAGGAGTATAAAAAGAAAATTTCTGAGACAAAAAAGACGTGGTTAGAGGAACAAATGGAAGCCATAAATAATGACTGCAAGACTAACAATTTTGAGAGAGTCTGGGATAAGATTAATAGAATTATTAAGGGTGGAAGGAATATGGAGAGAACGAGTATTGAGGAAGTGCAATGGGTCAGGCACTTCGAGGAATTACTAGGAAAAAAGGGGGGTGATAGATGGAGAGGTTCGGGAGAAGAAGTAATTTGGAGTAATAGGGGAGTGGCAATTTATGACTTGGATAAAGAAATCACAAGAGAGGAAATCCGGGGAGTGATAAGTAGAGCCAGAGCGAAGTCGGCCGGGGGGTGCAATGGTATAAATAATAAGTTTTGGAAGGAAATTAGTAAAAATGAGATAATTATAGAGGGCATGGTGAAACTATTCAATAGGATATTCGAGGGAGGAAATTACCCTAGGGAATGGGAAACAGGAATTATATGCCCTATATACAAGGGAAAGGGTAGTAGGAACGATGTGAACAGTTATAGGGGTATATCTCTGTTGGATTCTCTGAGTAAAATATATACGGGGGTGCTAGCGAACAGAATAAGTGGGTGGGCGGAAGTAAATGGAATTTTGACAGATTACCAAGGGGGATTTAGGAAAAAGAAAAGAACAGTGGATAATATAATGATAGTAAAGACTATTTTAGAAAAGTATAAGAATATGAATAGAAGTACGGTTTATGTAGCAGCAATAGATTTTGAGAAAGCTTTTGATAAGGTAAATAGAGAGGCCCTACGAGAGAAATTAGGTAGGCTAGGGATTTCGGAGATGATGTTGAGGGCAGTGGAAGGAATATACAGGGATGTCAGGTTTTGTGTAAAATTGGGAGAAGAGAGAATGAGTGGACCATTGGAGTCCAAGGTGGGTTTAAAACAAGGTTGCAAGTTATCGCCCATACTGTTTATTTTATTTATAAACGATATTTTAGAGGGGTTTGGGGCAGGAAATTGGGCTGTACCGGTAATTAATGGTTTGGAAGTGCCAGGACTGATATTTGCGGATGATGTGTTATTGATGACGTTAACTTCAGGGGCGATGAATAGGGCCTTAGAGTCAGTGATGCTATTTGCGAGGAAATGGGGATTGAAAATTAATGGAAATAAGTCTAAAATATTGATAGTACAGGTGAACAAAAGAAGAAAGATGGAAGGGAATTGGGTAATACAGGGAGAAAGATTGGAACAGGTAAGGAAGCTGGAATATCTAGGAGTTATTTTTAATGATAAAGGAACTTGGAGTGACCAGATCAAAAGAATGAAATATAGAGGCTTGGCAGCCTTAGCCTCAGTCAGAAATTTGCTACTCAAGTTCCCGGGGATCAGTTATAAAACACTGAGACTCGTGTTCAGGTCGGTAATAGTGGGGAGGGTATTATACGGAGCAGAAGTTTGGGGGCTGGATGAAAAAAGAGAGGAACTAAGAAAGATTGTTAGTAGTTTTGCTAAGTTAGTGATGGGCTTACCGAGGTGTACAGCAAATGTAGGGGCGGAATTAATGTGTGGGGAGGATTTGGAATCAGAGGGTGTGAAAAGAATAGTTAGATATTGGATGAATTTAAAAAGACAGGAAGGTGGGAGAGTTTTACAGGCTGCATATGTACAGCAATTTAAGAGCATGTATAAGGGGGGATGGTTAGAAAAAATAAAAGGATATTTAGAGAGGATAGGATTAGGGCACCTGTGGGGGGAGGTTTGGTCAAAGACAGAAGTGAGAGGGATAAAAATACTAGAAAGGAGAATTAGGGATATCCATAGGCAGAAATTATTGGGGGAAAGCAGACTAAGAAATTCGCTGATTGTTTTGACGAAAATAGAGGAGATAGCAGGGTTGAATATTAGATACGTTGATAGGTCAAATCGATATGGGATGATGTGGTGGCTTTTAGGTCTGCCAAGGAATAAGGGCTGGTTACAGGGCAGGGATAAGACAAGGTGTGTACTTTGTGGAGATGTGAATGATGAGTTTCACTTGCTAAGAGACTGTGAGGGAACGAGGGGGTTAAGACATAGATTATTGAGTGCCGAGAATCGGGAAGTACTGGGGAGAGGGGATGAGAACGCAATACTGAGATGGATTCTTAATCAATGGGAAAAAGGGGGTGAATTGAACAGGTATTTTTGTGCGACAAAAAAGGCCTGCGAGAGTAAAATGAAGGAGAGTGAGTTAGAGGGTGGGCAGGGGAATAGGGGGGTAGAATAGTTATCTGTATAAGGGAAGGAGATAGTAGGTTAAAATTTTAATGGTTTAGTGTATATAGGGACTGAGTATTTAGTTAGGGGAGTTGGGTAAGAGGACAGGATGGCATGGTCTGTTTGATTTATGATATGTCAGTAATTGTTATTCATTGTAATTTTATTAGGCTAGGATGGTAACTATTTGTGAAGACTGAAATATGGTAAATAATTTGTGAAGGCTGAGACGTGGTAAGGGTGAAGTGATATATTTATTGTGATATTTGGAGTTGACGCTGATTGGTAAGTCTTACGATATGTCAGTAATTGTTATTCACTGTAAATTCATTAGGTTATGATGGTAATTGTTTGTGAAGGCCGAAATGTGGCAATGGTGAAGTGGTATATTTATTGTTGATGTATATAAGAGAGAGGATAGCATGATAGTGTGGTATGAGATTGAGAGGTGGTATATGAAGCGATGTGTTGGTATTGAAGGGTAGCTGTATTAGCTTTTGGTTGGGTAGGAGGTTTATTTAATGCTAACTAAGTGAGTGTGAAGAGGGACAAGAGTTTTGGATGGTAGAGATTGGAATGTGGTGTTGGTGAAGAGATGGGATATGAGTGTTTGGTATTTTAAGGTGAAGATGGCCTGGTATCTAGATAAGATTAAGGTAAGATGTGTCATATTGCTGAAATGAGGTGTTGGAGAAGTGGTGGTATAAAATGGTCGCAGTTATTGAGGACTATGGTTGAAATATGGTGAGAAGCGGTGTTAAGTGGTGTTATTTTGTAAATCTGAGATGTTGTAAATTTAGATTTAGTGGTGTATTGTGGAAGGTATATGAGGTGGATCTGGAATGGAAATTGTGGATAAGAGGTGGTATCTGAATCCGGGAGTTGGTATGTAGATGGTTTATTTATTGCTGAATTAGTTTAGATTTATCGAAAAAAAAAATGTGGTGTGGGAGAAGTGTTGGTATAGGCGAAGATGGTTTGGTAATGAGATGGTTTAATTTATTGCTGAAACTTTTGGAGTTGGAGAGATGATTGTATTAAGTGCGGGTTGGTAAATGTAGTGTATGATGGATTGAAGGGCAATTGCGGAAGGTTGGTGGTTATGGTTTGGACAGAGAGTAAGTTAGAGGACAATGAAGATGACGTATGTGCTGAATCCACAAGGACACGGAATGAGTGGTGGTTGCGATAGCAAATGTAATGCTGAGCATGGCTTGGGTTTTAAAATGAGATCAAGCTTGGCTAAATAATGGTCAAGTTGCAACATGAGAGGTAGTAATGCATTGAAATAAAAGTGGTATTTAAGGTAAGTGTGGAGGGAGACCAGTGTTGAAATTTGATTGTAAGTTATTGTGATTTTCTGCTGGGTTAGGATTGTGTTATTTATTGTTGTGAACGTGGAGGACTTTTGTTTGTGTTATGGCTGGTTAGAATGTAAGTGCTGACTGTCGATGTTTTGGTATTGATCGGGAGTAGGTCAGGGAAAAGGAATGTGACGAAAGTTGCTGTAGGCATAAGGACAAGTGATGAGTTTGCTGGATCCTCGAGCCGAGGACTGCTACAGAATTGTTATCATTTTTGTTATTATTTATTCCTATTATCTCTATTATCATTATTTTATTTTTATGTATTATATTATTATTATCATTATTTTATTATTATTTTTATTATTATTATTTTTTTTTATTATAATTATTAATATTGTGTCTTATTGCTTTGTGAACATGTAATGGGGCGGAAAGCCTGTTTGTTCATAAATAAATACTAATACTAACTAAAGTAAAAATAACCTGGCAGTAAATAAATATTATCATCAGACACACAGGAGTGTTTGATAATCCGTTCCTATGGAATTTTTGCCAGCACTGATCAAACACTTAAATGCCGTACATATTAGGGCAGGATTTACATGGTGCTAATTATTTTTCCTTGATTAGAAGAGGCCAGTATATCCAGAATGTTCAACCATAGACACATCTTAATAATAATAATAATAATAATAATAATAATAATAATAATAATAATAATAATAATAATAATGTTACTGGCTTTACGTCCCACTATTTTTACGGTTTTCGGAGACTTCGAGGTGCCGGAATTTAGGCCCGCAGGAATTCTTTTACCTGGCAGTAAATCTACCGACACGAGGCTGACGTATTTGAACACCTTCAAATACCACCGGACTGAACCAGGTGAGAACCTGCCAAGTTGGGTCAGAAGGCCAGCGCCTCAACAGTCTGACCCACTCAGCCCGGCTAGAAATATCTTAATCAGTTCCCGAGAAAATCGAATTGGGAGTGACATCCGAGTGCGTAACGTCACAAGTCACGCCTCCTGGAAGACGAAGACATGTGACGTTGCTTCGCCTGCTTCTCCTACATCCTCAAGTTTGGCCAAAATATACGCCCAAACGTTACATGTTTACCTTTCCACCCGGAATTCTTCTTATCACCAGTGTATCTCCTGTTAGAGATGCTCCTCTACCGAGCGAGTTGGCCGTGAGGATAGGGGCGCACAGCTGGGAGCTTGCATTCAAAAGATAGCGGGTTCGAACCCCACTTTCGGCAGCCATGAAGATGGTTTTCCGTGTTTTCCCATTTCCAAACCAGACAAATGCTGGGGCTGTTCCTTGACTATGGTCACGGCCGATTTCTTCCCACTTTCCACTCCTAGCTTATCGTCGCCGTAAGACCTATCTGTATCAGTGCGATGTAAAAGAATTCCTGCAGGATGCTTCGTCTCTCTGAAAACGGCAAAATTATTTACTAGCGCGTATTTACAGTATTATAAAAAAGGTAATGGCCTGTATTGATGCACTTATAGACAAGTAAATGAAAGATTATTGTGGAGAAATCCAGGCAAGACAATGAGCAGTCAAACAGTGTTTTTCATTTCTACAATCGGAATACTACAGCCACATAAATGACGTCAGCAGTCGTATGCGAAAAACAAGCAGGCATTGTACTCTCAAATTGTGAAACTCCTCGACTGCAGCTACCAGATAACAAATGTTGTAAGCTCGTGACTATTGATATCGTGATTATAGCCTCGGGACCTCCCAAATTGCGTTCATTACTATCCGTGGGAATATGGGTATTCATTTCAAAGGTTCCACACGTATTCCTTAGTCAGAAACCAGTGTCTCAATACTTGCAATATAATACTTATGCCTCATAACTGCTGCTGTTTGGATCATCAGTCCACAAACTGGTTTGATGGAACTCTCCATGCCACCCTATACAGTGATGACCTTTTCATTTCTACACTACTTCATCCTTCATCTACACTAATATGGTTGTCATTTTCATGCCTTGATCTCCCCCTACCATTCTTACAGCCTACAAAATCTAAATGTGCAAGAACTGGGTGTCTTAAGATGTGTCCTATCATTCTATCCCTTCCTCTCCACACATAACACTATCCTCCACCACAATAACACGCAGTTACCTACACATGGCAGATTCCACACACACTCATCGGAGGGTCTGCCTTACAAGGGCTACACTCGGCTAGAAATAGCCACAAGAAATTATTATATTATATCCCTTCATCTGACCAAATGTAGCCAAATTGTTCTCCTCTCGCTTATTCGATTCAATATATATTCATTCGTGATTCCATCTATCCATATCACTTTCGACACTCTTCTGTACCACCACATTTCAAATGCTTCTATTATCTGTCTCTCTGAGTTAGTTATCGTCTGTGTTTCACTTCCGTGCAATGTCACGCTCCAGAAGTAAGTCTTCAGAAACACCTTTCTAATTCCTTTATCTATGTTCGAAGTAAAGAACTTTCCTTTCTTAAAGTCCTCCCTTGCCTGCATTTTAAGTCTTCCTTACTTCTGTCTTCGTTACTACCCAAGTAACAATATTAATCTACTTCTTTCAATACTTCATTTCCTAATCTAATATTTCCTGCATCACCTGGTCTTGCTCGACTGCACTCCATTATATTTGTTTTATACAACATGTGACAAAGTTCGGTGAACAGTCTTGTACTATCAATATAGATGAACAATGCACGGCAGTGACCTTACTGTCCTTCGAAATAGTCTCCTCCCACAACTATGCACTGCTGAGATCGGCGATACACGTCCTGGAAACTTTGCAGGAAGGCTTCCGTTGGGATGGTGTTCAAAAGCCTCGCCACGTTTCGTTGGATGTCAGGAATATCGTCAAATCTCTTTCCTTTCAAAATAAGTTTGAGTCGTGGGAATAGGAAGATGTCTGGAAGTCTGTGAAGCCTCTAAACGTGCCTGCTTCTGATCGTCAGTCAAGTTTTGTTGCACAAGACGAGAACACGTTTTCCTCTTCCCTAACTTCTGGGTAACGATTTGTCGCACGGATTCACGGTTAATCTGCAGTTCATCCGCTATCATGTGCACAGTTAAGCGCCGATCGTTCGTGATTAATGTCCTCACCCTCTCAATGTTATCGTCACTGACGGCGGTCGCTGGTCTTCCGCTACGGGGTTGTCAGAAACACTTTCCCGGCCTCCTCGAAAACGGGCGAACCACTCTTACACACACTTCAAGGACAGTGATTGATCTTCATAAACACGTACCAGCGTCGCATGCGTTTCTTTCGGTGTCTTGCCAAGCTTAAAACAAAACTGCACATTGATCTTTTGGTCGTTCGTGTTCCTGTTCGCAGTTCAGAAATAATGCACTAAACACGCACTCTGTCAAACAGGTCTCACACGGCACACACACGATGCTCAACTGAACAACGTTGGGAGCAGGTGGTCAAAACCTGCTGCTACGCAGGTGCAGCGTTGCGGGTCGCCAGTGTTGCCGGATAGACCGTTCTGACTTCATTCACTGAACTTTATATCGCAGGTTGTATTTATTTTCGTCTTGCATGCCTTCTGAGAGACTGTGCCCACACCATTCGGCAATTTCTCCACATCTTCTGCAGACTCAGAAAAATTACAATATCATCGGCATATCACAGAATTTTGATTCCCTTCCCAAGTTTCTCTTTGAATGATGTTACAGCCTGTTTTACATAAACACTGAAAAAGAGAGGGGAAACTGCAGCTTTTCCTCACTCCTTTCTGGATTGCTGCTTTTTTCATAGCCCTCGATACTTATCACTGCAGACTGATTCTTGTACAGATTGTAGATAATCCTACTTTCTCGGTATCTGATCCCGACCACCTTCAGAATCTCAAAGAGCTTGTTTAAATGAACATTATCGAATGCCATGTACGTGCTTGTCTTTCTCACATTGATTCTCTAAGGTCAGACTTAAAGCAAGAATTTCTTCAGAAGCCAAACTGACCTCCTTCCAACTCAGCTTAAACTTGTCTTTCCATTCTTCTGAAAATAATGTGTGTTAGAATTTTGCAAGCGTGAGATAGTAAACTAATTGCGCGAGGAATTCCACACTTGTCAGCATGTGCTTTCTTGGGAATAGGCGTAGAAATATTCTTTCGAAAATCGGATAGGACTAAAAGAAATAGCATCACCATGCCGTTTTCTCCTAAGGATGTAAGTAATTCTGATGTTATGTCATCAATTTTAGGTGCCTTGCTTTTATTTAGGCTTCTAAAGCTCTGTCAGCCTCTGAGCTCAAAATTGGGTCTCCCAATTTAATCAGCATCACCAGCCTCTTCCTGCTCCAGAACCGTATTAGGCAAACGATTTTTAGGCACTAATAGGTTGCAATGTCAACTTATTTTAGAAGGGCACAATCACTTGTATTCCTTTCTGCACTCATTTTTTTCAACCTCATAATTTCGCCGTTCGTCAATCAGGTCTAGTATTTCCTCAGTCATCCACTGTTTCTTACTTAATCTAGCCTTTCTACGTAAGATTTCTACCGGTCTAATTCTTCACGACTGTCAATTTGTCATCTGTTATGTTTCCTTCAGCCTATTAATTTAGTCCTTATTCAACATGTTCCTTTAAATAATCCCTCACTCTCTTTTCCTTCAACTTGTCTATATCCCATCTCCTTGCACTCCTTCCTTTCTTCAATTTCTTCAACTTCAGATGACATTTTATGACCACTACGTTTTGGTGAGAGTCCACGTCTGCTCCTGGGAAGGTCTTGCAATCAAACACCTGGCTTCTGACCGGCTCCATGGCTAAATGGTTAGCGTGCTGGCCTTTGGTCACAGGGGTCTCGGGTTCGATTCCCGGCAAGGTCAGGGATTTTAACCATAATTGGTTAATTTAGCTGGCACGGGGGCTGGGTGTATGTGATGTCTTCATCATTTCATCGTCATCACGACGCGCAGGTCGCCTACGGGTGTGAACTCAAAACACCTGCATCTGGCGAGCCGGACTTGTCCTCGGACACTCCAGGCACTAAAAGACGTACGCCATTTCATTTTTACCTGGTTTCTGAATCTCTGTCTATTCATAATGATTTATGACATCTTTTCAGTTTCGACTCAGTTAATTTATAATTGCTAGGTTCTCAGTCTGCCGAAACGAATTTCGAAATTCTGATAATTAGTTTCGGCAGACTGAAGAACCTAACAGTTATAAAATAATCATAATGAAGTCTATTGGATACCTTCCAGTGTCTCCAGATCTTGTGTACGTATACAGCCTTCGTTTGCGGCAAGGAATAAATTATGATCGGTGAAGAATTCTAACAGTCAACTTTCCCTTTCATTCTTTAGTCCCAGCCCGAATTCTTCTACTACTTCTCTTCCTTTGCCTACCACTGCATTGCAGTCTCCCATCACAATTAGATTCCTTCCGACTCTCAGAATGTCAGCGGCCCATTGCCCTGTCTTGTGTAGACACCTCCCGGAGATCCGAATGGGGGATTATTTGAAATCCGGAATATTTTAATACTGTTATTATCTTTACGTCCCACTAACCACCTTTTTCGGTTTACGGAGACGTCGAGGTGCCGAAATATAGTCCCACAGGAGTTCTATTACGTGCCAATAAATCTACCGACACGAGAATGACGTATTTGAGCACCTTCAAATACCACCGGGCTGAGCCAGGATCGAACCTGCCAAGTTGGGGTCAGATGGCCAGCGCCTCAACCGTCTGAGCCATTCAGCCCGGCCCAGAATATTTTACTCGGGAGGAAGGAATCATCACTACACCAATAAAAATTAAACTCGTGTCCTCATCCCGAGGTGGTGCAGCTCTTTTCTAACACACCCCCAATGGGGGTGAGCTTCATGTGCTATTTTAACCACATAACAGCCCTTTCGCCATTCTTAAATTTCTGGCAGAACCGAGAATCGAAACCGGGCCTCCGAGGACGGCAGCTAATAACACTAACCGTTACGCTACGGAGGCTGACACTACATCATTCAAACATGGAGACAGAACTGCATGTCTTCAGGAGTTGGTCCTAACTGTAGTTTTCTGTTGCTTTCAGCCGTGTAGCAGTTTCTACATAGCTAAGCCATGTTATATGATTGCAAAGCCATACCAGTCAATCATCCAAATGGCCGTCCTTACAACTTCCAAAAGGTTTCCACCTTTCTTTCGATGAACCATTCCCTAGTCTGGTCTCTCGACAGATATGATTGTACCTACGGCTCGGCTACCTGCTTCATCTCCACCGCGGCAAGGTCACAGGGAGGCTTCGTAACTATTTAAATAAATAAATAAATAAATAAATAAATAAATAAATAAATAAATAAATAAATAAATTAAATAAATAAATAAAAAGCGCGCAGACAACATTTATCTTCTTTGAGTTTCTGTGTATTATCTACATACCTCGTATATAAAGAATCCAGAAATGTTGACCTCAGATTTAATATCGTGCCACTCGGGGATAATTCTTTAACTCTATTGTGGGAAGGTTCTTGAAACAATGACATCGCTTTTTCTTTTCATCAACGCCTGACAACACACGTTACCTTGCTCGTTCCAAGATTCTTCGGCGTTGGAGCTATTGCAACTCTCCGCTCGAATGACAAGTATTACTTGGCAAGTATAATCGGTGACACTCTTGGCTCGGATCATTTCCCATTGCTGTCAACTTTCCAGCATACACTATCTGAAAGAAAGGATCCCTACAATCGTCTGTATTAGTTCGATGAAACCTAGACGTTACTCCAACCAAACTTACTGGCGGGAAGAAAACACAATGACGAGCGATTTAACCTCTCGAATCGCAAATTTCGATCCCAAGAAGCTCTACCAACTGAGCTACTGAGCCCGTAACCATGAGTGTGTTTAGGTGTGACGAACGCCGGGAGAACCAGCAGGGAAATTTTGTGTTGTAAGCATTGCAATACGATGGTATGGACCTGGCCTCCTCGTAATACTGCACATAAATCTAAGTGTGGAAGTGTACATGATTTTAACAAACTATGAGACGTATAGTGTACAATATCAGTTCGATGATAAGGATAACTCTGTCTGTATCAATATCAAGCCTCCCGCTATGAAGCCAGATCTGCGCGGGAATGGTTTGTGGACAGCAGCTTTCTGAACTGGATTGGCCAGCCCAGAACCCTGACCTGAATAACACAAGACACCGCTGGGATCAATTATAACGCCGACGTTGCTCCAGTGCCCAGCGGCCCACAACACAAACTGCTCTGGATACGACTCTCGACGAAGAACGGATAGCCGTATCTCCAGGGACATTTAGACACCTGGCTGGAAGTCTAGCAAGTAGAGCTAGGGCAAATCTCGCATTACTGTCCTCTAACAGGGATTACAAAGCAACAATCAAGCTTGTAGTTTTACGTGATAGTTTATATCATTATTATAGCCACAGTATCTCCAGTGCTTTATGAATTCTAAACCACATGGATGTGACTTTTCATTTCAAAATACCATTAACCCCTCACCGCTCCCTCCTACACGATGTTCTCTACCTGTCACCTATAAACTGGGAAGTATATAGTGTCTGTACTTCTGAATATTGTAGGATGGTAAAATGAAATTAAAATGACCTTCACGGGGCGAGTTGGCGGTGCGGTCAGGGGAACGCGGCTGTGATCTTGCATCCGGGAGATGGTGGGTTCGAATCCCAATGTCGGCAGCCCTGAAGATGGTTTTCCGTGGGTTCCGATTTTCACACCAGGCAAATGCTAAGACTGTACCTTAATTAAGGACACGGCCGCTTCCTTCCAACTCCTAGGCTTTTCCTATCCCATCGTCCCTAAAAGACCTAACTCTGTCGGTGCGACGTAAAGCAACTAGCAAAAACAGAATGCCCTTCAAGACTACTAAAACCGAGCTCGATAGCTGCAGTCGCTTAAGTGCGGCCAGTATCCAGTAATCGGGAGATAGTGGGTTCGAACCCCACTGTCGGCAGCCCTGAAGATGGTTTTCCGTGGTTTCCCATTTTCACACCAGGCAAATGCTGGGGCTGTACGTTAATTAAGGCCACGGCCGCTTCCTTCCCATTCCTAGGCCTATCCTATCCCATCCCATCGTCGCCATAAGACCTATCTGTGTCTGTGCGACGTAAAACAAATAGCAAAAATTAGACTACTAAATGATAAAAGTCATGATGTTCTTAGAAACGAACCACATACTGAATAATGACATTTACTCGATCGTGGAATGATGGATACTAGTCTGTCCCGAGTGAGAATTGCAAATCAGCATTCAATGAACCCAATTGTCTTCTAGTTGGCAAGTCTTACATTAAAATGAAGTTTTGGAATAAATGAAATCAATTCCAATAATGGAACGATTTTGTGCGATGATTCCTTCGTCATGCTCATGTCGAGCAAGATTGAGAATTTCAGGTTCCCTATCAGTTTACATTTCACAACGGTTTATTCTCTGTCCGTTAAATAGGATATATTGAGTAAATCGGTGTTTCCCTGTACGTAAATTAAGATGTGAATCATTGTGAAAATGAATAGTCGTATGTGCGAAAAAGCGAAACAGGCTTATAGATGTGCGCGACCGTTGACATCGCGATCATAGCCATGCGACCTTCATTGATGTCTCATCCTAATCACCATGACGTGTCATTAATAGATTTTTATAAAACTGAAGCAAGTGTTACTAGAATAATTAATATTATAGTAATTGTAATTTATGTAACGATAAATATGATTCAGATCATTTATTTTGATGGAAACCAATCTTTTCGATTGTAAATCAAACGTACTTAAGTATTAAATGAGTTTTCTTCATCATCATCATCACTGATGCATTCAGAGTGTAAATAATAATAATAATAATAATAATAATAATAATAATAATAATAATAATAATAATAATAATAATAATAATAATAATAAATGTTTTGTAATATCTTGCAATACTTTTTCTGTGATCTCTGAATTACAGTTATATTTATTAAAATATAGTTATATCACAGGATACAAAGTTAAGCGCCAAGCGCATATCAACCACTGATTGATGAAAGGTTTTCTAAGGAACCAACTTGGGGTCTTCATCGGTCACGAGGCACAGTGGTAAGTTTGAAGTACATGTCAGTACCAGTACTAATTGAGTGACTGGTGGTTTCGTTGTATTGCCGGTAGTTAATTTCAATTTGTCGTGGCAAGGAATAATATTAGAGATAGATATTCGACACCTTCGATATATCGATACCTAGATACTGAGAAGTATCGAAAGGGACCAGGTATGTGACTTAAAACTTCATTCGTATTCATTCTTTATTTCGTTTCTATTTCTCGAATGACCAAAAATGTGTAGTCTTCTTTACAATTTAAACTAGGAAGCTATAAGTAAAATGAAAGAGATCTAAGTCTCAGACGTGAGATTTTGAAATCCCTCAAAACACGTGCAAATGCAAATTTCCTTACTAATGCCCAATGTTTAAAGTCATTAGTTGTCCAGCCTTTCAAGAGAGAGGAGGATTATAATGCAACTGTCATCACCCGCCCAGTCTCATAATATGAGATCTGTGAATAACCGCCGGGTATCTGAACTCGCTTAAATAAAAAAGCTTGACACGTATTTCTCCTTTTTAAATAACACATGTCACCCATTATACGTATTTTTTAAATGCTGTTTGGCGCGATCGACCTTGAGTCACAAGCAATTTCAGCTGCTGTGTTCTCACATATGAAATTGTAGTAGTGAGTATCAAATACCTAGAACTTACTCAGACAGTTCTTCGGGGATGATTGCATATGAAAGACTGGGGGTGGGGGGCAGTTGCCGCAGAATTTGTCTGGTGTGAAAATGGGGAAATCATGGAAAACCATCTTCAGGGCTGCTGATTGTGAGGTTCAAACCCACCATGCCCGAATGCATAGAGCATCGAGAATTTGAGTATTGATTCGTCATTAAATAATATCCCTAGCGAGTGACTATACTGAGCGGTAGTTGTGTTTACCCAACTTCTAAAGTGCAAACATTGCATACTCTAATTCTCTGAAGGCTTCCGGGGAAAGGATAAAACCAGTGATCCTGGCTGTTCGGATTACAAAGCGTTGTGCAATGGCATGTGTTAACATTGATGTTTGGTCTATTCTATAACGCGATGTCCATAGCAACTCGCTTCGTGGGAGATGTGGTAATGATCATTAGTAGGTTCAAGAGCGTATATTAACCTGTCTAGTGCAACTTAACCTGATTCTAGCCAAGGGCCTGGCCAGCATATAGTGCACAACTAGCGTCGAAGGAGAGGAGAGTCCGGAGAGGCTTGTCGCACACCTCTTGGACGATGACCGGAATAATAAAACCGAACGAGTTGGCTGCGTTGCTATAAGCTTGCTTTCAGTGGATGGTGGGTTCGAGCCTCACAATCAGCAGTCCTAAAAATGGTTTCGCGTGATTTCCCCATTTTTCACACCAAACAAATTCTGCAGCAACTGCCGCTTCCTTCCCGGTCTTTCCTATGTCATCATCCCCGAAGAACTATCTGAGTGAGCCATTTTGACGTTAAACCACTCTGAAGTAAAAGACCACGTTACAGCGACGTTTTTCGAAGACGCCGAGGTGCCAAAATGTTGTCCCGAGGAGTACTTCGTGGTGTCGGTACACGAGGCTGGCGTATATGAACACCTTAAAATACTACCGGTCTGAGCCGCGACAGAATCTCAGAATGCCAGCGTTTTACAGTCTGCACCGTTCAGTTCGCACCCATGGTGTCCAGCATGCATTTTACATTGGCCTATAATCACGGATATAAGAACACAGGATGTAATGTTGGAAGACCGATGTCTATTCATCTGTTGAACGGAAGAGTATACCCTGTCTAGAGAAATAATAATTTCGTATGGCTGTTTCTAGCCGAGTGCAGCTCTTGTAAGGCAGACCCTCCGATTAGGGGGGCGGTACCTGCCATGAGTAGGTAACTGTGTGTTATTGTGGTGGAGGATAGTGTTTTGTGTGGTGTGTGAGTTGCAGGGATGTTGGGGACAGCACAAACACTCAGCCACCGGGCCATTGGAATTAACCAATGAAGATTTAAATCCCCGACCCGGCCTGGAATCGTACCCGGGATCCTCTGAATTGAAGGCCAATACGCTGACCATTCAGTCAACGAGTCGGGCCTAGAGAAATGAGTTGTATATAATGAAATATACGGTGGTCATAGAGCTGATCTGTAACCAAATGTTCAAGAGCTAGACAGCTTGCTGTCATCAGTTTCGAGTAATTAACCTAAATGAATGTGTTGCTTGATACTTTGTTTTGTGTAGTCTGTTCACAAGTAAAACGTAGTTTGCGCCTATAACTGAAAAATACGTCGTGGAATTAGAATTAAGATATATTTTTCACCATTATGCAGAGATACGGGGTGAATCTTAGCGGTAAACAATAATCATGATCACTATCTGTGAACCTCCCATCACTCCCTCTTACTATCTAAGCTATGCTAGAATGAACGTAATTGCATATTTGTTTTCTCTAAATGTGTAAGGTGATGGAAGCGTCGTTCGTTCTTTCCTTGGGTGGGAGGGTGGAGGGATGAGGTAGCTTCGTGTTGGTTTTGGCATAGATTAGTGTAAGGGACGTGGTGCACCTTTGGTAATCAGGTCCAAGTATGAGCACGTGAGGTTATTGTTCCTTTATTTGTTGTTGTGCTCAACCAGTTGCTTTAAAAAAAATTCCACAGAAAGTCTAAAGCAGAAATTATTCTTAATACAATATGAGCAATAACATTTCCACCTACAGGACAAAAATAAGACTGGGGTCATAAACCCGTTCATGCATATTTAACCTCTCGCTCATTTTCTCTTACCCTAAACGCCCTTTCCGTGAGTCTATAAATCTAGTAAATATGTGCTTCATCTCTGTATCCCCGAACATAACTAGGCTTTTTCCAGATGGTGGAAGTTTTTATGTTTTAAGCGCTTTAAATACAGCTACTAGCCTGATATATTTTGCGTGCATTAAGGAAGAAAAGAGGTTGAGATAACCATCTCACAATCGGCCAGAATTCTAATCAAGCAAGAAAAATAATATAGAAAAAACTCTCTATATATTTAAAAAAGTTTATAATTCTGTTTTTGTTTAAAATAATGTAGGTACGTATTTCGAAGTCTGCATTGCGGTTTACTGAAACTACTACTTCCTTTTTTCCTATGCCGTTTATTCCCACCTCCTGTGGGGTCGCGAGTGGGATGTATTTAGCACGTGTTGACTTGGGTTAGCATTACGCCTGGGTGCCCTTCCTGACATCAATCCTATGTGGAGGGAGGTATCCAATTACTGTGTATCTGTTGTGGTTGATAGCATGGTGTACGTATCAAGAGACGTGTATTTAGATTATGTGCCTTAAGAGCTGTTCAGTCTGTCGAACACACTAGTACAAAACACAATGTGTAATACTATAACATGCATGTAAAATATAAACACTATTAAACAAAGAATAAAATGTTTCGTTGTACAAGAACATACTCAGATACTATCAAATCACTAAGTTATGCGCATATATGTACAACATTGTTTAAGTTGCGTAAACTTGTCAATAATTGTGAATTGGTAATGTTATGAACAAATAATTAATGTACTGTTTTAGTCCTTTACTGTCAATTTAGTAAATTATGGAACTTTCTTGTACGTTTCTTAGCTGCTGTCGTCCGTTACCTTCAGCAACTGTGTTTGGACTGACTCCAGTTGTCTTCCTCCGCTCTTGGTCTTTGTAGCTAAGTAGAGGAGTGAGCAGAATTTATTTTTTTTGCCATTTGTTTTTACGTCACACCGACACGATAGGTCTTATGGCGACGATGGGAGAGGAAAGGCCTATGAATGGGAAGGAAGCGGCCGTGGCCTTAATTAAGGTACAGCCCCAGCATTTGCCTGGTGTGAAAATGGGAAACCACGGAAAACCATCTTCAGGGCTGCCGACATTGGGGTTCGAACCCACTATCTCCCGGATGCGATGAGCAGAAATTTTGTAGGCAATAACTCTGCTTCGTGAAGAGGGGAGGGAAGTAGGTGGGGCGATGGGAATATCTGAATTGATTTTTACAATGAGCGAGGGGCAATGCTTCATCTTATATTTTTGTGTATAAGGGAATAAATGTAAGTTAATGATTTTTAATGAAATGAAAGTAAGGAAATGAATTAAAGTACATTTGTAAAATTTTACTTTCATTGATGTTAAAATGTCTATTGACGAACACTATGCGTAAGTTCAGCGAATTTAATACAAGTTATTTTTTTACAAGTTGCTGTACGTCGCAACGACACATACACTGTAGGTCTTACGGCAACGATGGGACCGGTAAGTGGGAAGGAAGCGGCCGTGGCCTTAATCAAGGCACAGCCCAAGTATGTGCCTGGTGTGAAAATAAGAAAACACGGAAAACCATCTTCAGGGCTGCCGACAGTGGGGTTCGAACCTCTACCGAATGCAGCTCACAGCTGCGCTCCCCTAAGCGCAGGCCAACTCGCTTGGTAATTTACTACGGATATGAATATCCTAACCCACATTCCGGACATTTAAGTCAGAGTAGCCTCCTGTGGGATTCATTAAGTGCTAAACCAAAAAACTAGTATGAACATTAATTTAGTGGGGCGAAAAGGGGTGAATTCTTTAAAAGTAAAGCACCCGTTGACAAGGTTTCGCAAGAGAGAAAGGATCAGTCAATCTCCATGATACTGTAGTTATGCGTCTGTTCCCTTGCCGTCTTCGTTAGATTTTATCTTAGGTAGAGCCCCATCTTCGCAGACGCTCAGGTCTCCTATACGGCCTCAACTCTCAAGACCTGCATCAGGCCTCTCCGGAGACCATACGCCATTATTTCATCTGTTCGCATAGACTAGAGTTTGCAAGCGAAAGAGAGACGATGAGTCAATCTCCATGAGAGTTGCAGCTAATCCCAAATTTTCAGTCTCGTTGTATGATGATGGTGATGATGCTAGTTGTTTAAAGGGGCCTAACATCTAGATCATCGGCCCCTAATGGCACGAAATGAAACGAATTTAAAATAATCAGCGGACCC
This sequence comes from Anabrus simplex, assembly GCF_040414725.1. NCBI lineage: Eukaryota > Metazoa > Arthropoda > Insecta > Orthoptera > Tettigoniidae > Anabrus > Anabrus simplex. Next base: position 710,378,773 of record NC_090266.1, read on the forward strand.
AACTCACAGTACTAGAAAATTAAAAATAATTCCAAAATCGATCCACTGACTAGAATTCGAAAAGACGACGACGAGCAATGATTATGAACTTAAAACAATCAGTGGATCCGACCTGCAAGGCCTCACTTTCCCAGAAACTATATTAAAACAGTAGTATTACTGACCAAGGGACAGCTTCCAAAGCACAATCGTGAATCGATTATGCTTGTTGTCTAAAGTGGTCCAAAATCCAGGTGAACAGCTCCTTAAAATGATACTTATCGCTAGTAAAGTACGAGGGCAGATCAGAAAATAAGCTGCACTTCCCAGTTATGGCCATTTATTACACCACCTATACAACAGCAACACGACTATAACGACATACACTGTAACGTCACTTTTCCACATAGTTTCCAAGAGACTCCAAACATTTCTGCGAACGCACAACCAACTTGTCGATGCCGGATGCATAGAAATTTCCTCCAGCGTTCTGCAACCACTCGGAGACAGCGGCCTTCACCTCCTCATCGGTCTGGAAACGTCGACCACCGAGCTCAATTTATTTTGATTTTACCTAACAGATGAAAGTCACAAGGCGCTAGGTCGGGACTGTAGGTTGGATGTTGCCAGACCTCCCAGTTGAAACGCTGCAACAGTTCTCTCGTTTGGCGGGCCTTGTAAGGTGTTGCGTTATCGTGCAACAAAATCACACCGACGCTCAATTTCCCCCGGCGCTTCTCTTTAATCGCTTTACGCAACCGGTGCAACGTTTGACAATACGACGCCGCGTTAATCGTCGTTCCTTTCGGCATGAATTCCACGTGCAGCAAACCCTCCATGTCAAAGAACACTGTCGCCATAACCTTACCGGCTGAAGGTTGAAACTTGGCCTTCTTTCGTTGTGGTGATGAGGAGTGCACCCATTCCATTGATATTCGCTTCGTTTCGGGGGTGAAGTGGTGGACCCGTGTTTCGTCGCCTGTGACGATTCGCCGCAGAAACCCGTTACCGTCTGCGGCATAGCATTGCAAAAATGCCAGGGAGGATTGGAAACGTTGTCCCTTGTGCTCATCGGTGAGAAGACGTGGGACCCATCTTTGACACAGCTTACGATATCCAAAGTCCTCGTGAACAATGGCGAACACACTGCCATACGACATGTTCATACGGTTTCTCTCAGTTTAATGCGCCGGTTCTGTCTAATGATCGCATTCACACTGTTGACCTTTGCACGGGTCCTGGATGTTGCGGGCCTGCCTTCGCGATGGTTGTCCGTGATATCCGTGCGTCCGGCTTCGAATTGCTGACACCACTTTACGATACCTTGCCAGGAAATGGCCCGCTCCCCATACACAGCACTAATTTCACGATGAATGTCCGTGCAATTCTTCCATTTGGCCCATAGGAATCGGATTGTCACACGCACCTCATATTCGGAGTGAACGTCCAGTTGACGCGCCATTGCATTTGGCCGCTATTCACACAATACTAGACGAGACAACACAGCGACCTGCCTAACAGACGTGTGGGCAGTGTGTCCCTTTCTCCGCTGTGCCCACGGTTGCGACACACAGCGCGCTGCTGCGGTGCGTAAGTGCAACTAACCTTTTGATCCACCTACGTAGAACCATGGTATTTCTCAAGTTGCGGTACTAATCAAAAGTAACGTAGACTCACGGTGTTCCAAACATTATGGTACTACTCACAAGTATTGTACGTCGCACAGGCAACGCAGGCTTATGGTGTTTCACACATAATGGCACCATTCGTAGGCAACGCAAACCCATGGTGTTCCTCACATAGATGTACTAATCACAAGGACTCGTCTATCCCGTGGTGTTCCTCACATAGTGGGTATCAATGAGAGGCAACGCGGACGAACGGTGTCACTCATATAGTGGTACTGATCATAGGAAACTTCCAGATCCGTGGTGTTTCTCACATAATGGTACTAATCACAGGTACTGGAAACCGCTCTCTGCCGCTACTAATCACAAACGTATTGTGTACCTACCTATTGCGTCCCACCACCCACAAGGGGTAGTCTCGTTGTTTAAGCTCCGGTGAGGAGCCAATCAATAGAAAGCAATGACAGTACTCACCTAAACGACGTAATATTATAAGTTTACATGTGTACATTAATTATAGGAAAATTTCATCATAATTAACGAGCCAAGAATCGAATTTATATATATCTGATTTCATAAAATAACACCTTGTTAGAGATAACGTCAGCAGAAGAGTGTTCACGAAGTACACAGAATATGGCGCCCAGGACGTGTAGCAAAATTCACTGGATATTTTTCTGCCTAAGAAACATAAAAATATTTCAATATCTCTACACTATACTGGATTAGAAGATCTGGTTGGTGGTGGCTCAGAAATATTGGTCAATGGCAAATGCATAGAATCTCACCAACTTTAAATATAATCAGCTGAAAACCTACATATACATTTAGTAATATAAAATATGGCAGGATGATATTTCGTAGAACAGTTTTGACATTTCTCGTATTCACTGAAACAGGTTGAAATAATCTCCAATCGCAGACAACCAAGACAGAGTATAATAATTTCCCTTTGATGTTCTACTTATATTTATACCTTGAAAACCAACAGATATTATGGAGGTATGTTAACAGAGGAACAAAAATATTAGTCATGCGGTGATAGAAGGAAACATTTATTAATACATTTTAAACTATCACAAAAGCAAGAAAATTCCTCATGCTAGTTTCATGAACCAATTATTATATACAATTTAGAACAACAAAATAAATATAGAGATTTGAAAACCATACTTGACATGCCAAAATGTATGGGGTATCAGCATAAGAGTATTACACCTTTCTACGAAGAAAACCTAATCTAGTTCACTGGGCATTCATCCCAGACTTGAGCCCGAACTACCATAGATCAGATAAGAACAGCAGACATGGGAACAACACTCAATCCTGTCGCTGTTTGCTTTCCAACTCTCAACTTATATAAATGCAATGACTTGTAACGTGGGTGAACGTTCTCCGGTTCGATACGCCTCGCCGCTAGCTCTGTTTACCTTCGAGTGTTCTAGCGGGTATATTGATGGATAAACTCCAGTGGTGGAGTGTCGGCCTCCGGATCAAACCCGGCATAGGCCATTCGGCACTCCATGTCGTACGATGTCGGTTACGTAAAAGATCGGTTGTGATACATTCGGTATGAACCTGACAAAATTAAAAGTCGGTCACAGATGTCCGGTATCTTAGTAGAGTACAGTGGAACGCGAGGCATTAAGGCAGCTTTAATGGCATCAAATTAAAGTGCCTGCACTCGGTAGCTGAGGCCATACGATTTTAAATTCCACCCATTTTCAATCACTTGTACGGCCTGTACTGCGACTCTCAGATAAACAGGCAGATACCTAGGCTGCAGTTTTGCAAACTAGACGTTAATTATTGTCTTAAGTTCTATCAACGGATTTCAACGACGATGTTGTTATGCGGAAGATGTAGTAACATTTTATTGCGTTGGTAACAAGGTTACTGAAAATATAGTGAAATTTAGCGCGGTGGTATACGTGTTCCCTAGTGTTTTCGTTTGTTTAACGCTATACCTTGTGAAATGTTATTACTAGAGTCCAATATCAGACTGTCATTAAGCTATAATGTGCCAGTTCAGGTCAAAAACAGAATTAGGACTGAAATCTACATATACGAAGAAATGTTAAACTATGTAACGAAACTCAGACATTGTTGTAGAAAATAAAAAGGCTGAAAATGTAACCTGGACGCAAAAGGTTAATATTCAGGTTGTGTAACTTATCAATAATTCCTACCACACGATATAATTTTGTTTTTTGTCTAATAATATTTACGAAGATGCGCGTTACAGTGAAAGTAAAGTTTATATTCGTAATTAATGCCACAGTACGCAGCGCAGAGTCATTTATTATTAATTCAATTTATTGTTCCTAATTTTATAGGTATTTCGTTTCTTTTTTTTTTTCCAAGACAATGTTAGAATAGTAACTGGCAAGCATTCGTCTGACTTTAGTGTAAATACTTATTAGCAAGTTGTTATGAAGTCAATGAATTATAACCTTAACGTACTCATTTGAAGGACGAATCGCCATGAACAACGTCGCATACCTTTACTCCATCTGTGCGTCGCGGATATATTTGGAATAGAACCCAAGCTTTTGACACGCACTCTAATGATTATGAAATGTGTACTATCACCTCTACTGCCCTCCCGACTAACAGTTAGAAGGTAAAATAATGTTGGACTATTGGGACTCAAACCCATAAAATCACTGCGGGGCAGCATCAAACGATGTAGCCGCAACGACTACGGCTACATAGAAAGCTTGCTGTTGAATTGCTTGCATGCAACTCATATTCAGTAGCAACAACTTGCTAGCTTGGGAAATCTTTAAACATTCTGTGATAGCTGGACAGGAAGCATGATGTATTTTACAAATATATACACCGAACCATAGATTACATTACAACAACTTATTTTTCGTATAGCATCATGCAGATGTAGATTCACCCAGATGTGTAGCCATCTTGATTATTACAGTAGCGTCCCCGATAGGAACAAAGTCCCAGATAAAAGCGTTAACTGCCTCTCCAACTTCAGCACAGCTAAACTCGAGAATATTCTCCCTGCCTGCACTTGAACGAAAGTCGAAACGCGTTTTCAACCGAAGTTGCAGATAAATGTGCAAACTGCCATATACATTTAAACCGCACTTTTATCTGGCTGTCGTAGTACAGACCCTTAGTGATACATTTTTCATTATAATTGTTATTTTCCTGATCTAGAAAAATTGTCTTTTCTTCATTTCAATATAACCAGAGTTGTGACACTACGTCTATCTTCTGTTACATGCAAAATATTTCTAGAACATGCCGCTGATGAGAAAGCCTATATCATACTTATAGTTGGAGAGGAAGTTGTCATTTTATCGTCATTCCTCGATGTATTGTACCTAGTAATTAAGTCTGTGACATGCTCCATAACTGAGTGCTCAGCTTATTGTCCTTCGGTCTTCGGGGCCTCGGATTCAAGCCCCGGTCGGTTGGAGGGATTTTCATCTTTAGTTAATTCTCTTGACTCGGGTCTGGGTGGTCGTGCTATCCCAGACATTCCTGCAACTCTTACACAAAACTACTTTCCACCACATTAACACACAACAATTCCCCATAAACGACAGATGCCGTCCATCCCCGTAGGAGTATCCAACTTATAAGGGCTGTACCATGCTAGTAATAAACACAAGAAATTATTATTATTATTATTATTATTATTATAAGCCTGAATGTTTCCCTTCACAAAACCAACGACATGACCCTGATACTAGCACGTCCGAATGAGTTTTGTTGTGGAGAAGTAAGCTGAGTGTTAGGATGGTTAAAAATCCCAGGCCATTTCCCTTCCTACATAATTAATTATTTAGAATAATACAAAAAGCAATACAGACACCGCAGCTACGTTAATTAGACAGAATTGCAAACATAAACACGGAGCTGGTAACCAGGGCAAGAAACAACAATATCACCCCCGAGATTAGAATTTCCTAAACATTACTGTTGCTCTCCAATTGTTCAAATCTAGCCAGGGGATGAGTTATGGACCGTTTTATAATAGAGGTTTAAACTTAAGATTGAATTACACTGTAACTAGAGTTTAAACCAACATTGAGTCTTACAATATTCTGTTTAAGTTAAACCGAGGTAACGAAGGAAACATACGATCCTGGTAGCAGTGACTGCTGAGAAGAGATGACTATCGATTATATTTTGTTTACTTCTGATAGAAAAATGGCGTATGAAAACCATAAACGTTGTCCTAATTTTATTTCCAAGGAAATAAGGAACTGATTGTACAATTAGTACGGAAATAAGTTTTGCCCTGTGATATTTCCATGCCAGTGAAAATGAAAACCTACAACCTATTTTCCAGTCATTGAGCGGATCAGGATGGAATGAATGAAACCCCCATCTTGCGGCGAGGATAGGAATTGTGCCGACTGCCGAGGCCTGTCGCACTCCTCTGGTCCATGCCAGTGTTTATGTTATTTTACAACAGTTTCTCTAACGCAAAAGTGGAATTGTGTGTTATAGGAAACTACCAATCGGTTAGGCTCGTTGGATGAATGGTCAGCGTACTGGCCTTCGGTTCAGAGGGTCGCGGGTTCGATTCCCGGCCGGGTCGGGGATTTTTAATCGCTTCTGATTAATTCTTCTGGCTCGGGGACTGGGTATTCGTGTCCGTCCCAACACTCTCCTCTTCATATTCACACAAAACACTACACTACCAACCACCACAGAAACACGCAATAGTGATTACATCCCTCCATATAGGGTTGGCGTCAAGAAGGGCATGAGGCCGTAAAACAGGGCGAAATCCACTTGTGCGACGCAGTTCGCACCCGCGACCCCACACGTGTGGAATATAGTGTACCTAGTGTTTTCTAAAATTATACTCTTGACATCACAGTTCTGTAAAAATATAATTTTTAATGTATTGTTTATCTCCGCTTACAGCACTGGCAGAAGTGTTCGGTAATCTTCTGCTTCCTGTTAAAGAAATGCTTCGGAAGTCAACGATCTATACCCAATATGACATTACTTTTTAATCTTGAGGTTGAAATATCTATCATCTACGAACAACACACCGGTGAAATGGCCAAGCAGAAATTAAAGACAGAGTAACATGAGCAGTGAGCAAGGAACACTCTAGGTACGATGACCGCCAGGCCGACGTGAGACAACTTGGTCCCTCGACAATACACCAACTCGTGCTCGAGATGGCTCCCGCCAACAAGGTTTTGAGGTTCAGATTGTAAACATAGCATATAAATGTTCTATATCATTCACACAAACACACATAAATAAAAGCACACACACACACACAAATAGAGTACAGGTTGATGAAGTACCGCACCATGTTAGTTTATAACGAGAAAAGGAAGTACAGACGAAGAAGTTTTACCTTACTCCACATCAGCTGTTTGCAGGCATCTGCATGTTTACAGCAAACATACCAAGAGAGAAATTTCTATTCTAAGTTAGAGATCGTGCCTGAGATGTTAGAAAGGTCAGTAAGTAGTGAGCCATGTTATGCCCCCCTTCATGTTCGTATATGTCTCATTCCAGTAAGTGCCTCTTAAGCAAATAACTCAGAATTTTTTGATAATAGTTAATGTTTTCTGGATCTTGACTACTCGCGAAATCTACTTATCGACAACAATTACCCCAATTAATAACAACCTGCGAGAAATTTCTCACTACAAATTATAGTTATTTCACTGTGGCAAGAATATGTACTGAAACGACAATGACCCCCATGAGCTACAAAATCGCAGTGTCTAAACCACGTGCATACTGTAATTTAATACTTCAGTTAAAAGTAACACAAAACAAGCACTTCTAAGAGTGTAAAGTATTCATTAATATAGCTGGTTCTCGTCAGTGAATGGCATGAGATTTCTGGAATTGGTCTACCCCGCCAGTGAAGCACACATCCAGCAGCTTATCTGGTTACGATTGACATGGCAATATACAGACAAAAGCACTAGAAGAGCACAACTGTCCACAAGAGACATAAGCGAACAGAAGACACCCAGTTTAGTGGCACTAGAAGCATGTGCACAGTTCCGCAGTAAGATGAATAGCCTCTAAAAAGCATTTACCCTAGCCCAACGTGCATTGAGCGCCTCGAACGATAACCCTGAGCCAATCACAGCCCGACAACTCACCAGGGCGTGTCCTCGGGATTGTCACAAGACGTCACACCACTCCGCTTCGTCGATTCGCTGAACCTAAGAAATAACGCCAAAGATCAGTGACATAGTGTAACCTACGGCCTCTGGCCTGGGAACACACTAGACTGACTTGTTGGCAAGCAAGCCTGAAATAAAAGTCTGAAGGACGCACGATTCTAGGGGGTTAAAACAACACACCAAGGTTTTCTTCAAGAAATTTTCACAGTTTGATCTTAGGTCTGAAAGTGGTGGGAAAAATGAACAACTTTTGAAGTATTTAGAATCATATGCGTAACTCAAAACTCCGTGAATGTCAATAAGAACAAAAAAGTCACAAATCACAATGAATTTAAAAACATAACATGTATCATAAAAAATTGCAAACAAACCAATAAAAATTACACAGATCTAAATAATAATATGACAAAAGATAATAACACTACATACTGTATATACCCTCTATGTTATAGTAGTAACTATATTACTGATAGAAGAGTTAGTAATCCCGACCGATTTTGTTTATTTATTATTCATAAGATGTTATTTCCAAAGAAAACAAGACTTCCCGTTTGCGTGTATTGAAAAATTAGGTCAAACGAAGCAACGGTCTTCATTCTGACTGATGGTAAAATTCCTCACGAAGTGATGAACTGTTCTGTTTCTAAATATTTCCTGTCACAAAGCATTCCTTTGAAGCGAATTAAAGAAGCGTGGTAGACAACTAGCCGTCTCCATTCTTCGAAAACAGCGAGGAAATCGCCCAAGCATGCAGTTAGGTAGTGTTGGGGCAATAAGCACACCGTCTGCTTCTTCCCTAAAGCACTCTTGTTTGAGAGGCAGTAAGTAAGAAAGAATGTTACAGCATGCATTGAATGGCTCTCTTACATCAAATACAATTCATAAAATACCACTGTAAGAAAGAAACCACACTTACAAGTACACATATAAAGACCAAGATTGATAACATTTTTAACAATGAAGTTATACCAAGCTATACTTAGACTATATCAGAGTACATAAGGCGAAGTACTGAAACAAACTACGAAGGTGCACAAATGTGTAACATATTATCAACTATTACGTGTAAACAACAATCAGGTGATCTACACACATGTTATTTAAGAGAAGTTTAAAATGCTAATAATTAAGCATGTAATTTGATAAAGAGTATAAGAATATTACAGCCGGAGTAAGAAAGGCAAAGAACCATTCCTTACAAGAAGTCGTCACAAAGTGCCTCACAGATATGAGTACGTATAATACTGAACAGATAGGAAGTTCACTTATAAACATTGTGTAATGCACTAATTTAGCTGCCCATAATAATAAGTAGACATGATTATGACGCTTGATAATGGAAGCTTGTAAGCATAAATGCACGAACAAAAATAAACACACTGGATGAATGATTCATCTGTGCAGCTGGCTCGTGTGATACAACAGAAACTGCTCCGACCACCAAATTTATACATCACAGGCTCGAAATCCGACAAAGTGGACAGTAATATTCTTCAAAAAACGGTAGGATAATTGTCTATCTCCCAGCGTTCGAACGACATGATTTCTTGTTTGTCGATTGAAATTAGCGCCATCACGAAAGCAAGAAATAGAGGTAAGAAGCATTCCTCTTTGTAAAGTAAAGCAAACTCATGTCCTCGTCCCGAGGTGGTGCAGATCTTATCAGGCACACCCTCAATAGAGGTGAGCAGCATGTACAATTTTAACCACATACACGCCATCCTGCCATTGTTAAATCTCTGGCAGTACCGGAAATTAAACCTGTGCTCCCGAGGATGACAGCTAATAGCGCTAACCGTTAGGCTAGGAAGGCGGACATTCCTTGCCGACAAAAACTGAACGTCCCCTGGAAGATATGGTTGCCCACAACACGTACAGGTGGGAGGATACGACATGGAACATGGGCTTGCCGAGTTACGTTCTATTTATTTGCCCTTATACGGCTACAGGACATAATAGATCCGTCCAGTAGCCACATTGGTTGTAATGTCGTAATGCATGCACTATATTTTCACCGGCGGTCGTGTTATAGTTTCGTGAAGTGTCAACTAAGGCGATAAGTGCTAAATCGTGATCTCCGCCGCTCGCCTCTGGTAACAAGAATTCGAGTCTCGGTAGGGTAAAATATTTTCATGTTTATTTTTCACTCTACATTGAGTTATAATATGGTGAGCCATGAAACTTCCCTTGGTTTATAATGTCATTATTGACAGTGAGTGGGCTTATTCGCGGCCTTGAAAAGGGCCGTTGGGTGGTCCTCTCAGAAAGAGGACCACACACCACCATTGTGCACGACCTCTTCCAGGCGTGTGGCCAGAAACATACGTATTGTAGTCACCTGTCACCACGTACCAAGTCGCACTGACAGCATCCCAGAGAGCGTACTTCGTATTTGGCGCAGGATCGGGCCAGGCCTCCACCATTACTCTCTTTATCTTGGCCCACACGTTATCGATGGGATTCATATCTGCCCCACAAGCAGGCCAGTTGATAAGCTCGACCTGAACCGAACCATTCTTGAACTAATCTGGACGTGTGGATATGAGACAGATCCTGCTGAAATTTTATACTACCACCGGGATGAAGCACCTGCACGGAAAGGACTATAATATTCTCTAAAATATGCACGTCTTGACTGGCGGTCCTATTCAATACTATATCATTATTTGTTAGACACTTTGTGAAAGTTCCTTGTAAGTTCTGGTACAAGCGCACGGTTAGTAACAAAAAGCGAAACTTATTAAAATAAAATAAAAAATTCAGGAACATTCTCAGATGTATACATTCATGATCATGATCATAATCAAGACAGCTTATGAGTGGGCTTATATTTATCTACGTTATAAGAGCCAATAGTTAGGTTTAACGTACAAGTTCAGAACGCTCGCCCGAAATTTCGAATTGCGGAAGAGAAACACTTTCGCCCTGTAATGTCAATATTTTTCTTTCTTTCTTAATCTGTTTACCCTCCGGGGTCAGTTTTCTTCCCCGGACTCTGCGAGGGATCCAGCCTCTACCGCCTCAAGGGTAGTGTCCTGGAGCGTGAGACTTTGGGTCAGGGGATAAAACTGGGGAGAAGGACCAGTACCTCGCCCAAGCTGCCTCACCTGCTATGCTGAAGAGGGGCGTTATGGGGGATGGGGAATTTTTAAAGGGTAGACAAGGAAGAGGGAAGGAAGCAGCCGTGGCCTTGCGTTATGTACCATACCGGCATTTACCTGGAGGAGAAGCAGGGAAACCACGGAAAACCACTTCGAGGATGGTTGAGGAGGGAATCGAACACCCCTGTACTCAGTTGACCTCTCGAGGCTGAGTGGACCCCGTTCCAGCACTCGTACCTCTTTTCAAATTTCGTGGCAGAGCCGGGAATCTAACCCGGGCCTCCGGGGGTGGCAGCTAATCACACCAACCACTACACCACAGAGGCGGACAACGTCAATATTTTACTAAGTTTAATTTAATTAATTTTGTTTAAGTAATATTAAGTAAAGCAGCTTCGGTAGTGGGATCATGTAAGACGAATGGAGGAGGATAGGTTTCCAAGAAGAAGAAGAAGAAGAAGAAGAAGAAGAAGAAGAAGAAGAATGGATTCTGCCATGGAAGGTAAGAGAAGTAGAGAGAGACAAAGGCGACGATAGTTAGACTCCGTATTTAATGATTTAATGATAACGGGTGTAGAACTAAATACGGTCACAGAGCTAGTTGGAAACCGAGGTTTTTGGAGACTCATAGTGAAAGAATTCACAGAGGATTGCAGACTGAACGCTGAAATGTGTAACAGTACATATGTATGTACTGTAGAAGTAATAAAAAGTTGAACACACAAACGAGCGAGTTGGCTACGCGGTTGGAGTTATGTAGCCGTTAGCGTGCATTCAGGAGGTAGTGAATTCGAACCCCACAGTCGGCAGCCCTGAGGAAGATTTTCGTTTGTTCCCCATTTTCACACCGGACAAATGCTGTAACTTAAGGTCAAGGTCTCTTCCTTCCCAGCCAATACCCTGTCCTATCCATCGACGCCATAAAACCTCGCCGAGTCGGTGCAACGTAAAGGTGTATTCTGCCCGAAGGCAGGTCCGAACCTCCGCAGAGGTGTGCCTGAGCCGGAGTGTACGTGTGGCAGGGTGGCCAGTTCCTTTCCTCTCCTCCATCCCCCCCCCCCCACCATCAGCGCGTGGCAACCCATCCAAATATTGACCACGCCCAATGTTGCTTAACTTCGGAGATCTCAGGGGATCCGGTGTTTCAACACGGCTACGGCCGTGGTGCAACGTAAGACAAATAGCAAAGAAAGAAACGGTCAACTCATTATCCTCAGTTCAGGGCCCATCATTCAAATACTGTATTCTATGCCCATCTACGAGGGCTGTAAATAAAGTAGTGGCAACGTGGTCCAGACACTCCCAGAAGATCGGACATGCACAAATAGGATATGGGAGCGATCAGCGGGCACTGTTGATGTGCAGTACCGATTTGATGGATACCCACTTGGGAGTGTTGTTGCTGTGTGGCTTTGAAGTGAAGAGTGTCGATTTTACCGCTCTAAAACACGTTTTCAAAAGGTGATCAACGTTCGTGGATTAAAATATAGGTTGCCCGTGGCAAAAATGCATCAGAATGTTATTGAGGATTACGTGGAGTCTGTGGGGAGAATGCATTACCGTATAGTACTTTTGCACGACGGGTCAAAGGGTTTCGTGCGGGGTCGGAATGAGACTGCGAGTTTGCACCGCACACATCGGCCGAACATTCCTCGAGATCAGATTGATATCGTGAGTGGTCTCGTTTCCGTAGACCACCGACGGACCGTCCGGGAATTATACGTAGAGGCATCTGTACTCCACGCAGTAGGGCGCTCCGTCGCTGTCCTGACTGAACGCCTTGCCAGCGGTCCCCAACGGCTTCCCGACCTTTGGCAAAAGGCAGACTTTGCGGGTGACTACATTGAAGAAATGTAATGTACTTGTTCGTTCATTAAATACTGCGTTATATCAATATTACCACTGCTTTGTATGATGCAGTGTAGCTATCTGGTTAGTACCTAAGTAACGTGCAGTGGAAAAGGTTCCTGATGTTATGTTCTCATGTTGGTACAAGGTGAGCGCGGTAACTATTTCTAATAAAGTTCCACTTTCTACATTACTTTGAAGAACGTAAACGCGTGAAATTCGACATGTTGGAAATGAACTTTTTTTTTTTGCTAGTTGCTTTACGTCGCGCCGACACAGATAGGTCTTATGGCGACGATGGGACAGGGAAGGGCTGGGAGTGGAAAGGAAGCGGCCGTGGCCTTAATTAAGGTACAGCCCCAGCATTTGCCTGGTGTGAAAATGGGAAACCACGGAAAACCATGGAAATGAACTAAACTAAACTTCACCGTGCACCGCATATGAGTGTGAATTAATAGTAGAGGAACTTTATTTCGAAAGGCGTACTACATGCATGTAATGTGGCAGTAGAATGAACAAGGAAAATAGATCACGACATTTAATTTGCATAATTAGTAGAGAGAGCCAGTCATCGGCTACTGGCTACGAGGTCTCTCTTCCCATTCATAATTCCAGAAAGATGAAATTCGTGTCTACCAAGCGAAGTGGCAACGTGGTTTGGGCCGTATAACGGTGAGGCTACATGCCTCGTCCTGCGCACCTAACTCGTTCGCTTTTCCCAAGTTTCTCCTGAAGTTTATATTAACTTCTACTAATTTCAGACAAATGACATGTGAGTTCATGCTCTAGGAACCTATACCGACACAAAGCACAGACAATTGAAGTTAAACTACCACGAACTCCATAATAACAGAAGTGATCAGAGAGTTCCTACGTGGGTGTTATAGCTCAGTGCTAAACTAGTTTCGTATCAATATGGCTGCTGTGCTAAATCCAGCCGATAAATATGCGAGTTCTGAATTAAAAATTCACGGACCTCTGGTTTGTGTTTAACTGCAAGCCCGGCGGGGTATGATCGCAAGACCCTCGTGCAAATCTCTACCTGTTTGTTTACCGTTCCAACACGCTCACTTCGCCAGGCTAATAATGAACGAATTAATGAACTGAATGAATGAATTAAATAATGAGTGAAACAGTCAAATCAAATCAAATCAAATCAAATCAAATCAAATCAAATCAAATCAAATCAAATCAAATCAAATCAAATGATAACGTAGTTATTTGTATATCTGAAAACTTTCCCTTGTTGGTGTACAGTTAGTGTTCTTCCATGAATAGTCATCTCAGGAAATAATTTACCATACGCCACTAGATTAGTCTGTTCCGTTTAAAGTCACACTAACGCAAGTAGGTTTTCAGCAACGCTAGAATAGGAAAGAGCTAGGACTGGGAAGATGGCGGCTGTAGTTTTAATTAAGGTATAGCCTCGATGGTTTCCTACATTTCTCTGTACGTAATTGTTGTCAATTTAAAAGCGCTGGAATGTAAATTATTTTATCAAGTGTTAAACATCGTTTATTGGCTTCCTCTTTGTGGAGAGAGTAGGTTTACCGAACATTGAATACCGTTTCACATCTGGAGGTCTATCGATCAATTACGAATATGTGACTTCATGCTCTGAAGACAGAACTTTTAAATTCCATTTGTTTAACGTTCTGTTACTTGCTATCGGTTCCCGGAGGACCAGAATTGCACCCTGAAAATAAATTCTTTAATAACGCGGCAGTAAATGTACGTTACGGTATTTCGCATTTACGCGCTCGTAAATACCAACCAACTGTATTGCAACAAGAAGTGTAAGAGATTAGCGCTTTACTAACTGCGTTAATGCAACAGAGCTTGGTTGCAATCATTGAGACAGAACTCAACAGATGATAATAAGTCATTTCACGAAATAATATACCATACGCCATTATATTCTTCTGTTCTGTTTAATGTTGCACTAACCTAGGCAGGTTTACAGAATCGCCGGGATAGGAAGATAGCGCCTGTGGTTTTAATTAATGTATTGCCTCGATACTTTCCTGGTGCAAAAATATAAAATCAAAGAAAACCCTCTTCAGGACTGTCAACGGTGGAAATCGAACCCAACATTTCCCGAATGCAAAACTATAGCTACACGGTCTGTACTACGTATTCATTTCTTTAGGGATGGTAAATTTTCACAATCACAGTGAACGCGAAATGTGGCGAATTGCTCAAAAGTGAAGTGTACTTTGTTTGAAAGACAATTAAGTATATCACTGTGTACTTTATCTGCGATAAAATCGAATCTGAGAATAAAATATGACATTTGTGTGCAACCATGATGCAAGAACGAAATTATGTTTTAGGAGACATACTCCAGTATAAGATGAAAATATCTAGAACGTAAACAAAGGGACGAGGGCGTGGACATTACACATTTAATTGACTTCAAATAACGGGACTGGCGCAGCTACATAGTTATCTTGTATCAAGTAGATCGGTAACCTCTACACTCTTCTTGTTACTTTCTATGAATGAGGAATTCAACCTACCTCGAGTTTGGTAAAATCACGATGCTGCTCATAGGATGGAAGCTGACTTTGCGTGGTACCGAAAGTATCTGGATGTCCATAGGAAGATGATCAATAACGGACGGGAATTACATTTTAAGCCGGCCCTGTGGTGTAGCGGTAGTGTGCCTGCCTCTTACCCGGAGGCCCCAGGTTTGATTCCCGACCAGGCCAGGGAATTTTACCTTGATCTGAGGGGCTGGTTCATGGTCCACTCATCCTACGTTATTACAATCGAGGAGCTATCTGGCAGTGAGATAGCAGCCCCGGTCTCGAGAGCCAATACTAATGGCCGAGAGGATTCGTCGTGCTGACCACACGTCACCTCGTAATCTGCAAGCCTTCGGGCTGTTGCGCCATTGGGATGGTAGTTATGTTTTACAAATTGGTCGTCGTCAAAGATCACAAAAGGGCTGTAAAAGACATTGCACTTGCTCCATGAGCAGCGAATGACGAAGTCACTAATTCTGAATCAAAACAGAACTCCTGCGGCATAGTAACCCATCCAGAAGGATCAGATGTACAACTCTTCCAAAAGAACGTATAATGAATCATGATGCAACGATGGGACGCTGGTATAGTATATAATTTCGTGTCTCTCTTCCCAACCTAGTACAGCTCTTGCAAGGCAGACCCCTGTATGAGTATGAGCGCCTCTGCCGTAAGCTTATATAGGGAACTGCGTGATAATGTGGTAGACGATGGTGTTGTGTGTGCAACAATGTTGGGAACAGCACAAACACCAAACTCCTGAGCCAAGGGAATTCACATTAAAATCGCTTGATCCATCCAGGAATCAAGCCCAGGGCTCCAAGAACCGAAGGCCAAGACACTGACCACGCAACCATTGAGCTGGACGACGCTGGGATGTGAAAGAGGAAAGACAAAACCATCTTCAGGACTGCCGACAGTGGAGTTCAAACACTAATCTTAGAACTATATATACCGGGCGAGTTGGCCGTGCGCGTAGAGGCGCGCGGCTGTGAGCTTGCAGCCGGGAGATAGTAGGTTCGAATCCCACAATCCGCAGCCCTGAAAATGGTTTTCCGTGGGTTCCCATTTTCACACCAGGCTGTACCTTAATGAAGGCCACGGCCGCTTTCTTCCAACTCCTAAGCCTTTCCTATCCCATCGTCGCCATAAGACCTATCTGTGTCGGTGCGACGTAAAGCCCCTAGAAAAAAAAGTACTATATATCCCATACTGTGTAGCCAACTCACTCGACATCAGACTAGAGAACGCGATCGACAACTTATAGAATCAATATTAATGTAGTGATGATCATTTGTTACTACTTTGCAGGCAAGATCAGGTTTAAGTGTTGAGAGAACGTGAGGGAGTTATGTAAAATTCCATCGTAGCACTATACTTCAGTATTCTAATCGGACGTACTAATTTGAAAGCCTCAATTACAACAAAAGATGCGGTACTGCATATAAATCACTTCTCCAGATAGAACAAAAATGAAAGTCTAATATATTTTGTGTATAAACTACACTAGGCTAGTTGTAACCGTTGATCCATTTTAGAGCTTACGGTTTTCAGGTAACTGCAGATGTTTGTATTCTAGCCTCATATCTGCCTCTTTCCTGTTCCTGTCACGGAATCAAAAACTTACAAATGGCTGCTTAAGTACTCTTAAGTTTACAGTGATACTCTGTTCTCAGGCGTGTCTAAAATGATTGTTTATACAGGATGGTCGGAATCAACGTGAACCGGATATATGAGCATTAAAGAGTTGGACATACTGATAAATGAAAATCCACAGCCTGTTTCCAGTCATTCGACCGGGTCAGGAATGGGATGAATGAAGACCCCATCTAGCGGCGAGGATAGGAATTGTGCCGACTGCCGAAGCCTGTCGCACTCTTCTAGGGCAATGATTAATGAATGACAGATGAAATGAAATGATATTGGAGAGTGTGACTGGAATGTATGACAGGGAAAACCGGAGTACCCGGAGAAAATCCTGTCCCATCTCCGCTTTGTCCAGCACAAATCTCACATGGAGTGACCGAGATTTGAACCACGGAACCCAGCAGTGAGAGGCCGGCGCGCTGCCGCCTGGGCCACGGAGGTTCACATACTGATAAATAATTAGAGAAATATAATTGTATATCTCGCGCCGTTGCCATTTTACCAGCTGCTGAACTTAGCCAATTCAAATGAGCTTTGCGAAGCGAAGAAAAAATCGCGATGTGTTGCTGCGCGGAATGACAAGGTGAGGAAACCTTTCACCGTAAATCCTCCGTGCCTCCGATCCATTTTGTTGATCAGCGCCGTAAGCTAAATACATATCAACAAACTCTCTCTTTCCTTGCTAGTAGCATTACGTCGCACCGACACAGACAGGTCTTATGGCGATGATGGGATAGGAAAGGTCTAGGAGCTGTGAGGAAGCGGCCGTGGTCTTAAGGTACAGCCCCAGCATTTTCCTGGTGTGAACATGGGAAACCACGGAAAACCATCTTCAGAGCTGCCGATAGTGGGATTCGAACCCACTACCTCGGGATGCAAGCTCACAGCCGCGCGCCCCTAACCGCACGGCCAACTTGCCTGGTCAACAAACTCTGCATAAGAGAACCGCTGAATGGCGATGTTGACAGGAGTCCAAATCCACTGTACGCATGCTAGATTTCCGTAAATGTCCGATCGCCTGGCAGCTACCGATGCCAAGAAATCAGCTTCAAACACAGAAACAATGTGGGGTTCAATCTATGTCACCGTAGCGTACTTGCAACGGCGTGATCCAATCAACTTTGAGATCAGTGTTCATTTTTCACCCGTGATGAATTTTATCTTAGATTGGTGTTCTTAAGCCGTTCTTAAGCCACGTGCAGATTTAGTAACACCACCTCGCAAAGCCCATTTGAATTCGTCCGCGAAGCGATCTGATTGACTAACTTCAGCAGCTGTTAAAATGACAACGGCACGAGTAATGGAATTATTCCTTTAAATTATTTATCAGCAGGACCAACACTAACGCTCATACGAGGGTCGAGTCATAAGTTACGGCAACTATTTTTTTTTCTCGCGAACAGGAGACAACACAGAAAATCTAAGATATGCATTTGGAAATATAGGGCATGTACTTATGCATAGAGCCTCAAGAAAATTCTGACTTCAGGAGATTCTCGTAGGAAAGTGACAGAACACAGGTCATTGGTAAAAATTGTTTTATTATGGTATAGACAGCAAATACACAAGACTACGTACAAAGGAGAGGTCTCCACAGGTTACAGACCTTCGAAATGATCACCCAAGGTTTCCACTGTGCGTTGCCCGCGGTGGGGCAGGCGCTGAATACCATTCGCTGCATGTGTATCTCTAACGTGTGGCACCTCTCTCCGAAATGCTGTTACGATGTCCTCTTTGTTAGCAAACCGTCATCCACGTAATAGCTTCGTGACTTTGGGGATTAGATCATAGTCACATGGGCTCAGATCAGGCGAATAAGGCGGCTGTGGAAGAACCTCCCATCCCCACCGTTGTAAGCGACGCTGAACGATGGCTGCGCCGTATTGTTGCCGCTGGTATTGCTGTATGTTCTTGCAATTCCGCTAGAGTCCAGCGCCTGTCCTCACGTAAACACTGATCGATCACCATTATCCGTACATCTTTGTCCATGAACACTGGACGGCCTGGGCGAGGCAAATCGGCAGTTGATACTCTACCCAGTTTGAACGTGTCTCCACCCACCTCACCACTATTCTGTAGGGCATGGCATGCACACCTAGTGCTTCCCGCAGCTCTGCATGGCATTAGCGTGCATTTCTGCCGCGGAGAACTGCTATTTTAATATACGATCGTTGCTCCTGCTTGTTGACTTCCGCCAGGCTGAGTGGCTCAGACGGTTGAGGCGCTGGCCTTCTGACCCCAACATGGCAGGTTCGATCCTGGCTCAGTCCAGTGGTATTTGAAGGTGCTCAAATACGTCAGCTTCGTGTCGGTAGATTTACTGGCACGTAAAGGAACTCCCGCGGGAATAAATTCCGGCACCTCGGCGTCTCCGAAAACCGAAAAAGTAGTTAGTGGGACATAAAGCCTACATTATTATTATTATTATTATTATTATTATTATTATTATTATTATTATTATTATAGTGTGGTCAGGTGTTGAGTTACAATACTGTGAAACTCCAAAATACCTAGGAGTGACGCTTGATAGAGCTCTTACATTCAAGAAACACTGCATGAACACTAAACTTAAAGTTTCCACCAGGAATCATCTTCTACGTAAATTATCTGGATCAGAATGGGGCAGTCAACCAAAAATTATTCGTGCTTCCGCCATGGCACTATGTTATTCTGCAGCGGAATATGCCTGCCCTGTTTGGTACAATTCATCTCATGCCAGACAGGTAGACATAGCACTTAATGTGACCTGCAGATTTGTTACAGGTTGTCTAAAGTCTACTCCAACTGAAAAACTCTATCGTCTTGCAGGGATAGCACCACCCGGTGTGCGAAGAGAAGTAGCTGCAAATAAGGAAAGGACAAAGCTTAAGCACGAAAGTACTCATCTACTGCATGGACATAAGCTTCCAGTACAGAGACTGAAATCTAGGAAGAGCTTCCTACGAACATCTCAGGAACTTATAGTACCAGCTGAGAAGGCAAGGATACAGCTATGGAAGACGAAGATCCCGCAAGGCTCTGAGCAGATGGCGGTTGAGGAACGTTTGCCACCCGCTTGCAATGAGTGCTGGACAATCTGGAAATCTCTCAATAGGTTGAGATCAGGAGTGGGAAGGTCCAAAGTTAATTTGGCAAGATGGGGCTTCATCAATGGCGACAACACCAAGTGTGACTGCGGAGAAGATCAAACCATCCAGCATATGCTTCAGTGTCCGCTGTGTCCATCTTTGTGCACGCAAGATGACCTGCATCGAGCTACGAAGAGAGGACTCGAAGTAGCGTTGTATTGGTCCAAGATTATTTAAATGTTACTTGAAATTATTGTAACTTTTCTTTTTTTGATGTATCTGACACGAGAATAATAATAATAATTATTATTATTGACTTCCATTTTGTGACGCTCTCACTCACACACTGAACTTGGGGGCATGTTTAGACCAACACTTTACATACACCAGCTAGTGGCATCATACGCAAGTACATACCGTACGTTTCCAATTGCTTATCTTAGATTTCCGTGTTGTCTCCTGTTCGCGAGAAAAAAAAAAATAGTTGCCACGACCAATGACTCGATCTACGTATATCCGGTTCACGTTGTTTCCGACCACCCTCTATAATCTAATACAAAGGTAACGCTAAATCTTGACTTGTTATTACGCACGTAATGGTTGAAATATTCTCTGACTACAACGCTTCATCCCTTCTGCTAGGATCTCCCTTTACACTGCATTACTTCAAGTGTGAGGGAAGTAAAGATGGTACGCATGCAGTAGCAATGTCAGCTAATCCACCATCCCTGACTCTTCCGCCCCTCTACCTGTGAACAGACTTCCTGTGTAACGGTTCAAATCCCGTTACAAGATGATATCTGTATTTTTATTATTGTATGATTTTATCTGTATTTTATTATTATTATTATTATTATTATTATTAGTATTATTATTATTACTATGTCAGTATTATTATTATTTTATCTGTGATATTGTTACTATTATTGTAATTATCCGTTTTATTCAATTTTGCAATTGCCTGTTGCTTGCAAGATTGCACTTAGATGTATGCATATATACGTATGTGTAGTATAACACTCAATACCTGTACAGTGAGAATTGTTGTATATATCAGAGATTGGGTATGACGTTGGTGCATTGTGCAATATTGCTGGCGATTCTGCCAAGTCATCGCCACTCCATGGCTACGTCATCGTATTTAGTTAGATATGAGCGCACGGACTCGTCGCCGCGGGGCTATTTCACCACTGTGTGTAATATCTGTCGCGTAGGTGGGAGTATGTCATTGTTATTTCTGGAGATTACGTAGTTGTGTCAACCAACGTCTATATAAGGTAGCTCCATATTGTAGCGTCAGTCATTACTTATACGGATGCAGTACAGTGAAGTAGTCTACTAGATCAAGAGGCCTTAGGTGGTCAGCCAACGAGTGTGAACGAGAGATGGAGAAGACTCAGTGAGCCATTAATTATTGGTCATTGAGAGAGTGAGACCAAATGGTTGGTCCGTCACTTAGTGGAAGACGCGGACGCAAGGCTTACCAAGGAGTCAGAGAGGGCAACCCTGGACCTGCCAAGAGGTCATACCATATTGACTTACAAAGAAGTCAGATGATATGGAGAAGAAGCAGTCGCAAGTATGTATCACCACGTTAGGCGTGACACATCTACAGTAAACACCAGAGCAATGGATTACGTCGTAATTACACTCAAAGTGTTAAAGGTACAGTCAAGTGAATCAGTGAGGGAAATATTTCGTATAAATTGTTAAATGTCCGGTCAAGAAGAATTCAAATTCATGCCTAGTTTCTTTCAGTTACAATGTCATAATTTCATATTCTCATCTGTTTTATCACAACAAGACTCACTATTTTTTGATATATTATTTAAAGAATATATATTGTTCTATCAAACGAATTCATAGTTTCATTTCATTGACAGTAAAATATCTTAACCTCAAAATTAATGGGGAAACCGAACGCCAATCTCCTTTTCCCAGAACTTATATGGTATGTTGTCAAAAGTAAGCTTATTACCCCACACCCTAGAGATAGTCAAGAGTCTCATTCCATTATTGCTGTACTGAGTGACAGCTGGCGCCCTTCAAATAACGTATGTGTAAGTAAGCAGGTAACAAGTAAGTGTGAGTACAGGGTTCGACGAGTGTGTATTTTATTTAATGAATGTTAATTTTCAGATTTTCCATTTTAAATACAGATATTCAGATTTTTCAACTTAATCCAGTTTAATATGTTTGTAAAGTTAGTCAGACAGATAGGAAAGTCTCACCTGGTTGTATACGAATACTGTAATGTCATCGGCGCCATCAGAAATAAGCCCAGCGTTTGTCTACTGCGGGATTGCTGAAATTCATGTAGGCGGTTAACAACGTCACTTTTTCTGATAGGAGTCCAGTTCCTTGGCTGAATGGTCACCATCGAGGCCTTCGGGCCAGAGGGTCCTGGGTTCTATTCCCGGCCTGCTCCAGGACTCTAACTACGCCTGGTTAAGTTCTCTGCCTCGGGACTAGGTGTTTTCTCCCAATGCACTCCTCATATACACAACACACCACGCTACCAACGACCACATAAACACGCAATAGTAAATACAATCTTCCACGTAGGGTTGGTGTCAAGAAGGTCATCTGGCCGTTGAACAGGGTCAAATCCACACGTGCTCTCTACATAGTTCGACCCTGAGACCCCAGCAGTGCGTGTGGAAAAGCAGTGGGAGAAGAAGTTGTTCCGGAATTGACCGTCCTACTGAAAGTTAACTAACGAGCGAGTGGCTGCGAGGTTTGGGTCACGTACCTGTCAGCTTGCATTCGGAAGATAGTGGGTTCGAACCCCACTGTTCGCAGCCTTGAAGATGGTTTCCCGTGGTATCCTATTTTCACACCAGGCAAATGATGGGACTGTACCTTAATTGAGGCCACGGCCGCTTCCTTCCCGTTCCCAGGCCTTTCCTACCCATTGTCGCCATAAGACCTATCTGTGTCGGTGCGACGTAAAGCAACTTTTTTATTAATTAAATGGAGGTTAACTCGAGTTCATTACACACCACGTGCACGGGGGTGAAGATAAAATGTGGCACTAGCCCCTGAAATAAGTCCCCTCTAACACCAGGATTCTCTTGTTATGCCATGTTGCTTCGTGTGTGCGAGCACAAGAACAAGTGACAACATTGCAGGTGCGAAGAAACTGTCTGTTCGGACAGTATGTTAAGGGGGCGAGCAGGTCATTGAATCATGAAAGTGAGATCTGGTTTTCTGGTTCTCTAGAAATATCCAGGCCGAGCAATAAAACAAAACTTGAACAATATCAGAACATGTTTTCCCTACAAAAGACCTAGTTGCTGATACCCGATCAGGAACTCGTCACTATTGTAAATCTTTGTTAATTACTATAAACATTTTAGTTTATTTACTCCCTGCTCTTGAAGTTCACTCATAACGACGCCAATTCGGGAGCTAGGGCGTATTCAAACTATTAGTAACATAATATGAGTGTTTAAAATTCTGCTGAGTTCCATTAACCTCTTAAAGACCGCCTAAGGCTAAATGACACTCAGCCATTCATCTCTTTATTCGTCCGGCTCCATGGCTAAATGGTTAGCGTGCTGGCCTTTGGTCACAGGAGTCCAGGGTTCGATTCCAGGGAGGGTCGGGATTTTTAACCATAATTCGTCAATTCGCCTGGCACGGGGACTGGGTGAATGTGCCGTCTTCTTCATCATTTCATCCCCATAACGACGCGCAGGTCGCCTACGGGAGTCAAATGCAAAGACCTGCATCAGGCCTCTCCGGAGACCACACGGCATTAAATTAAAACTCTTTATGTAGTTTATTTGCTATTTCGCGTCGAGTATGTACCAGCAAGCCTCCGTGATTCAGACGGCAGCGCGTCGGCCTCTCACCAGTGGGTTCAAATCCCGATGAATCCATGTGAGATTTGTGCTGGACAACGTGGGGACAGGACAGATTTTTCTCCGGGTACTCCGGTTTCTTTCATTCGAGCAACACTCTCCAGTATTTCATTTCATTTCATCTGTCAGTCAATCATTGTCCCAGAGGAGTGCGACAGGCTTTGGCAGTTGGCACAATTCCTATCCTCGCCGCAAGATGAGGGCTTCATTCATTCCACCCCTGACCCGGCCTCTGACTGGAAAACAGGTTGTACCGAGCTCAATAGCTGCAGTCGCTTAAGTGCGGCTAGTATTCAGTATTCGGGAGATAGTGGGTTCGAAGCCCACTGTCGGCAGCCCTGAAGATGGTTTACCGTGGTATCCTATTTTCACAACAGGCAAATGATGGGGCTGTGCCTTAATTGAGGCCACGGCCGCTTCCTTCCCACTCCTAGCCCTTTCCTGTCCCATCGTCGCCGTAAGACCTATCTGTGTCGGTGCGACGTGAAACAAGTTGTAAAAAAACAGGTTGTAGGTTTTCATATTTACCAGTGTAGGTCAGATCAGGTCAGGTTAGCTCAGCTCCTCTCATCAACCCGAAGGCTGACTGATTCATCGAAGAGCACGACCACAGATTATGTATAACTAATAAGACATTGGCCAGCCCCGTGGTGTAGGGGTAGCATGCCTGCCTCTAGCCCGGAGGCCCTGGGTTCGATTCCCGGCCATGTCAGGGATTTTTCTCTCGAAATGAGGGCTGGTTCGAGGTCCACTCAGACTACGTGATTAGAATTGAGGAGCTATCTGACTGTGAGATAGCGGCCCCGGTCTCGAGAGCCAAGAATAACGGCCGAGAGGATGAGTCGTGCTGACCACACAACCCCTCGTAATCTGCAGGCCTTCGGGCTGAACAGCGGTCGCTGGGCAGGCCAAGGCCCTTTCAAGGGTGTTAAGTGCCGTGGGGTTTGGTTTGGTTTGGTTATAATACGACATTCTCCCCTATAATGAGTCCCAACATGTAACAGCAGAATAATTACCCTTCGATTATCACGCACACCCAGCATTTACCACATCTCACGAGCTCCAGCAACCTCACGGATATAAATGAGACAGTGACAAGGGGAATCCACATTTTCTGCAGACTGCACCAGTGAACATATGAATTTTCGTGTTCTGTTATGCTCAATGCCTTTTCCAACCTTACATTGCCATGTTTCCATGGGATAGGCAGACTACTGAGGTTCTATGTAGGGCTTGGTGGAAGGTTTAAGATCAACTGCCACAGCCATGCACTGGTCTAGTGAAAATCCCAACCAAAGCCTCCAGGATTTGAACCCAGTGTACTCGGGTTGAAAGTCCAGTGACTAGACCACTGAGCCATTGAATGTCACACGATATTCGAGCTGCGGAGAGCAGCCAGCCACCTTTCTCCGAATTCAGACTCTCTCAATAGCTCACAACTGAATGGCTAGGGAATTGTGATCCCGATGTGCTACTGACCTAGGTCCTCCAGTGAATTCGCAGCTCACTGCTTACTCTGTTGTTTTCTATTTATCTCTCTCGAAGTTTTCGTTCTTCTGCCTCTCTTCTCCATCTTCGTCACTTAGCAGCCCAACAAGAGTTACTGAAATTCTCATTAGGGGTACCGAGTACGCAGTTATTACCAGCTCTGTCAGTACGAGACGTTATTATTCTTTGAGGCGTGGAGTGAGAAAGAGCGGAACTTTAACTACTGTGCTCTGAGAAGATAAAATGCTTTATTTTTCCTCGATGAATGTTGACCTCGAGACTCGGGAAGATGAAAAGTTAAAATAGACAGGGAAGATAAAGCAGATTAAACTCAGCCCCGATGTAGTAATTGGAAAGTGGAATAAAACGCTCCTCGCTCACAATCGAACTCGCCAGCTGTACCTTAATTTATTTTCATTGCTGGCCGTTTAACGCCGCACCAAAACATGTAAGATTTTCGGCGACACAAGGAAAGGAAAGGAAAGGAAAGGAAAGGAAAGCGCTAGCACTGGGAACAAAGCGGCCATCGCCTTAATTACAATCCCAGCATTTACTTCATTTGGAAGTTGAAAACCACGGAAATACATTTTCAAGGCTGCCGACGGTGAACTGTGATTATGTGAGTGTGTAAGCTTACACCGCGATGAAGAGTTCAAAACACGCCTTGTACTTTCAGCCAATTCAATGGCAAGCCAGGATTAACGTAGTTCTCTTAAGGATACATTCTCCAGAGTATTAAATACCCAAAACCAAACCCCGAAGGGCCATGGCCTACCAAGCGACCGCTGTTAAGCCAGAAGGTCTGCAAATAAGTTGCCGTGTGTGGTCAGCTCCACGAATACTCTGGGCCGTTATTCTCGGCTTCCGAGACCGGGGCCGCTATCTCACCGTCAGATAGCTCCTCATCTGTAATTACGCAGGCTGAGTGGACCTCAAACCAGCCCTCAGATACAGGTAAAATCCCTGGCCTGGCCGGTAATCGAATCCAGGGCCTCCGAGTAAGGGGCAGGCATGCTAACACTACACTGCGGGGCCGGCGTTTAAAATACCCACATCGTGAAAAATACACCAAAATTCGCGATTGAGTGTATTAATTTACATTCGTGAGGTGAAAGAAATGCAACTTGCTTTGCGTCGCACCGACACACATATGTCGTCTTATGGCGACGATGGGATAGCAAAGGCCTAGGAATGGGAAGGAAACGGTCGTGGCTTTAATTAAGGTTCACCGAGCTCGATAGCTGCAGTCGCTTAATTACGGCCAGTTTCCAGTATTCGGGAGATAGTAGGTTCGAACCCCACTATCGGCAGCCCTGAAAATGGTTTTCCGTGGTTTCCCATTTTCACACCAGGCAAATGCTGGGGCTGTACCTTAATTAAGGCCACGGCCGCTAAAAAAATTAAGGTTCAGCCCCCGAACCCACTATCTCCCGGATACAAGCTCACAGCTGCACGACCCTAACCGCGCGGCTAACTTGTACGTTGGGAGAGAAATGCTTCATCTTTCAAATATGAAGTTTTACGTTCTGCGATAGTACCTCAGTTCAAGTCCAGGAGTACCTGTTTCAGTCCTAGTTCAAGGCAAAAGTTTTCAGTCAAAACTATCCAAGGCCCAGGCTCGTGATTCATAGTTAAAATATCATACACTAGAGTCGAGCACTTTTTAAAATTGTTTTCTCGTAAAATTGAACGTCAGGCTGCTTTTATCCTCGAGTTCAAATGACGAATTTTTTAGAATATATCGTCTGTATATGCAGTGAGTATGTGCAACCTTAAATTGACCAAATTTCACAAAATTAATAATTACCACGTTCCTTTATTTGCATTCCTTCAGAAGGAAACTGACAAACGCTACTCAAAAAAAAAATGAATGTGATGATCAACGTCATCTCCGAAAATGAACTGGCAAGAATGATAAAAGTTATAATAATTTCAGAAATTCCCCTGAAATCCTAGCCAAAGTGTAAAGCGAGTTAGACGTAATGAAACGTAGAAATCCATATCAATGTAACATTAAGTTCGATATTTCTCCTTGAGTAAGGACGACTCGTATAGGTTAGGTCTGATGGATCGACACTGTGACAACATGATGCTATTTTTATACTCCTTTAGTTCTTCTAGTTTCAGTTGTGCATTTAGTGTGTTTTAATAATAATAATAATAATAATAATAATAATAATACTAATACTAATACTAATACTAATACTAATAATAATAATAATAATAATAATAATAATAATAATAATACCGAGCTCGATAGCTGCAGTCGCTTAAGTGCGGCCAGTATCCAGTATTCGGGAGATAGTGGGTTCGTATCCCACTGTCGGCAGCCCTGAAGATGGTTTTCCGTGGTTTCCCCATTTTCACACCAGGTAAATGCTGGGGCTGTACCGTAATTAAGGCCACGGCCGCTTCCTTCCCACTCCTAGCCCTTTCCTGTCCCATCGTCGCCAAAAGACCTATCTGTGTCGGTGCGACGTAAAGCCAATAGCAAAAAATAATAATATACTTAAAATTCGTTCCATTCCTGTAGCTTGACAAACAAACCGAACTGCCAGAGTCTCACTCTGAGCAGGGATTTTGTACACATGCCACTAAATATATTAACTCTACTGACACTGCTCTCTGATATTTAACCACCCTTACATGTCAACCGCCAGTGCCAGCATTCAGAACCGCAGACTTTATAAGTGAATGGGTGCGTCAAGAAATTAAGTTAAGCAGCCGGTCAGTGAGTATTTCCAATCTGTCTGATATAACTTTATTTATATACATTTGTTAAATTGTCACTGAAGGTATCATTGACAGACTCTAGAAATAACCATGTATTTATCTGGGGAAATACTTTCTTCGTTTGCTAGGAGTTTAACTTCACACTAACATATCGACGGTTTTCGGCGACGCAAGGATGGGAAAGGGCTAGGGTCGGGAAGGCAGTAGCCGTAGTCTTAATTAAGGTTCAGCCCCAGCATTTTCCTGGTGTGAAAATGGTAAACCATAGAAAACCATCTTCATGGCTGCTGACGGTGGGATTCGAACTCGACATCTCCTGAATGCAAGCTCATAGCTACGCGACCATAACCGCACCGGCCAAATCGCATGGTCTAGGGAAATCGGGAAACTACAGCAACTCAATTTGAAAGAATATCAACTCCCCGTAGTCAGAGTCCATGTGCACTCGGGAGCAGAGGCTTTAACATATCGACCTACTCTGGACTCAAACGTTGCCTTCCGACCATAGCCGTAAACATTGATCTTAAAGCACATTCTGGCTGAAAATCTCCACCCCTTGCCCTTATCGCTTAAATTTTAGTAACGTGAAGGAAATAAATACGTGTGTGAACGTGACTTGCTAGCTACTTGCGTCGCTAGTAATATCGGTATATGCAAAATTCCTCTTCATTCCACAGCTCCCCTGTCCTCAGTTGTCTTGCGGGTTGCATTCTGTGAGCGCATAGGATTGTTCATACCGCTGTTCTAGCATCAGGTTTGTAATATTTGTACGTAAACTTTGGTGATATTATAAAACAAATACATACATATTAAGTATCGGCTGTGAAACCCTTCAGTGTTCACTCTGAAAGCCTCTGTAAATTAACAACTGTATGTACTTCTACAACTCTCTATCCGCAATTAGCTCGATGGCCTCGCTTAGAAGTGTAACCTTTGCAAACTTGGTATTCTCTCACCCTTACCCTTCATGCTCCAGTCAATTATTCTCCTAAAATAAATAAATAAATAAATAAATAAATAAATAAATAAATAAATAAATAAATAAATAAATAAAGCCAAGATGAATGGCTCTGACAGTAGAACACTGGCCTTCTGAGACCAAGTTGGCAGATTCGATAGTGGATCAATCCGGCAGTCTTTGAAGGTGCTCAAATACGCCATCCTTGTGTCGAAAGATGTACTGGCACATAGGTTAAAAACTCCCGCGAGAAAAAAAATCCGGAAACTCGGCGTCTCCCATAACCGCGAAAGTAATTTATGAGATGTAGAATCAATAAATAATAATATAGTAATAATAAGATTAAGAACAATAATAGTACAGTAATAATAGCCGGGCTGAGCGGCTTAGATGGTTAATACGCTGGGCTTCTGACCCCAACTTGACAGGTTCCATCCTGACTCAGTCCGGTGGTATTTGAACCAAATACGTCAGCTTCGTGTCGGTAGATTTACTGGAACGTAAAGATACTCCTCCGGGACTAAATTCCGGCCCCTCGGCGTCTCTGAAAACGTTAAAAGTAGTCAGCGGGACGTAATGCAAAGTAACATTACTATTAATTAATAATTCATTAATAATAATAATAATAATAATAATAATAATAATAATAATCGTTGGAACTGCTAACATTTCTAACAGACGCCGTGTATCAGATTTCCCCTCCTGTAGTAAACTTTTAACTGCCAATGCCTGCTGTGGGAGTGGCATGCGTGCCTCTTACCTAGGGGCCCCATGATCGATTGTCAGTTTGTCCAAGGATTCTCATCTTGGACTGAGAAGCAGGAATGTATGTTACCGAGACTCATAAGCTTAACCGAGGAGCAGATAATGCAAGCAATACGGCTGCGGATGTCATCACGCTGACCACATGACACTCCAATATCCAAGCGGTAAGCAGCAGTCGTTCTTGGAATGGGCTGTATGTGTCACAGATTTGTTCTTATTGTGATTCGTTTATCGTACCAATATAACGAAGCTGTCACATTTAAACACACACACACACATGCTACCGATCTCCCCTGAGATAGAAACAGTTATCTGGGGTGCCAATGAATTTAGCCGAAATGATACAGTACTGGCGTATAACATAATACCTGATCGCTAAGACATCAATTTATTCATATCCGGTTCACGAGGCTGCCGGCCTACATAGTTTACAGCTTTAGACTGAAACTACAATTAACTTTGATCTAAAGACACACACACACGTGCGTGCGCTCGACGGACTCGAACGGCCCGCAGCTAAGATCAAGCACCGATCCTGTCAGCCACGCCTGTCCCCATTAGAGTAGCAATAATAAGACTGCGCAGAGTAGTTGATTAGGCGCTCGACTTTGATGCTCAAGGGTGAGCGGTTCAATCCCGGTGTAGGCAGAACGTAATAAAGGGATGGATTCTACTCATTTAACCACTCAAACATCGATGGACTGCCGCTCCTTGGAAGGAATGGTCACCGTACTGGCCTTTAGTCCAGAAAGCCCTGGTTTCAATTCCTGGTTGGTTCTGAGAATTTATCTGCATATGGTGAACTCCTCTAGCTCCGGGACTGGGTGTTTGTGATCGTCTTCATTTACATACTACACTAACAACCACCACAGAAACATGCATTAGTGAATACAACCCTCCACATAGGGTTGGCGTTTGGAAAGGCAGCTGACAGTTCAACTAGGCAAAATCTGGCCTAGTGCTGACCCCTAAAAATGGGAAAGGCCAAAGAAGGAAAGAAGAAATGACAATGAATTGTGCTGTGATTCGATTCCGCAACGTTGGACATTGGAGACGAGCTGCTAACTAACTGCACTGTATTTCCTACTTCATTATTTGACAAAATGTTGACAGGCTTCAGGCGTTTCCCCTCTAATATTATAATGTAAGTTAAAATTGCATTTGACATTTGTACTACCTGCTTACGGCTTTATCAAACGCCCTCAAAATGCCACCCACCTCAGCTGGGATTGTACTTTCTATCCTGAGAAGAGCAGGACGACCGAACGACCGTGCCAGTTACGCCAGCTATCTTCAAATGAATTTAAAATCATGCACACACTACAGATAAATCAGTAACATGGGCCATGAGACAATTATGTATATTACCGGGGCTGATGAATACAACCACCCAAGACCATACCTAAACTAAAACGATAAACATTTCAAAGTATGCGAAACTTCAGCCAGCAAGGGATTCTTGTGTCAGGACTTCGACAAGTCTCTGCTACAGTACAAGGCTCTGCTGACTGCACGGCCAATCTGAGATTTACGACGGAAGTTTGTAGTACTCTGGATAGATTTAGCGATATAAACGCTGTAACTTTCGTTAGAAATGGCCAATAATCTAAAGGTTGGGCGATAACTGCTCAGCAGGAGAGCTGAAATCGGGTCACTTTTAAAGCCATCAGCCAAATACAATCTCAAAATCAGGAGCTCATTCGCAGATTCCTCCGACATATTTAAGTCCAATATTTTATCCAGTGACAGCTACGAACGGATTCTGCGAATCTCGATTTAACATTCCAGCGATGACCGCATAGAAGTAGCACAGACTCGCCTGGTCTCTTCTCTCGCGTACACATGGAACAGCTTTTTTACTCCAAGCAAGGTACTGTGAGTGCTCGGGTCATTAATGGGAGTCCATTCAACACTCGTCGCTCGCCCGAGACACATACTATTTATCATGAAGGCCACTCGCACATTTAGATCAGAGTTTTCTTACCAATACTGCATTTCCACGTTACTTTACCCAATTTCACTCCTAAGTTTGCAGTAATCTGGATAGAGTTCACTCTAAAGAACGCAGGTTCGATTTTCTGTCGGGAAGTCGAGTAATTTCGAGAAAGAGACCACCCCTCTTAAGAGTTACTCAGGGTACTGCAGAAAAGACAGCAATCGCGGACGAAGTAGCGAAAATGTGTATTTGTTTTCTGTTTGTAAGAAAGCAAAAATTTGTATTTGCTTTCTGTTTTAAGAGAACTTCACATGGGCAAAAAAAATTATTTGGACATTGCTCACTGTTAAAAAACAGACGGTCGTATTTTTTACCTATTTCTAAACGGAATTTCCGATAAGTGAAAAGTTTATTTTGGAAACTATCACTATCACACCTCTGTTCATATATGGAATATAATTACAATTTGCTTTCCGTCGCTCCGACAGAGATATATCTTATGGCGACTAAGGGATAGGAAAGGACTCGGAGTGGGAATGAAGCGACCGTGGACAATCATCTTCATGGCTGCCGACAGTGGACTTCGAACCCACTATCTCTCGAATGGAAGCTGACAGCTACGTGGCCCAAACCGCATAGCTGCTTGCTTGGTATACTGTATAATATGAAGAGAATTATCAGTTTCTCAACCTCATTCTGTATTCTGCAGTTTGTGTGTAGCTGGAGTCACATACCTCTGTCCTCGAATGTACCAGGGTAATTTCTGAGAGAAGTTGAGCAAACATTCGGGTAACAAATTGCAAGAATACTCATCCACTCAAGGGTCTGCCTAGTACAGTGGCCCACAAACTTATGTCACCCCTCCTCCTTCTGGAACGTAACATTTCAAGCACCTCCTCTGTCCCTTCATTCCTTCCTTCCTTCCGACTACTTTATATTTTGCACAAAAATTGGGTTCATGATATCTTCTGTTTGGGCCTATCTGTCCAATTATTAATAATGAACCGACTCCTTGACTTAATGGTCTGCGTTGTGGCAATCATATCAAGGGCACTGGGTTCGATTCCCGACCGGGAATTTCAGTCTCTGAACTGGTGCTGGCAGGGTCTAGTTGCCAGCCTCTGCTGGTCAGTACTAGTGAAGCCGTAAGAAGTATTCTAGCCTGAATAGGAATGGGGAAGTTCCTGTCTGGATTCACTGTACTAAGAAAATGAAATCAGGAATAACTCTCCAAAAAACGACATGAAACTGCGTAACGCTATATGAATTTCAATCATAATTGCATCCCTTTGCCTCTGCGTCACCACCCCCCTCCCCAGCCCACTCTGAGGACCACTGGCCTGGACACTTGAGTAAATAAGGTAATATTTGCTAATGTCCCTTGAATTCCTACAGATTCAGAGGGAGTCAAGACAAATTTTAAACTTCTACAATTTAATAATAATAATGTTATTTGTTTTACGTCCCACTAACTACTTTTTAAGGTCTTCGGAGACGCCCTTCTACAATTTACCACTTATCACAAACAAATTTAAAACACAAACACATATTTGTAAGATATAGTCCCACAAAATATTTGGAGTTGATTAGTTAATTGGTTGCAAAATTATTGACTTTTTTATTTTTATATGTTTATAAAAAATCCTCCTTGCGGAACAGTTTTCATTTCTTTGGTGGGGCTATAATTTTCCAGTCTTGTGAAAAATAGTCTAATATTTAGAAACAAAGGAGCCTCCGTAGCTCAGACGGCAGCGCGTCGGCCTCTCACCGCTGGATACCCTGGTTCAAATCCCGGTCTTTCCATGTGAGATT
Source organism: Anabrus simplex (assembly GCF_040414725.1). Classification (NCBI taxonomy): domain Eukaryota; kingdom Metazoa; phylum Arthropoda; class Insecta; order Orthoptera; family Tettigoniidae; genus Anabrus; species Anabrus simplex. The sequence continues at coordinate 710,412,273 of NC_090266.1, forward strand.
TGTGCTGGACAAAGCGGAGGCGGGACAGGTTTTTCTCCGGGTACTCCGGTTTTCCCTGTCATCTTTCATTCCAGCAACACTCTCCATTCTCATTTCGTAGCATCTATCATTCATTAATGTATCACTTTGGGAGTGGCGACCCCATCGTAATAATAGCCTATATATGATTCATTCATTACATCCCTGACCCGGTCAATGACTGGAAAACAGGTTGTAGGTTTTCATTTTCATTTAGAAACAACACCGGGTTTTGCAGTCAGATTTAATGTATTGGAGATATAATTGACAATTTTTCATTATTATTCAATATGCAAAAATCTAGTTTCGAACTGTTTCAGGTGTAAAAATATTAAGGTGATATTCAACAGATAATGATATACACGAGTACTTTTAATTCCTGTACATATTCAAACATTCTCTGAAAATTTCAGGTGAATCCGATAAGAACTGTCGCAAGAAGCATTATATACATGGCAAAGAGCTGATAAATTTTAATGGTATATAAAATCGATTGAAACAGCGATTGCAGCGGGTCCTCTAGAAACCATTTGCACTCAAATACTACGATCCTAAAAATGGACGAACAGTCGTTTTCATTGGTCAGCTTTGAAAGACGCCCTTTCCGCGTCGCGTCGTGGGCGTGAATTTATTCGCTGTTGACGATTACCATACCACTTGGGACTACATTTACGAAAAAAAACATACGCCTCAACCCAGGATCGACCGCTCGACCTCCTGCATGCTAACCCTAAACTCTATCCACTGCACCAACTGTACAGTACGACTAATATGTACTGACAGAGGTAGTTACCCTACATGTGGGTACAGTATTGCCAGATTGCCACTCTTTCTCTCTTTTTCTGCCGGATATACTCGCAGGACGAACTTTTGTCAGAGACATTTTTTTATTGCTGACATGTGAGGAGTCGCCCCGCGATGCCCGAATGCGCGGATTTCGGTTCACCCTGTATATTCCAGCGGCATTGTTGAAATGATAGTCCGAAAGAACTTTGAGAGTGTGTGAGTGCGTGAGAGAAAAGGGAGAGCTTGTTCTGTGTATGCTGAACCACTACGCTTTAAATCCGGAATTTAGGGCTTTAAAAATGACGTTAGGAAAAAACTGAGAGCAGTATTTGGAAAAGGAAGAATTGGGGGATTTTCAAGGTTGAAATTGAAAATTCGAATTTTTGGTTTTAAAAAATCGCAACATGTCAGTCATGACTCCCTTTAAGTGTAGCCGAGGTGTCGGAATTTTCTCTCACAGGGATTCTGTATCGTGCTGGAAGAAACTGGATGCGAGTTTTCGCAATTAAACACCCTCAAATGCCAATGACCTAAGCCAGGATCGGATCCATGATATTGAAAATAATTTGAACTTGCCTTAATTTCTACATTGTCGCTTGTATCTGAAGGGCGGGAGCCTAAGCAAAAAGTTATGGACGATGGTATGAAACTATCACGCCCTTAAACCTCTTATGGGCCGTGCGATTTGGATAGCGTATATGTGAGCTTGCATTCGGGAGATGGTGGGTTCTAATCCCACTATCGCCAGCCCTGAAGCTGTTTTCCCATCGTTTCCATTTTCATACCAGGCAATCCTTGCGTCGCCGAAAACCTTCGATGTGTTAGTGCGACGTTAAGCCACCAGCAAAAATAAAACATTCTTATGAATTGCCGGCAATGCACTGGAATGGAGAGAGTTAATAAGCTCTATAAGATGCATGTCTTTTCGTTGTTCTGAACGAATAGCTGAGGAATATGAACACTGCACACCACCACAATCGTCAGCTCCTGTCTTGCTTCGCGAAAACGTGGACTAATATCGCGTGCTTTGGAAGCTGCGTAACACCACTTCCGGGAGAAAACAACGAATCTCATTTTTATTTGACAGCAAGACGACGTTGGTCGATAATTATATTTTGCCAACAACAGTCTTAAGGTAAAAGCTGTTAGAAATTAAGTAACTATGCAGTAAATTTCAGAAACCCACTCATCACTGCGTTTACGTGAAAGAAGTTTAGTTTCTCGGCATTCACCACAGAATGATGAAAGCCAATGGCCAAGCGTGGAGTGTTTGTTAGTTTAGTTGAAACAGATCGCTTGTCTAACATATTATTATTATTATTATTATTATTATTATTATTATTATTAATTTTTGAATTTGAAACTTGTGGAGTGAGCGTGCCTGCTTTAATATAGGCCCTACCATGTTCGTTGCCTTCTAAATGACTGACTTACCTGCAGAATTAAACTCAGAAAAATTAAGAATGTTTGAAGAGTCTATTAATTCCTACTTATTGGTCTAGTAACTCCATGTAACTCAATAATCCAAATGGAATTCAATTGTCTATAAACTTCGAGATATTATTTTTACACTGTTAATCATGCACCTGATCTGTTCGCATATGTGTGTGCCTGCACATAGTTTTAGTTCTTCCTTCTTATGTAATCTGGAGCCAGCAATTGCAGCACTATATAATCCTCATCTGTATATAACCTATTGTTTTTGTCATGTTTTCTTCTAAATTTGTTTAAGAATCTGTTCTTAATTTTTCGCGATCTTTTTCTGTTTTGCAATATATATTATTGTACTATATTTTGTAATGTCTGTTGTAATTGGAGTGGAACTCTGTTACAGACATGGTCATAAATAAATATTGTGCAATTCTTACGCACATCACGCGTATCTCCGATATTAAACGTAGAAACGCATATCATAAAATAACCAGCCTAGTGCTGACATTGCACATGTGTATTTGGCCGAATGCCCTTCCAAACCCCAATCTTATCTGGAGGAATGTAATCAGAAATCACAATTGCGTGTTTCTGTAGTGGTCCGAATATGAAAAGGAGAGTGTTGGGACAAACACAAACAACCAATCCCTGAGCCAGAAGAATTAATGACACGCGATTAAAATCCTCGAACCGGCCGAGAACCGAACCCGGGACTCTCTGAACCGAAGGCCGCAACACTGATCGTACAGCCAAGGAGTCTGATATAAAATATAATTATAGTATTCCTTATTTTATGACCCCTCTAACCACGTTTTACAGTTTTTGGAAACGCCGAGGTTGCGGAAATTTGTCCTCCGTGAATTCTTTCACGAGTCAGTAAACGTACCGAGAAGAGGCTGGCGTATTTTAAAAATTTTCATATACTACCAAACTAAGCCGGGATCGAACCTACCACCTTGGTCTCAGGAAGCCAGTGCTCCACTGTCTGAAGCACGTAGCACAGCTGATGAAGTATAATTTCATTAATCTTGTAGATAATGGATGATCGTTGTTTTAAAGGACAAAAGGGGGTGACTGTTAGCTTCTACGATTTTGATATACAGAATAAAATGCAAACAAAAACTTCACTTCAATTTTCAGACGGCACAATCGCTATTGAGTAACGCTTACACTAGGGATCCTTACGTGCGACATTTCTTTGCCCCCGGTTCTCTACGCCCAGCAGAGATATCGTTGAGGGTGTGCACGCAACGCGCCTTTGAATTAAAAACAGATGGTCTCCACACGCTGCACTTAAAGATTTGAGCAGTATGGTACGGGGTGCTTCACACGAACACTGAACCTTCAATTCGCAGTGCTACGCAGAGCTATACATTTTAAATACAGATTCGTAAAACTATATTTTATTTTTATGTTGAAAAGTGTCAGCGGCGATTACGACCATTACATTCACGCCTTGCCTCTAGTAGAAGCAAATATTAAACCTAATTCCTCTACTGTTCGTGTCGCAAGCACAGCAATGGCTGGTTCTTGGCTCAGTATTCCTTTGCGACGTAAAGCAACTCGTTTCTGCGCCCTTGTTACAGGAATTATTTAATCAGTGTGTAAGTCTATTCTACTAATGCAGAGCCCGCACGCAATCTATCCACCACGGAGTTCACACGCGAAATAAAAATAAGCGTTAGCTGTTCGAAGCGTGCAGGACTTGACCTTCCGATCCTTGATGATAACGATATAACAGCGATAAGGAGCGATTTTCTCGCCCAAATTATTACTTGAGTGACTTCATATACAGTATATATCTCGCTAAAAATATGTATCCTAAATGACAGTGTGACGTTGCCTGATAAAGGCCAGCGAAGTTCCAGTCAACAAAATGTCAGAGGAGCAAAGCTTAAGGAATATTATAACAAGACCTCTCACTGCATATATTTACACAAGTCCAACACACGTGTAATACATAGTGTGGACTTGGAGTGTCGCTTCCATACTTTTTTTTTTGTTTTTACAATTTGATTCACGTCGCACCGACACAGATAGGTCTTAAAGCGACGATGGGCCAGGAAAGGGCTAGGAGTGGGAAGGAAGCGACCGTGGCCTTAAGGTACAGCCCCAGCATTTTCCTGGTGTGAAAATGGGAAACCACGGAAAACCATCTTCAGGGCTGCCGACAGCGGGGTTCGAACCTACTATCTCCCGAATACTGGATACTGGCCTCACTTAAGCGACTGCAACTCTGATGATATCTTCTTATGATGAAAATGATGAATTTCGTCGGGCTCCCGGTGTGTTCTGTGAAAGAGGAAATCCAATGAGATAATTAAGTGATAAGAAGTTTAAATTGACGTATCGCTTGGGAAAACATACCGTGGAACAGCTAGAACTCACGTTGCGTGATATTGTACTTAAACCTACGAAGAGAAACCTTTGTCTCCAGTGCACATGTTGTTACTAACTTTGAGATTCTTTGCCAGGGGAAGTTTTCAGTTAGTCCTTGGTGATTTACAGCATGTAGACGCAGCGATAGTCTGCAGAGCCATTCATCGTGTATCTAACCTTATTGCTGCACTGAAACACGAGTTTATCAAAATGCCTTCCGAGCAAATTGACGTGAAGAAAATCATGCGCGATTTTGTCCGATGTACAACACTTCACTGGTGTTATAGGCGCTATAGATAGTACCCACATACCTATAATATCTCCTGGGGGCGATAACGCAGAAGTTTATGGGATGGTTTTCGTTAAATGTTCACGTTATTTGTGATGCTGGGATCAGGTCCCTAAATAGTAAATATCGTAGCAAGATGGCCAGGATATGCTCACGATAGCAATATCTTCATTAATTCACGAGTGCATGCACAGTTCGAAACAGGCGGCATTCCAGAAGGCATACTCCTGGGAGACAATGGCTATTAGTGTTGTCGTTACCTGCTGACTCCAGTACCAGTACTTCATGCCGAAACAGCTGCAGAGCGAGCTTATAATCGAACCCATAAAGCAACCAGGTCAGCAATAGAAAGAACATTTGGGGTTGTGAAAAGACGGTTCCCTTTTCTCAGTATGGGGCTAAGAGTGAAGTTCCCTCGTGTTCTGCTAATCATAGTTGCAGCATTCGTCTTGCACAATATCGCTGTAAATGCAGTAGTGTCGTAAAGCAACTTGAAAAAAAAAAAAAAAAGAAATCAGAGTAATCAGACATCTGTAAAATACGAACGAGATAAGATAATAACGTAAGCAATTTATCGAGGTTATGTTATTGAATTATTACATTACACTGGAGTAAGAAGCGTAATATTGCCTATTTACGGACAAATATAGCTAGCAATGTATGAGGTTAGACTTTAGTTTATTTTCTTATCATTTATCCTAACAATACAGGTAATATTTTGTTAAAATTAGTTGTTCTTGTATCTCAAATAGAAAACAACTCCATCTGAAATCAAAGAGGTTGATAAGAGTAATTTGTCCTGTCGAAGTTGATCTTAGTTCAGTGCGAATTGATCTCAGATTAACGTTTATAAAATTCAAATGTCCGAGTTTTGCGTGAACCGAGATCAATTTTGTCTCTGATCTAAGATCAGATGGTTCATACAATCGGCCCTAAGCATACCAAGTCATCCTTCGCGGTATAGAAGAAATCAAGGATATGTGCTTGACGTCATGACACGATGGCCCGCTATATGTCACGATCAGTTGGTAATTCTTTTTCTTCCAAATCTTTCTTCCTCTTTCTTTTTATCCTAGCTGTTTAACATCGGACTGAACAGTTAGGATCCGGCAACACTGAGATAGGGAAGGCACTAATATAAGAAAGTTGCAATCATGATCATAATTACGGCAACCGCCCAACATTTGCCCGGTTTGGAAAGGGAGAACTACGAAAAACCATTTTTAGTGCTGTTTAGAGCCCACTATCTCCCTAATGTAATCTTAAAACGTCACTATCTGTAATGCGTGATCCATTCACCCAGATTTAAGGTTTTCTCCAATGGTCTATATATATATATATTAACCGGTTTCAGGATCCAGTACCTCGCAATGGTAATGCTGTAACAAGTCATGCTAGCGGTTGGTTGAGTGTGGCTTGGCATTATCACAGCAGCACGATGCCTGTTCGCAACCAGTTGTCGCTGGTGATTAAATGAACACCTTTCACATTCATGTAGCAAGTCTTCGTATTATATCCTTAGCATACATTTAAGACTTGTCTGTAGTCTCCAATATATTGAATTCACCCTCATTAGGACAACTGTGGATCTGACTGATTAAAAAATTTGGGCGATTTATTTCAATTAAAGTGATAGTGAAGGTGTCTGTCTGACCTGATGACACCCAGTTCTGATAGCTGCCGGGGACCAGGCTGCAGTAGTTCGTGATCATTCCTGTGCTGACACTCTTGAACTTAGAGGACGAGACTGTTGAAACCTTATTTCCTACAAAGTGTCTGAAGCAAGAAAGAGAAGATATAGGAAAGCTGTTCTTTAACTAATCGGTAAAACAGGCTTAATTTAATATAATCAGGACGTGGATCTGAATGTGACCACCGCACCAGTTCTACTTGACATTATTAAATAAATTTAGAGACCAGATTTGCACCGTCTATCTTTGCATAGTTCAAAGAACATTATAGCGAAAGCATTTTTATAAATGGCAAATTACAAGACGTTTAGACCATAATAAATCCCACATGATAGACCTGACGACTGATTCCTACGTTACAGTTGGGGACTTAGGGGTCACTGTGTTGAAATGTTAAATCCAGGGATACGAAATCTAGAATGTTTAGTAAAAATGTAGTCGGATTAACCGCAATAGCCAAGAAAGGACACCATATCGTCGGCTTACTTCTAAAACCTCGTATGTTTCAATATTCTTCCTACCCATTATATTCCTTAACACTGGTCACGCCTCCCAGCCACATATTTATATGCAATCCATCAGAACCTTTTTCGTGGTGTTCATTTTCCTGTGCAACCGTGTAAAGGAAAATGGACCTTACCATACAGTATTGTAGGGATGTTGTTTTTATGGCGAATTTAGGCACTCCCACAGTTTAACGTATTTAATGTTCATTTTCCTTTACACGTTACCATAGGAAAATGAACACAACGCAAATTTTTCTCGTGGACTGTAAATCCATATGTGGCTGGAAAGCGTGGCCAGTCTTAAGGAAGAAAATGGATAGGAAGTGCATTGGGAGATACGAGGTTTTAGAAGTAAGCCATCGATATAAAGAGCAAAAAACAATAGAATGTTATTGTAACACAGGTCTTGCTTTCATTACAGGCAGTCCGGTTTGTTGAGATAACTGCTATAGTTTCTTTTATTTGAGGGCCGGAGGAAATATGGACCTTAAGAAAATTCAACTAAAAATGTTACCTAAACACAAAGGTAAAATACCTTCACAAACAAGCTGTCGTCTTCTGTGTTCGCAAGGGCGTGAGTGACGTGGGACTAAGGGTAGGCGGCGGAAGCTCCGATTCCGGTTGGTTGAGTTGCTGCCACTTATCGCGAAGTTCTACATCGCTCAGGGTTATCGCTCTGTCAGAAGCACCCTTGAGCTACACCTGCAGCGGAATATTATCCAATACTCGTTCATCACGGCGCTAAGGGTGTAACAAGAACATCAGAGAATTGTGTGTTATGAAGGATTACAGTATCCAAATTGAATTAACAGTTGTACTTGTGATGAGATATTCAATGAAAATAATTACTAACCAAAATTTAATTGAAGAGGACAAGCACGCTACTCAGATCCAAATCATATTTAAACTTTGCTGGTAATTCAATTATAGAAGCTAATGAATGCATGAAACAATCACAGCTACGAATAATACGTTACAGCAGAAAGCGTACATGAATCCTATGAACAGACTGCGAACTTCCTACCGGTGCTAGGCATCGTCCTAGCTGAAGTGATAAAAGCACGCACCTCCGTAGTGAAGAATCCCGGCCGTGCAGAGGCAGGCCAGAATCCCAGGCAGTACTTTGAATGCTATCTGTTTCTGTGGACATGGTACGGACACGTAACTACTCATTTTCAAATAATGTATTTTTATTTGGCACTGAAAAGGTTAGATTGTATTGGAAAATTTTAATAATAATAATAATAATAATAATAATAATAATAATAATAATAATAATAATAATAATGCTAGTTGTTTTACGTCCCACTAACTACTACGGTTTTTCGAAGACACCGAGGTGCCGGAATTTTGTCCCGCAGGAGTTCTTTTTACGTGCCAGTAAATCTACCGACACGAGGCTGACATATTTGAGCACCTTCAAATATCACCGGACTGAGCCAGGATCGAACCTGCCAAGTTGGGGTCAGAAGGCCAGCGCCTCAACAGTCTGAGCCACTCAGCACGGCAGTTGGAAAATTTTAGCGTGAACTTTAGTGAAAACGTGATTCATCCGAAAAGAGGACTATTGATAAAAAGGCCGTATCACTGCCCATTTTACGTAATGCGCATTGTGAAAATAATTCCCGAGCATCGAACTCAGATCGTGAAGTTTCTGGTGTAATTGCAGATGGCACTGAAGAAATTTATTGTTAGGTAACACTGGCATAACAGATGTTACGTACAAGTGCGTTGTACAAGTAGTAGGCTACAAGTGTGTGGTGGGGGGAGGGGGGGGTCATGTTTCCTCCATGTCCAGTTAAACATATCGAGTGAGTTGACTGCGCGGTTATTCGCGTATCTGTGAGCTTGCATCATTCGGGAGATTGCGTGCTCGAATTCCGCCGTCGGCAGCCCTGAGGATGGTTTTCCGTGGTTTCCCAATTTTAGACCAGGCACGTTCTGGTGCTGTACCTTGACTGATGCCACGGAGGCTACCTCCTCTATCCAAGTCCTTTCTCATTCTTACGTCACCGTATACCTTCGATATTTTGGTGCAACGATAAACCATTAGCAAAATAAACGCAAACGTCGTTCAAGGCTCCGGAACTTACTGACTGTTGGTTTCCTTCTCTCAAGAATTCGCTTGTGCTACAGGCATAGCGATTGTGATGATGCTATGGGCTTTACGTCGCACCGACACAGATAGGTCTTATGGCGACGATGGGATAGGAAAGGCCTAGGAGTTGGAAGGAAGCGGCCATGGCCTTAAGGTACAGCCCCAGCATTTGCCTGGTGTGAAAATGGGAAACCACCGAGCTCGATAGCTGCAGTCGCTTAAGTGCGGCCAGTATCCAGTATTCGGGAGATAGTAGGTTCGAAAACCATCTTCAGGGCTGCCGATAGTGGGATTCGAACCTACTATCTCCCGGATGCAAACTCACAGCCGCGCGCCTCTACGCGCACGGCCAACTCGCCCGGCGATTGTGATGATAATGATGCTTGTTGTTTAAAGGCGCCTAACAACTAGGTCGTCGGCCCCTAATGGTGCGAAATGAGACGAAATTTATTGACAGGTAAAAAGTCCAAAATCATCCACTGACCAGAATTCAAAACGTAATGACGAAGAATGAATGGACGAATATGAATTTAAAACAATCAGTGGATCCGACTCGAAATGCCCCACATTCCCAGAAGCTATCATAAAACAATATTATTACTGACCAAGGGACTGCTTTTAAAGCACAATCCTTAATCAATGATGCTTGTTGTCTAAAGGGGTCCAAAATTCGGGTCATCGGCCCCTCATAATTGTACTTATCGCCAGTAAAGTAGAACCATGGTATTTGCCATGTTGCGGTACTAATCAAAAGTAGCGTAGAATCGCGGTATTCCACATATTATGGGTACTACTCACAGGTAATGTAATACGCACGTGTAACGCTGACCTATGGTGGTTCTCACAATGCGGTGCCACCTACAGGCAACGCAAACCTATGGTGTTCCTCACACAGGTTTACTAATCAAAGGACTCGTACTATCTCCCGGAGTGTTCCTCACAAAGTGGGTACTAATTACAGGCAACGCAGACGCACGGTGTCGCTCACATAGTGGGTACTAATCACAGGCAACGCCCAGACCCGTGGTGTTTGTCACATAATTGTACTAATTACATGCAACGTAAGCCAGTGGTCTTCCGCATATAGTGGTACTAATCACGGGTACCATAAACCCATCCTTATTCACACTATGTTGCTACTAACCACAAACCTATTGTGTACCGAACATAATGGAACTACTCGCAAGTAAAGGCGACCCATGAGGTTCCCGCGTGATGGTACTAATTACAAGTAGTCTCATGGTTCTAATTCAATCAACCCTTGGTCGCCCTTTATAGTAGCTTCTTACGACAGGCAGAGGATATCTTGGGTGTTTTCTTCGTCTGCGACCCCCACCCACAGGGGGTGTATTGTAATGACTTTTGTCAAGTATCTTCATAGAAAAGTAACGTAACAACGTATTTGTCACTGAAATACATCGCTAGTGCAGCAATGTTAAAGCAATTACGTTCGCTGAGCGAATTAATAAACTCTTGTGTTGTGAACTTTTCTAACAGTTAGGGAGTTCAGGTAGCATACTTACTTAACGTGACACTTATCGAAAAGGCGAGTTTCTGTCGTAAATTTGCGCAACGAAGCTCTGAATACCTTCGAAAGTATCTGCATAGAGCAGGATTCGACGCAGGAAGCCCCCCTCCACTTACGCCCTTTTACCTCGACATTTATTTTCGAATTCGTACTTCTGATTCGTGTTTTACAGCACTCATTAAAGTTCTATCATAATAAATCACTTCGCACAACTGTATTTGTGGTACATTTGGTATAACAACACGCCTTAATGAGCGTGTTAGTGGAATTACCTTTTCATCTTGGCGCGAAGATTGCATATAGTCGTTTATTTTGTGCGAAATTGTATCATTTTACGTTGCTGTCACTTAGGTACCTGGGCCGATGACCTTAGGTGTTAGGCCCCTTCCAACAACAAGCATCATCATCATTATCATCAACACTTAGGTACCTAGCAGATCAATGTCGACCTATGACTAGCGGTGCTAGATAGGTTGCATATCTCCATGAATGTATGTTAAGGTGCTGTATATTTGACCGAAATTGGGAAAACAAGGATTTCCTCTTACGGCCGATATCAATGTGGTATTCAAACTGTTGTTTTATTTGTACCTAATAGTGGCGTAAAATTGAAGAATCTCGAACAAGTCTCGTGAGCAGTGCAGTGGAGTAATAAACTACAGACGTGTGCAAATTTTATTGGTTGAAATGTAAAGAAAAAATACTTCTAGCCAATTAGTTTAATTTTGATATAAAATACTTCGATTTAGCATTCAGCGTGTTCTCTGTTACCATACACTTTTAAATGTGAAGTGTGTATTCTCTCACTTTATTTCAGCGTTCTTGTGCCAGGTCAAAATTAGGTTTCTCCGTCTTATTAATCTTTTAAATGAATGCTCTCCTCAGCGCTCTCAAGAAACGTGCATAGAACACAGTAACTTGCTCATTCTTCTGAGTAATAAATCTGAAATACTACTACTTCTCTACTTCTGCTCCTACTTATTGTTATATTCCTTCCAAACTCATTATGCAATAGCAATCTTGTGAGGAGATAAGGAGCTTATTTTGTATATAAATACATTTTTAATGAACCACGAATCTTCGGGAAGCAGCACAAATAGTGTCCGGATTCATGGCTAAATGGTTAGCGTGCTGGCCTTTGGTCAGAGGGGTCCTGGGTTCGATTCTCGGAAGGGTCAGGAATTTTAACCATCATTGGTTAATTTCGGTGGCACGCGAGCTGGAGGTAGGTGTCGTGTTCATCATTTCATCCTCATAACAACGCGAAGGTCGTCTACGGGAGCCAAATCAAAAGACCTGCACCTGGCGAGCCGAACTTGTCTTCGGGCACTCGAGGCACTCAAAGCCATACGCCATTTCATTAGCACAAATAGTTCCCTTTTCTTTTTTTACATTTGCTTTACGTCGCACCGATACAGATAGGTCTTAAAATGGCGAAGATGGAATAGGAAAGGGGTAGGAGTAGAAAGGAAGCGGTCGTGGCCTTAATTAAGGTACAGCCCCAGCATTTGACTGGTGTGAAATGGAGAACCATGGAAAACCATCTTCAGGACTACCTACAGTGGGATTCAAACCTATTATCTCCTGAATGCAAGCTGAAAGCTACGTAACCCACACCACAAAACCACTCACTCCGTTAATAGTTCACTTCGTCAATATAGAAATTTTGAGACATTTAACAATTAAGAGTAACATTTAACAAATAACTGAACAAAGATTCAGTAAAATGAAGTGCGTAAAAATTTGCCGGGTCAAACTTTGAAAATCAGGCGAATTGGCCGCGCGGCTAGGGGCGCGCAGCTGTGAGCTTGCATCCGGGAGACACTGGGTTCGAACCCCACTGACGGCAGCCCCGAAAAATCGTTTCCGTGGTTTCCCATTTTCACACCAGGCAAATGCTGGGGGCTGCATCTTAATTAAGGCTAGGGCCACTTCCTTCCCACTCCTAGGCCTTTCCTATCCCATCGTCACCGTAAAACCTATCTGTGTCTGTGCGACGTAAAGCAAATTCTAAAGAAAGAAAGTAAAAGAAAAACCTTTGAAAAATACGAAAAATAACTGCAGGAGCACCCTACGTTGTTCACGCCAAAACTTATTCCACAAACGGCGATAACTTCACTATAATTACGAGAGTATCCTTCTTCCCCGTCAGTGTACTTGTTTATTCTCGAAATGTTATTGGTTTTTACCTACATTGAGTCATATTGTTCAACATTTTGACACTAAAAATGTTGTAATGGCCTACTTTACAGCACCAGTGTGATTACGTAGATATCGTAAATATGTTAATTTAAATACAAACCCGTATTGTCACCCTCCAAACTATTAAATTAAACTTAAGAATCTTAATTTAAATACTATACACGATGGATTATAACACACCGATTCGTTTCACAATTTCTTCATCTCGTATTGCAATACGATACGTTACGTTAGTCTTATCGTAATTAACTATTTCGTCCGCCTATGAGGTGTAGTGGTTAGCGTGATTAGCTGATACCCTCGGAGGCCCGACTTCGATTCCCGGCTCTGCCACAAAATTTGAAAAGTTGTAAGATGGTTGCTTATTGTCGAAACACACAGCCTTGAGAGGTCAACTGGGTAGAGGTGGGTTCGATTCCTACCTCAGCCATCCTGAAAGTGGTTTCCCCGTGGTTCCCCACTTTTCCTCTAGGCAAATGCTAGTTGCTTTACGCCGCACCGACACAGATAGGTTTTATGGCGACGATGGGATAGGAAAGGCCTAGAAGTAGGAAGGAAGCGGCCGTGGCCTTAATTAAGGTACAGCCCCAGCATTTGGCTGGTGTGAAAATAGGAAACCACAGAAAGCCATATTCAGGGCTGCCGCCAGTGGGGTTCGAACCCACTATCTCCCGGATGCAAGCTCACAGCCGCGTGCCCTTGACCGCACGGCCAACTCGCCCGGTCCAGGCAAATGTCGGGATGGTAATTACCTTGAGGCCACGGCCGCTTCCTTCCCTCTTTCTTTTCTATCCCAATCTTACCATCCCCCCCTCCACAAGGCCCCTCTTCAGCATAGCAGGTGAGGCGGCCTGAGCGAGATACTGGTCCTCCTCCACAGTTTGATCCACCGACCCAAAGTCTCACTGCCCTTGAGGCGGTAGAGGTGGGATCCCTCGCTGAGTCCGAGGGAAAAACCAACCCTGGAGGGTAAACTGATTAGAGAAAGAAAGAAAGAAACTATTTTCTATTTCTATTTTTACAGTTTTCTGAGACGCTAAGGTGCCAGAATATTTTCCGGCGAGTGTTTTACGTCCCAGTAAATGTGCCGACACGGGTCTGGTGTATTTGAGAACCTTCAAATACCACCGGACTGAGCCTGGAGAGAACCCGCCACTTGGGGTCTGAGCCACACTGCCCGGCTTGTGCGAGATCACTGAAATGAGGGAAAGTGTTTAGCCCAAGTTTGAATTAGCAGTGGTAAAGAAATTGAAAATTGAGCACCTTCACATACCACCGGACTGAGCCCAGATCGAACCTGCCAAGTTGGGGTCAGAAGACCAGCGCCTGTACCGTCTGAGCCACTCACCCCGGCAGACGGCATGTTATGTCATTCATTAGGTTTGAACGTTTTTTTTTGCTAGGGGCTTTACGTCGCACCGACACAGATAGGTCTTATGGCGACGAGTTTGAATGTTTGTTATCTTAGCCTGTCTTATTCGCTTTTTTGCGTTTATTACAGCAGAACTCTCCTCAACATTTTAAAATCAAGATGACAATATTATGTCAATTTTAATATTAATGATCCACTGATGATGGAACTAACGTTCCGAAAACCGGTTCTGAAATAATTTACTTTAATGTGTGCCGATATAGACGGTTATAATTTTAGTACTTTTTTTTCTTCTCTCACAGCAAACTGGCGCGCCCTGATGTTGTATTTATTTTTGCTAACCCAGTACTATACAGCAGGAATTACAGTAGCCACTCAGTTCTCAAAATGAGTGTCCCGAATTCGAATTTTGTTAGGATTTTGAGTACTTGTCAACAGAAGGGCATCGAGTCTTAAACACTTGTCAAGTGTCGAACTGAGTTTGTGTACCTCAACAAACCCACAGAAACGTGGGGAAGTTGGCGTTAAGGAGAATGTGTTTGAAGTATCCTTCCTCTCGTGTGTTTTGAAATATAGAATCACTTTAGGGTATAAAACGAAATTAAACCGATTTCTAGAGAGGAGTGATCGTCCCTGCGTTAGACAGAACAAACACAGGGATTCCAACTCAATTCATACTTGACCAGCTGGAGTACATTCATGTATGTAAGGTCTTCCAGATTAAACTTAAATATATATAGTCAAGGCTTGCGGTAGATACCAATTTCATAGCACTAATGTTTAAAATATTAAGTGAACTACACTCATTTAAAGAAATGACTTTTTATTGTCTATTTTTTCTGAACTGTTGATATTTTAGGATTCGCTGCTTTTCCGAGATCTCGAAGTGAACAACAGAAGCGTACATTGGTAACTGATATTATTCCTAAACCGCTGTCGAGATGGAAGCGTTCCAGAATTTCCTGACGCTCGCTCATTGTTCCTGCAAGAAGTTATCAAAAGAGAGAGAACAGTGGCATCCCGTTCGTTAACAACCGGATGGTCTAATTAAATCCAGAGCTAAATCATTGAGGTTAGCAAGTAAGAAGCATCCAGTACAAAACTATCTGTAGAGTATTCTTGCTGTAGGGGTCACAGAGAAGCACGCGAGTGATTGAATTCAGTATGAATACGACGTAATCCCTCTCTAAAATGACTAGATCCTCCATAAAGCAATAGCCTGTGCTGAAATAAATATTTTATTAAGTTGATGGCTGTTAGTTTCCTAAATAACAAGCCAACTGCATGTAATAGGTACCTTACAGTGCCCTGCAGAAATAACATGTCATAGTCGTAGCCGTCGTCCTCCTCCTCTCCATCCACCTTATTCAGTGGCGTAAGACATCGTGACGACTAGTCACGAATTCTTACTACAATAATTATTGGCTTTACGTCCCACTTACTAATTTAACGGATTCGCGGATCGACGGGGTGGAATTTTGTCCCGCAAGAGTTCATTTACGTGTCGGTAAATCTGCCGACATGAGGCTGACGTATTTGAGCCCCTTGAAATACCCACCCGACTACGCCGGGATTGATTCCATCAACTTAAGCTCAGAAGGCCAGAGCTGTACCATATGTGCCACGCAGCCCGGCACTTGTTACATATAATTCAGTGTTCCTAATGCACTGATGAGCACCTCAGTGATAGCTGCCGTTTAGACGAAATTATAATATGATCGGACAGGTGAATATAACCGTATGGCGTGGCATGTGACTGAGGTGTCTGCAGACCTCTTAGCGGCCGTGTCAGTAATAGATGAGCACGGAATGAGTAAAACACGAGTTCTGCACTTTTGATCGCGGCCAGATTGTCAGGGCATGACTAATAGGTTGTTCCTTCTCCGAATCAGTGCAAGCACTGGACACTATCCATGGGTCACCGTGTCCGGAGTGTATCGTGACTAGGCCTACGGAACCATTGCTGTCAAGGTTAACAATGTGTTGATGACGAGGGTCGTCGTAAGGTAGCTCAGATAAGATCCACAGTGAAACGTATCTCTCGCAAATTGAGTGCTGGATAACAACGGAGTGTGATTAACCATACCATCGAGACCATCGTCTCTAAATGGGTTAACGAATCTGCCATCTCATTAATATACCTCCCCTCACCACACATCACAAGAATATGAACAAAGTAACACCACCATTGGACTCTCGAAGCACGGAAAACTTATCGCCTGGACAGACGACTCCAGTAACCAGATGGTACGCACCGATGGCATCGTACGCGTGCGTCCCCAAACACATGAGGCAATGGATCCCGCTTTCCAGCAAGGTACAGTTCAGGTCCATGGTGACGCTGTCACATGAGGCGAAATGGGACCCCTCGTACATCCTTCACCGATGAACGATATTTTAACCTCATGTCAAATCATGCCAACTCATATGTTCACCTGCAGCGCTCTGCTGGAGATATGGACGTACAGCAAGATAGTGCCCAGACCCATCACTCCCGAATTCTGGTCAACTGGTCAGGCGGATACTTGCCTGACCCGCAGCGTCATCGAACCTCAATCCTACTGAACACGTCTGGGATGATGTGCGCACCCTTGACCGTGCTCCGCCAATTTTTGTGCATTATGGGAGGCTGTGAAGCGGTTATAGATCATTATGGCTCCGGAACACTTCCAATATGTTATGGTGTCCATGCGATGTCACATCTCCATCGTTATCAGGGCGAAACTGAGTGCCAGTGCTCCTGACCAAGTTTCTCTGATTCAATTGCTCACCAGTCTATATAAAGCAGCTTGCACAATGGGGTATGGGTTCGGAGAAGTTCGACTGTGTCTAGTGGTACATGCAGCCGTTCAGAGGAAGAAGTTCAGCTCGCTCGAGAATATACTAGATTTGAATGCTCCTCTGTACGAAGAGTGATCACAAAGCAAGTTGATATCGCGATCATAGCCACGAGAGTTTTACGTGGAATCCGATTCAAATATGCAGCCTCGTCTCGGTAGATTCATCGGTACGTACAAGAACTCTACAGGACAAAACTCCGTTACCATGGCGTCTCTAAAGAAATACGCTAAATAAAAAGGACTTCAGCAAATAGTATTTTTATAACTACCAACATTGCTTCTCTTATGTGAAAATTTGATACCAGAATTCAGGAGAAAATTATTACTGCTTTGAGAAATGTTCCATATCAGTGAACAAAACAAACGAACCCCATGGCGCTATAACCATGATGGGTCTTGGCCTACCATGCGACCACTGTTCAGCTAGAAGGCCTGCAGATTATAAGATATCGAACAAGTGGACGTGCGTTAGGGTCGCGCAGCTGTGAGCTTGCATTTGGGAGATAAGTGGGTTCGAACCCCACTGTCGGCAGCCCTGAAGATGATTTTCCG
Organism: Anabrus simplex; assembly: GCF_040414725.1. NCBI lineage: Eukaryota > Metazoa > Arthropoda > Insecta > Orthoptera > Tettigoniidae > Anabrus > Anabrus simplex. Next base: position 710,429,965 of record NC_090266.1, read on the forward strand.
TGGTTTCCTATTTTCACACCAGCCAAATGCTGGGGCTGTACCTTAATTACGGCCACGACTACTTCTTTCTCACTCTTAGCCCTTCCTATCCTATCGTCGCCATAAGATCGATCTGTGTCGGTGCGGCGTAAAGCAAATTTTAAAATCCCTATTATATAAAGCCAGAAGGCTAACTGACGACTGACTGACTCACTGACATTAATGTTTACCCACCTCCATATGAACTAAGAACTTGAAATCTGGCAATTTGATAGCTATTAGGCTGTAACGTAAGGAAAAATTCCAGAAAGTTCAATGTTTTCATATTTATCCCCCAAACAAAATGGCGGACTCAGATGTCGGGTGTGCTAGAAAATTGAAATTTGACAAAATTGTAGCTGTTACCCTTGTAACAAACGGATAAAATAAAAAGTTCCGGTGTTTAACTTTTAACCCCACAAACATCTAAATATTGAGGCAATTTTCATGCCGGTGCAGACCTTCCCTTCGAGGTATTTTGTGCCTAAAATGTAATTCCTATCAAAAAATGGATAGCAATTTTGCGCCCTGGAATGAAGAGATCTACAACATTGGTCCTATGACTTTTTGTCGTATCTGGACTCTTCCTACCTTAGATCGAACTTCATTTACCGATTTTGGGTCAATTTTGTTTCTTTTCTATATATTATTTCACTGCTTGAAACACTTATAAGACGGGTAGGATCACGAAATTCAGCAGGCCGCTTGCCACATCCATTGGTCATAAGCAAACCAACATTCATTATGCCTACTGCCATATAGCTATGGGAAAACGGAAGGGGTATGCGGAAACACTACTCAAATTTCAATCTATGTTTCTAAAGCAATCTAACGTGAAGCCGACGGTGATACGACGAAACGTCAAAGAACCAAAATTACAGATCGTTTTGTGGTCGATCCTGCTGCCATGTTTCAAGACTACTGTTGTCTGGTAAGTTGGCGAAATAATTTCTCAACTTGTGACAAACGTACATAATTTTACCTAGATCGAAACATTTACCTGTATCTATGCCATAAATAGCCGAGTACGATAAAATGTCTGAGGACCAAAAATGTAGGCTATGAAAGGGTTCGTCTGATGCCGTAATCCGTTTTCCAATGCGACCAATCTTTCCGCCACGGTAAATTTCCAAATGAAGGTCTGCACTTATAAACGTGCACAACTTCAACGCTTATCTATATTATATAAAACCGTACGGCTGACTGACTGACATTAAAAATTGATCACTTCAGATGAGGTAGAAGCTTCAAATTTGTCAATGTGATAGCTATTAGGCTGTAACCTATGGAAAAGTTCCAAATGTTAGATTTTTGTAATTTTCACTTCCCTTCACCTAACTAAATGGTGGACGATAAGTTGCAGTGCTCCAGAAAATTAATTAGCACAGTCATAGCTCTTGACCTGCAACCGATGGAGAAATTTTAAAAAGTTCCAATGTTTAACTTTTTACCTCCGAAAATTATCGAAGAGTGTAATCAATTTTCATGACGATGCAGACCATCGTTTCGAGTTCTTTTTGTGGTTAAACAGTTGGTCGTATCGCCAAATGTACAAGACATTCGGAACCCATCATGAAGAGATCTGCAACTTCGGTCCGTCGTATCTTGATCCCGTATGCCCGCATGCTGCATGTTCAGATTTTACGTCCATTTTGTACATTTTCCATAATTAATTTTACAATTTTACACACTTACAAGACCGGTAGAATCATGAAATTCAGCAGGCTCATTGGAACGTCCGTGGGCCATATGTGAGCAAAATAGGAATAAGAATAGGAAAACGAAAGGAATATGTGGACATTGTGCTACTAATCTAAGATTCTAAACCAACCTACGGTGTACCCGATGCAGATACGACAAAACATCAAAGGGCGAAAATGTAGAACGTTTCAACCACAATACACCTACCAAGATTCAAGACTATAGCTGCCCATTAGGTTAGGAAAATAATTTCTCATCTTGTGAGAATCGTACGTAATTTGCACCAGGTCGAGACGTTTACCTCTATCTTTACTATAAATCGTGAATATACTGTACGAGAAAATATAGGACCAAACATGTACGCGAATAAATGTACCGTCTGTCGGCGCAATCCGTTTTTCGTAACGACATACCGGTTCGTCACAGTAATTTTCCAAATGACCACTTCTAATGTAGATGAATACTGGTACGAAAGCGAATACATATATAAGGTAAGGCGTAGTAAGCGCGGCGAATCCCGCCGGCCACTATTCTTGGCTACCAAGATTGAGGCCGGTTTCTCACCGGCAGATAACTCCTTCATTGTTCTCGCATAAGATGAGTGGACCTCAAGCAAGCCCTCACATCCAGGTAAAACTCTCTGACCTGGCCGGGAATCGTAGCCGGAGCCTCCCGGTAAGACGCAGGATCGTTACCCCGAGACAGTGAGGCCGGCCTCCATACCAGTATTTGTCTGAAGGATCACGATAAAGAATTTCACGGCTGGTCGACAGATATAGTTGAAGCGAACTATTTTCCAAGTGTATGAGAACTCGCCACACTTGCTACACTGTGAGAATATTAAATGATCTACATCGTAACAGAATCTGCCCAAGACATTCCCAAGTTTAGCTGGGTATAGTTGGCTCGTGATCAAATTGATATAAACCGACTATATCTAGCGATGACATAATTTAGACTCGCCCTGTACTGCATCAACACAGCAATCTAAGAACCATTAATGTCTATTAAGATTTTGTAATGCATGTACTAATGAATAGTATTGAAATATATACATCGATGTTGGAAGCATTTCTTGAGGGTTTAAGACTTCATTCAAAGAGGATTAAACTTACTCTTCCGCGAAGTTTTATTTTTTGTTGCCTTTTCAAGAAGTTCACAGTACTAGACTAATTCCTTTTCCTAGAGATATAATACGTACAGACAATGAATTAAACAGTGAAGAAAAAGCAAATTCAAACCAAATATCCAACCACTAACATAGGACAAGCCACCTTGAACTGTGAGTGTTTCAATTTCTTTTGTCTGAATTTATATATATAAACCTTCCTGCATCACGTACAGGCTGCTATGATGACAGAGTGCATACATACATACATACTGCACCCATAATGGTCAAACGGGCACAATACATAATTATAGACTTATGCCTTTCAGCGTTCAGCCTGCAAGCCTCTGCGAATTTACTAAACGCCTCCACAATCCTCTGTTTGTAAGTATCTACGTGGCCTCGTCTAGTTTCATACCTCTTATGTTTGCATCATTAGAAAATGAGCAACAGTCATCGTCTTGGTATCGAATACAAGAAAAATTGATCAACTACAATATGTGAAAGTAAATAGTGCGAAAGGAGCAGAAATACAGGATGGTTGGGAACAACCGTACCAGGTATATGAGCGTTAGAGGGTTGGTCCTACTGATACAGAATTTGAAATAAATGTACGATATCTCGCACCGTTGTCATTTTATCAGCTGCTGAAGTTAGCCAATCAGCTCGCTTCGCGGGCGATTTCAAATGGGCTTTGCGCGGCGGGTATAGACCGGCTTGAGAAACCTGCCGGGAAAAGAGCATCGAACATAAAGACAGCGTGGTTTCAGCCAGTGTCACCGTACCGAACTTGCTATGGCGCAATCCTGTCAGCTCGAAGATCTCTACTCCCCTGGCGAAGTTTTATTCTTCAACTGGTGCTCTCATGCCGGTCTTAAAGCGACGTACATAATTAGCAACTCTAACTTCAGCAGCTGATAAAATGAAAACGGTGCAAGATATCGAATTATTTCTTTCAAATTATTTATCAGCTTGACCAATCCTCTAACGCTCACGTACCCGGTTCACGTTCTTTCCGACCACCCTGTATGTTACTATACCATACTGGAATAGTGCTCCTAAGGTCCGTAAGTACGGTTACTAAATATATAAACAAAAATTTGTAAGTACCGTACAATAAATCGATACGTATACATATGAAAATAGGAAAGCACAGAATACAATCTTCAGTACTGTCAATGGTGAAGTTTGAACCCATCTCCTGAATGCAAGACAAAGCTACACGACCTGAACCGCGCAGTAATTTTGCTCTGTGAAACAGGATAGTCCTGCGAAATTTACCGAACGTCATACTAACAAGGGAACAGTTTGGGTTAGACCAGATAGATTTCAATGAAACTAGGTCGAATGATCATTTAATATTTCGGTATCTTAAATTTAAGAGTAATAACCAATGTACCGTAAAAGCAACGGTAGTTCTATAATTATTTGCCGAAGAACAGTTTGGCCGCTGGCAGCGGTTACCCGAGGATGGCGTAGAATGAACCACCTTGCGTATCAATTGTACGAATATATGGATGATACTAAGCTCAATTTAGATTTTGACGTCGGACTCTTTGAATAAATATCAGCGTTGAGGTCTTCGGTTGAAAGGGCCCGGGTTCGATTCCCAGCCGGATTGGGGATTTTAATCGTCTCCGATTAATTATTCTGGCTCGGGGACTAAGTGTTTGTGCTTATTCCAACACTTTCCTTTTCATATTCAGACAACACACCACACTGAAACACGCAAAAGTTATTACATCCCTCCATATAGAGTTGGCGTCAGGAAAGGCATCCGGCCATCAAACAGGGCCAAATCATCATGTGCGACACAGTTCGCAGCCACGACCCCACAGGTGTGGGTAAAGCAGAAGAAAACTACTTAGATTTTGACAACGCGGACAGTCTTTCACGCTCTACGGAACTATTCTACTAAAATGTATTGTATATGAATATACTGAAGTGTTGGATTCGTAATACTTCTCTATTGTTTATAATGGAAGCTGAAAAATATAATATGAAATCTTGGTCAACTATACTGTACATCGGGTGGCCCACCCGCATACTACTACTACTATTGAGAAAAGGAAAACCTACAACCTGTTTTCCAATCATTGACTGGGTCAGGGACGTAATGAATGAATCATATACAGGCTATTAATACGTTGAAAACTTGAAAATATAGGTACCTAATCCTACATTGCCTTAGTACAATTATACCGTCGAGTTCTTGCTCAAGAATACTGTATACAGGAAAGGGCTAGGAGTGGGCAGGAAGCGGCCGTGCATTTGCCTGGTGTGAATGGGAAACCACGGAAAACCATATTCAGAGCTGCCGACAGTGGGGTTCGTACAGAATACCTCTCGGATGCAAACTCTCAACTGCGCGGCCCTAACCGCACGGCCTATAGAACGATCACATCTGTGAACAACACTATCTTACGTTTGGACAGGAAGTGTTTATTAGGAGCCGGGCTGAATGGCTCAGACGACTGAGACGCTGACCTTCTGACTCCAACTTGGCTGGTTCGATCCTGGCTCAGACCGGTGGTATTAGAATGTGTTCAAATACGTCAACCTCGTATCGGTAGATTTATTGGCACGTAAGAGAAGTCCTGCGGAACTAAATTCCGGCACCTCGGCGTCTACAAAAACCGTAAACGTAGTCAGTGAGACGTAAAGCCAAAGCTGTTGCGGACGCGGAGCCACGCTGCCAGGAAACAAGTTCTACTCCCAGGCTCTTACACTTTCCTTTTCACTTTATGCCGTTTTTCCATTTGGTCATGAAAAGATCCTTTTTACCGGATGTTACGTTGCGAGGTTGGACTACAACATGAAATGATCTTTATATATAGCGAGCAGGGTATCCTGCACATTCAGCGCAACAAATGATCGAAATGTTGCCCCCTGGTTTTGTACAGATTTCAGCACAACGTTGTAAATGCATTCTTGTTCGTTGTAACAAGTAAGCTATATTAGCTTAGCATACCTCGGTGATCGTTGCTGAAGGTGACCATGATTTTCAGGCTCTTGTCGATATACTACCTGCTTTATGTGACTCAACAGATGAAGTCCAGAGGCGTAAGATCGGGTGACCCGGCGGGCCAGGTAAGGGGTTCTCGCCCTTGATGTCAATGTATTAAGATATGAAACATGAAGGTGGTTCCGGACGACTATTGTCCTGTTGAAACCACATTCTTAGTCGGTCGAGCAGGGACACGTTCTCCAGCAACGGTGAGAGTACATTTTTAAGAAAATTAAGGCATCGCGCTCCCGTCAGATGGCCGTCGAATAAATATGGTCCGAAAAGTTGGTCACCCAAGATCCCACACCCAACATTTAACCCCCTGCACTTGAAATGTGTCCTGTCTTATGCAGTGGTGTTTCCTTGCGCTCCAGTTGTGTCGACTGACAACTGATGATTGTCTTAACCTGTCAAAGCCCAAACGTAGTGCAGGAAATAAATCTACGTATTTCCTTTCAGATTATGTTAGCTACACTACAAAAAACAATGCAAAACCAAAAATCTGCAGGAAATGTGGTCCACAAAGAAAATATAGGGGTGTCACCTGTAGGTGACATTGGTCAGTATAGTTACAGTTCGCAGCTTGCTGGTAGCCTACATTGAAGTGTGAGGACAACTGCTACCCCTAACGCATATTCGGACTGTCCCAGATTCGGAGCCGATTTAGACCCTTGGTAAGGCTCAAAGTCTATGAGGTAACCAAATCGCGTAGCAATTGATCACAGTTATGTCTAGCGTATGGTTCTTGCGCGGAGCGTATAACTTTGACATTTTCACAATGAGGTTCTTCTTCAATGAGCAGTAACTCAAAAAACTGAACTGGAGACAGTTGCGGTCCGTCATATTCAGAAGGTTCCTCATGCACGTCACCTCACCCAATCGGAAAACAAAATAATAAGAAGAATTATTCTTCTCCGTAGCTGCCCACAGTGTATTGTATCTTTTCGTAGAAGATGCTGGTTTATTTGTCCTAGAAAGACTAGTTGCCTGCTGCACTTCATTAGAAGGTATCTGCTTACCATCGTAAGCTGATATCACATATTTACACTGTCAACCTCGACATTCTACCAGGAAGGGGATTGACATCGACAGAATCAGCTTCTTTATCGCCACCTCCATCATCCGTAAACTGCCCATCATTTTGAGGAAACATAATACCATCTGGGGTGCATTATTACTGTCATCTTCGAACATTTGTAGTAGTTCATACAGTGACAGACTGAAGAGAGAGAAAAAACATGAAGTGAATATCTGATACTATTCATAACTGAAACTGGACAAAAAGGCCTAGTTGATATGACCAATGTCACCTACAGGTGACACCATGCTTTTTCATGGCAGTAACATATGCTTAAATTATAATATTATGCTTAAGAATGTATCACTTTCATTATTGAAACTTTAAGCAATATACATGCATAAAATGCAAAATAAAATTACCTTTTATCACATGCTTTCCATACCACAATAATTTGCGGTTGCTTCACCACTTCAATCCAGTCTGTTTCCTCTTTTTTCAAATTATAAGACCTTTCTTTAAATACTTCCAACAGGCAGAGAAGTTCAAGCAGCCTGATGAGCAGAAAATGTTATTAATATTAGGTGTCACCACCTGTAGGTGACATTGGGCTTTGACGGGTTAAGGTGAAAAAACGCGTGATCATCACCCCATATGTCCGACTTGTTGGCTGAATGGTCAGCGTACTGGCCTTCGGTTCAAAGGGTCCCGGGTTCGATTACCAGCCGGGTCTGGGATTTTAACCTTAACTGGTTAATTCAAATGGCCCGGGGGCTGGGTGATTGTGATGTCCTCAACATCCCTGCAACTCACACACCACACATAACACTATCCACCACCACAGTAACACGCAGTTACCTACACATGGGAGATGCCGCCCAGCCTCATCGGAGGGTATGCCTTACAAGGGCTGCACTCGGCTAAAAATAGCCACACGAAATTATTATATTATCACCCCATATCGGCAAGGAAAATTGTGAAGACGAGTATCAAACTGAGAAAAAAAAAGTCGAGAAGGAACGATCGCTTGAGGAATTAAGGTAAGAGGGAATCACGAAATTAGGAAGGAGAACCCACTTTATTTTGGATGCCCTTATAGGGTAGGTAGAAAACGAAATGTGAAGCCCATAAATCAAAAGCTGAGAAAACTGATCAACAATAACATAACTTTGACTATTATTTGTTGTGATGAGCTTTCTGTTTTCCGCTACCAGTCATCTCCTTACCCTATATCCGAGCAGAACAGCCTGCCTGAATACTGACGGGAAGTTGCATGCCACTCCTCTGGTCCATACTTGTTCTGTTAACTGCTCGTATGTGATACACTGGTTCATCGCATGTTCATACTTTCACTCTTGCTGCGAATCGAATTCATTTTCTTTATTTACCTTAAGCACCAACATGGCCGACCTGATTAAATTTTTCACAAACTTCCAAATATTTCTAGAAATACTATTAATTATATCTGAACAGTGCGTATAACGGCAATTATGTAGTATGTACACTGACTGACAGAGCAAATGCAACACCAAGAAGGAGTGGTCAGAACTTTATGCCAATTGCAGGGTAGACTGACGTCACTGAGGTATGCTCATGATGTGAAATGCGCCGCTGTGCTGAGCACGTAGCGAACGATAAATGGGACACGGCGTTGGCGAATGGCCCACTTCGTACCGTGATTTCTCAGCCGACAGTCATTGTAGAACGTGGTGTTGTGTGCCACAGGACACGTGTATAGCTAAGAATGCCAGGCCGCCGTCAACGGAGGCATTTCCAGCAGACAGACGACTTTACGAGGGGTATGGTGATCGGGCTGAGAAGGGCAGGTTGGTCGCTTCGTCAAATCGCAGCCGATACCCATAGGGATGTGTCCACGGTGCAGCGCCTGTGGCGAAGATGGTTGGCGCAGGGACATGTGGCACGTGCGAGGGGTCCAGGCGCAGCCCGAGTGACGTCAGCACGCGAGGATCGGCGCATCCGCCGCCAAGCGGTGGCAGCCCCGCACGCCATGTCAACCGCCATTCTTCAGCATGTGCAAGACACCATGGCTGTTCCAATATCGACCAGAACAATTTCCCGTCGATTGGTTGAAGGAGGCCTGCACTCCCGGCGTCCGCTCAGAAGACTACCATTGACTCCACAGCATAGACGTGCACGCCTGGCATGGTGCCGGGCTAGAGCGACTTGGATGAGGGAATGGCGGAACGTCGTGTTCTCCGATGAGTCACGCTTCTGTTCTGTCAGTGATAGTCACCGCAGACGAGTGTGGCGTCGGCGTGGAGAAAGGTCAAATCCGGCAGTAACTGTGGAGCGCCCTACCGCTAGACAAGGCGGCATCATGGTTTGGGGCGCTATTGCGTATGATTCCACGTCACCTCTAGTGCGTATTCAAGGCACGTTAAATGCCCACCGCTACGTGCAGCATGTGCAGCATGTGCTGCGGCCGGTGGCACTCCCGTACCTTCAGGGGCTGCCCAATGCTCTGTTTCAGCAGGATAATGCCCGCCCACACACTGCTCGCATCTCCCAACAGGCTCTACGAGGTGTACAGATGCTTCCGTGGCCAGCGTACTCTCCGGATCTCTCACCAATCGAACACGTGTGGGATCTCATTGGACGCCGTTTGCAAACTCTGCCCCAGCCTCGTACGGACGACCAACTGTGGCAAATGGTTGATAGAGAATGGAGAACCATCCCTCAGGACACCATCCGCACTCATATTGACTCTGTACCTCGACGTGTTTCTGCGTGCATCGCCGCTCGCGGTGGTCCTACATCCTACTGAGTCGATGCCGTGCGCATTGTGTAACCTGCATATCGGTTTGAAATAAACATCAATTATTCATCCGTGCCGTCTCTGTTTTTTTCCCCAACTTTCATCCCTTTCGAACCACTCCTCCTTGGTGTTGCATTGTCACTGTCAGTCAGTGTATTTTATAATCTCTTTAGTCCCGTATGTCTCATACTTTTTTTTGCAAGTGGTTTTTACGTCGCACCGACACAGATAGGTCTTACGGGGACGATGGGACAGGAAGGGGCTAGGAGTGGGAAGGAAGCGGCCGTGGCGTGAAGTAAGGTACAGCCCCAGCATTTACCTGGTGTGAAAATGGGAAACCACGGAAAACCATCTTCAGGGCTGCCGACAGTGGGGTTCGAACCCACTATCTCCCGAATACTAGACACTGGCCGCACATAAGCCACTGCAGCTATCGAGCTCGTTACCTATGCTATTGGTCCTATCGAAAAAATACTACGTAACAAAAGGTATAGAGAATGCAACTTCCGATAATTTATGACTTTGAGTTTTAATAATACTCTTGTTTTTTACGTCCCACGAACTACCTTAGACGGTTTTCGGAGACGCCGAGGTGCCGGAATTTCGTCCCGCAGGAGCTCATTTACGTGCCAGTAAATCTACCGACGCGAGGTTGACGTATCTGAGCATCTTCAAATACCACCGGCCTGAGCCAGAGTACTTTTGTAATGCGAGTGAAATATACAAACAAGAAACCAACACAACAAATCAAATCAAAGCATAGCAATTTCCATAAAGACCATGAAGGCCCTTGGAGGAGTGGAATTTAAAGGCTTCCACTACTGGTAACCTCACCACTACGTGGCATGAAAGGGGTAAGCTCTGTGCCTGGACGCCGTTGTCCCCAGGAATTAACCTAGTACTGTCCGGCTCCATGACTAAATGGTTAGCATACTGGCCCTTGGTCACTGGGGTCCCGGGCTCGATTCCCGGCAGGGTCCAGAATTTTAACCTTAATTGGTTAATTAAGCTGGCACGCGGGCTGGGTTTATGTGTCGTCTTCATCATCATTTTATCCTCATCACGACGCGCAGGTTGCCTATGGGCGTCAAATCAAAAGACCTGCATCTGGCGAGCCCAACTTGTCCTCAGACACTCCCGGCACTAAAAGCCATACGCCAATTCATTTCAACCTAGTACTCATTTTTTATGTAGGGCTCTCCGCTTATAGAAATATCGTTTCTATGTTTTTCAACTTTTTTGTGGGGATAACTGTACCCACGAACCTTACGCCTCAGCTAGGCAGCCCTTCTCTAATATGTGCACGTGGTTCAGTATTTGACCAACTATTGAGAATATTTAGAGTGAAGAAAAACTAGTCCTAAGTACTGGCAAAACATGTAAGAAAACCTTCAAATTGGATCAAATTCCGAGCACTGACATTTTACAGAAATTGCTGCTTTAATTTGTTAATCAGTAACATCGTGAAATAGAACGTTGAGTGAAACTCTTGAGTGGAGATACATTTGAGCTGCAAATGACTTTCCCTCATAATCTTAGGTGGATTAATCATGTATCTGGCAATAGTACTGGCCTGAAAACTTGCGTTCGTCAGCCATTCCATAAATTGTGTGTGTGATACGATACATGCTACTTGGTGTAAGCAGGGAAGAACCGTGAACTTGCTCACATATGTGCCTTGTTACTTCACTACCTACGTGCACGTGGCTCATTCTGACGCCATCGATTTACTCTTGTCAGGGTGTTGTGTTCGGGCGTGGGATCTAATGCGAAATAATGGAAGATTCTACGATATCTCTGTCATATACAAACTTATTACATTCCTATTACGATAGTGAAGGCATTAGACCAATTATTCCTCAGTTGTGATGATTTTCCACAAGAAGGAGAATGTTATATTGAGAATGTACGACAATATTCAGGAGCACACGTCGAGGGGAGATTTCCTTTCTCTTCATAGCAGGTGTTCCAGATGTCAGCGTGGTTGAAACACACTTCTAGATAGTAGACATTAGAATCATTGTCAAATTTTGAATACCTCGTCGCGTGCTATGGTCTTTCGTAATTTCTTATCTTACTCTTTAACATACATTTATCCCATACGCACCTTGCCAATAAACTTGGATTGCTCTCTATTATGTCAGGGAAGCGACAAGCTGCCTTTTTTTTTTTTTTTTTTTTTGCTAGTTGCTTTACGTCGCACCGACACAGATAGGTCTTGTGGCGACGATGGGACAGGGAAGGGCTAGGAGTTGGAAGGAAGCGGCCGTGGCCTTAATTAAGGTAAGCCCCAGCATTTGCCTGGTGTGAAAATGGGAAACCACGGAAAACCATTTTCAGGACTGCCGACAGTGGGGTTCGAACCTACTATCTCCCGAATACTGGATACTGGCCGCACTTAAGCGACTGCAGCTATCGAGCTCGGTGACAAGCTGCCTTTAGAGCAATTTGTAAGCTTGTGCAGCTTTTAGTGAAATATTGTAGATAAACCTCCGTCTATTAACTAGCCAATAACATATGTATTACAATGTGTTCCTTCCTTTCGCTTGAGCTTATACTCGGGAAACTTACAAGTTGTAGTCGATCATAATGTTATTGGGTTTTCTTCCCACTAACTACTTTTGTGATTTTCTGAGACGTCAACGTGCCAGCATTTTTGTCCCACAGGGGTTCTTTCACCTGCTTTATCGAAAAGATGCTGACGTATTTGGGCACCTTCAGTAATACCACCGGATAGAGCCGAGATCAAACCTACCAACTTAAGACGGTAGAAGCGCTGACCTAAGCCTGAGTCACTCATGCCGGCTGTCGTATTTCACTTTCAAACACCACCAGACGGAACCGGGATTGAACCCACCATCTTAGGGTCAGAAAGCCAGCCCAGCATTCTTTCCGATCACTTTTGGAGCCATCCGTTTGTTCTGTCGCACTTTCGACTTAAATGTTTTGGTACTATTCTGAAGTGTGTAGTGTTAAGTTTCACTTTTCTACGCGTGTGTGTACTGTTCCGCTGTGGTTGTCCGGCCCCATGGCTAAATGCTTAGCGTGCTGGCCTTTGGCCACAGGAGTCCCGGGTTCGATTCCTGGTGGGGTCGGGAATTTTAACCATAATTGTTTAATTTCGTTGACACGGGGGCTGGGTGTATGTGTCGTCTTCATCATCATTTCATCCTCATCACGACGCGCAGGTCACCTACAGGTGTCAAATCGAAAGACCTGCATCAGGCGAGCCGAACTTGTCCTCGGACACTCCCGGCACTGAAAGCCATACGCCATTTCATTTCAGCTGTGGTTCAGAGATTCGGCAAAGAACGACGAACTTTCATTCCTTATAACTGTATACAAAACCAAAATACTGTTTTAGAGAATTTCGTGAATATTTTCCAGGTGCTAACAGACCAACAGTTCATAGAACAGTTATCAGGAGGAATACTGTCAGGGAGGTAAATCGAGAAGCCGCATTTGTACAATGGAAATACTTTGTGATATCCGTGCTTTATAATCGCTTCGGACAGCTATCAGAACTAGTTCTGAATTGCGTCGCATTGTCATAATTCAAAAGAACCGGTAACTACTCTTTTTTCTGTTAGTTTTACGTCTCACCGTTTCAGACAGTACTTACTTCGACGGTGGGATAGGACAGAGCTAGAACTGTGAAAGAAGCGACTCTGCCCTGGTGTGATGATAGGCTGGCGACAGTGGTATTAGAACCCAACACAGCTACGTGAACCAAACCACGTTCGGTGTGTATCTGCCATTTCCACGTGGACTGAGTGTGGAGCCCCTATCCTCTACAATGCCCTCGTAACTCTTTAGTCGAGAGCGAGTCAGAACGAAGCGATGACATTCAACTTTTGCGGTAAATTATACAGGCCTTCATGGAGGGGTAAAGGCTTCCGCTATCCTTAACCTCGGCATTTGATGGGATAGACTGGTTAGCTATAAGCCCGGCCGTCTTCGTCCCCAGGAATTAACCTGGTACTCATGTTTGGGAAGGCTGGTCGAACCTCAGGACCATGTGCATATCAGGATGTGGAAATCCCGTTTCTTACACTGTTAGAGTTGCTGACGGGGAATCGAACCCACTTTCTTCCGAGTGAACCGAGCACGCTTTTACCGCCTCGGCAAGGCAGCCCCTTTACAATGCACATAATGTGGGATATCTTTAAAACTAGTTCAAGGGCCAGAAGTAGTTGTGTTTTGTGGCATTATATAACAAAGTACCTTCCGAGATATTGCGAAGTCATATTGCCATAAGCCTAGAGAACATCTGACCTATTGTGAGACTTACAAAGCTGAGTGTTAGAAAAGCTTATACATGATATTTCTAGCAATTCTGAGCGAGATCTTCCAATACTACGAAAAGAAGATAAGAAAACAGTTAATATTGTATTTTCTAGCGTACAAATCCCCACTCACAGTGAGCAACGCCGGCTTCCTTGAGCAATTTATGTAAGCCTACTACTTCTTGCTGACTAAGAAAAAAGTTCTCTGTGCTTACAATTTCTTGTAGATAGGAGAACTGTACCACAACTCTTTATTTGCAGTAGGGCCTACCTGATTATCCGACGATGATCAAGAAAGTTAGCTTTAAAGCTATATTTTAAGGGAATGTAGCGTACTGAAAGAGCGCCCAAGGGCTTTCAAATCCCAAGACACCCGAGTTTATAGCACGGGAGTACGGCATGTGAACTCCGGCTCAGAAACGCCTCTTACATTAGTAGCCCTAGATACTGTAGTTCTATTAGATTTTATGGCAAGTTAAGAGACCTTAAGCGCACAGTTTTAAATTAAACTAATTTACTTATAGCCTAACCACACTCGACAATCATTGCAGAGCGGCATCTAGAAGTCATCTGTCTAAATATCTTCTCGAGTTGACTGTATTAATGATTGTATTACAGAACCATCGTCATGCGGTTTTTCGCCCGGTCAGCACTGCAAGTTCGCCATATGAGCTAGGGCTGAAGTGTTGCGCAGACGGAGATTCAATTTCTAAAACAGTCATTCCGTTTCTTCGACCATCATTACAAGAAGCGCGTGCTCTCGCATACAGTCTGAGAAATTCATTTCTGTCCTCAATAATAGGCCAAATATATTTATTTACTCATGGTACTTGATCGATAGTTGAACAGAAAACCCTCGAGCAATACATTTCGATGACCAATCAGTCCATCTGTTAACCAAATTGATGATGCTTGTTGTTTAAAGGGGCCTAACATCGAGGTCATCGGCCCCTAATGGTACGAAATGAGACGAAATGAATGACAAATTAAAAGTCCAAAATCCTCCACTGACTAGAATTCAAAACGTGAGGACGAAGAATGAATGGATGGATATGAATTTAGAACAATCAGTGGATGCGACCCGCAATGCCTTACATTCACAGAAACTGACGTAACAATAGTATTACTGACCAAGGGACTGCTGCTATAGCATAACACTGAGTCGATGATGCTTGCAGTCTAAAGGGGGTCCAAAATCCAAGTTATCGGACCCTCATAACGGTACTTATCGCTAGGAAAGTAGAACCATGGTATTTGTCATGTTGCGGTACTAATCAAAAGTAGCAGAGACTCGCGGTATTACACACATTATGGTACTACTCACAGGTTATGATATTCGACATATAATACAGACCTATGGTGTTTCTCACATTGCGGCGCCATTTACAGGCAACGCAAACCTATGGTGTTCATCACATAAGAGTACTAACCACAGGGACCTGCACTATCCCGTGGTGTTCCTCATATAGTGGGTACTAATCATAGGCGAGGCAGAACCATGGTAGCTATCATCCCATGGTCCTGCTCATACGGTGGTACAAATCACAGGTACTGCAAAAGCCGACCGCACGGTGCTCCTGTGTGCTACTAATCACAAACCTATTTGGTACCTAATATAGTGGTACTACGCGCAAATGAAAGCGACCCAAAGTAGTTTCATGGTTCTAAGACAATCATCGCTTTGTCGCCCCTTTTAGTCGCCTCTTACGACAGGTAGGGGATACCGTGGGTGTATTCTTCGTCTGCGTTCCCCACCCACACGGGGTTGTGTGTTTGGTCCACGTGAGGTATTTTATTTCCCTCAAGTCCGCCGACAAGCCGGTTAGGACCCCCCATCCGCCACCTGGGACGCGTCACGTGGGAGTATCACCTCTCCCCCTGCTACGCCAGCGTAATAGGTTCGTGGGTTAATCAAATTATCATCAAACCCAGCCGTGTAAAAGGATTTTACGATTCCTATAATGTTTGTTGCAGTAACTGCAGCTCTCCAAGACGCCCGAGGCCTGGTGAACCCTACAATGGATTTGGCCAGGAAGGGTATCTGTCAAAAACCCTACCAAGAACGAAATGAGCCCCGGCGGCTGCAGCAGCTCGAAACATAACTGGGATAAGTTCAAGAAAGTTCGGGAAGGCGCTGATGAAATAGTCTTGCCAATATCACGAACACAAGAGCCCCGTTCCGAATTCCGGCGACATTTGGCGAGGTTTCCTCTAGGATCAACATGTGACAAAGAGAAGGGCACCCAGTCTTAAACCCCTAAAGAAATTCTTAATTGAGGCTGAGTGCTCCATCTACACCACGCAAAAGAGGGTTCGGCGTTGAAAAACATTCCTGTCCGCCTGCCACTATTCTACACTAGTGTCTAAAAGTTAAGCATAATCACTAAACGAGGCCATACCGCCTGATAGGAATGTCAGACGGATTGCTGAACAAACGGAAGCTGACTAACACACCATATGACAACTCGTCCAAAAACAGTGTCAGAAAGGTTCTGATAGCTAAGGTATACCTTTGACAACTAACAAAACTTGACACAACAAAATATGCTGTTAATAGGGTGTATGCTTACCCCAAACGGCCACACATGCTTCGCAGCAACGTGGCATGCTCTCTATCAGATGGGCCAAGAGCTCTTGTGGCAGTCGATTCCATTCCTCCGAAAGGGCAATGCGAAGGTCTTGAAGAGTCCTTGGTGGAGGCTGACGGGATGCAATTCGCCTCCCCAATGCATCCTACGCATGTTCTATAGGATTCAAATCCGCAGACCTCGCTAGCCAGTCCATGCGATGAATGTCTTCCCCAGCCAAAATTCATCCACCAGAGTAGCAGGGCGCGGTCGGGCATTACCGTCCATTAAGAGGAAGTCCGGACCAACCGCACCTCTGAAGAGTCGAACAAGAGGTCTCATTACTTCATCCCTGTATCTCCGAGTGTTAACAGTGGTCCTCGGACTACCCATGAAGATGTGCAGGTCCGTACGGCCATTCAACATGATGCCGCCTCACACCATGACGCCACCACCACCATACTGGTCCCGTTCCACGATGTTCCTGTGGTTGTATCGGCTACCCGGTTCTCTCCAGATTAATGTGCGTCGGGAATCGTTCTGCAAACTGAAGCGGGATTCATCTGTGAAGAGCACATGCCTCCATTCATACATGGTCCAGTTTCGATGTTGGCGGTTCCACAGTAAACGGGCCCGTCTTTGTGTTGGTGTGAGGGGGACGCACACCCCTGGACGTCGGACAAACAGCCCTGCTTTTCAGGGCCTCCAGTACACAGTTTGCCGGGAAACAGCAACCCCTGAGACAGCTGCAAGCTCCGCCGACAATTGTCTTGCAGGTGCACTCCGATGTCGTTTGGCGGTTAAGGCCAGACATCGGTCCTGCTGTGGGGTGGTTACCTTTGGTCGACCTGGTACTGGCCTACGACTAACACCTCTTGAAATCGTCTCCAAAGCCTGGAAATGACACTTTGTGGCACATTCAAGGATACGGCGACTTCGGCCTGTGTCTGGCCTGCTTCCAGGCGGCCGAGTATTCTACCCTGCAAAACCGGGTCCACATGGCGTCGTTGTGCCATTATCTTGTCACGTTCAACACGAGGCTACACTCCGCACACTATAACCGGGCAAACACGACTGAGGGAATATATGGGGCGCAGGCAATGGCTGTTTACCTTGCGGTTACGCCGCTTGTCAAAGCAGGGAACACT
This sequence comes from Anabrus simplex, assembly GCF_040414725.1. Lineage (NCBI taxonomy): Eukaryota > Metazoa > Arthropoda > Insecta > Orthoptera > Tettigoniidae > Anabrus > Anabrus simplex. Next base: position 710,447,594 of record NC_090266.1, read on the forward strand.
TCTTTCCTATACAGAGCGAACACGTAAGGTTGGTTGGTGCATATGTCGTGCGATTGCGGTCCATTTCCTGTTGCCCTGCTTACTCGTAACTTATGCTTAACGTTTGGACACTAGTGTACATGCGAGGACAGTTACGGATATTAAACTGGACATACTGGTACTGCCAATATGTTGCCCAATCACGTTTCTTCAATTTATTGCATATTATACTCCAAGAAGTCCGGCCCCGCGGTGTAGGGGGGCAAAGCGTCCGCCTGTCACCCGGCGGCCCCGGGTTCTATTCCCGGCCGTGTCAGGGGTTTTCAATTGTAAATGATTAATATTCCTGTCCTGGGGACTGGGTGTTTGTGTCATCCTTAACGTTCCTTTCCTCACATTCAACACTTTACACTTCCGCCATTTACAAAATACACGCAGGTTCCTCACATATGGTGCAAGTAGTGGTAAAAGATCTTTCTATGTCGACGCCCCGAACAAATAGCATTAAAAATACTCCAATAATATAGTTTAACACCTTTGCAATTCCTACAGGCTTCAAGGAACACATGACGTCGGCATTTTGTCCCTCAGTTCTTCAGCGTCATTGAAGCCAGTGGGACACAGTTGTATTTGAACACTTTCAAACGTAACCGACCTCAAGCAGGATCGTTAACTGCCTGCTCCACTGAGATCGGCCTTTATAATTCCGTTCAAGCAATGTATTGACACGCCGTTCCAACGTTGTACAATGATTACTTGTTACAAAGCCCATTCATTAATGACCACTGTATGCTTCCTTTTGTTCTAACGAATTTTGTTTCTTAATAATGTTATTGTCTTTACGTCCCACTAACTACTTTTACGGTTTTCGAGGACGGCGAGGTGCCGGAATTTTGCCCGCATGAGTTATTTTATGTTCCAGTAAATATACCGACAAGAGGCTGACGTATTTGAGCACCTTCAAATACCACCGGACTGAGCCAGGGTCGAACCTGCCAAGTAGGGGTCAGAAGTCCAGCGCCTCAACCGTCTGAGTCACTCAGCCCGGCGAATTTTGTTTCTTCCGCCTGTATTAGGTCTAACTGGAGATACCCATGTCAGTGTCGAGACCTTCGCTTCAGAGGATCCCGGGTTCGATCCCCACACAGGTCGGGAACTTTAGCCGCATATAGTTCATTCCCCAGACCCGGGGACTGGGTGCTTGTGTTATTCTCATACTTCTTGTCATACACACACACACACACACACACACACACACACACACACACACACACACACACCATACCATACCACTAACCACCACCTTAACACTCAATGCGGATTTTTTTTGCTATTAGCTTTACGTCGCACCAACTCAGTTATTATGTCGACGATGGGATATGAAAGGGCTGTAACTCAGAGGGAAGTGACTGTGGCCTTAATTAAGGTACACACCCAGCATTTGTCTTAGGTAAAAATGGGAATCCACGGAAAACAATCTTGAGGGCTGCCGACAATGGGGTTCAACCACTCTATATGCCGAATGTAAGTTTACAACTACGTGACCCAAACCGCGTAACCAACTCGTTCAGTGCACTCAATCGTGAATGCGGAGTTTACGTCAGTAAGGGTATCCGGCCGTAAAATATGACTAACTTCCCATGGGGGCAGTTCGTATCTCTGATCTCACTAGGGTGTGGAAAAATGCAGCGAAAGAAGAATAGAGATTTCAGTTGTATATCCCGTCCCCCTCCCAGCTTGCTCCATCAACCTCCTTTCTTCTTCCAATATTCCAATACTTTGCAGACGCTTGTCACAACGAAGGTATTTGTGTTGTTAGAGCCTAAGGACAACTTTCCTTATCAACCTAAATAAGAACAAGTGTTGATGAAGCTGTAATTACGTGGAACGAAGACTGGTACAGATGCCTCCGGCTCTTGAGGTAAGGAGTTTCTTCAGAATGACTGTGGGAAACTTTGGAGAAAAATCAAACTTTCAATAGATGAAACTAAAAACTTACTTTTGAAAAATAAGGTTTCTAGAAGGAAACCGTAATGTAATTTCATCGATTGCAAATGTTAAAAACATAGGAGGCTTGCAGTGGTGTCTCAACCGCGCACTAGCGCCAGCGTCTTGGAAAGGTGTAGCAATCCAACTGATGATCCCACTGCTACACTGGGGCGAAACGCTGGTAATTTCAGGATTGAAAAGCCTAAAGTCTTAAAGAACTTCCTTTTGGTTTCTGAATTTCCGGCGAGTTGGATGTTTATGATGAACGTACGAGTTAACCGTCCAGAGGAATTTGATGGTGGCAAGAACTGCTGCGATCTACCTTACTAGCCGATGTCTGTTCCTTGGTAGGATTGGGGAAGTGCACGGCTGAGATAGAGCTTAGAACGTCCATCCTCAAGAGTGGGAGTATTTACTTCTCTCCAAGATGGACGTTACTTCATGTCCATGGTGTTTAAAGTTCACTCTGCGATATTTTTTACTTGAAATAAGGATATACAAAGCACACGACGCATCTGAGACATTTAAACCTTACAGTGAAAAATGAAATGTCGTATGGCTTTTAGTGACGGGAAGTGTCCGGAGACTTCGGCTCACCAGGTACAGGTCTTTTGATTTGACTTCCATACGCGATCTGCGCGTCGTGATGAGGATGAAATGACGATGAAGACGACAAATACACGCAGCCCCAGTGCCAGCGAAATTAACCAATGATGGTTAAAATTCCCGACCCTGGCGGGAATCGAACCCGGGACACCTGTGATCAAAGGCCAGCACGCTAACCATTTAACCATGGAGCTGAACAACCTTACAGTATATTCAGTATCCTACACTATCGACGGTCAGGTATATTTGATGCTGGTAGGCGGACACATCGTTTAATGTTTCATTCACTGCATGCTGTGCTTTCGTATGTCACTTCACATGTCTCTATCAGTTTGCCACGGACGTTGTCATAGATCACGCTACAAGGATACATAAGTATTAGAACATAATCAATTTCAACGTGGCGAGTTTCTTTTCCTGTGTCTGTCGCACGTGCGAGTTGACAGTCAACATGGATTCAGCATACGATAGAGTAAGTTACAATATTTATTTCACCCATTCCCTGAGTTTTAGTAATTTATTTTTAAAACGGCCTTTACCTTTCAAAGGATCTCAATTTTGGTACATTCTTGTATGTCACATTTTCCGCACAACCATGACTCGCTGACAAAACACAAAGTATCAGGGAATATAGTGATGGCGCACCTAAAACGAAAAAGATGTACCTTATGTCAGACCAAACCAGCTAATTACAAAGCAGATTCGATCCATTACTTTAACTGTGGACGGAAATCTCGGCCATGAACATATGCATAGGCTACGAAATGCAATCTATGTTCAGTTCTTCCAAAAAGTTGAGACGCACTGAGCCGTTATGAATTTAAAATTATAATATTTTGACATTATTGTAGAAGACATCATTCTTACTAAACATGCTAACCTTAAACTTTTGTACAAGACTCCGGATGTGTTTTAGTGATGACATATTTTCACATGCTCCCAATCTTTCGTATTGTGTATATTATAATGAGCAATTAAAAAATCCTCTCTTCTGCTTTCGGAGAAATAAAATAAATAATATGTATAGCAACATGTAACTCTTAAGGACCTGGGTGAAAAAGTGGGTCTTCTGCTAACTCATTATTATTATTATTATTATTATTATTATTATATTCCAAGTTGCCTTACGTCGCACCGACCCAGACAGGTCTTATGACGACGATGGGTCAGGAAAGGGCTAGGAGTGGGAAGGAAGCGGTCGTGGTCTTAATTACGGTACAGCCCCAGCATTTGCCTGATGTGAAAATGGGCAACCACAGAAAATCATCTTCAGAGCTGCCGACAGTGGGGTTCGAACCCACTATTTTTCGAATGCAAGCACAGAGCTGCGCGCCCCTAACCGCACGCCCAACTGCTCGGCGCTAACACCTCTGGACAAGTGTAATTATCGATTATGGGACAGCTGAAATGTTACGTTCCATTTTATCAGCGTGGCCTTCCTCGCTCGCCACCCTACAGACTTCAAAGGGAACGAACGCCAATCACCGTGCTTTGTTTCTGTTCACTGTACGGCAGGCGGCGCATGGCTCCAGAAAGAACTGCAGTGAAACGAATTTACTTACCTTAAGCAGTAACGATTAAAGGATACAAGAGATGTATAGATTCTTGTGGCAACGTAGACGTAGTTTATATAACCTTGTAAAAATAATTTTATAGCTTTACCAGGAGGCTTTAGGCATCATGGTCATAAGTTCAGTACATTATGTCCTGATACGAATGATACTGTGGTGTCTGTGCTAATTTGTATTTTTCTCGACTCACGGCTACAGAGCATAGTTGGTAAGATGCTCCAGCGTCTCTTAAAACCAACAACAGTCAAAAAGTCGTTACTTCTCTTTTCCTGACCTTTCACAGTTATCTGGGGTGGGCATTAATGTGGATCAAACCTCGTTTTACGACCGGATGCTCTTTCTCATGCCAGCCCTAGGTAGAGGGAATATTCAATATTGCGTGTTTACCGAGGGATGGCTGCGTGGTTTGGGTCACGTAGGTATCAGCTTGCATTCGAGAGATAGTGGCTTCGAAAACCCGATGTCGGCGGCACTGCAGATAGCTTTCCATGTTTTCGAATTTTCACACTGGACAAATGCTGGTCGTTTCCTTTCCGACCTTAACCCTTTCATATCATATCGTCGCCATAGACTTATCTGTGTCAGTGTGACAAAGCAAATTATTTATAAAAAAAGCTACTGCGCGTTAATAGTGTGACGTGTTTTATGTAAATGACGTTGTGTACTAAGACGATCATAAACACCCAGTCTCCGAGCTAGAGGAATTAACAATATGCGGCTAAAATCCCCGTCCTTATTGGAAATCGAACGCGGGTCCCTCTGAAGGCCACTACCCTGACCTGTCAGCAGAGGATCCGGATGATGATAATGATAATTTGCTCAACACCATTGTAAAAATATCCCTGACAACTTGCAAATAGTGAGGTTGACGGTGGTAGTTATTAGTACTGTCACTATAGAGATATCCTAATTTTTGTGAAGGAAGTACGGTGAAAACAGAAATACAGTACATGGAAACTGTAGAGCCCATTCGAGTTCCACTCTTAATTTCTATGATAAATTGAGTAACCACTTATATACAAAATAAAATTGTGCATTTGCTTTGGGACTAGCTTGAAATTAAATCAAAACTCTTGAATGGAGAGTACGATTTATTTCAAACTATGAAAAATGAGCAAAATCGATGTGAATGTTACACCTCTCAGAAATGAAGTGGTAGGAAGTGTTATGTATAAAATATGAAAGCTAAGCCAATTACTATCTATATATGCTTGTTTCTTAACTTTGCCAGCAAATGTGATAGAGTGGTTTTCTCTATGCCTCCAAGAATTAACCTGGTATTAATTTCTGGTTGCAGTCCGAGTAGTAAACTCCCGGGCTATTTGCTACTCCCGACGTGAAAGTCTCATTTCTCAAGGTGAAAACTTCCTGGCTAGGGATACTCATTTTCATTCGGATGAAGGATTTTAAAGACGGCCCCTTCCCTCTGTCAGTATATAGAGTGTAGTATAAGTCTGGTTATCACAACACCGGATCAGGAAAATATAAAATGAGGACATGATCCAACCCCCCAACTCTCAATTTTCAACCCAAGTGAACTGGGGCAAGTAACGTAATGTGGTTTTGCAACCAAAATTTTTGGTGGGAGTCTCCGCGGCAGGCGCGGCGCGTTCTGTGTATTCAGTGAACCTCCTATAAGTAGACAACTCGTAGTACAGAAGGTCGTTCGGAACCTCTCGGGACGATGTTTGAAGGGTAATTAGCTTATGAACGCCATGTCTCCACCAACGATTTTGCTGAATTGGAAAACAACCATTTCCATTGCAGCAGACTCCTGACAGGCTTTCCAGAGACCATTGATAGTGCGAGGACATTATTTCCTAAGGCTCTTTTTAGGATTCCTAATGCACAGAAATCTATGGGTGACCCATCGGGTGCCTTCGCCGGAATGTCAGTAAAAGGAATTGCACGAATTCCAGTTTCCATCTCCATTCTCTTTAATAATTATTATTTCATGTGGCTATTTCTAGCCGAGTGCAGCCCTTGCCCGATGAGGGCGGGCGGGACGTCGCACTAACTGCGTAACTGCGTGTTATTGTGGTGGAGGATAGTGTTATGTGTGGTGTGAGAGTTGCAGGGATGATGGGGACAGCACAAAACCCAGTCTCCGAGCGAAGGGAATTAACCATTTAAGGTTAAAATCTCCGAACCGGCAGGGAATCGAACCCAGGACCCTCTGGAGCAAAGGCCAGCACGCTAACCATTTAGCCATGGAGCCGAACTCCATTCTCTCTAAGAACGGACGAGTCAAACGAGAGGTGTGGCAGGATACTTTGTCTTGATGTACTCACACCTGATTTTTCACCCTCCCATACAGTACTGGGATATCTGTGTTGTAAATGGGTGTTAGAATCTCTTGCTGACTGTATGTAGAATTCATCTTCACATTATTATTGACACGGCGAATGGTTAACTGGACATTGTAGCAGTATGCAGCGATGATCACGAAACCCCTCGGAAAACTTTCCTGGCATTCTTTATACAATGTTTGATTTTTAACTTTTTTTTTTTTTGTCTCCAGAGTGGTAGTAAATCGAGCGGTGTTTGTTGCAGTCACTGAGGTACACATACGCTTCGTCTAATGTCACCACATTTTTCCATCGGTCCCCTGGCGGATAGCCCTCATATAGCTTTCTCGCGTTAGTGCGACGAGGCAACAGCTTGTGAACTCGGCGCTTATGCCGCTTTTCTAATCGCAGGTCCTTGTTGATTACGGTGTTAACTGTTGAAACAGACATCCACAACTTACGTGCGATAATCCTTTGGGGGGCAGGGTTATCACCTGAGACAAGGGCCTTCACTTTCCTCACCACTTCTGGTATACGGCTGGTGGCTGGTCGTGGACTTCCTGCTTTCTCTCCTCTGGAAATAAGCCCAGTTGTCCTTTGCCTTTCCTATTCAATACAGCACTGATCCCGCTCTTTGACATCAAGAAATCACGCTTCTTGGATTGCACAATAGCTATATTTAGCATCGGAAAGGGCCGTTATATAGCCCTCCCTGTAAGGGTCAATCCGATTCAGCATCGTTGCAACTAATGTCACGAAACTCTACACGCACGTTTTCAGTACTGACGTAAATCACCACTCCCTATTTTGATGTGCTGAAGTTGATAAGAGCGGCCTTCAAACTCGTCACCAGAGATCCCGAGCGACCTTCTGTAAAATGGTTTATTAAGAGCGTATTCTTTTAATTAGCTCTGTATATTCGCGCGCGTAGCGATAACCTTTGGCATAAGCATTCGGTTGCTCTCCGGAAGGCTGTGGAACGTAAAGAAGGGTGCGCAAGACGCTAAACTATGAAAAGCACGGAGGGGAGCCGGAATGCATAGCCGAGGTATCGTTGGTGAGTGGACCTGCCATAGACACGAGCTACACAGACCAACCCTGAAATTATCCGAAACACTGTCTCAAAGCACTCGGTTATTAATTTGTGCCATTTGTGATAGGTTTTGAAAGGATTTTAATTTCAGGATCTTGCTGTTTTTTATAATTAACCAGAAAATTTTGGTAACTATAATTTGTATAGCATCAATAGGCGTACGTAGCCCGAGTTCAGGTAATTAATGTAAACTTTTAGTTAGTAATAAGTGTTCTATGAAAAGTAAACAGCAAAATAGCCAAGACGAGTGCAATAGTAACATTAGTCTGCCTAATATGATGTTGAAGCATTTACTCCAATGCCAGCATGCGCTATCCCTAACATCGGACAACAAGGTATCAGCTCAAGGTAATTACAATTCATATTCCCTCTGGCTCCTTGGCTGAATGTTCAGTGCGGTGATCTTCGGTTCAGAGAGCTTCGCGTTCGTTTCTCGGCCATGTCGAGGTTTTTTTTGCTATTTGCTTTACGTCGCACCGACACAGATCGGAAAGGCCTACGAATGGGAAGGAAGCGGCTGTGGCCTTCATGGGAAACTACGGAAAACCATCTTCAGGGCTGTCGACAGTGGGGTTCGAACCCACTATCTCCGGATAACTGGATACTGGCCGCATTTAAGCGTCTGCGGCTATAGAGCTCGGTGCCGGAGGTTTTAACCTTAAAGGGTTAATTCCCTTGGCTCGGGGACAGGGTGTTTGTGCTGTCCTTAACATCCCTGCAGCTCACACACCACCATACTCTACCACAATAACACGGCACATGCCGACCACCCCCGTCGGAGGGTCCGCCTTACAAGGGCTGCATCCGACTAGAAACACGCACACGAAATAATAATAATAATAATAATAATAATAATAATAATAATAATAATAATAATAATAATAATAATAGTTGCAGGTCTTTCTATTTGACTCTTGTAGGCGACCTGCGCGTCGTGATGAGGATGAAATGATGATGAAGACAACACATACACCCAGCCCCCGTGCCATTGGAATTATTATTATTATTATTATTATTATTATTATTATTATTATTATTATTATTATTATTATTAATTTCATATTCTCCCTCTTTCATATCTCATTGTGCAGGTAACTTCGTCGAGTTGCAGTCATGCGCTAGAAAGGAAAGTCGCGTAGCTAATCAAGAAATGTCGATATTTTAACATCTACTGTATGTTAACATCCAATAACACATACGAAAGCGTTATTTTTCAAAGCAGTGAGTCCCCGCATGTTTTATCCCACGTTAGCACTCCTCCGCAGTCATTCTATGGAACTCGCTTCATTCTCTGATAATATTTTGTAAATGACATTTTCAAGCCACAGGCGCCAGTAAAATATGTCGTATGGCTTTAAGTGCCGGGATATCCCAGGACGGGTTCGGCTAGCCAGGTGCAGGTCTTTCTATTTGACTCTCGTAGGCGACCTGCGCGTCGTGATGAGGATGAAATGATGATGAAGACAACACATACACCCAGCCCTCGTGCCACTGGAATTAACCAATTAAGGATAAAATCCCCGACCCGGCCGGGAATCGAACCTGGGACCTTCTGAACCGAAGGCCAGTACGCTGACCATTCAGCCAACGAGGCGGACACGGGCGCCAGTGAATAGTGTTCTCGTTTTCTTCGTCTTAGCCTTTTCCCGTCACCTGGGCTCAGCAATTTGTATGGATTTAGCCCAGTTTTACGTCCACATGACCTTCCTAACGCCAATTCTATGCTAAGGGACTTTTTTGCTATTTATTTTACGTCGCGCTGACACAGATAGGTCTTATGGCGACGATGGGACAGGAAAGGCCTAGAAATGGGAAGGAAACGGCCGTGGCCTTAATTAAGGCAGAGCCCCAGCATTTGCCTGGTGTGAAAATGGGAAACCACGGAAAACCATCTTCAGGGCTGCCGACAGTGGTATTCGAACCCACTATCTCCCAGATGCAAGCTCACAGCTGCGCGCCCCTGACCGCACGGCTAACTCGCCCGGTGAGGGACGTATTCACTATTGAATGTTTTTGTGGTGGTTTACAGTACAGTGCAGTGCAGTGCAGTGTGTTGGATATAAGTGAAGATGTGTTCTAAGAAACAAAAACACCCAAACCCCGAGCTAGAAGATTTAAAATACCCGGCCAGGCCATGAATCGAACACGAGGCTCTCTGAACCGAAGGCCACTACGGTGACCATTCAGCCAAGAGCCGGCCTTCCAGTGAATAGTGTATATTATTTAATGTATATGTTTTAGGTTACATATTTCCGTTATTTTTACTTGCTTAGTAACAGTTGACCTATCCTCAATAATTGCAGTATGTTTTCAACTGTGGGTCAGGTAAAGCGTACCATCGGAAATTTATTTCCGTTTCATCGGACACGACCTGAGGTTTAATAACTTCAATTTTAAAGTATTTCATTTTGTTTCTGAATTTATATTTATTCGGAAGTTTACCTTCCTGGCGCCCAACATTTATTTTATACTTTTGTTCGTAATCTGTTTACACTCCAGGGTCGGTTTTTCCCTCGGACTTCAGCGAGGGATCCCACCTCTACCGCCTCAAGGGCAGTGTCCTGGAGCTTCAGAGTCTGGGTCGGTGATACAACTGGGGAGGATGACCAGTACCTCGCCCAGGCGGCCTTACCTGCTATGCTGAACAGGGGCCTTGTGGGGGGATGGGAAGTTTGGAAGGGATAGACAAGGAAGAGGGAAGGAAGCGGCCGTGGCCTTATGTTAGGTACCATCCCGGCATTTGCCTGGAGGAGAAGCGGGGAAACCGCGGAAAACCACTTCCAGGATGGTTGAGGAGGGAATCGAACCCCCCACTACTCAGTTGACCTCCCGAGACTGAGTGGACCCCGTTCCAGCCCTCACACCACTTTTCAAATTTCGTGGCAGAGCCGGGAATCGAACCCGGACCTCTGGGGGTGGCAGCTAATCACACTAACCACTACACCACAGAGGCGGACTTATACTTTTGTACAGGTACAATCTGTGTGGAGACCCGTGCTGTAGGCACCATGCATAACGTTTGTGTAATGCAGGCCGCATACTCTACCGGTTAATGAAAAAAGAAAGCATGTTACGTCAAATCTGAAGAGGACAGGGCGAGTTGGCCGTGTGGTTAGGGGCATGCTGCTGTGAGCTTGCATCCGGGAGATAGTGGGTTCGAATCCCAATGTCGGCAGCCCTGAAGGTGGTTTACCATGGTTTCCCATTTTCACACCAGGCAAATGCTGGGGCTGTACCTTAAGGCCACGGCTGCTTCCTTACACCTCCTAGGCATTTCCTATCCCATCGTCACCGTAAGACCTATCTGTGTCGGTGCGACGTAAAGCCACTAGCAAAAAAATCTGAAGGGGAAATTGTAAGTTTTAGACGAGTTAAGAAGAGACTCCTCTCATTGGTGCCAAAAAAAGTGATGTGCAAGTTTCTACAATATGAAGAAGGAAGAAAATTATATTCGACAATACGCGGGCAAAATGGGCAGCGAGTTGAGAAAACTGAAGGTAATGCGTAAGAGTTGGAAACGATCAACTTGATACAGCTGTCCGTAGCTGACTCATACAGCAACCCAGTGAAAGAATTCCAATCTGTGTCCTGATATTAAAATAAAAGAAAGATGGCATTTAACAAAGTACAGTAGACATTGAACTAAATTTCCCGAACTAAGTAATCCAGTAGTCTCGCTAATTCGGCACACTTCTATGTAAGGAATGACCAGATTAGCGAGAGTCCAGCGAATTTCCACGTCACCCGATTTTTTTTAGAAAAAGTTATTGCGTTTACTTTCCCTGACAAAAATAAAATCATGATCATTGTCCTGAGACATTCTGGGTCTCGTTGAAATTTAGTAAGATAAGCTCCATCATTTAATAAGATAAATTCACTCGAAATGACAAGGAAGTTGTCCGTTGAAGACATGCAACAGGAGTTACCAAAAAATAGTAATAATAATAATAATAATAATAATAATAATAATAATAATAATAATAATAATAATAATAATGATACCTGTATTTTCAAATAAAATACAAAGTAGTGTCTACCTTCACTGTATGTGCGAACGACTGTCACATCACTGATCGTCAGTTCTGTATTACCTTGAGTGAAAGTGGCGAAACCACCGAAAACCATCTTCAGGGCCGCCAACAGTGGTGTTCGAGCCCACTATGTCCCGAATGCAAGCTGGCAGCTAGGTGATGCAAGCCGCATGGCCACTCGCTCGGTATATCATATTTTTTTCGTTATATGTAGTCCACATATTGTTGATCGTTAAGTCATCAGGCCTTTCACTGGCTTGAAGCAATTCTCCACATAGCCCTATCCCACGTTAATTCATCTGGATAGAATTTTACAGCCTTCAGAAAGCAAGCAAGCTTGAAGTTTTACGTGACTGTTGATACAAAGGCCTTTTGGTTGAATGGTCAGCGTTGTGGCCTTCGGTTCAGAGGGTGCCGGGTTCGATTCCCGTCCGAGATTTTAATCGCACCTGATTAATTCTTCCAGCTCGGAAACTGGGTGTTTGTGTTTTTCCCAACATCTCCTCTTCATATTCAAACAACGCATCACACTAGAAGCCACGCAGGAACTCGCAATAGTGATTATATCCCTCCACAGAGGGTTGGCGTCACGAAGGGCACTCGGCCGTAAAAAAAACTGGGCCGAATCAACACGCGCGACACAGTCGCACCCGCGACCCCATAGGTATGAGAAAATCGGCAGAAGAAGAAGTTGATACAAGGTCTTTATTTTAAAGTTGTACAAGATACGCGCGACGCTAGTCGTATGGTGACCTCACCAAGTGCACCCGCGATAGCAGGAGTTTTCTGCGGCCGCCGAACGGCATTTGAACAGGGCGATGTGAAGTTGTATATTAATAAATGAAGTCATCGTGCTTAAGCAAGACTATAAAAGTGTTAATACGTTTATATTCGATATGGCAGTGTAGTTTCTGTATGAATGCCTTACCGAGCAAGTGACTGCACGGTTTGGGTCACGTAGCTTTCAGCTTGCATTCGAACCCCACGGTTGGCAACAGTGAAAATGGTTTTTCGTGGTTTCCTATTTTCACACCAGACAAATTGTGAGGCTGTGCATTAATTAAGGCCGCGGTCGCTTCCTTCCCACTCCTAGCCCTTTCCTACCCGAACGTCACCGTAGCAAAGCAAAGTCACCTCCGTACAGGCCATGAAGGCCCTTGGAGGAGTGGAAGGTAAAGGCATCCATCATTGTTAACCTCGGAACGTGATGGGGTAGAGTGGTTAGCTCTATGCCCGGCCACCTTTGCCCCCAGGAGTTAACCTGGTACTCATTTTTGGTGTGGGCTGAGTGAACCTCAGGGCCATATGCACTTCCTGGAGTGGAAATCTCGTTTCTTAAATTTTACGACTTCCTGACGGGGATTCGAGCCCACATCCTTCCGGGCGAACCGAGCACGCCTTTACCGCCTCGGCCAGACAGCACCTACGTCGCCGTAAGACCTATCTATATTTGTGCGACGTAAAGCAAAATGTAAAAAATGTCTTTGTCGTACAGTGTTATTTAAAAATGTGATGGTTGGAATTTGATGTGAGGTAATTTCTTGCAGGATTACAGGGCCCACATTTTTCTATGAAACCATACATTCTTGACTGAATGGCCAGCGTTTTCGCTTTCTGTTTTGGGGGTCTCCGGTTTCGATTCCGGGCTGGGTTGGGGATTTTAACTTCATTTGGTTAAATCCTCTGCCTCAATCAAGTGCATTCATAATCCATAAGAAAAATAAAAAATGTAGCTGGCTGCATGGTCGGTAAGGTACATAGACCTCTTTCTTGATATCATTCTTTCAGGACCTAGTGGATGAAAAAGGCATAATGGCCACTTCATGCAAGATAATGCAACGGCATAAACTGCTAACCAGTCGGTGGTACAAGTAACGTTTCCGTCGATAGTAAGTTTCACTAGCAAGCTAGATACGCCGATTTTAATTATGTGTGAGGGATGCTGGAAGGAAAAATGTACGCTAACAATCATCACACTGGAGAAAATTGGGCAAATGATATAGAGTATCTCGCACAATGAGAATCGCCTAGTGTCTGAAAACCTGTTTGGGAGGTGCCAAGTTTGTTTGAGAGCTGAGGACCGTCACTTCGAGCATATCTTTTAATGCCGGGTAAGTCTTCAGATTCAGTAGCTTGTTATGGCTCGTTATTTAACTCTGAGAAGTGCCGAGATACTACCTGCATTTTAGCGGCCAACGGACGAGTTCAATGCTGTAGGCTAACTTGCTGCTCCTGCTGCAGCATAGTTCTAAAATACTCTGTATGGTGATCATACGTACTGTAACTACTTTGTGGTGGAATCCAAACTAAAGGGGCACGGCTTTCACTTTTTTTTTTACATCTCGCATGCACTGACTGGGGTTCGAGCCACGACCGAAGATACGATGTCATTCAGACAGAACGACCCTTGAGAGTTAAGTCTATTGCCGTATTTTTGTTACGTTCATTTCTGGCTTCATCTACCTTCCTTCAAAACTACTTAATAATAATAATAATAATAATAATAATAATAATAATAATAATAATAATGTTATTTGCTTTACGTCCCACCAACTACTTTTACGGTTTTCGGAGACGCCGAGGTGCCGGAATTTAGTCCCGCAGGAGTTCTTTTACGTGCCACTAAATCTACCGACAAGAGGCTGACGTATTTGAGCACCTTCAAATACCACCGGACTGAGCCAGGATCGAACCTGCCACATTGGGGACAGAAGGCCAGCGCCTCACCCGTCTGAGCCACTCAGCCCGGCACTCAAAACTACTTGAACCAGTCGTTGTGTGTCTAAAGGCGTAGTCACCAGTCTCCCTTCTTGTTTTTTAAAATATGGTTTTCGTGCATTAAAGCTTAACTGTGCATTCAGATTAACGTTCTGGTCACCGCTGAATTGCACAAATGCCTAGGTGCTCCCTTCCTGTGTTCAGAATGCCAGGATCGAATTGCAGCATAGTCGATTAGCACATAACCGATTAACTGCCACGATCTCCATTTTGGGAAATGAGTTTACTGCATACATTTCGAAACAATCCATAGGATGGCAGTGCCGATTTATTATTTCCATTGTTGTCCAGAACTTTTTGAACATTTTGCATGAAGTGACTGGTGAACTGCGTGAAACAGGTTTTAAAGGTTTCTTCATTTTTGTATTAACACGTATTATGTAGATATTTTATAATTCAAGGATATTATTTTTTCTTACAGTTTATGGATTACGTTAACAGCATTTTGTTTTCTCATCTAATTTCCTGTTGTCGTGGTGAGGTACTTTACGACTGATCCCAGTTTGGGGTTTCTGTTAGATTTGATAATTGACGTTTCTTTTTCCGGTTTCTGGTTGCTTTAAGAAATGCAGGAAACGGTTTAAATTACGGGAAGGAAATCAGCCAGTTAAGATTAATTGCGACATTTCGTGACATATTGAAGAACCCGTTCACAAGATAAGATCCTGTTGTTTATAACCTCTCAAGACCGATAGTAGTGGACGAGACCACGTTGTTGTTATTAATTACCATTATTCCCACACGCCGCTCCACACATTGAGAGTCTGTTCATATCACTCTCCCTCAGTCTATTCCAGCTCGTCGAGCGTTTAATTTACCTATATTTTACCTCTAATATCGTAATTTTATGAAATCTGCGTGCGTTATCAACCACCTAAAAATGACCACGATATTCCACGTTTTTCTGCTATAAACCCGACAAAGGGAGCACAAAATAAGAGGAGTTACAGTAACTCCACTGCCATTAACTGGTTCGATGCCACATCAATGGGCATCAGTAGAGAGCACAGCACATCACTAGGACATTGCATTCTTTAAATTATTTTACACATGTCGAGTGAACGGGCAGGCTAGGTCTTTCTTCATAGACCGTGGACAGCGGTAATTTCCGTGGAGTCCTCACTACAGCTTCTTCTGCCACTTTACATCTTGGCTGTTACACTTGTGCATTTTTGAATGTGTGTGATATCCCTTGTTGTTGTAATTTTAATAGATTATTTGTATATATAGACTCGAATAGTGAAGCTGCGGAAGGAGAAACCTTAGGCAGAGAACAGATTTTTCAACTCAACATCCCTATGCTCATGCTGGGATGGAGAAGCACCGACACACAGGTTAGACCTTGATCGGTGCTATTTTAAGACCGGATTCCCTTTTTGACAACACGTACTTCTGTAGAAATTCACACCCGAATCATCGGAATTCGAATACGGGACTTTACAGTTGGGATCGGAGTTGGCAGACTTCTGCGTCAACATGGGTAGGTAGGGAATGTAATTCGTAACTCCAACTGGAGGTGAGAAAATAAATTTTTTACTTGTACGTGACTTGATATTGTGATCACTGCCACGGGACCTCCTGTTTAATGAAAGCAGGGATCACTTACATACAACAGAAAGAGAACTAAAACTTACGAGGCACCAGACGCTGAACTTCCCTCAAGGAAATGGGTGTTGGCTGCTTGTTTCGTTCTTGTGGAACATTGTGAACGTTAAATATCGTACCATCTCAGTGCGTTTCGTGGAATGAAATTTTCTACCATACAATAATGTTAAACCGGGCTGAGTGTCTCAGGCGGTTGAGGCGCTGGCCTTCTGACCCCAACTTGGCGGGTTCGATCCTGCCTCAGTGCGGTGGTAGTTGATGGTGCTCAAATGCGTCAGCCTCGTTTCGGTATATTTGCTGGCACGTAAAGGAACTCCTACGAGACTAAATGCCGGCACCTCTGCGTCTCCGAAAACCGTGAGTGGGAAGTAAACAAATAACATTATCATTACAATACTATAAAGATTACCATAGATTACAATAATGTTAATGGTTTTACGTCCTACTAACTACATTTTTATGGGTTTAGAGACGCTGAGGTGCCAGAATTTTCTCCCGCAGGAGTTCTTCTACGTTCCAGTAAATCAACCATATCTCAACGTTTGTGAAGCTGAGATAGAAATAGTCTGTACTGAGGTACGGCAGTTTTTTCCAGAAGGAGGTGAAGGAGGTGTGGTAGCCGAGTGGCTTCTCACCAAGGCAGCCGGGGTTCGAACCCCGGCCCTTGCATGTAGGATTTCAGAAATGAAAAGTCGCGTCTGTGTTCGTGTTCCACGTAAAACTGGAGGTCCCGTGATTATGACTCACGTAAAACTACAAGCTTACTTGTTTAATACTTCTGAAGGGATGGTGTGAGGGGGAGAAAATGCTGAGAAACCCAATACAGACCCAGGGTCAGCTTCTAAATAATGGGTTGCCTAGGGCTTTATATAGTGACATGAAAATATGGCTGTAGTAGTAGTAGTAGTAGTAGTAGTAGTAGTAGTAGAAGAACAAGAAGAAGAAAGCTCAAAAAGGTAAACAACTGGCGACCAGCACGCCACGTGCTATAGAGACAGCGTAGTACTGCCCAAACTGAAAATATAGCCTAAATCTTTACAATCAGTAACCTACACCGTACGCCTGACCATACTTCAGCACGGTGTCTTCCGAACAGAGCACAATCTAGCTGACGCAAGCAAGGAGACCACCGCTTTCTTCCGGCGGGAGATGATCTAGGACAGGGATGGCGGAACCTATGACACACGAAAACGACTTCTGTAGCACGTCCGACAACATACCACATATTCTAAGGTTTTTTTGTACTATTTGCTTTACGTCGCACCGTTACAGATAGGTCTTATGGCGACGATGGAACAGGAAAGGCCTTAGGTACATCCCCAGAATTTGCCTGGTGTGAAAATGGGAAACCATGGAAAACCATCTTCAAGGCTGCCGGCAGTGGGATTCGGACCCACAATCTCCCGATTACTGGATACTGGCCGCACCGTGATCAACTAAGGCTGATGTTTAAGTCGGTGGAATAATAAAACAACACAGTAGCAATATCTTCTCCAGGGACCTGAGATGGTCGCACGTGAGAAAACTTGGAACGTGACATTTCAGCTCAAAGCTCTCCAGTATTAAAACACAGAAGACACCTCGTCATTGGCAAATCCTGTACATTAAGAGCTTATTAAAGTCTTCCTACCTCCACGGTGTGAGAGCATACATCCATATTGGCGACATTTTCCCACTCTGATGCAAACTATTGTTAGAAGAGCAGCAGATCAACAACATTTAAGACTTTTCACCTCCTCTACAATTAAATAAAATCTAAACCACGGGTTTGCCATGCTAAAGGAAACCTGAGAAAATATGAATGTTGCCTATGTCTTCGTCGCCTTCAACTTGAAATCTTTGACTCTTGTTATAAAAATTCCTCTTTTTTTGCCGAAATTAACACTTTTTCTGTGATATGCAATGGTCGTCAGGTACAACGTTTGTACGTAGCATAATGATCTGAAATTCTAACTGAAGACGAGAGAAACTTCCTAGCCCTGCTGGGAGTCCGTAAGTTGATCGTTCAAGTACATGTAGTTGAGGCTACCATGGCATTACTTCCTTTACAACTGTAGGCAAGAAAATGATGTTCACCTAACAAGGACGGGTACCCGACCGTTGTCGCTGACTTTTGAACGAGACCACATTATTTATGTTTTAGAACATCAGAAACGACATTTGGTGCAATTTGACGTGCTATGGACCGCTGGAAGTGGAAGGAGGAAGAGGGGGAGTATGGAGCGCAAAGAAAGGAGTAGATGCGGAACCGATCTGCTAATTGCGTATTAGAGGTGAATGTTACGTGTTGTATGCATAGGCTGTTACAAAATGAAACCAACTGTGGTCGTTAAGTTCTTAGTGGATTTCTTCGGTACTTCGGATGAAAAGGCAACTAGGGTAAATCGCATACTTTTATAACCGATTGGAAAACAGGTACTTGATGAGGACGTTCTTGTTGAAGAATCGTCATGGTAGATGAAGTATATACTGAAAGTGATTTTGTGAATGATCCAGCGATTTTGCGAGAAAGTGAGACGACTTAAGAAAGCGGTCCAGCATTATGTGGGAGTGACGAGAGCAGTGGTCCCTCGTATTATCCATAACCACCAAAGAACAGAACAAAATTTACTGAAGGTTACTTGGCTGATGCTTACAAAATCTGGACGACGCAGCCACGAGGAAATGATCCTCCACAATTGTGTGTCTTCCTGGAGTAGCCCTAGCCATGTCCCCTAGCGTCAAATTCACTACCGTAATGGCACAAAAGAGAAATAAAAAACAAGACAGTTTTGAAAAACTTAGAAGAGAGACTGAAACGACCTGGCAGAAACAGGAACATGCTACAAGAAATAATAAATAACGAGGTAAATAATAATTTTAATAATTTCGTGTGGTTATTTCTAGCCAGGTGCAGCCCTTGTAAGGCAGACCTTCCGATGAGGGTGGGCGGCATCTGCCATGTGTAGGTAACTGCGTGTTATTGTGGTGGAGGATAGTGTTATGTGTCGTGTGTGAGTTGCAGGGATGTTGGGGACAGCACAAACACCCAGCCCCCGGGCCATTGGAATTAACCAATGAAGGTTAAAATCCCCGACCCGTCCGGGAATCGAACCCGGGACCCTCTGAACCGAAGGCCAGTCCGCTGACCATTCAGCCAACGAGTCGGACACGAGGTAAGTGATCAGTGCATTGCAATGCAAAATAAACATGGAATTTCACATGACCGAACGCTACAAATCTGGGCGATGTCTTTTAAAGCACAAATTAATGCAAACACCACCTTAACATTCGAAGCTTCCAAATCATGGATACAGTGCTTCAAGAGAATAAACGAGATAGTTTCTCGCAAGATCACGCATAAAGTTGGCAGATTTGTTGGCGATGCCGCTGATATAGAAGAGAAAGCTGATGAGTTGGTTACGGAAGTTAGGCGTTTCATTGAAAAGTATACTTTTACACCATAGCAGATAATGAATACAGATCAGTCAAGATTTTGTAGAGTTACGCTCTGGGAGAACTCTTGCCGTTAAGAGAGCAAAGACGATTTATGGTACAATGGGTTCAGTTAAAGCAACCACCCATTCATATACGGTAATGTCCGTTTTGTTGTAATGGATGGCACCCTTTTTCCAGGCATGTGTGTTCTCGTTTCGGAACCCAGCGGGAAATTTCCAGCAAGCATGACACTTGAATTACCCAATGTGAACGCATATGCTTGAAAATTACGAAACATGACAAAACGGGATTTGAAAGTATTCCTGGAACAGGTGTTATTGCGGGATTTGCACAGCAGAAATCGAATTCTTCTTTTGGTTGATTCTTGGACAATAAATAACGGTGGTACCCCATACAATGAGACGGTTCCAGAAGATGTTGAATTTCACAAGAATCTGATCCCTGCAAAATGTAATGGAATGGCATAACCACCGACGATTTCTTTTTCCCTCCATTCGAAAGTACGGTACAGTTTCATCACAGATACGACAGTGTTATCGTCCACAGAGTGTAGCAGAGAGAACAATTTCTTCGCATTCAATCGTTCGTGCACATCCAATTTTCGGCAAATAGATTCAAACAATTGATCCGACTTGCTTTCTTCAAATGTGGTTACACCGATGAACATCCCGGATCATTTCAGACACTTTCCGAATACTGTTTCGAGAGTGGTTTGGAAGAAGAATGATTCAAAGATGACTGTTCAGCGTACCTTCATTCGATGTGCTCACTGTGAAGGATGCGTATGTCTAGAATACGGATTACTTACCAATCTTCATGTCTACTGCACTTGAACTGCCATGGGTGCGTAATAAATTTTACTTCCAGCATTTAAACGTTACTGAATGCATTTTCTCGCCCATTCAGCCGCGTTTGGACTACAATGCAGGAGGATTTGTCTTTATGTGTACTCACAGTCTATATTTAGCAGCTCGTAGCCTCTATATTTCTTGCCTATAGCATCTGTAATCTGCACGGTATGCATATTTCGATCTTGTATATTCAACATACTATATAGATTAAAAATGTGCGCGACATCAGTTGCGTACCCTTCCGTGTAAGCAGTGATGATCAACTGGCTGCCCGGAGTCCAGGTGCGGCCAGCGATGTGACATGTCATGTTTCGAAGTCATGACTTAATTCCTGTATTGATGCAGTACTTAGTTTTTATTAGAATGCCCCAGAAGTTTACAGAGTTTTGCAGTAGACTGTATGCATTCTCTTTTTGTTGGATATTTTAAACCTTCAATCTGTCTTATAACAATGGAGAAATCTTTAAGTTCGTGGAAGCTGTAGAATGAGCATCCCCGTACTTTAACTGTGGTTATTACACTGAACAAAGGATCGAAGTAATTAAGAAGGACGGATTTCTGACAATTACTGTAGCTGCTCCCTGTACTCTGACTTGAGGGGGATCGGATGTTTACTGTTTAAGAGTGAAGGACAGGTTAGCAATTGTAGATTGCATTTGTTTATGGAAAACCAAAAGCAAAAATTCCGAAAATAATCCTGTGAATCAAGAACAAATGTGTGATATCAGTTAAAGAACAAAATATCCAGCAGAAAGCCAGTTTTGGAAATTAAGTTAAACAAGAAGAAAAATCGGTGCCAGCTTCGTACCTCATGGCTTATGAACTCGCAAAAGGTAAACGTACATTAAGTGATTAAGTTTGCAGGAGCATTCAATGAAAATAAAGTAGCAAAGAAGGATTTTTCTTGGATGTACGATTGCCCCAACAGTTACTCTACGGCACAGTGATGGTGCTTTAGACCTACAACTTGGTACACAATTGTATACGGTTTTCTAACCTGCCGTGATTGTCTTCTCGTTTATTGGCTCAGTGTTGTAAACTGATGTTTTGAAATAGAGATGTGATTCGGGCGCGGCCTTTGTGCGTATTATGTAAAGATTTACTTTTGAACATTGGTTCAGTAACTTCTACAAAGCAATGCTTTGGGGATCCACTTGGAAAACACAAACCAGTTCTCAGTTATTTTGATGAATAACTGACGCCCAGAAGCTTGTATATAGTTAGGGATCCAAACGCAAGACAGATGATGGTGCCTAGTTTTTACAAGATAGGCGATGGAGAGTTTCAATAGCATTGTAGAGGGAATGTGTCTCAACTAATAGTTCGTGAGTTGTGAAATAAAAAGGCTTGTGAGTATTGAGATCAGTGTTGTAGGAGGGTCCCCTGAATGTATAGTTTGTGACGGTTCATACAGGGTTGTGGAAATATCTCCCTATTTAGTTGCTTGATGTTTATCTTTTGTATAATGCGCGGATATAATTATGTCATCTCCCTACAGGCCATGAAGGCCCTTGGAGGGGTGGAAGGTAAAGGCTTCCACTATCCGTAACCTCGGCACTTGATGGGGTAGAGTGGTTAGCTCTACGCCCGGCCGCCTTTGCCCCCAGGAATTACCCTGGTACTCATTTTTGGTGTAGGCTGAGTGAACCTCAGGGCCATATGCACCTCCAGAAGTGGAAATCTCATTTCTTAAATTTTACGACTTCCTGACGGGGATTCGAACCCACGTCCTTCCGGGCGAGCCGAGCACGCCTTTACCGCCTCGGCCAGGCAGCCCCTGCGGATATAATTATGAGCCATCTAAATTAATGATTTTAGTCTTGTAAAACCGAGAAGGTAGCCGCGCGGTTCGGGTCACGTAGCTATCAGCTTGTATTCGGGAGATAATTGTTTCGAACCCCACTGTCAGCAGCTCTGAACATGGTTTCCCGTAGGTTCCCATTTTCACACCTGGCACGATCGCTTCCCTGTCCCATTGTCGCCGTAAGGCCTATCTGTGTCGGTGCGACATAAAGCAAATTGAAAAAAAAGTCTAGTAAATTCAATTAGGTTTGTGTTAACAGCTTATTGCATTAGTGGAGTCATACCTGGCTTATTACCCTATCATTTTCAGGTATGAATGAGTTTCAGGTAAGATTATAGCAACATAATTTGATTTTTGTCACCTCATGACCGAACGCCCCGGGAACCGGATGATGGATCTCATGCTCAATTCAATTTACGGTTTATTTTCTGTAATTTTATTATATTGGCACCCAAATGTATTTTCAAGGTTACTTTCATTCATGATTTAAGGAAATGCGGGCAGGGGACGCCTTTTCCCACCACCTAATAAATGTCATTATTCATATAGGCCTATACGAATAGTTCGTTGTGAGCATCTTAGTAAATTATAATTTGCACCATAAAAGTGGAGCGTGTTTCTTTAATAATTATAATCGTCACTCAATGGTGCAGAATATGTTCCTTGATATATTACACTCTTTGAAGGAATCGATTCTGCTCACAGTGATCTTTCTTCTTGCTAGTTGCTTTACGTCGCACTGACACAGATAGGTCTTATGGCGACGATGCGACAGGAAAGGGCTAGGAGTGGGAAGGAAGCGGCCGTGGCCTTAAATAAGGTACAGCCCCAGCATTTGCCTGGTGTGAAAATGGGAAACCACGGAAAACCATCTTCAGGGCTGCCGACAGTGGGGTTCGAACCTACTATCTCCCGAATACTGGATACTGGCCGCACTTAAGCGACTGCAGCTATCGAGCTCGGTCTTACAGTGATCAGCTTCTACTCACAGAATCAAGGTGGTTATGTCGCTGTTGTGTCTGCAACGATTCTCTGAACTACAACTTGAAATTGTCACATTTCTAAAGGAATGTTTCGAATTCTACTGAACTGTAGAACAATCTCGAAAATGTCAGATTCTTGTGAAACTTGGCTTTTCAAGCCAATAAGACTGAACGCCCGAATGTACTCAATTTACAATTGAAGGGAAAGAAGCAGAGAATAAGCCAGTTGGTCGGATTTGTTAACAGTTTCCTCAAAAATCTAGAATTATTTGAATCTGCTACATTTCCCTTGTTGTCAGACTCTGTCGGCGGACCAAGACATGGAATTTGGGGAATATACTGAAATTATTTAAGAATTGACTTCAGAGTTCGAGATTTTGAAATATTTCGCCGTGATATTTTGTTATTCAGTAATCCACTGCATTGTGAAATGGAATATCAGTAAAGTTACTTGCAGTTAGAGCTTTGTGAACTTCAGTGTGATTCCTGTATCAACATCTCATGTTACTGAGTTTTGGAAACTGCTCTTACCAAAACGTTACCCATCCCTGCGAAACTGAGCTCTAAAACTTAGTTCTATTTTCGCAAGCACCTACACACGCGAAGCAGCATTTTGTTCGCTGAAGCAAGTAAAATCTAAGAATAGAAAGAGACTTTCGAATTCCGTGTTATCACATTTTCTTCAAGTGGCAACCTCAAAATTAGAAGTGGATTTTAAATCACTGGTTTGACATATTCAGAAACCACAATGTTCTAATTAAGCAGTGTGTGCAGAAGGATGTCAATAACTGTTTAGGGACCATACCCCTATGTTTCACAAGATGTTTGTGCTAATTCTTGCAAAACGATAATTTATTCTAGTTTGAGGCCCATAATGTGAAGTTTCCAGGATGTGCGTATTAAATTATATCTGTATATTTAACTTTTATTTTCCTTGCAAATATAAAACAAAACATACTGAGCTTTGTTTCAGATTGTTTTATATCTTTCTTACTATTCGCTTTACGTCGCACCAACGCAGTTAGATCTCATGGCGACGACGTGATAGGAAAGGGCTAGGAGTGGAAAGGAATGAATAATGGCCTTGATTAAGCTATAGCCCTAGCATTTGCCTACGTGAAAATGGGGAACAACGAAAGACAATTTTCAGAGCTGCCGACAGTGGGATTCGAACCCTCTATCTCCCGAATTTAAGCTGAAAGCTACGTGACACAAACCGCGCAGCCATTCGCTCGGCGTTTCAGAACTTGTCGATTACATATGACAAGACATTCCGAGATTTTAGCATGAAGAATTAAACTTAACCGAGTCTACTGCTACTATTGTAATCACGACGTATTGTGTGGCTCAGACTGCACAGCGTTGGCTTTCTGAATTCAAGTTGGTGATTTGGTCCTGGCTCAGTCCACTGGTTTTTGAGGGTGGTCATATGCGCCAACCTCGTGCCGGTAGACTGGCATGTAAAATAACTCCTGCGGAAGCCGTGAAAGTAGTTAGTGGGACGTTAAGCAAATAACATTAAAATAACTCCTTTGGAACGAAAACGTAGTCTGTGGGAGAAAATAATTTTACGGGCCGACAAACCTACTGATAAGGCTAGCGTATTTGTATGTATGTTCAGTCCGTCAGCGATGCCGCTGGTGGGATCCTCAACAGCTCTGCCATGAGCTGTCATAGATGGCCTAGACATCACTGAAGAGGCGTACTAGGGAAGTGAGGAGTGAGGTAGTTTCCCGTTGCTCTCCTCACCGAGCCAGAAGTTGCTATTACATATCGCTCTGCCAAGCCCACTGAAATGCATACACCAACCGACCCTATGAGCAATATTTTCACACCATTCATAGCAGAGAGTGGCTGCATAAGAATTGGCATTACTAGCATCGCACATACCTCAGTCACTTTCATTTTGTCAAAGCCAAGGATAAGACAGAGACAGATCTATGGAAGTAACAAGATTGCTCTAGCCTATACCAGAAGACATAGTGCACTGTAAACACCAGGTCCTGCCAGCAAAGGCATCTAGCGTATTTAGACACCTTAAATACACCGGACTGAGAATCATATCCTTCAACTTGGAACAGAGAGCCAGCGCTCTGCCGGTCTGAGCCATCCAGCTCCGCAGTAGGGCGCAAAATTAGCCATTATTAGTGTTATTATTATTGTTATGGGAATATTGTGGTTTAAACAGGTGCGGGCATGAATGGGTGGATATAGAAAAATCAGAAGATTAATTTAAAACTTCATAAAATCGGAGCTATATTTATTCCTTGTATCTTTTGTTTTTCTTTTCAAATGTTATACTTTGCCAATAAAATACCAAAATCAGGTAGGCCTACACATTTTTTCTATTTGTTTACGTCGCACTGACACATAGGTCTTATGGCGACGATGGGATAGGAAAGGCCTAGAAATTGGAAGGAAGCGGTCGTGGCCTTAATTAAGGTACAGCCCCAGCATTTACCTGGTGTGAAAATGGGAAACCACGGAAAACCATCTTCAGGGCTGCCGAGAGTGGGGCTCAAACCCACAATCTCCCGATTACTGGATACTGGCCGCACTTAAGCGACTACAGCTATCGAGTTCGGTGGTACACTAACTCGTGATCTCGAAAGGCAATCTAGAATAATAAATTTTTTTACAGGCTGAGCTTGAAGCTCCCAATTACAAATTTTAGATGAGCGATACTGCTCCTTTCAACCGACAGTCACGGAGGCGGATCTCCCAATTTCTTTTACACCAATAGGAAGAGCATCTTTGCTCTACAAATTTACACTTTCCAGGCCTATCAAGAGCACAACCTACATTTAACAAAATTAAACAGTACTCACTGTCGTAACTGCTCAAGAGTCTGATATCCTTAGCATGAAATGAATGAAACAAGTACCCATTCTACCTGTCCTTTGGTAAAAACAAAAGGTTAAAGTTACTGGCCGAAAACCAAAATGATCAGGAGGCGAACACTGGCACTCGTTGAAATTTACATGAAATACATAAAACCCTATTTGGGCTTATGGCCCGACGTTACAGAGGCTAAGCCTATACTACCGAGGTGACTAGATGGAGAAACATATTTAAGTTACAGAAATTACTAGATAGATTTTAAAGGTTACAAAATGATAGTCACCTCAATATCAATTTGAGAGAAAATACAAGAGGGTTCCACACTCTTTATTCCCTGATTTCGGTTAACTTCTTTCGACATGTTTCAAATTTACATTTAAAGCTTGAAATTTACATTTGAGAAAACAAAAGTTACATTCGTAAAGATTTGTAACCTTCCCCTCGAGCTAGCTTTGAAAGACTATCACATGTTAATCGGAATCTGCCAGTACCTTGAGCTGGTGTACCTCTCGAAGGTGGATGAGGCAGTCCCCGGCTTTTATAGCCGAGAGGAAAGTTCCAGAAAACTCGGGGCCAAGGCCCTAACACACCCCCAATTCTTATTGGTTAATTCAATAAGTATCAGAAAATTTGGTTGGCAGATAAATAAACGTACCAAATTTTTCATTGGCCAACGCCATAAGTTGGCGGGAAGAGAGAAGTGTTGATAACTTTTGAACATCAAAACAAACACTAAATATTCCAGTTTAGGAAACCTTAACACACGAAGTTTATCTTGAATGTTAATAGTTCATCTTTACCCTTGAGGGCTCGACATAAGTTGATAGTAGCGACATCTGTTGAGAAATGTTCACACTATTTCCAAAATGAGTTCCAGATTTTCTAATCCAGATGGCCTTCTACAAGGCGCTAGTTTTAAATGCACGGGGCGGGTGTACCTCCGGTACAATTATTATTACTAAGTTATAGTTAAATTAAAAATTAAACATGGAGAGAGAATGTATAACTCCCTTAGTCCCGTTTCTTGATACGGGGACGGGGATGGGGAGAGATCAATTTACATGGCATTTTTAGAGCCGGATGCCCTTCCTGACGCCAATCTCAGATAAATGATGGTGAATTAAACTGGGTAAGGAGGTGGAAGGAATCGGCTGTGGCCTATGAATAGGAACTGTCCTGACATTTGCCAGGAAGTGAAACTGGGAAACCACAGAAAACCATTCTCAGGAGAGCTGACGATGGGGTGGCCGTAGCGTGTTAACACGCTCGGCTATGGAGAGAGAGTCAATGTAATATTTAGGCCTACAATATATACTGTATATGTATGTAGGGCTGCAACAGAGTAACTCAGCCTCGTGATTTCAAATCGGGAGCTATCTACTAGGAGAGGGAGTGGACCCGGTCGCGGAAGCCAAGTACTGTAATACGGCTGAGAATGTCAGGCCATCTCGCCAGGCAGCAATAGTCTAGTCAAGCGAAAAGTCTTTAATGGTATATTTATTTTTTACAAGTTGGTTTACATCGCACCGACACTGAAAGGTCTTACGGCGACAATAGGACGGTAAGGGTCCAGGAGTGGGCAGGAAGTGGCCGTGGCCTTAGTTAAGGTACAACCCGAGTATTTGCCTGGGGCGAAAATGGGAAACCACGGAAAACTATCTTCAGGGCTGCTGACAGTGTGGTTCGAACGCACCCTCTCCAGAATACTAGATAATCGACGCACTTAAGCGACTGCAGCTATTGAGCTCGGCTTTAATGGTATACATGCAATACGGGTTAATATGCCATTCTCATACCGATTCTGAACATTCTTTATATATTCTACGTATCTTGAAGCATTATATTAGATCATCGTCTATTGTAACTTGTCCATCTCTCTGCCGTTAAGCAGATTATATATAAATATGTTCTCTATCTCCTGTGGCTCTACTGACTTTAATCCTTTTGAAAGACTCGTGTAATACAAACACGTCCTGAATTACAGAGAGAGAGAGAGAGAGAGAGAGGGAGGACAGCATTATTCCTGGAAATGCAGAGCAGCGTAGCGAGCTTCTGAATGAATGTGAAATTAGCGGAAATGTTCGAACAAGTCTGTCAAGGTTTTTACCACACCATTTACCGAGAGGCGTGCAGCGGAGAAGTGAATAAACTTCCCTAAACAGTGGCTTGTAAGGTCGTGGTACTAAAAGTGTATGTTGTATTAGTATTTTTTGTTTGGGTTTTGAAGGCTTTGGCCGTAGCTGTAATGTGTAATGTTAGGTATCATCCTAACATTCATACCAAGCTGGGCAAACCTATCTTCTAGGAAAGTAGAGATTGTGATTTAAACGCGTCATTGTTTCCTTACAACAGTAAAACCCC
Organism: Anabrus simplex; assembly: GCF_040414725.1. Taxonomy (NCBI): domain Eukaryota; kingdom Metazoa; phylum Arthropoda; class Insecta; order Orthoptera; family Tettigoniidae; genus Anabrus; species Anabrus simplex. Next base: position 710,475,812 of record NC_090266.1, read on the forward strand.
GATTGAAATGCTCTTCAAGAGATCGCGTGTTAACGGCTTACTAACCAAATACCTACAGTGTAGCGGAAATAAAAACATGTTCAAATTTTTGGCATTTTTATTGAAATATTGTACACACAGTATTACTGGACTGTACGCCAAGATATTAGACAGTATTAATGCTTTACAACACTATACCTATTAATGGCATAACCCTACTATGCATAATTCTTAAGAAAATTAAGAGCGCCGGGCTGAGTGGCTCAGACGGTTAAGGCGCTGGCCTTCTAACCCCAACTTGGCAGGTTCGACCCTGGCTCAATCCGGTGGTATTTGAAGGTGCTCAAATACGACAGCCCCGTGTCGGTAGATTTACTGGCACGTAAAAGAACTCCTGCGGGACTAAATTCCGGCACCTCGGCGTCTCCGAAGACCTTAAAAAGTAGTTAGTGGGACGTAAAACAAATAACATTATTATTATTAAAATTAAGAGCATTGTATTCAACATGCTTCCTGATTTCTAATTTATCCGACAGAAAAGTGTCTTCCGTTTAACTCTCATTTTAACAACATGAACTCTTTAATACACCAAAGACAGCATGAAACTAACAAGTAAAATATTCCAGAACTAAGGAATGTGAGTGTGAGATAGAAGGGGCTAATATTAACGGTGATCACAGGGTGGTTCTTGATTTACTTTGAAAACCAAGAAATTAAAGGATGGAATACTTTACAAATGAATGAACCTAGCGAGGAAAAGGAACGAAAATTTCATTTTTTTAATGTATTGCTCAACATGAACTGAAAATACTCCGCGAATGAAGCTTATTAGGAGGGATTCGAGCACAATATAGGGGGTAATTTTCAAAGGCTTTGTACATGACATGTCCAGGGACCTAAGAAAAATCGTGCATAATGTTGGTGCGTATTATTGGGGTTTCACCGCAGCCGAGTGTATTTCGATCCAATTATGACACCAAGACTGACTTCTTCCTTCGCAGAAGTCATTGACTTTCACTGCTACATTACCAGTGGCCAGAAAGAGATTGGCGGAGGTTTAATATGTCCATTAAATGCAGTACTAACTTGTTATATTACGGCATCTTCCATAACGAACGATGCACATTGTTTTTTACACAATACTGAAAGAACGAATGACCAAATCGTCTTGAAATATTGGATCCCGTGGTACTGCTCAAATTGAGCAACACTGGGCTTCGCCAGCGCTTGGATGAATAACCGAGCACCGCTTGCTAATGGAAAGACGGACTAGCAAGTAACTATCAGCTCAGATGATTATCTTCAGGTCCAGGGCATAATTATGATCAATCAAGATAGGACTTCACCGGGAAAAATAATAAAATTATTTTGTATTAAAAATATGTGGCGAAGGAAAATAAAACAATATACAGTAGGCACGAATTTAAATAATAAAGGGGAGGATTCAAGTTTGTCCTCATCCCGGGTGTCCTTGAAAAATGTTTCAGTATTTACAGAAGACGCAGCATGTAACAGACGAAGATAAAAGGTCATGCAAGAATTGGTTGCAAACCGAGTATCTTCGGAGTTATGGTCCGCTATCACTATCATCAATGATCAAGTCTTTGTTCTGCTCTTCACCACATGTGCTCGATGTGACCACCATCCATTGCAATACAGCCTTCCACCCTACATCGCATGGAATCACGCATTCGTTAGAACAACCCTAGCTGTTGCTGGATTGCATCACAGACATTAAACATGTGTTCTCTAAGTGTAACTACATCACTTATGGGCACCGCATACACCATGGTCATGACATGTCCCCAAAGCCAACAATCTAAAGGGTTAAGGTTAGGCGAATAGGCAGGCCAAGGTGTTGGCCTTCCCCGATCAATCCATCGCTCATGGAAGACCCGTGTTAAGTGTCACCTAAACCAAAGATAAAAAAGGGCCGGTGCCCCATCATGCATGTACAACATTTGCAGTCGCTTGTGACCAATGTTAAGGTAGAAACGCACTTTCGTCTTTTGCTGCATGCGACCCTCCGTAAAATATTGCTTGTTGTTTGAAGGTGCCTAACATGTAAGGTCATCAGCCCCCGTAAATTATTGGAACATCGTGAACAACGATAGTAGTGGACCATAACTCCAAAGATATTGGATTTGCGACAATATTTATAGGATCTTTTTTCCTTCGTTTGTTGCCGTGCTTCCTCCTTTGAAGATACTAGAACCTTTTTCGAGAACATCCTCAATAAAAACTTTTAAGAATAATAGGGCTTAAAATGTCTAATATTGCGTAAAATGGGTATTAAAGAATTCCTAGATCTAATTATTCTTTTTAATGTAGGTATAGGCGAACTAATTGTAATAAAGATTATGTAATAATAATTCATTAGTCTTTGGCAAGTGAAGTATAAACTGTTCAATCTGAACTCTTAAGATCATCCATATACGCCGTATAGGTAACGTGGATTCCCAACTGAAATCAACACCACTACTGCACTTTATTTTTCTTAATCTATGGAACACTTTGACCAAGAGTTTCACCCTCACCCTTTAGCGCCGGCGCCCAACAGTGAAATCGATACCACCTAGACAGCAGCAAAGCCAGGCCCGGGGAAGCGGCCAAACCGGAACAGGGTGGGGGTAAATCTTCAACCTACATCACAACAGTCATTGTCAATAACAGAAAAAAACGGATATTATAATACCAAAGGCCACTGGAAAGCGCCTGAGAAGCAGGACTAGGCCTACAGAACAGAGAGGTCGAAGAATATTAAGTCTCCTCCGCAACCAGCCAAAGCAGATTAGCACGATCCACTACTTCAGGATTCTTGCTTCGTTAAGTTAAGGAGCATTCTTAGTAATCAAATATTGGTCAAGAAGTGACTTCCGACTTATTTCCGTCAGGAAAGAATGCCTGAACGTAGTTGGGTAATATTCTCAATCTTCCAGTACGCCTAGAGTATGATAGGATGTTGAGCTAATAGTTCAAGGCTTACTTAGAGAGAGTAGCTCCACGATGGAGCACTTGCACGAAAATAGACCAATTCAGACACGAATCACAGTCCAATTCTCGTATTTATTCGTAGTATTTCAACCAGAACGATAATTTTGAGTGGTTTATTGCTCTTTCTCCCACCGAGCTCGATAGCTGCAGTCGCTTAAGTGCGGCAAGTATCCAGTATTCGGGAGATAGTAGGTTCGAACCCCACTGTCGGCAGCCCTGAATATGGTTTTCCGTGGTTTCCCATTTTCACACCAGGCAAATGTTGGGGCTGTACCTTAATTAAGGCCACGGCCGCTTCCTTTCCACTCCTAGCCCTTCCCTGTCCCATCGTCGCCATAAGACCTATCTGTGTCGGTGCGACGTAAAGCAACTAGCAAAAAAAAAAAAGCTCTTTCTCCCAGAAGCAAGAGACAACGTGGTCGTCGTACTAAGTCCATGTCCATCTGTCTTATTCATATACAGGATGTCGAAAACAACGTGGATCGTGTATATGAGCGTTAGACGGTTGGTCATACTAATAAATATTTTGAAATAAAAAATCGATATTTCATACCGTTGTCATTTTATCACCTGCTGAAGTTAGCCAATCAGATAGCGAATTCAAATGGGCTTTGCAAGGCGGTGTTGCTAAATTTTCCACTGGCTTAGACTGGCATAAGAGCCATAACAATAAATCAGCACCAAACACGAACACCCCATGGGTTTTAGCTGGTGTCACCGTGGCGTACTCAATATGGCACGATCGTGTCGGCTCGGAGGTCCGTGTTCACATCACTCACCTGGCAAAGTTCGTTTTACTTCGATGGGTGCTATAAAAGCCGATCCAAATCCATGACAGGTGTAGCAACATCGTCTCGCATAGCCCATTTGAATTCGCCCACAGAGTGATCTGATTGGCTAAATTCAACAGCTGATAAGATGACAACGGTGTGAGATATCTATTTAATTGTTTCAAATTATTTATCAGTATAACCAACCCTATAACGCTCATATGCCCGTTTCACGTTGTTGCCGACCACTCTGTATATGCATAAATATGCGCATTTATCACTGATGGGACGAATGTAAAGAAAGGCTTCCCCGTACATAAAGTAATCAAGCTACCCCAGGGTTCCCGACCCTAACTTCTAACACCACCACCACCAATAATAATAATAATAATAATAATAATAATAATAATAATAATAATGAACGCAATCGCCATAGATTTGAAGAGACGCCCAAGAGCAAGAATTTTGCTTGTTGTTTAACATACTAGGAAACATGATCAAGGTGTCTCACATTTAAACATTGCCAACCTACTGCATCGGATTTCCATGCTTTAAGGGAGGCTGGGACTGTGTTTTTGGTGGAAAAAGTAAAAATTATTGATTTTTCAATTTATGCATATTATTGTACGCCGGACTCCTGCGGATCATTTGGCGATGCTATTTTTCGGGTTCCGCCGTTTCTAAAGTACTAGCATGACATTTAAATGTCCGGTTGAGTCCCCATCCACTAGCTTTTACTTACGAAAATAGGTGTTTTTCATATATACATTTTCAGGTATTTAAAATGTTCCAGCTGAACCAATTTGGTTTCAAATTCCATGAGAATTTCTTTCATGGGTTGTTAACACCTGTATTGTCTTGATATTAACAGAAGGAATTTTTTATAATGTTGATACTTTAAAAGATAGTAGCCTTCAAAGGGATATTTTTAGCATAATTTGAGAAAAACAAACACACAAAACACATTTTTTCCTTACATTCATGGACTACATATGCAGACTTTCTCTCTGTTAAAATTCTTTCCATACCTTGAAGTGCCTGTACACCAGTTTTCAATGTGATATTTCAAGTAACTGTTCAGCTGGAGCATTTTTTATGCTTATCAATTTTTACAAATTTTAAAGTGTAAGTGTTAATTTCTCAGAAAGTTCTGTTGCTATTTTTCTGAATATTGGTATATGGCCTTTCACCATTAGGAGACCATAAACCAAACTTCATTCAATTCTATCAATAATTACTATTTTTTATAAATTCAGTCCTAACTTCCCTTAACCTTGAGCGTAGGAGGCAAACACTTATCCAGAAGCGCTATACAGGATTTAGGAATGGAGAATGCTCGCGTGTTGCAGGACGAACATCGGAGAACGTCAGGAAGTCATGTGCACGGTCACATGGCTACAGATTCCAGTGAGTACGCCAACAATAAGTATTTAACAAAAGTAGCTTAAAACTACAGTACATTGATGGTTCTGTTACGACTGGGAGGCGCGCTGGCTGATTGGCTGGGACACTGACCAAGCAAAGAGTGGCAAGAGAATAGTGCCGAGATAAACACAATACACTGATCTCTATACCTGGATGGCTGGTAGCTTGGGTAGCAATAAGCCGAATAGAAGATGACTGGCGTGGTAAGATGGCAGCGAGCGCACGGTGCAGTAGACCACGAGGAGCGCGCTTGCTTTGTTTATGCTTAGTTCAGTGACGCCAGGCCTCTTGATTGTAGTTTCACGAGTGTTCTGTGCTGTATTATTGCAATGTAAATAGTAGTGTATTTTACGAATTTAGGTTCGTTGCCTTGTAGTATGCTTGTGAATTACAAGATTAAATTTAAATATGTATGTGTTTATCTGAAATATGAATGAAGAAACATTCTACGGGGTATTAACATACCGCAGTATTCAGCTTATGGATGTACAAACAGAACCGATCAGCAGAAGGAGAAATCATTTCATCGGGGAGTTTTAATAATAATGTTATTTGCTTTACGTCCCACTAACTACTTTTTTAAGGTCTTCGGAGACGCCGAGGTGCCGGAATTTAGTCCCGCAGGAGTTCTTTTACGTGCCAGTAAATCTACCGACACGGGACTGTCGTATTTGAGCACCTTCAAATACCACCGGACTGAGCCAGGATCGAACCTGCCAAGTTGGGGTTAGAAGGCCAGCGCCTTAACCGTCTGAGCCACTCAGCCCGGCTCGGGGAGTTTGATACTGTACATAAGAATCTTCCTAGGGTAGTGTTTTGAGTTTTAGGTTTATTGTATCTTATTTCGCATATTCCGGGAGCAAAATGGCATTTAATTTTTGTAGGTTTCCTTTCTCGAGACCCGAACATCTAAGATCATCGATTAGGAGTATCAGGCGGGAGAATTGGGAGCCTTCTAAAACAGCTGTTCTCTGCTCGGATCACTTAGAGGAAGACTGTTTTGATAGAAATGGACAAACTGTACACCTTAGAAGTGATGTACAGCCAACTGTTTTCAATTTTACTGAACATTAACTGCAAGTAAAGATTTACTTTTTTTTTCCTCATAATTAAACTGACGGTTTCGATGAAATAATTGACGTGACCTTATAACAATCTTAGAAAATGAAGTCTGGAGGAATTCTAGACCTTATTTACATCAGTAATAATTATGGGTTTCAGACACTGGAGTGGTGGGAGAAGGAAAAGTGTGGTGGGAGTTTGGGGCTATTCCATTATACTATTCGTGGTATTTGGGACTCTTAACTGGTGTTACATATTTCTGATGATGACCATCAATATCGCTTTGCTAGCTGAATTTAATTAAAGAGGTCTCTAATAGTACATTAAGCTGCAGGTAATGTGATATATTGACTAGTTTTGAATATTTGCTGGTTTTATAAATGTGTACATTTGCTTCAGTGATATTTTAATTTGATAATATGCGCGTTATTTCTTGGAAACAGGAAACAGAAATTCATTATCAAGCACCGATTACGATATGTCGAATCTAGGCCTGTATATTCAGCTACGTTTATACATTTTAAGAATGCATAATTTCGTGGCATACATGTATACAATTTACAGCAATGTTTCCAGAAACTGGTTTTCACTCGTATTGTGTTACCGATCGCTAATTGCATGTATTCAGCAGCTAAGTTAATATTTGCCGGCCGTTATTATACACTCATGTTTATTGCTATCCCGGAGATTTACTGACCTCGGAACGACGTGTCAGTGATCCCAATGTCCTTATGCTTTGAGTGAACATGTCTCTATATTTTTAATTATTCCAATGCGCCATTAATTGCGACTTAAAATTGACTATATTATCATTGCTTCCCCATAAGGAGAGCTCGAGGTTGGGTACGCCAACATGGCGAACCGCGCGTTCAACTTGGCGTACTTTCTTCTGCAGCGGAGACCTGCCATCAGCGATCCTTGTATAGAGAGCAGTGACACAATACGAACTCACAGTCTGAGGAGCATCCAGGAAGGTTCTTACACATGATCACGATTGAGTTAAGGAAAGTGGAACTTTTTTAAATGACAGCTTGTACTCGGCTCTGCCGTTTAAACCCAATCGAGATGAGCGAGTCAGAGCTCATATCGGATATCTTCGCCCAATAGTGAAACACGTAGCAAGTAGGCAGACGTGCATGATATATTTGGTTCTCTGGTGCATACCTTCATTCAGACGTCATGCATACAACGACTCCCGTAGCTGAAAAGACTCCTGCTACTACACTTAAGAAGAGTGAAATGGTCCATCTATTGGAATATTCCGTTGTTCAGGAAAACTCGCTTCAATTCGATTTGCTATTAAAGAAAATCTGGAAGCGGTTACAATAGTACTATACAAGAAAAACGCAAACAAATCTCTATTTTAAACTGGGCGAGAAAAGGCACTACATTCAAACAATCTACTACTGCAAGTTGCTTTACGTCGCACCGATACAGATACTGTAGATCTTTTTTGCTAGTTGTACTACGTCGCACCGACACAGATAGATCTTATGGCGAAGATGGGATAGCAAAGGGCTAGGAGTGGGAAGCAAGCGGCCGCTGTTAGGCCCCTTAAAACAACAAGCATCAAGCATCATCATCAAGCGACCGTGGCCTTAAGGTACAGACCGAGCATTTGCCTGGTAGGAAATGGGAAAGTACGGAAAACCATATTCTGGGCTGCCGACAGTGGGGTTTGAACTCACTATCTCCCGAATGCACGCTGACGGATGCGCGCCCCTATCCGCACGGCCAACTCACTCGGTATTTAAAACAATCATCTTTGAAAGAAATTATCCAGTTCCTAGGCTTGTGACTGGAGGTTTCTCGAACAGTTCCACCAACAAATATCCGCAGATTTTCCTGTAGTGTGTGTATTGTCCCTGAGCTTACAAGTAGTAATCTTGGATTTCATTAAGAGATGACTTCGGTGTGTTCCTTAACATAAGAAATTAGTGACACAGACGCCTAGGAAGTTATTGGCATATCCCTTGTTTCCTGTTTGAAACGCTACTTGTTGAAAAACGAAAATACGGTACCATATAGTCAAACATTAATAAAGAATATATTCCTCTTGGACTAAACTCGAAGATTTTCTACTCTTCCTTCTCTAGCTACGCATATGTTAGCTGGTTGTAATCCAACGCGCGAGCGAGACTAAATCATGTTCGACGAGCTCAAGTTAAGATCCTTGTGAATGGGATCTGCCAGCTGAACTCACTTGCGATAAAATCTCGCTGTACTCGCTGACCGGGCGGGTCGAATGCGAGCAGAAGAGGATTTTGTGCATCTCTAGTATCTAGAGATTTTACATTGGACAATTGCCACAAAAGGCTATAATCGAAATGTTTTCTGAGGGCAAAATTCTCAGTCGCAACATATTCCACTTCAAAGTCGGAAAAGCACAATGTTGTTGATATCGCCGAAAGCACCTCACAACGCGTAATATTAGCTGCAAATCCCAGCAGGAGAATTACAGATTTATTTTGAGTTCTACGAAAAGCATTTATATTTGTATAGGACGATATTTATGCGAGTGGTTATAGAGTTCGAAAATGATTAAAGCAAATGTTTATGAGCAGCAAATGAAGGAGTCAGCGCAGTAATCTCGGTCCATCTATATCAAAAGTGAACTCCTTCCGTGTGGTAACAAATCATGGTGATCATATTTATGCAGAGTGGCGAATCAACATGCACTCTTTATAGTGGTTACACACTTGAACGTCCTGAATGGTTCACCACATCGAATTCATTCATTAATCCATTTATTTATTTATTTATTTATTTATTTATTTATTTATTTATTTATTTATTTATTTATTTATTTATTTATTTACTTTTTACATGAAGTCAATTTTGATGACGGCACTGACTCGATCATTCGTAGCTCATAGTGTAAAGTCTCCTTTGCTCAGGACGATAACTATTTTGTGAAATGTACGTCCTATCTCGTATAGATGATCTTCCTCTTCTGAGGCTGATGCTCTTCATATAATCAAAGGTAAATTTCCCATCGTTCTTCTGTGGATGTCGTTTTCTATTATCAGCTAGCATTGCTCATGCGGATCTGACACCGTGAGGCCCTTTCTCGATTTCGAAGTGGGATGGGTTCCTGGTCAGTGCTCACGGGTAATAAGGAGAACCATGAACACAACGTGTATATATGGGATGGAAGGTAGCGTTAACGCCACACTCCATTAGATTAGTTGACATGAAACACAGAACAAAATGTGTATGACACGTTTCTTGGATAAAACACAATTAACTCGGAATAAAATAATTATTTTCAAATATTTGCAGTGATCTTCCATACTCGAGGCTTGGAGCAAAGGACTATAGTCGGCTGTTGCAGAGTAGCTTAGGCCAACAAGTGGCCACGGCTGGTCCGTCGTCCGATAGCTCTGCACTCCGAACGATGAACCGAGTAGAGGAGCGGTGGCCATGGTTCTACCGTGGCTCTACGCCTCTGCATTCGGGAGACGGAGAGAGGCTGGTCCCCACCGTCGACCTTCCTAATAACTTAATGGTTTGCCGTGATGTTCCATTCTCCTGCACTAAGGCGAATGCCGGGACATTTCCTAGTATAAGCCATGGCCGCAAACCCTCTCACCTTCACCACAAATATCCTTCTCCAATACAAATCTCTTGGCCTGAGAGACGGCGTCACCGTCTAAGAGGCCCGCCTCCCCCTTCAGGGGAGAAATAAAAACAACTAGTAAATTATTAGTAAATGACTATGAAAATGGAAGAGTAAATTTTACCTTGATAACGGCATGTCAGTCTCTTTGTTGTAAATTCACGCATTTAACCAGAAATAAAGCCTTAATGCTCCGTAATTTGCCTAACTACATGTCGTAACGTTGCAGCTAGTGCAGTGTGTCTTGCAAGAACTCTGTGCTGGCGAGGGGCAGACCGATTAGGCGATCCGCAGAGAACTTAAGGGAGCGGGACCGAGAAGCTGTAAGGAGAAAACTATACTAGCCGATGTGTTGTTTGTCTGTTATGCGAGCAGTTGACCATAAGCCAGCCCGACAAGTCACAGCTGGGTGGCACGTGTGTGCCAGTAGCAGAAACGATGCAATTACCAAGGCAGGATCACCATTTTGTTGAAAACTATTAAAGCTACAGACACGGAACTTAACATAGTTCATTCATCTTGCCAATATATATTTGAAGTTTTACTCTTGCGGTAATGGTACATTTCTCCCTGTATACCTCGGAAATAAAGACTTATTTACAGTACTAGCAAGGTACCCGTGCTTCGCTACGGTATTATACTGAAATTTACAATTGAATGCTTAACGTTTTATATATAATCCGCCGAAATTCGCAATCTGACTCGATTTCTGAGAGAATCCGCCAAAATTCGTGATATGACTCGTTTTCTGAGAGATTACGGCAAAGTTCCTCCCATTTTTCAATCTTTCTTTCCAGCAATCAATTTCGTACTTCCAGGACTAGGTCCAGGTATTCCACCCGGTCACTTGGGTCCCTAAACCTTTGCCATCTCTTCCTATAAGCATTTTTAATATGGATCAAATCCTTGAGGAGGTCCGGCGTGGTGTAGTCTTGGGTGCCTTGGAGGTACTGAACCCGTGGCTAGACTGCATTCGTAGTCATCCGGCCAGGACCCGTTTCCAGCGCGGTCCGCACATTTGACGACGGCCCAGAAGATTATTATTATTATTATTATTATTATTATTATTATTATTATTATTATTATTGACCCCACAGCAAGATGCAAGACCTCTACTTGGCGGTAAATTACATCTGCTGCCATTGTAATTGGTGACAATGTGACCAGCACCATTGTCGCGCGTAGGCAAGTGTGCGGGATTTCTGGCGAAACGAATGATATAATTCCGTGCATTATTGACCTTATTATAGAGGTGAACAATTGCACGGTCAATATCATTCCTATCGTTTATTTCAAATGTGTTTAAACTTTTATTTATTTGCCAGGAACATCTACTGTAATCTAACTTTAAGTTCTCCATAGGAAAATATGGCTCTTGGAAACGAACCCAGGAAAGACTAAAAATGATCGGTTTATGATCAGAATAAGTATTTGTATTTATTACTGAACATAACAGGCGTTCAGCCCAAATACATGTTCACAATGAAAACAACTTACAAAAACAAAAGGAAAAGAACCCACCAGACTCCTTGGGCATGTCATGAGGTCCATCAGATACTCCGCAGACGTGACACTCCCTAGGGAGGATCACCACAGCAGTCATCCTCAGTCCCTGTATCCCACGTCCATCGACCCCTCTGGATATTAAAATAAATAAAAAAATAACACAAATTCTAAAAATAAACTACCGACCTAATACTACAGCTGTCCGGCCATGTCATCATCCCTGATGAGATAAAGACCGCCTTCCCATTGATGACACGACCGGCTCTATCCGTGGGCCCGTAAGAAGCCCCCACCAACAACCCCTACCAGATGGCAGCGCAGCTTTCTCACCATTCCATTTGCGGCCGTTTGTGATGCTGAAACCGATCTCCTCCTGTGCCCGGCCTTTCTCCTGCTCGTACAGCATATATCTCTCTTTTACTTATATGGGGTAGGCCCGTCCTACCCCATCCTCTTACGGGTGATGGGAATAACTACATTATGAACAGTAAATCAATTTGTCTCAACTCCTTTTTCACCCCACCGCCATTAAGTTGATTTAACACCCCCCCCCCAAACAAAAAGAAGGCGAGTTTCTTTATGTTTAAAGGAGATTCCAAATACCAATGTTCACATCAGTTACCTTCAGTGTTGAGATACTGTATAAGTATCACCATAAAAAGAATTAACTTTTTTATTTCCTTGCACACTCCGCCCCGCAAAGTGAATTTTCTGGCAAAAAATACTTGTTTATTTAACAGTAAAGGATCTTCTAAATACAAATTATCAAGACTCTAACATCTTCAGTTTTTGAGATATGTTTCCTCATTAAAAAAATTCAACTCCTTTTCACCCCCGCTCCCCAAGATGATTTCCCCAGAAAAACGCGTTTTTTCTTTGTTTTAAAGGAGATACAAATACCAATTTTTACGTCTGTAACAACTTTAGTTTTTATTAGATGTAAGTATCCTCATAACATTAATTCAATTAATTTTTCAATTCTTTCACCCCCCTCCTCTCATGGATTTTCCCAGAGTAAGTGTTTCTTTACTTTTAAAGTAGATTCCAAATACCAATTTTCAAGTCTGAAAAATCCTTCGTTTTTGAGATAATAGTATCTTCATACAAATAATTCAACTAATTTTTCAATTTCTCCCTCCCCCTTTTAAGTGGATTTCCGAAAACGAAAAATACGCATTTCTTTATTTTTAAAGAAGATTCCAAATACCACATTTCACGTCTGTAACATCTTCAGTTTTTGAGATATCAGTATTCTAGTTAAAAGAATTCAACCCCATTTTCAGTCACTTCCCCCCCACCCCACCCAAGTGGTTTTACCGAAAACAAAAAATACATGTTTCTTTATGTTAATTAATAGAGATAAAAATATCCTTTCTCAACATCTTAAGTTTTTGAGATATACTGTAGAAATGCTCATTTTAAAATTTCACCCCATTTCTAGTTCCCCTAAAGTGGAGTTTCCAAAAACGAATCACCTGTGTTTCTTTACTTTTACAGGAGATTCCAAACACCAAGTTTTACGTCTGTAACATTTTATGTTTCTGAGATATACTGTAGATGTAATCTTTCTAAACGTTCACCCCAATTTGTCACTCCTGTTTAACCCCCATTAATTGGATTTTCCAAAAACCAAAAAATACATGTTTCTTTATTTTTAAAAGAGATTCCAAATACCAATTTTCAGGTCTGTAATATCTTCAGTTTTTGAGATATAAGTATCCTCATTAAAGGCATTCAACCGAGCTCGATAGCTGCAGTCGCTTAAGTGCGGTCAGTATCCAGTATTCGGGAGATAGTAGGTTCGAACCCCACTGTCGGCAGCCCTGAAAATGGTTTTCCGTGGTTTCCCATTTTCACACCAGGCAAATGCTGGGGCTGTACCTTAAGGCCACGGCCGCTTCCTTCCCACTCCTAGCCCTTTCCTGTCCCATCGTCGCCGTAAGACCTGTGTCGGTGCGACGTAAAACAAATAGCAAAAAAAGGCATTCAACCCCTTTTTTCCCTTTTTCACCCATCCTATTAGGATTTTCCGAAGAAAAAATATGTGTTTCTTTATTTTTAAAAGAGATTCTAAATACCAATTTTACATCTGTAAACTTTTAGAGTTTTGCGATATAGACACACATTTTAAAATTTCAGCCCCCTTTTCACCCCCTTTTCGACGGAATATCCAAAAATCCTCCCTTAGCAAGCACCTACATTGTAATATAAATGTATATTCAAAATTACATTTTTTTATGTCCAGTAGTTTTGACTCGGCGATGATGAATCAGTCAGTCAGTCAGCCAGTCAGTCAGTCAGTCAGTCAGGGCAAGTTATTTTATATAGATATCTTCACTTCATTCATCCGCATGCCGCCTAAACAAATATTGTAGCTGCAAATTGATTCTTCCCCATAAACATGCCTTCCTCACGTACTGATACATTACCACAAACCACTACAGAATATGCTCCAACACTTACATCATTTATTCAAAATAACTATAATTTACCCATGGTCATAAGGGAGATTTTGAAAGCCTGATCGTGTGATAAATTGTTTTAAAGTTCTGGTGAAGTCTGACCAAATTTAGAATTATTTTAAGGCATAAGGATCGTAAACATTTGGAATTTCATTTTATTCTTGTGCTATTGTTATATAGCTAGTTTTTCCGACCTACGTGGAACTGTGAGGATAACTGGCTAGGAATTTGGGATAAAACAATGCTGAAGTAAGTTCAAGAAGCCCGGCACTCTTTACATAGGTAAGCGTCTTTGAAAATGAAAATAAAAACCTACAACCTGTTTTCCAGTCTTTGACCGGGTCAGGGATGTAATGAATCATATAGAGGCTAGTAGTACGATGGGGTCGCCACTCCCAAAGTGATTTATGAATGACTGATATATGCCATGAAATGATAGTGGAGACTGTTGCTGGAATGAAAGATGACAGGGAAAACCGGGGTACCCGGAGAAAAACCTGTCCCGCCTCCGCTTTGTCCATCACAAATCTCACATGAAGAGACCGGGATTTGAACTATGGTATCCAGCGGTGAGAGGCCGACGCGCTGCCGTCTGAGCCACGGAGGCTCTAGGTAAGCGTCTTAATTAACCAAAACTGAATCCGACTCCTCGGCTGAATGATCAGCGTACCGTCCAGGCCAGGGTTATAACTGCGTATGATTAATTCCTCTAGCTCGTGGACGAGACATTGTGCTCGCCCTAATACCCTTTTCATCTATACACAGTACCTAACACTATCAACTGCCACATAAACACTCAAATATATCCTTCACAGGAAGGTCAACCGCCCGTAAAACTGGTGGAAATCCACATCCCCTGCGGACCCCAACAAATTGGGAAGAAGAAGGACGAAGAAAAAGAAAAAGAAAAAGAAAAAGAAGAAAAAGAAGAAAAAGCAGAAGGGCTTCTGTATTAAATGAGAAACGTTGACCTAATGTTTCCTGTCACTCAGAGCCGGTTGAAAGCTCTCGTAACCAATAGCACGAAGAACTTCAAATGCGTGGTAAGCACTTCCAAGGTATTATGTGATGTATTTGCTGATGAGTGACCAAACGCGTTTGAATCCGCGGCGAGATTTTGCTTAGGGCAATGCTGCAAACTAACTGCACAAAACGTTTCGATCATCCTTCCTTCAGGTACGTTGGAAGCATTTACTTTTTCCCCCTCTCATATTCAAGGAATTCAATGTTTTGAGCATGGGAGAAGTTGGTCATGATTTTCGTAAAGTAACACGTTACCGTATCAGGCCTTGTTGGATGCTTTATTGAGACAGGTCTTGTCTCTCCTCCACTCTAACAAGCTATACGGAAGGGTATGGGCCTTTCACGGAAAGTATGCACTTCCAACAATAATTTCGAAGTGGCAGGGAAAATTAGGAAAATGATTCAAATTTGATGTACAATTCACGGAATCTCCGTACTTCTGGTTAAAAAATATGGATACTTTTCTAAAATGCGCCCGAGTTCCCGGATATGCTTTACGAAGGACGGTAGAAATTCCTATTCCAATCTCGTAATGCATGCAGAGGAGTGAGAGATTAGAGTTTAGATAAAGAATTGATGTGCAGGAAATTACTGGCCCTGTACAGTCAAACTACATGTTTGTAGAAAAAAGTTTTACTTCATCGGGTTCTGTAGAGACGAAGAGTGTTCTTAACGTTCATTAAAATTTAAATTGTAAAGATCGCTCGAGCAGGCGAAGGTGATAGACAACCCTAGGTGACAAGGAGCGGAACTGCTGACGTCATACGAAATGTAATTATCATCTGAGGAAGAGCACGTCTCCGGACATGGTACGCGGGTTCCTGAGCAACATTTCATTTACTCAGATCCCCTTGAAGCTTCAGGAGTCTGGATTAGAAATTTCTCAATACTCTGTATATCTACAGACTAGTCTGCGGCGAAGGTCTGAAATCCTTCAGTATTATGATGCTTGTCGTTTAAAGGGGCCTAACATCTAAGGTCATCGGCCCCCTTCAGTATTATATATTATATTATAGCTGTGGGCATGCGTCCATGACGGAGTACAATATAGTTGGACTACATCGGCATTAAGCTATACGACAGCATGATCAAACAGTTACACACATGAGGCATCTACTTCTGTCTTCAGATCATAATCTGTTGCAAGGAACAGCATTTAAACATTCTTAGTATGTACACTTAAAACGTTTTATGCATTCGGGAGATGGTGGGTTTAAATCCCACCGTCGGCAGCCCTGAAGATGTTTTACCGTGGTTTTCCATTTTCACACCAGGCAAATGCATGGGATGAAACTTAATTAAGGCCACGGAAGCTACCTTCCCAAATCTAACCCTTCTCTATTCTTCCGACAACGAAAACCTTTGATGCGTTAGTGCGACGTTTAACCACTATGAAAATAAGAAAAAATAAAAACAACTCGGCGAGTCATCAAGTTGGTAGGAATAGAAAATGATGATTATGATGCTTGTTGTTTAAAGGGGGCTAACACGAAATGAGACGAAATGTAACGACAGTTTAAACTCCAAAATCCTCCACTGACCAGAATTTAAAACGTGTGGACGAAGAATGAATAGATGGATATGAATTTAAAACAATCAGTGGATTCGACCCGAAACTAGCGTTAAACAAGAGTATTACTGACCAAGGGACTGCTTTTAAAGCACAATACTGAATCGATGATACTTGTAGTCTAAAGGGGTCCAAAATCCAGGTCATCGGCCCCTCATAATGGTACTTATCGCTGGGAAAGTTGAACCATGGTATTTGTCATGTTGCGGTACTAACCAAAAGTAGCGTACACTCGCGGTATTCCGCACATTATGGTACTACTCACAGGTAATGTAATGCGCACATGTAACACAGAGCTATGGTGTTTCTCACATTGCGGCGCCATTTACAGGCAACGCAAACCTATGGTTTTCCTCACATAGGTGTACTAACCACAGGGACTCGTACTATCCCGTGGTGTTCCTCACATAGTGGGTACTAAGCATGGGCATGGCAGACCCATGGTGTCGCTCATGAAGTGGTACTAATCAAAGGTACTGTAAAACCCACGCGCATTCACACACTGTCGCTTCTAATAACAAACCTATTTTGTACCCAACATAGTGGTACTACGTGTGAGTAAAAACCGACCCATGGTGTTCCCTGCATGATTGCACTAATTACAAGTAGTCTCATGGTTCTAATTAGATCATCCCTTAGTCACCCCATTTCGTCGCCTCTTACGACGCGACGCGGTTTTCGTCTGCGTCCTCGAGAGTTATTTTATTTCGCTCAAGTCCGCCGGCAAGCCGGTTAAGACCCCCTATCCGCCACCTGGGACGCGCCACGTGGGAGTATCACCTCTCCTTCTGCTGTGCCAGCGTAATTTTTCGTGGGGAATGGAAAATGTTCCTCCTTCCTGACCAAATGGTTATCACATTCATCCCACAATTATCTTGATTATATCAAGACATTGCAATAACATAAAATTTTCTGAATAGAATTTGAATTATTTCATGTCATTTGGCATAATGAGCAAGTGGCAACTGCTGCCCAGCCAGATCACATGTAGGTAATCGGAGTTAGCACATAACCAACGTGGCGACATCCTCGGCCGTACTGCTTAGGCTGCCTCTCAGTTAGTCTCAGCTCCTCAGTTAGTCTCATGCCGCTGAGCGAATCCCATTCCAGCGATCAGTCCAGGATAAAAATCGTCATCGAATCCAGGGCCCCTGGATAACAGGTAAGCACTCTTACGTTACACCACAGCACAATACAACACAACACAATTGTAAAATATATTTCGAACTTCATGTAAATGTGTCCTGTCGTTTTTTGCATGGTATACATAAGTAGCCTACATACATTGAAACGACGGGCTGAATGGCTCAGACAGAAGAGCACTGACTTTCTGAACCCAAGCTGGCAGGTTCAGTCCCAGCTCAGTCCATATATATTTGAAAGTGCTGATATACGCCAGTAAATTTACCTGAAAGAAATCCAGCAGGACAAAATTTCGGCATCTCGGAGTCTACAAAAACCGTTGAAGTAGTTGCTGGGACGAAAAATTAATAATATGAATCTATACCTTGAACAGTCGACATCTGATGTATTCGTGCGTCATGCGAAGGATTTCATTTAAAGGAAATAATCATTTTGATACTGTACGGATGAAATAAATTGTACGTACTATCATACTAAGTTCATATCCTTGGTTGAATGGCGAAGGTCGCAGCCTTCTGTTATGAGAAACCTATATTCGATTCCCGGTCGGGCATGGGACTTTAAATACTTGTAGCTCGAGGATTGGGTGCTTGTAT
Organism: Anabrus simplex; assembly: GCF_040414725.1. Lineage (NCBI taxonomy): Eukaryota > Metazoa > Arthropoda > Insecta > Orthoptera > Tettigoniidae > Anabrus > Anabrus simplex. The sequence goes on from NC_090266.1 coordinate 710,493,961, forward strand.
TCCTTTTAGTGTACACCTCGTCAAATAAATACAACACACCACACTACCAAGCACCACGGAGACCCTCAGTAGTGAATACACCCCTCCACATACTGTACAGTTGGAGTCAGGACGGACATCCAGTCGTAAAACTTGGCCAAATCTACATCTAATGCCGACCTGAAATAATTGGGGTTGGGGAAGGCTAGTAAGAAGATAATCATAATGCCACATACTGGTTAATATGTTAGGCCGACGGTGTTTGGAATCCTATTTCTTAGGATTCTGAGTAAGTACTGCCAAAGAAAAGCCCAAGAAATATTCGGAAATAACAGTTATATTACACAGGTTGTTCCAAAACTACCCGGCATTATTTCAGGGCTGGATTCCTGACATAAAGAGAAGGAAAAATGTGTATATAAACATGGGTCCATAAATCCGTACTTTCTTGGCCTCCAAGATCATCTGATGTAAATCCGTTGGATGACTTCGTGTGGGGTTACCCAAAGTCTTCGCTGTACACAATTGTTGTGCAGGGTGAAGCAACACTTCATGGCAGAATTTTAAGGTTTCTTAAACAGTACGTACAATACCGCGGATATTCGAGCGTGTTTTTAACTCCATACGATGATAAACACAAGCTTGCAGTTTGTCAGGAGGCGTGCATTTTGAACACATCTTATAAAGTAATGACCGAAGTTATATGTAATCTAGCTCACAACAACCGAGATTCTAGCCCACGACAGAGTCAGAATATCTCGGAAAATAAGCATTTCCTTACCCATGTTTATAAACACTTTTATCCTTTTCTACATGTGAGGAATCTAACCCTGAAATAATGCTGTGTATTTTTGTACATTTAAAATTAGTTTCGTCCTTCGGCGGTGTATTCAGAGATAAAATGTATGGAAGGATCCCTGTTTTGAGCAATGGTTTTCGAGAAAAGGTAGATGCGGCTCATTTGAAACGTCCTATTGCCAAAATGCGTCTCCCTGTCGTATTCCTATTTTATGAAAACAGACAAATAATACACTTTTTTTTTTTGCTAGTTGCTTTACGTCGCACCGGCCGTGGCCTTAAGGTACAGCCCCTGCATTTGCCTGGTGTGAAAATGGGAAACCACGGAAAACCATCTTCAGGGCTGCCGACAGTGGGGTTCGAACCCACCATCTCCCGGATGCGAGCTCACAGCTGCGCGCTCCTAACCACACGGCCAACTCGCCCGGTAAATAATAAACTAGCTATTAAAATAATCTCATAAGCCCTGGGTAAAGCGACTAGTTTTTTAACAAATGAGGCTATGGGTACTGCCACATGAGCATTTTAAGACCTGTATACTGTTTGTCGCTTCAATTCATAAAAAAATCTGTTTGGTTTGTAGAGAAATTGTCTCTGTTCGTACAAAAATTAGTATGTTTGATTTTTTTTTTTTTTTTGCTAGTTGCTTTACGTCGCACCGACACAGATAGGTCTTATGGCGACGATGGGACAGGGAAGGGCTGGGAGTGGGAAGGAAACGGCCGTGGCCTTAATTAAAGTACAGCCCCAGCAGTATGTTTGAATCAACCGCTTTCATAATATGAAGCTTTTCAAAGGAAGGACGCATTCTTCTCCTTTTCTTGAAAAATATTTTGCTAATCGAAATATGATCTCATCCATCACTACTTCTTCCACTGCTTGTCCCGTACTTTGTGGGGTAGCGAGTACTAATTGTGTCACTCGTGTGCATTAAGCCCTGATTTACGGCCGGGTGCCCTTCTGATGTCAACCCCATGTAGAGGAATGTATTCATAATTGAGTGTATCTGTGATGATTGGTAGTGTAATCGTGTATATGATGAGATGTGTATAGGGCCAAACACGAATCCCAGTCCCCGAGCCAAAGGAATTAACCAAATGTGAGAAAAAGCCCCGACCCGGTCGAGAATCGATCCCGATATCCTCTGAAACGAAGGTCCCCTCCACAGACATTCAGCCAAGCAACTGGACTCCATATAATAATAATAATTATTATTATTATTATTATTATTATTATTATTATTATTATTATTATTATTATTATATTTTACGTCCCACTAACTACTCCTATTCTTTTGGGAAACGTCGAACTGCCAGGATTTTATCAGGCGGGATGTAACTATGTGTCGTGCCAGTAAACAGACTGACACTAGGTTGGGGTATTTGAGCATCTTTACACAGGACTGAGCTGGGACTGAACCCACCCATCGGGACTCAGAAAGTCAGAGCTCTGCCGTCTAAGGGATCGGCGGAACATACAAATCATCAGTTGCTGAAGACTCAGCTTGCCAAAGGCAAACAAGCTCAAGGTACGTTAAGCACTCTAAGATTTCTTGTCAATAGAGCTTGTTTGAGGAGAAGATTGACACAATTCGTTAGTGGAAAACTGTTACATTGTTTTATAAACATCTATTCCAACAAGCATTAGTAAAAAAAACAACAGTTAGTGGAACGTAAAAACAATGATATTACTATTCGTATTACCAAGCCTTTAAGTAAACAAAAATATAAGTAACGACGACGCCAAAGCCTGGTTACATTATAGTCAACCATCGTCCGCACCGAGGTGTACTGCCATGTGCTGCTTGACGACAGCGGAGGTGGTTGGAACCGACCACCAACTAGGAGAGACAGCGCCGTGGGTATCATAGTCGCGATGCAGAACACGAAAATATTGCACCTCAACCTGCGCATGCGCGCTACGCTTGTGCTCTAGTAACAAAATCGTTACGTTGCTACATTTCACAGTTACCTATATAGATGCAGGGAATAAGATCCATATACTGCATATTTATAATACAATTTGAACAGATATGTCTCCTGTGGAAACGTGGCAACTCTGGTCGTATGAGTTGTTCCGTTAGGGTAGATTTGGTCATCAGCTCAGACCGCATGACATCTGCGGCGATTTTCACCCTGTTATCGTGCGGTCTCTGGGAACTCTTTGATTGGGGAAGTGCTCCAACACTAAGTACTCTCCCAGGAAGCCGGTTGCCGTCTTTTAATGGGAGTACATTTTTGTATCCGCCTCTTGTCACCGGCTCGCTGATTTCGCAGTCTCATTTATGGCCGTGGCAGTATGGATGTTGCTGAGTGGGTCCTGAGAAGTGGCATTCAGGACATTAGTAGTGTACGCTGTGAAAGACTTTACAGTCAGTCGCATTGTACTACAGTGCCTCTTTCTGGTTCAGCAAGGAAAGTAATGCCAAATTACCGACTACTTATGTATGTATGTATGTATGTATGTATGTATGTATGTATGTATGTGATTATGAGCATGCAGCTGTGAGCTCACATCCGGGATACCGTGGGTTCGAATCCCACTGTCGGCAGCCCTGAAGATGGTTTTCCGTGGTTTCCCATTTCTACACCAGGCAAATGCTGGGGCTGTACCTTAATTAAGGCCACGGCCGCTTCCTTCCCATTCCTAGGCCTTTCCTGTCCCATCGTCGCCATAAGACCTATCTGTGTCGGTGCGACGTAAAGCAAAGCAAAGAAAAAATATCATGTATGTATGTGTGTAGCTATGCACGCCTGTCTTCCCATTCGTTCCATTTCTTGATAAGGGGTCGAGAATGAGGTGAGATGAATTTATATGGCATGATTTGTTACGGTCGGATGCCCTTCCTGTCACCAACCTCAGTTGTGGAGCTAATGAAGATGAAATGTATGATGGTGTATGGAATTGTGTAAGGAGGTGGAAGGAATCAGCTGTGCACTATGAATTGCAACTGTCCCGGCATTTTCAAGGAGATGAACATGGGAAACCACAGAAAACCATTCCTGGAACAGCCGAGGGTTGAGTTCGTACCCACGCGTCTCCCTAATGTAGACCTAGACTCCATAGCCGCAGCACGTTAACACACGCAGCCGCTCTGCTGACTGCTCATATTGTCTATAAATTACAGTACGCCTTGTCATGGAACTGCCGTGAATTTTGGGGGGTGTCTCGAAAACTATAACTGATCTGGTAGAGCGTTTTGAATATCCAAGCAGCCTCAGGCCTCATAACTTCACTACTATCCTAGAATGTTCCTGGGTTCAGAGAGGAAACATCCGGCAACTCCTGCGCAGTGGCAGCTCGCTGAAGAAATCAGATGTGAGCTACACAACTTTCTAAATAACCAACGTAAGGTGTAAATAAAAAGCAAGTAAACAAATATACAGAATATAAAATAACAAAATAAATAATATTATAAAATAAAATAATACTCACTCTGGAGTAGGCCTTACCAACTCTTTTTTCCCACCCCCACTTCCCCCGCCAGAATTCTAACAGATAAAGGCCAATTTAGCAGGTTTTCCACTGTGCTCATCATGCTGTAACGAGCGCAACGTTAGAAAAGTTAAAACACGCACATAAGCCACATACCCCTCGCCTAACTCGACCTTCTACTGAAGAACGACTGTTCTATTGCAGCCATGGCGACATAGTTTCCTAGTGCATGCGTACAAGTATTTTCTCCTTACAACTGCTACCAGTCTGCATCAATTCAGCTCTTAGACGCCCGACTCCATGGCTCAATGGTTAGCCTGATGGCGTTTGGTCCAAAGGGTCCCAGGTTCGATTCCCGGTCAGCTCGTGGATTTGAACTTTCATTAGTTAATTCCTATGGCTCGGGGGCTCGTTGTTTGTGACGTCTTCAGCATTGATTTCATCTTAGATAGGGCCACATTCTCACAGACGCGAAGGTCGCCTATACGGAGGCCACACGCTGTTAGACGGCATACACAAGGCCGGTTACGCACTCGGCGGATCTCTAGCGGCGCATACTTGCCGCCACCGTCGATCCGGTAGTGGCGTGTAGAAACACGGCTGTCTAGGTAGAAGTGAACGGGAGCTTACACACTGGACGGAAGAAAAATTACGGGGTAGATTTGCCGCTGGAGGTAGCTGTGCAGCCGCGGGCGGACGGTAGTTATACCGTCCATGTCCCGGTAGTAGCGCACGCAATCGAATGGATGCTTACGCACACAGTGGATTTTCAGCCGCCTCGCACTGTAATCTGCTTGTACGTACGACGCGGTGTAGTTCAGAACTGTTTCGTATTCACAACGTGAGTGAAGTGGCGGCTTATTTGGTTGAAGCAAGACCAGTTGTGTGGGATAAGACATTTGCAAGGATTGAAATGCTACCATGAATGCTTAGCAACAAGTGTCTGGAAATTAGAAGGTAATTCGATGAATTTGACGAAGAAAACTTTTCACAGCGTATTGAAACTATTTTAAACTTAGTCAATATTGATCAATCATTGTTTACTGTATCTGACCGAGCTCGATAGCTGCAGTCGCTTAAGTGCGGCCACTATCCAGTATTCGGGAGATAGTGGGTTCGAACCCCACTGTCGGCAGTCCTGAAGATGGTTTTTCATAGTTTCCCATTTTTACACTAGGCAAATGCTGGGACTGTATCTCAATTAAGGCCAGCTGGTTCCTTCCCACTCCTAGCCCTTTCCTATCCCATCGTCGCCATAAGACCTATCTGTGTCGGTGTGACGTAAATCCAGTTGTAAAAACACTGCCCACTTCGCTGCCCATATGAAAAACGCAGCAGTGAAAATGTATCTTGGAAAATACCTTATTAACAGTCTGTACGTCACTGTTTGCAATGGCCTACGGATTATTTATTATTATTATTGAAAAATGAAATGTCGTATGGCTTTTAGTGCCGGGATATCCCAGGACGGGTTCGGCTCGCCAGGTGCAGGTCTTTCTATTTGACTCCCGTAGGCGACCTGCGCGTCGTGATGAGGATGAAATAATGATGAAGATAACACATATACCCAGCCCCCGTGCCGTACGAATTAACCAATTAAGGTAAAAATCCCTGACCCGGCCGGGAATCGAACCCGGGACCCTCTGAACCGAAGGCCAGTACGCTGACCGTTCAGCCAACGAGTCATTATTATTATTATTATTATTATTATTATTATTATTATTATTATTTTACAATTTTCTTTACATCACACCGACACAGATAGGTCTTACGGCGACGATGACTGTGGGTTAGGAAACAGCTAGGAGTGGGAAGAAAGCGGCCATAACCTTACTTAAGGTATGATGCATGTACTTAAAATTGCCTGGTGTGAAAATGGGAAACCACGGAAAACCATCTTCAGGGCTGTCGACAGTGGGGTTCGAACCCACTATCTCCCGAATGCAAACTCTCAGCTACTTGACTCAAACCGCGCAGCCACTCACTCAGTCCTACGGTTTAAATGGCGTGAAACATGTACTAGTACATCGAAATATGATGCATGTACTTAAAATTGTTTTATTTTTCAGAAGCACGTAAGTAGGCCTACAACATTATAGGCAACAGATAAGAGTAAAACAATATAATAAAGAATGATGTTAATTAATTCATAAAGCATATTTAGTACACACAAAAATTACTTCAACGTTACTGTTAGCATATCCACAGACTGAAGAAAATTCCTTAACTTAGAAATTTCTCCTTTTAACGCTATCTTTCAGCTTTGAGAGTAATGCGCCAACTGATGAAACTGTCATTCTAACATAATTTTTAAAAATTTTGTCATTATTCCTCAAATCTTCAAATAATGTATACAAAGTTACAACTTCTGCTCTTCTCGCACTGACTGGATGTATCCAAATAAGACAATCTCTCCTTGCTCCCTTTCCGTCGGCGACGGAATAATAACAGTCAAAGAACCATATTTTGTAGGTCCACTTTTTATTATAGAAATGTTACTACTGTATTTACACTAAAAAAAATATACAGAAAGCAAATTCACCTTTATTACACACTGGACACAGTGAAACTTCAATAACCATAAACAAGGTAAAAAGCGTACTTCTCGAACTCCTTGCAAGTGAGCTGACAAACGGCGGCGATTTCGCCACTCAGTGTTTAAGAATGCCAATTTCTTAAGGCGGCGACGGTAAATATTCTGACACGGCAAAATCCTCCCAGTGTATAACCGGCCTAAGCCTACTCAACTCAAACACCGCTCGTTAGGAAGAAAATGCTACAAACATTTGCCCCGCTTGTTTCATTCTTTTTTTTTCTTTACGTCGCACCGACACAGATAGGTCTTATGACGATGATGGGACAGGAAATTGCTAAGAGTGGGAAGGAAGCGGTCGTGGCCTTAAGGTACAGCCCCAGCATTCGCCTGGTGTGAAAATGGGAAACCACGGACAACCATTTTCAGGGCTGCCGACAGTGGTGTTCGAACCTACTATCTCCTGAATACTGGATACTGGTCGCACTTAAGCGACTGCAGCTATCGAGCTCGGTCCGCTTTTTTCATAGGCCGACAGTTCGAATGAAAAAATGTAAGGTACAGCTCATTATCTCACAAGGAGCAGTTGCTAGGGCATGAGCACTATCGACGCCTTTATTAGTAGTCTACGTCTAACGGTGATGATTTAACATCTCTTACCATGTAACGGGCTAAGATTAACAGTTTCTGCTGTTACCATGTTACAGTACAGTTCACTTTATTCTCAATGACACGATTCCCGTCTTGAACTATTATTCATTCTTTGTCCAGAAAACTAGGTAACTTAATGTATTTCCTTTGGGAAACGTATTCGTGATTCATGCGGTTCAGTGCTGTGTGCTTAACGCGAAAAATGCAATGTGTTAGAATCCTGTGAAACGTGTACTTGCGATATAGATGTATTTCTGGAACTTACCTATCTTCTTCACTTGAAAGTTAGTGTACATTGCGAATTTTGTCATCAGCCTTACGTTGTTTTAGACTTACGCTACTTAGTGTCTACGACCCGAGTGTTCCATGTTCAATGAAACTCCCTTAATAAGTGAAAAACTGGGGGAGTCTAAATTCATGTTTCAGATAAATCTAGATCTTAAAACTTTTTTCTCCATTGACATGTTGTTAAAGAGATGATTGCACTTTTATTGCACACTACTATCTTATTACGCATTATAAGATAGTAATGTGCCAAATATTTTAAGTCTCTTCCATATATTTTAAGCTCAAATAAGATACTAATTTACAATTAATAGTAATTGTATTACAATTATTTTCCAAACTAAGCGGGATTGCCTTTAAAGGTGGGTCTGCTAGATTTTAAAAAAAGAATGCGATCAGCACCTTCTTTCCTAGACTTTATTCCAGTTATCTTGACCGCAGTGTTCTCTCCAGAAAATTTCGTCTGTCGGGTGGCAGGAATGAGTAGACGGGTGGCTACCGGATAACAGGTGAACAGGATAACATTTCAATTTATTCCCCTCAGGGCATTAAAAAGAATATCATACATATGAACTGAAAAATTGAACTACAGTGTTTTAGTGTTATCACGAACAAGACACAACAGAGTATTCTGAACTTCTAGTGTTCCATTGCTCGTTCACAGTCATGTAACACCAGACCTGTCTGGTCCCGCGGTGTAGGGGGGCAACGCGTCCGCCTGTCACCCGGCAGCCCTGGGTTCGATTCCCGGCCGGATCAGGGGGCTTTTAATTGTAAATGATTAATATCCCTGGCCTAGGGACTGGGTGTTTGTGCCGTCCTTAACGTTCATTTCCTCACATCCAACACTAAACTTCCGCAATTCCAATTACAGACAGGTTCATATCATATGGTGCAAGTAGGGGCAAAAGATCTCTATAGGTCGACGCGCCGAACAAATAGCATTTAAAAACAAAACAAACAAACACCAGGGCTTACCATTCTGTTGCTGTGGAGTGCCATACGGGTTTGTGACGTCATGCGGAATCGGGTGCTCGCATGCGATTCCGCACTAATCCAGCCACCGCTCGCACATGTGATAGTCAAGCTAAACATTTAAACTCCGATGTAACTGATTGAATTATGCTGACAAGAATGAACATTTATCACTTAAATACACAGTTTCACAGCATTTATATTTGAATTTGGAACACTCAATGACTAATATGTATTAACATTATGTAACTAGCACATATCTAGGTTATGTTAGCCGGGCTGTCCGTAAAAACGACAGGGCGGTGCGCCCATTTAAAAGTTCTTAGGGAAAACCTGGGCAAGTACTAAGAGAGATTATGCCCAGTTTTATGTCCGGATGTCCTTCCTCAGGCGACAGCACGCCGGTCTCTCATCGCTGGGTTCCGTGGTTCAAATCCTAGTCAGTCCAGGTGAGATTTGTGCCGGACAAAGCGGAGACGAGACAGGTTTTTCTCCAGGTACTCCAGTTTTCCCCTGCCATCTGTTATTCCAGTGACACTCCCCAGATGCATAGAACGAAGTGTACTGCAAAAAAACACATTTGGCGCTCATTTCATAAATGAGTTGAGAAAATATACAGATGACAGCCCTTACGGTATCATTGACGAATCAACAGATGCTAGTGTCTCAAAATTCCATAGAATATTTTACGGTGTAATAGCACACTAATACCTGCTCATTGTAATGTCGTATTTATTTTGCGTTGGTTAAGAGGGAAGCAAATATGCAAGATTACACATTTTATTAATGTATTTATTATTAAATTAAATTCAAATACATTTTGGATTATCTAGCGGATTTCTAGTGGAAATGACGCAATCAAATAGCGGATTTCACTCCTACAGTGTTGGTAATACTCACTCAGGGGATGCAGAGTGAGTGTCTGCCCACAAGTGGCCATGGCTGGTCCGTGGTCCGAGAGATCTGCACTCCGATCGGCCATCTCAGCAGAGGAGGGGTGGAACCGTGGCCCTACGCCTCAGTATTCGGGAGACTGTGAGGGGCTGGTCGCCACCGTCAGTTGTCCTGAGAATAGTTTTTCGTAGTTTTCCCTTCTACTGCACTACGGCAAATGCCGGGACAGTTCATAGAATAAACCACGGCAACCAACCCTCTCACCTACTCCGTACATCTCTTTCTCCGATGCAAATTTCCTGGCCTGAGAGATGGAGTAACCATAGAGGTGGCCCGCCTCCCCCTTCAGGGGAGGAATGCAAACATTTAGTATTATTAGTAGTAGAACGCACGTTCTGTTGTACATTGTCCCCCACCACATTCGGCTGCCGATGCTTGTATACGGGACGGAGAGTCCTATTCTATACGGTCGAATTCTTCACGACGGTCGACTGTTCCACAGGCAAGCGAGCGCACTGCATTCGTTGATTTTTATAACCGCTTGCAACATTATTTCAACACTTATTAATGCCTTCACCGTTAATATTCAGGAAGCTACAACGCTTTCCGATAAAACAGCAAATCAAGAGCACACAGATAACGACAACGCTTGATTGAGTGTTGGAGTAAATATGTGAAACTATTGAAGCAGAAGAATTTTTGTTGATCAGAAGACGAAGATAATGTTGGAGAGGGGACACCATAATCGGAATAGCACGAAGGTGAGTTAAACGTTAACATGTCTCGTGATTGACGAGGACACCCTTAAAAATTAGTGGAAGATTGTTTCCGAACAATTGTTGGACATGTATCAAAAATGAACGAGAACCTATGTACGCTGTACGGAAATTTTTAAAAAAACTCTCAAATTTATGGAGTCGTCAACCTCGTTGAACACAATGGAGAAGTGAGAAAATGTGCACTGATTGGAGCTCATGTGGAAGATCAGCTGATAAAGGCAAGGATGCGTTATTTACGTCACAAAATCCAAAACTGAGGGTTGGATTGGTGAGGAAGTAAAACGTTTAAAAACAGACGAAGATGTACGACATAAAATGGCAACACATTTTGTTCGATTCATTAATGAATTACAGGAAGATAAAGAGATCCTAGATGCCAATATCTGGAATTCGGACCAGTCCTGATTCGAGTATGAAATGCCAGCAAAAATAAGGTACGACTTTCGTGGTACAACGTTTGTTTCCTAAAAGAGTATTACGCACTCCCACAAATTGCAGCATCACATTTATAAAGCCGGACAAATGGGACATTTTATTCTTGATAGTTTCTGAATAAATGAATGGAAAATTTGGACATAGGGTACAAGAAATTAACACGTACACTGATACCTTCAAATATGTCGTCATTCATTGTCCATCTACCGGGAAGACAAGGGAAAGCGCAAGCACGTGACTAGTTTCATAAAACTGGGCGAGTTCGCCGTGAGGATAGGAGCGTGCAACAAACCCAATTGTCAGCAGCCCTGAAGATGGTTTTCCGTGGTTTCCCATTTTCACACCAGGCAAATGCCGGGGCTGTACCTCATTTAAAGCCACGGTCGCTTCCTTCCCATTCCTAGTCCTTCCCTATCCCATCGTCGCCATAAGACCTATCTGTGTCGGTGCGACGTAAAACAAATAGCAAAAATGTTCCATCAAGTTTTACAGCCGCAATTAGAAAGGGGACGGAAGAAACCTCCTCCTAGATTCATCAGCGGCCAGGACAAAAGTACACAACTTCAAATTCTGACTAACAAACATGTCGTCGCTCCTATGCCAAAACCGCAAATGTGACTGGGCTCTTCCTATCCATTATTTCCCTTAAGAATGGACACACCTCCCAACCACATATTGATATGCAGTCCATCAGAACAAACTTTGCTGAGTTCATTTTCCTATGCACCAACACAGATAGGTCTTATGGCGACGTTGGGATAGGGAAGGCCTAGGGATAGGAAGGAAGCGGCCGTGGCCTTAATTAAGGTACAGCCCAAGCATTTGCCTGGTGTGAAAATGGAAAAACACAGAAAACCATCTTCAGGGCTGCCGGCAGTGGGATTCGAACCCACTGTCTCCCGGATGCAAGCTCACAGCCACGCGCCCCTAACCGCACGGCCAGCTCGCCCGGTTATTCATAGAAATGCTTGCTACTCTGTCTCCTGGCGCTGGCCGGACTTGAACCTACGCATGCGTCCCAACCGACGACTCTACTTTGACAGATGCTTCAGGTCTGAATGAATAAGGACTTAACATGAATTACGAGATGGTGCTTGCCTTATTTACATTTCCTATCAAGGCATGCTGATTTCTAACGTCAGGTCCAGGCTCACCTGCCGCAAGAAGGGTTTGATCAAGCATTTTTATCTACTATTCAAGAAATCTCCTAAAGCTAAATTCATACCCATTAGGGGTTAAATCAATGGTTGTGGTTCGCTAGCGCTTCCCTTTGATGGTTTTTGCCATTCTTTCAGAATTTTGTAGGCTTGGCCTATTTATTTCTTGATTAAATGTTACTATTTAAAGAATTCAGAATTGATTAGGCTGTGCCTATGTTATTTGTATTTCGTTCGTTTATAATCCATGATTGTTATGATTGTTGTTGGAATTGATAATTTATTGGACTGTGCTCATTTTTCCAACCTTATCTTAAATTTTCACAGCTATTACTACTTTTTTTAAAATAATTACAGGTTAATGGGCTGGAAACCCATACTTGTACTGTACTTTTCTAATTAAGTTAACCTCAGAGTTTTAAATAACATTGTAAATTAACCTAAAGTTTTGCTGGTTTGGTATGTTAAGTTACAGGTTTAACTCCTGTTGTTCATGTGAAATTGCCTTTGATGGTTAATGTAAAATTAATTTGAGTTTCTCTACCGTTACATGACAGGCTTGGCCTCTTAATGAGGTTCTGCATTTTTTTATTAATAAATGGTATTTTAGGCTTAAATTATAGTTGTTATTGGTTAAATTAGTAATAAAAAGCAGAAATCTGTTAATCTGTGGTTGCAATCTTCGTTCCAATTTTCCAATCCTATTCACTATCACCTTCCATTCTTTACGCTGAAGGGATTCTGGTCCATATCCTTAAAAAATCCCTCCACATATTGTAATCAGTTTATTTGGAAAAATAAATAATTTGCATTGCGCTATGATGTGTTCATAGTCACTATCAGAATTAGATATCTAAACTGAGCGAAGAATCTGCACTTGAGTCCTCATCTGTCCTCATCCATATCTGATGAGACAATGATTATAACGCATTGTCTCTTAAGGTATGAGCAGTGATTTGTCTTGTTCTCATCTTACACTTCGGCCACTTCAAGTGACCAAGGTTGACCAATGCCCGTTGTTACACAGCAAACCCTTGTGATAAGCAGGCCTAATGTGAACATATGACTAGTTGCGCTGATCGGTGTATCAGTTTACGTGGGCTTGGCAGACTGTTGTAGAATAGCACCTTCTGGCTCAGTGAGGAAAGCAAAAGAAACTAGGCTACTTCATTCCTTATTTTTCCCGCCGGGCTGAGTGGCTCGGACGGTTGAGGCGCTGGCCTTCTGACCCCAACGTAGCAGGTTCGATCCTGGCTCAGTCCGGTGGTATTTGAAGGTGCTCAAATATGTCAACCTCGTGTCTATGTAAGTTATTTACTGGCACGTAAAATAATTCACGAGGGATTAAGTTCCGGCATCTCGGCGTCTCCGAAAACCGTCAAAATAGTGGGACGTAAAAGCAATAAAAATTTTTCTGGGTGCTTCTTCGGTGACACTGGCAGCTGGGGGGGGGGGGGACTATTGAGTATACAACCAACCTTAACGTACGTACCTAGCATAGTATTTACATTCATGTCGTGCTCCACAACCGGTAACGGTCTGGATAATTCCTCTACCTCTCCTGGCTTCGCTCGTAAGAGTTTTCCTGTTTCCACAATATTCTAATAGACTCTGCACCACATTGTGGAAAATTGTATTTCTTGTTACTGGGTTCATGTCCGTGAAGGGTCTTCTCTCAACTGACAAGGCTCGTGGCAACAACGCTTTGAGTGGCTAGCACTCGGAAACGAGAATGAGTAACCGACGTCTATGACAAAAGTTAAGTACTCAATGCGTTGGCCACGCTGTAAGTGTACACGCGGGAGACGGCGGGTTTGTCGGCAGCTTTTCGTGATTTGCCATTTCGCGGTTTTTACTTTCCCAGTTTTAGTTTTTACCCAGCTCAGCGTCGCCGAAAAATGGGTGTATTAGTGTGACGTTACACCATTAACAAAAATAAAAACGAAAGATAGAATGATTGATTGAATGAAAGAATGAAAGTATAAATGAATGAATAATTACTTCATGGCACATCAGGAAAAAATTGCAATTATTTTGAAGTACAGTACGGAGTTATTGGTATGAACGCTACAGGACGTCTGAGTCGTAGCTGTCCCTCAAGTAATCGATTTGTTACAGTTCGCTGTGTTACTCTGGTGCCACCCGAAGCTGTAATTGCTGCTGCAGATGCAGTACGATCCAACACAGCTATGCAGCGAACACGGAGGTTTTTCCTTTCCGTGGTGGCCCTTGTGCGGTCGGACGCTGGCCTTCTTGAGGGAGTGCCTCCCCGTAACCATTATCGACAATCACCGATGCACTGTGGATACATCCCTGCCAAGTCGTCCTGCTTATCGCGGAAAAAACCTCCACCTTCTCGTAACCCTGTTACACGGCCTCATTCAAACTCTGTAAGCTTCTTCATCTCCTTAAAGCCATGTTTGACTCGCACCTACCTCACAACGTCAACACCGGACGATGACTAACGTTCACGAAGTGCACAGCGCGTAGTTAAAGCAAACTTGCTTTACGAGGTCATAGCGGCACTACTAGCACCACACTACGACTAGCGCGCAAATTTGAATAGGCATCATCTTTCAAATGTGCAAACACGCCTCCCAAATTTCGTTTATCTGGAACAACTCCTTGGTGTTGGGATTTCATTTTCTGTCAGTGTAATTATTATTTTCTTGCGAACGGCAGAGAGGCACGCTTTATTACTTGGACATTTCCTAATACCTAATACAGGGTCTTTGACTCAAAGTGGGGCCGGCCGGCCGGCGCAGCGCAGCGGGTAGATGGGCGAGCTGAATGTGAGACGCTGAGCTTGGAGCCGGGAGAGCGCCCGTATGAATCGCATGTGAATAACAAGCACACACAATCAAAGTAAGATAACTTCTCACCTTGTCACAGAAGATGTTGAAAATATCCTCTACCTGCATCTACATATTTCTGGCTTCATCTAAGTAAATTTTCATTCATACGCATTACTTGATCTACTGAGATAGCCTCAATTTCTCTCGTGATATTTTGTTTGTGTTCATTATTTTTCAATTTTCCCCATAAATAAGAATCACAAATCTTAAGATCTGGAGATCTTGCGGGCCACAATGGTTTACTAATTACCCTGTTGTCAAAAATTTATTTAATTAAACTTAATGACTCGTTAGCCGTATGCGCGGTTGCCGAGTCTTGCTGGAAATATACAGATTGGCATTCATTGTCCGTCAATTGTTAAAAAATGGCACGAGAATATCATCCATAAATCTCTGCCCAGTGGTTGTGGTTTCAAAAACTATAGGCCCTATTATCCTGTCTTCAGTTACTGCCACCAACATTTCCACACTCTAGATGAAACTTAAAATATTACGAGAGAAATTGAGGCTAAATCGGTGGATGAACTAATTCGTATGAATGGAAATTTCCTTAGATGAAGCCAGAAATGTGTAGATGCAGGTGGAGGACATTTTCAACATTTTCTGTGACAAGGTGAGAAGTTATTTTACTTTGATTATGCGTAAAGGCATGATTTCTTCGCAGTAATTTATGTTCGATTTCACGAAAAGGATACCATTTTTCGCGTTATTTCGCAAAGTAGGGCTGACTCCATCGCTTTAATTTCGCCTTAATCCATTCCTAAGGTTATTCATAAAAAGTTTAATTCGTGAGATTTGTGAATTATTTATGTGAAAGGTAGATAAATAAAGAGAAGAAATATTGATAATCATTCATTATTATTAGAACTATTATATAGCCCTAATCAAGATTACATAACAAATCGCACTTTCATCCCCCATGGCCATAGCTTTCACCGTACCATTAAGGGATTTAAGAGAATATTAACACGAAGAGATACTTCTGTCGAAAGGAGAAATCCTTATTCTGTCTCCTGTTTCCTTTCACACACTGATATTGGAATACAATTTCAAGATCCCTATTTACCATGCATTTCGCTGCATTTTCTCATTTATCGCAAAATAAGTGAATTTCCCTTTAAATTTGCTTTGTCGTTTTAATTCGCTGTAATTCGCGAAGGCAAAATCACTAATTTCTTAACCAGAATCATATGATTCGTTAAAATATTTCAAAATCGTTTCAAAATATTTCTGTCGCGCTTATAGTTAATGCGAAAAAATCATGCCTCTAATTATGCGTTATGTGTGCGTGTTATTTACATGCGATTCATACGGGCGCTGTCCCAGCCCCAAGCTCAGCGAGTTGCCATGTGCTCGTCTGACCTTCAGCTCGTCCATCTACCCGCTGCGCTGCGACGGACCCACTTCGAGAAAAGAGCCTTATTAATACACTAGCGAATGTACCCGTGCTTCGCTACGGTATTCTACATTGTATTCGAATATCGAAGTAAACAGTGTGCATGTAGTAAATAAGATTGTTTTAAAATTGCATGTCTCTTAGCGTTATCCGAGAAAGAGCATGGGGAGGTCCCCGTACGTTGTTTCCAAAGTAAAGTGTTTGTTATGGATTTGTGATATAACGACAGGCTCACTTGCCTACTGCCATTCACAATCGAGTTGGGAAGTTTACATTATAATTGCAGGCCCCATTGCCTACTATGCGCACAGAATCGATTTGGGGAGTTTTCGTTAAAATGGCAGCCCCCCTTTCCTACTTCCAGACAGATTACAGTTTTTATTATAATGGCAGGCAATTACCCTACTATCACTCGAAACTGAGTTGTGCAGTTATCATTATAATGCCAGGCCCATTTTCCTACTTCCAGCCAGCTTACTGCCAGTCACACCAAGTTGGTGAGTTTCCATCAAAATAGCAGGCCACTATGCCTAATGCCAGTCACATTTTAGATGAGGACATTTCTTTATAATGGCGGGCACCCTTGCCTACTGCCAAACACAATCGGGTAGGGAAGTTTTAAACAAAACTGCATGCTCACTTGCCTTCTGCAAGTCAAATCGAGAAGTGAACTATTCATTACAATTGTAGACCTTCCTTACTAATGACAGTTACACAGGAGTTGGAGAAGGAACCCTTTCATACTGCCAGTCAAAGTCGGTGTGGGGAGTACTGATTACAATAGCAGACCAACCCTTTCTCGATCACTACAAATCGACATCAGTGAATATATATAGATCGACATACGAAAGTATATGCGTGTTTACAATATTGAAGACCTTCATTTACAGATTAACTGCTACTAAACGTACGTCATATCGACAAAGGATTATACCATAAGACACGCCGGATTTAGTGGCCTAAATGGCTGGTCCTATGATATGTCATCTATTCTTGGGTCAGATTGAGTTAGAAACGTGGAACAGGGTAACGTTCTTGTAAGATTATCTCACATTACATTACTTTTCGGATAATTATGTGACAGCTACATACATAGCATTTGGCTGATATATGGCTACTGGGTGGGCCAATTTTCGTGAAGAGTTTGATGATTCTGTATTTCATATAAGTAATCGAAGGTATGAATTATGCATGTGAAAATTCCAAATTGACTTAACATCCATTAATAGAGAAAAATCAAACGTAAAAGGGATACAGATACGGCAAAAAGTCATAAGACCAAGGTTGTAGATCATTCCAAATTGAACGGAGATCGTGCAATCTGTTATGTGATAGGAATTTCCGAAGGTCTGCACCATCATTAAAATTGCCTGCATATTTCGATATTCTTCGGGGATAAAAAGTGAAAAATGTAATGATCTTGGATGTTTTCCGTTCGTTACAGGATAAAACGTATAATTTTGGCAGTTTCAATTATCTTCTTTTTCTTCTGGCAGATTATGCCGAAATCTGGATTTTGGGCGAGGCGGGTAAAAATTAGGACTTTCAGGAAACTAAACGAAAAATTATGCAGATCGTCATTATTACCCCTTAAACGGAAAGCTGTACGAAAATTTCGCCAAAATAGTCAGTGTAGAGGCACACAGTCGTTACGATTTGATTTATATAGATAAGGAATCTGCTCCATGTAAAACACCTTTTTGGCTATGTCCGCTGGACTTAACCTGCAAAACTGACCATTCATGATATCTCCCTTATTAATCCTCCTGACGAAAAAATGCACATGAAAAAAAGGTTTAGAGGTAGAATTCCATCACGTTTGGTCGATTTCCAGTCAGGTTGGTCTTGTTCTGTATATATTGTGGAAGAGTAAAATCACCATTTCGGTTCCCTATAAACCGCCAGTCCATTCCGGAACATGAAATGTTATTTACGTTTAAAACCTACCTTTGGACAGGTGAATGCTAAATATGAATTTTGGTTCGAATGTCTTCAGTAGTTTTCAAGTTGTAAGGAATACGCTTTACACGCACCCGCTCGTGAGTTAAGTCCGTTGGGACTTGTACAAAAAAACGGTCCGTTAATGATATCTCCCTTATTAATCCTCGTATCGAAATGATGCACATGAGAAAAAAGGTTTAGAAAAAAAATTCTACCAAGCCAGGTAGATTTAAATTAACGTTGGTTGTGTATATTTTGTGGAAGTGCAAAATCACTGTTTCGGTTTCGTATAAACCCCCAGTCAGTTCAGGGATTTAGAAACAATATTTGCCCTAAAACCTATCAAGGACAGGTGTATTCTAAATATGAGTATTGGTGGAAATACATCCAGTAGTTTGTAGCACTCGCGTACATACGGCGTAATTAAGGAAGAAAATAATACAGTTAAGAGAGTTGAAAGTAATAGAAAATGGATTATAACTGAGGACAGCCGGATAACGACAAATATGTAAATGCCTAGTTAATGTATTGGAAAATCAAATGACCCTCAATAAATTATGCTAGTGTGAGTTATGGATATAATAAAGCGGTAACAGAGGAGAAATTTAGGTCCAGTGATTCCTAGGTAAACAAAAAATAAGATGATGACTAATGGTGTTATTACTTAATCCATTCGAAGGCGGTTATAACATCCAACGATATTCCGCCAATATTCCGCAGATAGGCCGATTGACGCCTCTCTTGCCTTCTACCTAAGGAACAACCACGAATTTAAAAGCATGATGAGGAAAATGGCAAAACGTTACTTCCCCGCTGGCATGCAGTCAGAGACGTTGCCATGGTAACCTGTAGGTTCGTTGTCGGTCTGTCGGTCACTCAATGCAGAGCATGGTACCAGCAGAAAATTGTAAATTTCTCCGTCATGTAAAGAGTAAGGTAAATTATGAACATAACGAAAGTTGTTTATAATGAAGAGACGTTTCACGTACGGTAAACGAAGCTTACAGAAAATCAATAGTATAAGAGAAAATGGAGGAAAACCATTCTGGTTTTCCTATAAACCCCTCGTCTATTGAAAGATTTTAAAATGATATGCATATTGAAACCTTCCACGGGATACATACACTCTAAATATGAAGTTTAGTTGAGATCTATCGAGCCGTTTCGACGTGATGGTGGAAAAACCATTCTGGTTTTCCTATAAACCCCCCGTGTATTCAAAGACTTTGAAATGATATGCATATCGAAACCTTCCCCGGGAGGAGTATACTATAAATATGAAGTTTAGTTGAGACCTATCGAGCCGTTTCGACGTGCTGGTGGAAAAACCATTCTGGTTTTCCTATAAACCCCCGTCTATTCAAAGATTTTAAAATGATATGCATTTCGAAACTTTCCCCGGGATGAGTATACTCTAAATATGAAATTCGGTTGAGATCTATCCAGCCGTTTC
This sequence comes from Anabrus simplex, assembly GCF_040414725.1. NCBI lineage: Eukaryota > Metazoa > Arthropoda > Insecta > Orthoptera > Tettigoniidae > Anabrus > Anabrus simplex. The sequence continues at coordinate 710,513,527 of NC_090266.1, forward strand.
GACGTGATGGTGGAAAAACCATTCTGGTTTTCCTATAAACCCCCCGTGTATTCAAAGATTTTAAAATGATATGCATATCGAAACCTTCCCCGGGATGAGTATACTCCAAATATGAAATTTGTTTGAGATCTATCCAGCCGTTTCGACGCGATGGTGGAAAAACCATTCTGGTTTTCCTATAAACGCCCCGTGTATTCAAAGATTTTAAAATGATATGCATATCGAAACCTTCCCCGGGAGGAGTATACTCTAAATATGAAATTTGGTTGAGATCTATCCGGCCGTTTCGACGTGATGGTGGAAAAACCATTCTGGTTTTCCTATAAACCCCCGTCTATTCAAAGATTTTAAAATGATATGCATATCGAAACCTTCCCCGGGAGGAGTATACTCTAAATATGAAGTTTAGTTGAGATCTATCGAGCCGTTTCGACGTGATGGTGGAAAAACCATACTGGTTTTCCTATAAACCCCCGTCTATTCAAATATTTAAAATGTTATGCATATCGAAACCTTCCCCGGGATGAGTATACTCTAAATATGAAGTTTGATTGAGATCTATCCAGCCGTTTCGACGTGATTGTGGAAAAACCATTCTGGTTTTGCTATAAACCCCCCGTGTATTCAAAGATTATAAAATGATATACATATCGAAACCTTCACCGGGAAGAGTATACTCTAAATATGAAGTTTGGTTGAGATCTATCCAGCCGTTTCGACGTGATGGTGGAAAAACCATACTGGTTTCCCTATAAACCCCCCGTGTATTCAAAGATTTTAAAATGATATGCATATCGAAACCTTCCCCGGGATGAGTATACCATAATATGAAATTTGGTTGAGATCTATCCAGCCGTTTCGACGTGAGGGTGGAAAAACCATTCCGGTTTTCCTATAAACCCCCCGTGTATTCAAAGATTTTAAAATGATATGCATATCGAAACCTTCCCCGGGATGAGTATACTCTAAATATGAAATTCGGTTGAGATCTATCCAGCCGTTTCGACGTGATGGTAGAAAAACCATTCTGGTTTTCCTATAAACCCCCCGTGTATTCAAAGACTTTAAAATGATATGCATATCGAAACCTTCCCCGGGAGGAGTATACTCTAAATATGAAGTTTGGTTGAGATCTATCCAGCCGTTTCGACGTGATGGTGGAAAAACCATTTTGGTTTTCGTATAAACCCAACGTGTTTTCAAAGAGTTTAAAATGATATGCAGATCGAAACCTTCCCCGGGAGGAGTATACTCTAAATATGAAGTTTGGTTGAGATCTATCCAGCCGTTTCGACGTGATGGCGGAAAAACCATTCTGGTTTTTTATAAACCCCCGTGTATTCAAAGATTTTAAATTGATATGCATATCGAAACCTTCCCCGGGAGGAGTATACTCTAAATATGAAGTTTGGTTGAGATCTATCCAGCCGTTTCGACGTGATGGTGGAAAAACCATTCTGGTTTTCCTATAAACCCCCGTGTATTCAAAGATTTTAAAATGATATGCATATCGAAACCTTCCCCGGGAGGAGTATACTCTAAATATGAAATTTGGTTGAGATCTATCCAGCCGTTTCGACGTGATGGTGGAAAAACCATTCTGGTTTTCCTATAAACCCCCCGTGTATTCAAAGATTTTAAAATGATATACATATCGAAACCTTCCCCGGGAAGAGTATACTCCAAATATGAAGTTTGGTTGAGATCTATCCAGCCGTTTCGACGTGATGGTGGAAAAACCATACTGGTTTCCCTATAAACCCCCCGTGTATTCAAAGATTTTAAAATGATATGCATATCGAAACCTTCCCCGGAATGAGTATACCCTAAATATGAAATTTGGTTGAGATCTATCCAGCCGTTTCGACGTGATGGTGGAAAAACCATTCTGGTTTTCCTATAAACCCCCCGTGTATTCAAAGATTTTAAAATGATATGCATATCGAAACCTTCCCCGGGAGGAGTATACTCTAAATATGAAGTTTGGTTGAGATCTATCCAGCCGTTTCGACGTGATGGTGGAAAAACCATTTTGGTTTTCGTATAAACCCAACGTGTTTTCAAAGAGTTTAAAATGATATGCACATCGAAACCTTCCCCGGGAGGAGTATACTCTAAATATGAAGTTTGGTTGAGATCTATCCAGCCGTTTCGACGTGATAGTGGAAAAACCATTCTGGTTTTTTATAAACCCCCGTGTATTCAAAGATTTTAAAATGATATGCATATCGAAACCTTCCCCGGGATGAGTATACTCTAAATATGAAGTTTGGTTGAGATCTATCCAGCCGTTTCGACGTGATGGTGGAAAAACCATTCTGGTTTTCCTATAAACCCCCGTCTATTCAAAGATTTTAAAATGATATGCATATCGAAACCTTCCCCGGGATGAGTATACTCTAAATATGAAATTTGGTTGAGATCTATCCAACCGTTTCGACGTGTTAGTGGAAAAACCATTCTGGTTTTCCTATAAACCCCCCGTGTATTCAAAGATTTTAAATTGATATGCATATCGAAACCTTCCCTGGGAGGAGTATACTCTAAATATGAAGTTTGGTTGAGATCTATCCAGCCGTTTCGACGTGATGGTGGAAAAACCATTCTGGTTTTCCTATAAACCCCCGTCTATTCAAAGATTTTAAAATGATATGCATATCGAAACCTCCCCCGGGAGGAGTATACTCTAAATATGAAGTTTGGTTGAGATCTATCCAGCCGTTTCGACGTGATGGTGGAAAAACCATTCTGGTTTTCCTATAAACCCCCCGTGTATTCAAAGATTTTAAAATGATATACATATCGAAACCTTCCCCGGGAAGAGTATACTCTAAATATGAAGTTTGGTTGAGATCTATCCAGCCGTTTCGACGTGATGGTGGAAAAACCATACTGGTTTCCCTATAAACCCCCCGTGTATTCAAAGATTTTAAAATGATATGCATATCGAAACCTTCCCCGGGATGAGTATACTCTAAATATGAAGTTTGGTTGAGATCTATCCAACCGTTTCGACGTGATAGTGGAAAAACCATTCTGGTTTTCCTATAAACCCCCCGTGTATTCAAAGATTTTAAAGTGATATGCATATCGAAACCTTCCCCGGGAGGAGTATACTCTAAATATGAAGTTTGGTTGAGATCTATCCAGCCGTTTCGACGTGATGGCGGAAAAACCATTCTGGTTTTTTATAAACCCCCGTGTATTCAAAGATTTTAAAATGATATGCATATCGAAACCTTCCCCGGGATGAGTATACTCTAAATATGAAATTTGGTTGAGATCTATCCAACCGTTTCGACGTGATAGTGGAAAAACCATTCTGGTTTTCCTATAAACCCCCCGTGTATTCAAAGATTTTAAAGTGATATACATATCGAAACCTTCCCCGGGAAGAGTGTACTCTAAATATGAAATTTGGTTGAGATCTATCCAACCGTTTCGACGTGATAGTGGAAAAACCATACTGGTTTCCCTATAAACCCCCCGTGTATTCAAAGATTTTAAAATGTTATGCATATCGAAACCTTCACCGGGATGAGTATACCCTAAATATGAAATTTGGTTGAGATCTATCCAGCCGTTTCGACGTGATGGTGGAAAAACCATTCTGGTTTTCCTATAAACCCCCCGTGTATTCAAAGATTTTAAAATGATATGCATATCGAAACCTTCCCCGGGATGAGTATACTGTAAATATGAAATTCGGTTGAGATCTATCCAGCCGTTTCGACGTGATGGTGGAACAGACAAACAGACAAACAGACAAACAGATACAATTTTATTTATATAGATGAAGTACGTCTGAGGGTCTCCTTGTAAGCACGAGTGGCTGTTGACCACGATGTTCCAATCCTCTTATTAGAATATAATAAAAACATTATTCTAGTTAGTTTGTGCTTGTTTGGATGAATGAATTAATTATATAAATAGTTGTCCGTCATTGAACTATGTGTAAATCGTGATGCTATAAATTGTTTAGGAACGGTTCAGATGAAGTATTGGAGCAGTCCGCAGTTAGAGGCAGAATTCACAGGCGTCTGTGTTCTGTGTCGAATGGAGGATGCACTAATTGTGCCAATTTAAAGAGAGAAGCTTGTGCACTACTGACGCTGAAACAGAAGTTCCTTCCTGTCTCTCGTGAATGACTTTTATATGCATCTACCCTTTAGACCAGTTTCTTGATACGGATCGGAAATGCTTTTTTTTTTTTTTCTTTCTTTTCTTTTGCGCTTTACGTCGCACCGACACAGATATGTCTTATGGCGACGATGGGATAGGAAAGGCCTAGGAAGTGGAAGGAAGCGGCCGTGGCCTCAATTAAGGTACAGCCCCAGCATTTGCCTGGTGTGAAAATGGGAAACCACGGAAAACCATCTTCAGGGCTGCCGACAGTGGGGCTCGAACCCACTATCTCCCGATTACTGGATACTGGGGATCGGAAATGAGGCGAGCTGCATTTGTATGGCATATTTTTACGGCCGGATATCATTCTTGCCGCCAGACTAGTTGAGGAGCTAATGAAGATGAAACGGATGATAAGTGATATTGGGTAAGAAGGTGGAAGGAATCAGTCTACGAATAGGAACATTCCCTGCATTTTCCTGGAAGTGAAAATGGAAAACCACAGAAAACCATTCTCAGCACAGCTACTCGAGATTTATCTATCTAGTCAACATTCGAAGCCATTTGAGCAAAGGCCCAATAACCGACAAGTACAGTCTCTGTGGGTCAGTTTGTCGAATCTTACTGCCATTCAAGTCTGAGTAATCAGAGATTAGATTTTTTTTTACAACTTCCCTTACCTCGCACCGACACACAAAGGTCTTACAGCGATGATAGGATAGGAAAGGGCTAGAAGTGGGAAGGGAGCAACCTTGGCCTTGATAAAAGTACAACCCCAGCCTGGTGTGCAAATGGAAAACCATCTTCACGGCTGCCAACAATGGGGTTTGAACCCACGCGTCTCCCGAATGCAGAGTTTGGCTCTATAGCCGTAGCGGGTTAACACGCGCAGTCACTATGCTTGGTCTCGTGGATTAGTCTACGGCGGCAATGTGATTTCATTCGCATTGTTTTCATCTTCAATCCCAAGCGGCACCCCCTACTGTTCCTTCAGAAGTTTTGGATAACAGGAAGTAAGAAATACATTACTGTATTTCTTTCCGGGTGAATATCGAAGGAGTGTAAAGTGGATTTCTCGTTACAGGGAGATACTGAATGTTAAATGTGAAGAGGTTTATTCATTCATTCATTCATTCATTCATTCATTCATTCATTCATTCATTCATTCATTCATTCATTTATTAAATACGCCAACGGCCGTAGCCGTGTTGAAACACCGGATCCCGTGAGATCTCCGAAGTTAAGCAACATTGGGCGTGGTCAGGAGTTGGATGGGCTGCCACGCGCTGTTGGTTGGGGGTAAGGGAATGGAGGAGCGGAAAGGAACTGGCCACCCTACCGTACGTAAACTCCGGCTCAGGAACACCTCTGCGGAGGTTCGGACCTGCCTTCGGGCAGAATACCATTACGTACCGTACTTCAAAATCATGTGGAAAGTGGAACTTTACGATACCTTAGTTACTTAGTGCACTCAACTTATAACAAAAGTTAATTACTTACCAGATGGCAACACTGTCGCAGTGGCTTAAATCTGAAGAGTGCGGCGGATAGTAGTACACTTTCCAGCCCTAGCGATTGAACAAATCTGACACAGCTCCTGCTGCTTGCGCCCTTGGATTGCCGTGCAGAATGATGGGTGGGTTATGTATAAAGTGTCCCTGCGACTTCGACCTAATCCCTAAGATGAAAGAACCACTGCGTGAGATTCACTTCCGAATAGTTGGAAAACTTTCTGCAGGCAATCAATCGCTCCATTCGCACTGTCCAGAAATTAGACAGTGTCAACGGTACCCGAAGGCTTCCGTGTGACTGGGAACAGGTTGTACGCATCGCTGGTGGTAACGTCTAAGGGCTGTAAAACCTGGGACCTATGTATGTAGAAAAAAATAGATGCCACTGCTAAAAAAGCCATCCTATGTATAACTATGGCTTCCTACTTCTCTTACAAGGAAGTAAAAAGTTTCATATATACAAGAGGTTTTTCTCTGGCGGTCTTTCTTTCTTGCTTTCTGTCTACGTCTGAAACTATAGACCTATACTGGAATACCCGAATATATCAGCCAATTATGTACACAAACGTTCACATTTCTAACTTGATTTCTGAAGTTTCTATTACCACCACTTTCCTGTAATTGTTCCCAGCTGCTGTTAACAAAATATGAAAAGTCTATGGTGTAAGTGGAACATCTCTACTTGGAGGTCTCAGGTTATTTCTCAGCTCGATCGAAGATTTGATTCCTGGCTTGAAATTAGGAGCAAGGTTCACCGCGTGTAGTGAATATATTCGAAGAGCTTTCTGGTACAAGAAGTAGTGAACCCAGCCGTGAAAGTCCAGCAATACAGTTGAGAGAGGAGCGACGCTGACCACGGAGACATACCAAGTAGCTACAGGTCATGGGGCTCTGCAGTAGCAGTCTTGACATGCATGAAGCATTGTAAGGACACCAAGTTAGGGAAATACTCAAAAGATCAATCCTCCTCCTTTCCACAATTACTTACGGTCAGCACAGTATGAGTGGATAAAGCCCACTTCTACAACTGGATGACTTTCACCACTCTATGCAGAGAGATGTATTCAGTGTTGCGTATTTCTGTCATGGTTGGTAGTGTGATGTGCTGTAAGCACATGACTAAGTTTCTTAGGATGAACACTAATACCTATGCCCCGAGCCAAAGGAATTAACCAGAAGTACGCTAACCATTCAGCCAAGGAGCCGGAAATTATTTGTATTAACTAATAATAATAATAATAATAATAATAATAATAATAATAATAATAATAATAATAATAATAAATCCTACTTGTACATACTGCAATGCGTACATTGTATTAAACTCCAAGTGCATCGAATTTATTTAAGTGAATGGTACGCACGCGCCTTCTTGTAGACATAGCTGAATACAAACTCTTCGACTAACACTGACTCCATTTCCGACAGTTGAAGATTGCACTTTAATAAGTTTTATTTTTATTTGTAGATATTAGTGACTTCTTCTAAATATGAAGTTAGTTTTTTTGTCTGACGATTGGGCCATATTGCAATATTAAACAAAATACGCGCAAAGATCCATGAACGAATCTCATGGAGTTTCTGTTTAATTGACCTTGATAAGACGTCAGAGTGGTCTATGTGTCGGCAGTAACAGTTCGAGGTCACACGACCACTGTACTAAAATTTTAAAGGAGCTTAATCAGAGATTTAACTGTGGAAAGTAGAGCATGTTATCAGCGTCTTAAGAGTTATTTACTGTGAGACAAGTTGTCTCATGTCTAGGAAACCTTTAAAAACTTGAGTCATTAATCACTGCACTTTCGACTTAATTTATTTACAGAGTTGAGGATAGCTTCGATCTGAAAGTAATACATTTTACTTTCACGCAATGTGCAATAAAACTCAATTTATGATTAGCTATCTACATAGCTTGGCCTGTCCTCTGATCCTTAATCGACGTATACTAATCATTTCCAAAGACTGGCAACTTGACTTTTTTTTTTGCTAGTTGCTTACGTCGCACCGACACAGATATGTCTTACGGCGACGATGGGACAGGAAAGGCTTAGGAATGGAAAGGAAGAGACCGTGGCCTTAATTAAGGTACAGCCCAGCATTTGCCTGGTGTTAAAATGGGAAACCACGGAAAACCATCTTTAGGGCTGCTGACGGTGGGATTCGAACCCACTATCTCCCAGATGCGAGCTGACAGCTGCACGCTCCTAACCGCATGGCCAACTCGCCCGGTAACTCGAGATTTATCTCCTATCTAGTAAACATTCGATGACATTTGGGCAAAGGCCCAACAACGAACAACTACAGTCTCTGTGGGTCAGCATGACGAATCTTACTGCCATTAAAGTCTGTTTAATCAGAGATCAGAATTATTATTTCTTTACTCTTTTCACAATATGCTTTACGTTGCACCGACACACAGGTCTTATGGCGACGATGGGTATGAAAGGGCTACGTGTGGAAAGGAACCAACCGTGGTCTTGATTAAGGTACAGCTCCAGCCTGGTGTTGAAAACCATCTTCAGGGCTGCCGACAATGGGGTTCAAACTACTATACCCCGAATGCAAGGTGACTGCCACGTGACCTAAACCGCACAGCCACTTGCTCAGTATCAGATATTTCCTCATATATCAATAAGAGATCAAGCGTTCCTCGTTCCAGACTCTCAAATCAGAGTTAAATATGTGGAATGACGTGGATCGAAATTGACAGATGCTAGACTTTACTTCAGTATACCACTCGTATACAGACAAAACCCAAACCACAAAGCCAGCGAACAACTCCTAGCAGAGAACGAACTAGTAGATGGAGGCTGACAATGAGTGCAGTCCCGGTTTGCTGATTCTTAGACAAATACAATTTACAAGATTTTACTTTTAATTACATTGCTTTTACATTTGCAATTATTTGAAGAACGCCGCTGACTTATTCAGGTTTACGATACGAAAATGTGACGGATGAATGAACACTGACCTACTACAACACAATGCCGTCGAGAAGCACTGGTAGTACACACCAAATCTTTAGTACCTCGTGTCCAGAAATATTCATTTCAGGCAAGAAATCAATACAGCCCTCAGAACCACCCAATACTTCCTTACACACACTCTCTCATTGGTCACATCCATTAGACGCGTTAACACATGCGAACATCTGAAGAGTAAGGGAGGTGGAGAAAACTAAGCACGAAGATATCTAGCATGAACGAAACACACGCGGAGGGTAAGGTACTTTCTTCCCCGCATGCCCACACGTCCCACTGGATCGACAATGAAGGGAGGAACCACACGGCTTCTTCAAGGCAACAGACGTAATGTCTATGTCAACTCATTGAGGATCAAATTCTCCAGTTTCTTTGTAATTCTTGTGTGCGAAGTCTGGCTGAAATGTTAGCGATCTCGACTATGACTTCATTATCAAATAGCATCGCACTCAACCACTGTAAGGAAGAATGACCCCTATTTTCGTCAATATAGGCCCTGTTAAATACTGCTACTAATAATAATAATTATCCTCAAAAACCAAAGTAAAAATAACATGGCATTAAATAATTATGATCATCAGAGACGCAAGGGCGTTTGGAAAACCGTTCCTTATTGTAAGCGGTGATCAAACAATTAAATGCCGTATATTGGGGTGGGATTATATCGTGCACACTTCATCGCAATTAAATTACAGTTAATTGCTTTCCTTGATTAGGAAAAGGTAGTATATTCAGAATGTTTAACCATAGAAATATCTTATTCAGTTCCCGAAAAAGGGAGTTGGGAGTGCGCAACGTCGCAAGCCACACCTCCTGGAAGACGAACACATGTGACGTTGTCTTGGTTACTTCTTCATCCTCTTCGCCCAAACGTTACCTGTTTCCTTTCCCACCCGGAATTCTTGCGATCGTGATTGTACGTGAGCCAGTAAATGCTTATGCATGCTTTGACTGTTACATTAGGGAGGTGATCTGTACCTCCACGAGATCCCAGAATATCACGCTGGAATACACAATGTGTAACGATAAAATGCAGCACAAGCATTACTTAGCCTCGTAACTGTGTACAGGACATTATTAGCATAAGTACGAACAAATCTCGTGGGAAAATGTAGCCAGAATGACGAATTAAACAGGACGCTCCCTTCTTTTAAGTCATAATCGCTTTCAAAGCTCAGAGCTCTTTAGTATACCCAGGACGTCTGTTTGTCTAGGTGGTGGTGTGAAACTTCAATTATACTTATCATGACATCCTCTACGTATGTGCTCTGCAGTACTTCGCAAACCTTTTTCTGAGAGTGATATACTTCTTGTCCGCTCTCTTCTTTAGTGACATGACAAATAACATTGATTATACGAAATTTCACATCTGGGCTTCTGCAGAAATTATCTCCAGAAATCACAGAACTAGGTCACTGAAGAGTTCGTTAACTTCACCTGGTCTATGTAGCCCACTCTTAGATGAGTATTTTTCTACATCTGCGTGTCTCCAGAAATGGGGTTTAACCTAAAATGTATTCTAATGCTAAAGATAGCACAAACACCCAGGCCCCGAACTAGAGGAATTAACGATCAAAGGTTAAAAACACGACCTGGCCAGGAATCGAACCTGGGCAGCACGCTAGCGATTTAGCCACGGAGTCGGACGGTTAATATTAATAATAATAATGATATTATTATTATTATTATTATTATATTTTTAGATACATCCCTGTGTTGACAACTTACAAAAACCGGGCGAGTTGGCATGCGGTTAGGGACGCGCAGCTGTGAGCTTGCATCCGGAAGATAGTGCCGGCAGCCCTGAAGATGGTTTTCCGTGGTTTCCCATTTTCACACCAGGAAAATGCTGGGGCTGTACCTTAATTAAGGCCAAGGTCACTTCCTTCCTACTCCTAGGCTTTCCTACCCCGTCGTCGCCATAAGACGTAGGTGTATCTGTGTCGGTGCGACGTAAAACAAATTGTAAAAACAGGGCGGGGGGGGGGGCGCTTACAAACTGTTCATTAAACGCATGTTACTGCACATACTTCGTGGTTAAGAGTTAAGAGGTTTCCAGTGTATTTCAATATATTCTGAGAGAGACTACTGTTACTCATACAGCATGAAAGGTGGAAATAATTACATTTTTACTTTTAAATATTACTTAATTTAGGTGACTGCGCCAGGTGATTTAACATTTTGATCTTTCATTAGTAAATTGTTTTATTTAATAAGCATTATTAGAGACTATTAAATCTAAAATGTTTAATCACTACCAATGGCCAACCAGCATTTCACAGCACTAAATTCTGCCTACTCGCGAAGATATTCAGGGTTTACGAACAGGTCGCTGGAGGGCAATTTATTTCACGTTTCTATTTTTCGCCATTGAGCAGCATGAAATACGAGGTATTCAATCTTTCATCCAAATATCTCAATTCAGGAAAAATCCGACTTAAGAGGTTTTTGATATGTGGTTATAATAAGACAGCTAAGTGAATGGTCAAAACCAGCATTTTTATATCCATTCGAACGTACATTTCTTACAAGCATATTTGCATGAATCTCTATATACTATACGCAAAATGTTACATATACCTGCCTCATCGACACTTTGGAGAACAATAGTCCTTAGATAACGGATTACTATCAGAGGAAAGAACTAGCTCAATCCTCCGTCAATAACCGCTTTCACATACCGAAACTTGGAGCTAGTGTTGCGTGTTACGGCCTGTTACAAAGCCAATGAGCAAAGTTTGCTTCGTCGATTTGACATCAAAAACACGACTTCCGAGTCAGGAAACAGTGGAGACGAAAGTTCTGACGTAGGAGTTCTTCCCTCCTGCACTTAATTATATGTATATATGTATGTATGCGTGTATGTGAGAATGGTTAAATAGAATGCACAAGAAAGTTTAAGTCAGGTTGTATAATATATAGGCTGGTAATCTGGCAACTTTACTGGTCAACCCATAAGACATTACGCAAGCAACATTAAAATATACACGACTGTTGACCTTCACGTCATAAGCCATGGAACAGTTTCACGTGGTACCGAGACCACAAGAATATTATTTTCCTTTTTCGAAATGAGCGCACGGTATTGTATTAGAATTATTATTTAGCGTATGGTTTATACAGACAATATCAGTAATATTCATATATACATACACGTTGTATTAATAGAATAGATTTTTTTTAATCATCAACAGGTTATTTTCCCAATTAAAGATGATTCAATAAAACATAATATACAACAAATACACCTTAAGTAAATAATACTAATTTCCTAAAATAATAACCGAGTTCAAACTAAATCTAGAGACCTTTTATATGCATATTTACAAAACAATAAATAAATAAATAAATAAATAAATAAATAAATAAATAAATAAATAAATAAATAAATAAATCAATAAATAAATAAATAAAACTAAATCTCCTTAAATAATTGACATTATTAAACTACATGTAGTTACTCTTACATATTTACATACCTTACAAATAGGGCCTTATATTCATGAGGTAAATAGGACATGTCTGATTTTAGACGGGGGTGAGTGAAAAAGGTCCACTGATTCACCCACGTCATTCAGTGATGTTAGTGCCCTCACAAGCCATGAGTTAGCCCGAGCCACAGTTCTCACTTTAGGCAGATGAAAAATATACCTTTGCCTAGTATTGCGACGAGGAACATGTAATGGAATCGGCTCCAGTAATGCTAAACAATCCACTCTATTCGTCAGACACTTGTAAAGAAAGAGGGCATTGGCACATCTGCGCCGTGAGTGCAGTGTCCTCAGGCTCATAGTCTCACAAAAAGACTCGTAATCGGACGAAGAGAGAGAAAATGCCCAAACCCTTGTAGTTGATCCATTTCGCAGATACATTTTCTCAGTAACTAATCTATAGATATGCTACAGAGTTAGTTGTGGGTACCCACAGGGGTTTTACCTGCGTGAGAAATGAACTAGGTTTTGATAAAATTAAAATTGCATCTGATAAAAATTTAATGCGAGGATCATACAATACGATTTCTTTGAGCGACTCTACGCAAGTTAATAAGCTAATGACCACTCGTGTTCACCGGACGATTTTTTTGTTTAGCTAATTGTTTTACGTCGCACAGACACAGACAGGTATTACAAGTACGATGGGATACTTTCCCTTATAATTTGCTTTACGTCGCACCGATACAGATAGGTCTTATGGCGACGATGGGATAGGAAAGACTTTGCAGTGGGAAGGAAGCGGCCGTGGCCTTAATTAAGGTATAGCTCCAGCATTTGCCTGGCGTGAAAACGGGAAACAATTGAAATCCATCTTCATGGCTTCCGACAGTGAGATTCATACCAACTATCATCCGAATGCAAGCTCTCAGCTATGTGACGCAAGCCGCGCAGCCAATTCGCTCGGTCCACTGGAAGACAACTGGTGGTAGGGACATCCTAAGTCATTGGTATGTGCGAAAGTAATTGCAGTAACTGGGACCGCGGGCTGATGTTTATACCATGAGACTACGAATGAAGTATCATTTTAGTATTCTGCACGGTGGATATGGAGAATTCCAAGTGAAATTCACAGTTGGGATAGTCACCGAAATACGCTATGTCCAGGATTGAACCACTTCACTCAGGCTTCTCAGTTGTCTCTTAGAATGCGTATTGACGCGCTAGGTTAAAGTCTTTGCTTCTCGGCCCCTTAGATGATTACTTAAAAGTGTCAATACCTAAAATAATTAGGTTACGCCTTACAAATTACTGTTACGGCTTTCAAAAAATAAGCGGAGCCGGAAAGTTGTACCTGCGTAGTTTTTCACGGGCTATTAAACCTACCGACACGAACACATTTACACCGGCTTGGGCTGGGATCAAATCCGCCAACTTAGGCTCCAGAAAATTCAGTACCTGATGCGTTAATTGAGTACAAGGAATGTGGACAGGAAAGCGTGCGGGGGTGATATCCATAAAAGACACTGTTAGTGGAAATGCGCAGTATTCAGTATTAAGAAATCCATCGTCGCCTTCGGTTGGACTACTCTAGTGCTGCATGAATAGGTAAGAGGTTGGGCACACATCAATCAAGCAAGACGCTACCTCCCCTCTGCACGCTCGTGTCAACTTTCTCTGCCAACGAACTCGCCACGGGATATTTCAGTCTATTCATACAAGAGAAACGTTGCATCCTAGGCAGACGTGTTCAAATTCGATTCACTAACCTATCATCAAGCTGCAGTCATACAATGGGAGATGCAATGGAATAACTGAAGTATGCCATGTCACATCATGTTCACCTTAGTCCAAGTCCACTGTACGCATGCTTAACGAACATTTCTGTAAATGATAGATCGTCCAGCTAACGATGCCGAGATTTTGGCATCAAACCCAAATACACCGTGGGTTTCGGCTGGTGCTGGCTTTCTGAGCCCAAGTTGGCGGGTTCGATTCCGACTTAGTCCAATGATAATTGAAGGTGTTCAGATACGTCTGCCTCGTGTCAGTAGATTTACCGGCACGTAAATAAACTCCTACGGGACAAAATACCGGTTCCTTGGGGTCTCCGAAAAACGTAAAAGTCATTAATGTGACATACAAGCAGTAATATGTTATTGTAAACCCCAGCCAGTGCACATGGGATTTCTGAACGGAAAAGTCATGTCCCTTGTGGTTCGGATTCCATTGAAGGTCCTATGGCAATGATCACGCTATTAACAGTCGCATAAAACTAATAGCATGCTAGGCTTGAAAAGTCTTTCGATTTATGCAATGATTCTCTTGACAGTTTGGACAGTGTAGAATCGAAAGCATGTTCCATAAGAGTTTAGAATGATTCTGGATGGTGATCTAATTACTCAAATATGAGGAAACGTTATTCGATATCGTAACCTCATACTGGCTTTAATGACTCTTGTGTTCAGCAGCTAAGCATATTGTTACATTCGCTATCAGATGTGAAGTGTCTTACTCAGAAACTCGCTTTCTGATTTCGGACGGTCCCGTTGTCATTGGCCCATTAAGGGCACCACACCATTTGTAAAGTAGAGAACCACCATGAAAGAGTGGTGATCAGAAGATTTAATCGTTAAAATCCTAAATTTATGACTTCACTATTCCAAAATCACTGGTTCGAATATCAGTGCTGACACTGAGTATCCTCATTGTGATACTTCAACACTTACGGCTGACTGATACTGGGATAACTGCCTAATTCTACAGACAATTACTCTCCCATGCCGAAGATCGCACAGCATAGATTGTCCGTATTTACCACAAAGAGAAGTATATGAGTTTCATTGCCAACGTTATTCCAAGCTCCTAATATTGATCGTAAACAGCAACCATAATACCTCATTAACATGCCGTTTCTTGATAGATATATTTTTTGTTTTTACAAGTTTTTTTACGTCGCACCGACACAGAGGTCTTATGGCCGCGATGGAATAGGAAACGCGTAGGAGTAAGAAGGACATGGCCGTCGCCTTAATTAAGGTACAGCCCCAGCATTTGCCTGGTGAGCAATATGTTTGCCTCGGTCTCTTGGCACAGGCCAAAGTAAAGCGTAGTTCTCATCGACATCCTAGTCTCATTGAAGGCTATGACAGTATGGAGCCTGCTGGGGTATGGATGATTGTGCTGATTCAGAGCATGACTAGTGCGTCTGGATGCTGTGAAATTGCGCTACTCAGGGTCAGCCGTGCTGCAGTAGCACCTTTAGCCCAGTGAAAAAAGCAGTGGCGAACTACTTCATTCCTCATCCTGCCTAGTACACCTTATTTTGGTGCCGCCATCGTTTTTTTTTTTTTTTTTTTTTGCTAGTTGTTTTACGTCGCACCGACACAGATAGGTCTTACGGCGACGATGGGACAGGAAAGGGCTAGGAGTGGGAAGGAAGCGGCCGTGGCCTTAATTAAGGTACAGCCCCAGCATTTGCCTGGTGTGAAAATGGGAAACACCGGGCGAGTTGGCGGTGCGCGTAGAGACGCGCGGCTATGAGCTTGCATCCGGGAGATAGTAGGTTCGATTCCCACTATCGGCAGCCCTGAAAATGGTTTTCCGTGGTTTCCCATTTTCACACCAGGCAAATGCTGGGGCTGTACCTTAATTAAGGCTACGGCCGTTTCCTTCCAACTCCTAGGCCTTTCCTATCCCATCGTCGCCATAAGACCTATCTGTGTCGGTGCGACGTAAAACAACTAGCAAAAAAATGGGAAACCACGGAAAGCCACTTTCAGGGCTGCCGACAGTGGGGTTCGAACCTACTATCTCCCGAATACTGGCCGCACTTAAGCGACTGCAGCTATCGAGCTCGGTGCCATCGTTCGTTACGGTTTACCTATAACGTCATAAAATTTGGGGATGTTATTTGAGGACCCAACCAGCCTTCAGGCTGATGACCTAACAGGCAGAAAAAGACCGGATCCCTTCAAAAGTGGACAAGGAAGCAAACTTTCACGGCTGTTGTTAGTGTGATGATATGAACGCGGGAACTCTAGTTATGCTGAATGCGCACCGCAGAGATGCGACTATCTCATTTCAAATGTCCCCAGTGCATTGTCAGGTATTCCAGCCGCGGCAATCCTAGTGAGGAGAAACCCCTACAAGTGGATGGGAGAACGTAATGGTCATCCTTCTGCTTGGAGAACTTAGCACTAGGCCAAGAGAACGTGCAAAATCTTTCCAGTCGGCCGAACACAGTTTATAGTATGAACTAAAAGACGTAAGAGCCGAAATTGTTAGGGGCTTTACGTCGCACCGACACAGATAGGTCTTATGGCGACGATGGGGTAGGAAAGGCCTAGGAGTTGGAAGGAAGCGGCCGTGGCCTTAATTAAGGCACAGCCCCAGCATTTAGAGCCGAAATTAAAACGTTATTACAGGAGATAAAGATCTCCGAATCTGAAGATTGGACGAAACATGCCATTCTGTGTCAACAACGTTTATTTCAGCTCTTATTATAAACTAGCTGTTGCACTTACACATCACGGATGGGAAACAAATTCGCTTCGTATGTGTATGATCACACGTCATCGACCCCTTTAATGAGCGTTGTACACAGAGGTGGACTTGAAATATCCGGATATCGGTTTAATGTTCTGATTTTCGAACCCTACGGGAACAACTCAAAAAGCAACAACGCCCAGTAACGCGAAAATAAAACCTTCATTGGGCTCGATGCGACTATACGCAAAGAACTCAAAGACTGGAATGTGGGACAGAGAGTAAAGTGCGTCTGCAGACCTTTACCCCTCTTCTCCCCGTCCTGGTACAGCTCGATCAGGGCTCAAACACTTAATTTCGTTATTCGACGTACGCAACTATATAGAGCATATAGGTAACGGGAAATAAAGTTTACTGTAGCCACAGTAACATATATTATTGTGATCTGACTAACATTAATGGACATATTAGCATTTCTTTGGTTTTCTTTGCGTTAGGGGTTTCCTCTTTCCCTTCTCACCATCCGTTTAAAACGAATCGAAAATTGGGTAGCTAAGATCCTAATCATCCTGATCCATAACTGGCCTATATTATATTATACTATACTATACTATACTATACTATACTATACTATATAACGGATTCCACGTAAGACTGGACATGCCGCGGCTATGATTACGGCATCACCAGTCAACAGAAAGTACGATTAAAACTACAAAATCTATACATATAACATAACATGTACTGACTGATAGACATTCATCATCGCCGAGCCAAACTACTGGACATACAGAAATGAAATTTTGGGGATACATTTACATTACAGTGTAGGTGCTCACTAAGGAAGGATTTTTGGATATTCTGTCGCTAAGGGGGTGAATTTTTAAAATGATTATATCTATACCTCAAAACTTAACAGATTATAGCCGTGAAAATTGGTATTTGGAATCTCTAAAAATAAAGAAACGCGTATTATTTTTCTTCTCGGAACACCCACTTAATGGGGTGGAAAGAAATTAAAAAAGCGGGTGAATTTCTAAAATGAGTATACTTACAGTATATTTCAAAAATTTAACATGTTAGACATGAAAAATGGTGTTTTGAGCATCCTTTAAAAATACGGGAACATGTACTTTTGTTTTCGGAAAAGCCACTTAACGGGGGTGAAAAGAAGTGAAAAAGGAGTTGAATTCTTTTTTATGAGGATACTGATCTCAAAAACAGGAGATGTTACAGACGTGGAAGTAGGTATTTGGAATCTCCTTTAAAAATAAAGAAACACCTATTTTTTTGTCTGTTTTCGACTTGAGAGAGGACTGTTTTTCATTTGTACTGTACAGTTCTGTCGCATGTTCCAGAGTTAGCTTTGCCAATAGCCTGGTCATGTTAGCCCCAAAATGAAATACCAAGAAGTGGTTTACAAAGAGGTTATGGGGTAAAAGACTCAATTTCTCGGTGAATTTTTATACTTTAGTGATTTTCGGACAATGTCTCAGTGCAGTACCGAGTAACGATTACTTTTATCAAATTAGGAAATCCACACGAGCAAAGCCGCGGCAACTGCTAGTAAATATTATATTATGTTAAACGTGTATGGTTTCTGGGGCGGAGGGCGTGATTAGCTGAGGAACTTAGCTGCTGGCTTCCCACCCGAATGGTGAGGTTCGAATCCAGGTCAGTGCTGGGCGTCAGGAAGGGCATCCAATCTTAAATCCCCGACCAAAACCTGGGTGACTCCAGCGACCCCAGAAATAACTGGGATAAGCTTAGGGACGTTTTGTTAAGACTCCTTGGCTGATTGGTCAGCGTCGAGGCCTTCGGGTTCGATTCCCGCCAGGTCGGGATTTTAATTGCGTCTGATTAATTCTTCCGGCTCGGGGACTGGGTGTTTGTGTTTTACCCAATACTTTAATCTTCATAAGCGGACAACACACTATGGGCTCACTACCAAACACCACAGAAACACGCTATAGTGATTACATATATCTATATAGGGTTGGCGCCAGGAGGGGCATCCGGCCGTAAAACAGGCTAAATCCACAAGCACGACACAATTCGCACCCGCGACCCCACAGATGTACGAAAATCGGTAGAAAAAGAGGAATAAGCTTTTATGGTTTCCGGAAAACCCATGTGTTGAAAATTTTGTCGTGCAGGAGTTCCTTTAAGTGTCCCTAATCTTACTAATAAGAGGCTTATGTATGAGAGCACTTCCAAAAACCATCCGCCTCACTCGGGATCGAACCTGCTGACTTGAGCTCAGAAAGCCACTCCGTTCGACTTAAAAAGGACAGAAAGAAAGACTATCTTATACATAGCCACGAGTTGTCAAGTTGTATGCAGAATACGAAAACCAGAGACGTGACTTATCATTTGGAAATTCCACATGTCTATTGAAGGAAATGGTGAGAAGCCTGTGTCGATACCTGACTTCAGATATACTGTAGTACCACCAATAATCTATCGTGTGATACCTTCAGGAAGTGTATAGAAAGGGGAAATAATATCGTATCATGTTATTGCACCTCTATATTTATATTCCTCGAATTGTGTGTGGACTGCTACTGCCCACTTTGAGGATGACAAAGAGTCGGTGAATGGAAGCGCTGTCTCTGATCCTTTACAAAACTTCCTGGCAATATTTACATTTCTCTCTTCTTAGCATTCTCCTTTTGTCAATTCTTATAGGCAGGATTTTTATGCATATCTACACAGTATCACTTTTAAAAGTGTCTAGCTACTGACTGCAACATTTATAGCAGAATATAAGGAACACCTATTTAAAACATTCATTGGCAACTGGGCTAACGATTGTTTAGTCAAGGTTAGCGGAGAAATTTGTATACCGATGCACAGTTACAGCTTGTCTAGAAGGTTAACCACTTCCTTCACTCCCAGACAGATGCATTTCTCCAACCTTAGAGAACAGAACTGTCCATAGCAGTTGGCACAATGCCAAAAAAGTAAACAATAATTTTGAAGTACAAGAAAGTGTTGTGATGAAAAAGATTCTCAATTTTACAGCATTCCAGATTAAAGCATAAAATTCGTAGTTCATCTGGTGATGTTCTGCTACTTGAAGTAAAATGAAAGTAAATGAAATTATAAATTTATTATTATTATTATTATTATTATTATTATTATTATTATTATTAGGCCTATTTTTTACGTCACAATAAATACTTTCACGATTTTCGGAGACAATGAAGTGTCAGAACTTTGGAATTTTATCATGCAGGTATTCTTTTACGTGCCAGTAAATCTACCGACACAGCGATCACCGGGCTGAGCCAGGATGGAGCCCACCACCAACTTAAGCTCAGAAGGCCAGCGCTCTATTCTCTGAGCAACTCAGACTAATAATAAAGATAGCCTCGTGGTGGCGGGGTAATGTATCCGCCTCTTACCCGGAAACCACGAGTTTGATTCCCGTCTCATCGAAGGGTCAGCAAGCTAAAGACTTGAATGTTAATAAGGGGTCCGCGGCACGGGAAAATAGCTGATGTGCTGGGTGGTATGAGAGGCAGTGAACCCGATCGTGAAAGCGAAGCAATACGGCTGAGGATATTTTTTCACGGACTCCTTGGCTGAATGGTTAGGTGGGACTCAGGTTCGATTTCTGGTCAAGCCAGGGGTTTTAGCCGCATCTGATTAATTCCTCTAGCACGAGGCGTGGGTGCTTGTATTCAATTTAATACACACCTCTTCACCTACACACAACGCAACACACTACCAACCACCACAGAAACACGCAATAGTGAACCCAGCATTCGAAATGGGGTTGGTGTCATGGAGGACACCCGCTGAAAATATGTGGTGCCATTACCAAGAATAGGAAGACGAGACTCAAATATCTGTAGGCCATCTGGCTGGACATGATTCGTCTTGCCAGGTGAAGAGCTGCACATTCTGCACGGTGTATTTGTTCGGTTTATTAATAATGATAGGCACTTAATATTCATAAAATGCTCAGCCGTTCAAATGCCAGAATTCTACCTTGAAATTGTTTGGTTAGTATGGGATTAAAATTGACATTTAAGACTCACTGGCATTTTAAGGGCTTTTGATCAATTAAAATTCATACAACTATTCAACTAGTCTAAATGCCACCAGAAGATACTACTACTCGGTGACTTCATTTCGAGGTAAGATACACAGCTATAGAAATCTCCGTGCATTTGGAAGTTGCAGCATGCGATATTTTTCCCCTTTAGAATGAAGATATTCTTGACTACTTTGGAATAACGATGAACAGCGTATAAGGAATGGACGGAAACATACTTTTAAAATCTACTTAGACATGGAGGGAAAAGTAGTACCGGACGTTTCCTACTATGATGGAGCCAACAATAGAAGCCGCAGCGGTACCGTGCCTGAGAGAACATTCATCTTGTGGCAGTCCTATGTCGATGACTGTTGAACTATCTAAGGTTCTTGTAACCGGAACTGGAGTACGATTCACAGTTGGTGTCTCAAAGTACGAGGTAAGGCCATGACCACACTTCCACTTTTTCATGCTATTCCAGAATAGAGAAAACTGTTGACAATGTTAATCGGCAGTGTTTGAATGAAAGTGGCCACGTGCAGCAGGAATTCCCACTGGTCCAGTTGGCGGGAGCAGTGCCTTCGAGGGCGCAGGATCAGCAAAACATCAGGCACATTGGAGTCAGATGCGAATCCTACCTCGCTCTTGTAACTATGGAGTATTCAGCAAGGGGTAATTTAGACAGCTAAGCGCTGGTTCTTAGCCCCAGTTGGCGGATTCGATTCCGGCTCAGTCCGGTGGTATTTGAAGGTGGTCAGATACGCGTCTCGTTACCTGCTGCATTAGTGTCGGGGGAGACAGACTGAATCTATGGAAATAAATAAATAATAAATAAATAAATAAACTAGCATAGTGTCCACGTACTCAAAAAGGACTTAGTACTACTACTACTACTACTACTACTACTACTACTACTACTACTACTACTACTACTGTCGTGCCGTATCTTTCGGTGCCTTATGTTCCCTGAAGTTATAAGATGTTGACAGTGCAATCGAGTGGAGACTGGAGTGGGTATGTGGGAAACTGGGAGCGAAATTTCTAGATCCTAATGGGTGGGTAGGAGATAGGGATCTGCGCTCGGATGGCCTTCATTTAAACCGCAGTGGTACGTATAAGTTAGGAAATTTGTTTGGAAGGGTAATAGGGAGGGACATTCAGGGAAACGGGATGGCCTAGGGAGCGGTGATAAGGGAACAGGGAACTGGAAATCAAGTAGGGATGACAAAAAATTGTTAGTGTTGAACTGTAGAAGTATTGTAAAGAAAGGAATAGAATTAAGTAATTTAATAGATATATATTTACCAGATATTGTAATAGGAGTTGAATCATGGCTGAGAAATGATATAATGGATGCAGAAATTTTCTCACGGCACTGGAGTGTGTATCGTAGAGATAGGATAGGAATGGTGGGAGGTGAAAGAAGAATTTGTAAGCTACGAAAAAGTTAAAGATGAGACACATGAAATTCTAGGTGCAAGGCTCATTTCTAAAGATAATAGGCAACTTGATATATTTGGAGTGTACAGATCGGGAAAGGGTAGCACTGATGCGGATTCAGAATTATTTGATAGGACAGTCGGCTATGTGGGAAACGACGTGGAAAGAAATGTGATTGTAGCGGGAGATGTGAATTTGCCAGATGTCAATTGGGAAGGAAATGCGAACGACAGGAAGCATGGCCAACAAATGGCAAATAAGTTAATATGGGAAGGACAGCTGATTCAGAAAGTGATGGAACCAACCAGAGGGAAAAATATCCTGGATGTCGTGCTGATAAAATCAGATGAGCTCTATAGGAAAACTGAAGTAATAGATGGTATTAGTGATCATGAAGCTGTTTTTGTGGTAGTTAAAAATAAGTGTGATAGAAAGGAAGGTCTTAAAAGTAGGACTATTAGGCAGCACCATATGGCTGATAAAGCAGGCATGAGGCAGTTTCTAAAAAGTAACTATGATCGGTGGAAAACGGTAAATAAAAATGTAAACAGACTCTGGGATGGGTTTAAAGAAATTGTTGAGGAATGCGAAAACAGGTTTGTACCATTAAGGGTGGTAAGGAATGGTATAGACCCACCTTATTATAATAGAGAAATAAAGAGACTAAGAAGGAGGTGCAGACTGGAAAGAAATCGAGTTAGAAATGGCTGTGGAAGTAAGGAGAAATTGAAGGAACTTACTAGAAAATTGAATCTAGCAAAGAAGGCAGCTAAGGATAACATGATGGCAAGCATAATTGGCAGTCATACAAATTGTAGTGAAAAATGGAGGGGTATGTATAGGTATTTTAAGGCAGAAACAGGTTCCAAGAAGGACATTCCAGGAATAATTAATGAACAAGGGGAGTGTGTATGTGAGGATCTTCAAAAGGCAGAAGTATTCAGTCAGCAGTATGTAAAGATTGTTGGTTACAAGGATAATGTCCAGGTAGAGGAGGAGACTAAGGCCAAAGAAGTAATAAAATTTACATATGATAACAATGACATTTACGATAAGATACAAAAGTTGAAAACTAGAAAAGCGGCTGGAATTGATCAGATTTCTGGGGATATACTAAAGACAATGGGTTGGGATATAGTACCATATCTAATGTACTTATTTGATTATTGTTTGGTCGGAGGAGCTATACCAGATGAATGGAGAGTTGCTATAGTAGCCCCTGTGTATAAAGGAAAGGGTGATAGACTTAAAGCTGAAAATTACAGGCCAGTAAGTTTGACATGCATTGTATGTAACCTTTGGGAAGGCATTCTTTCTGATTATATTAGACATGTTTGTGAAATTAATAACTGGTTCGATAGAAGGCAATTCAGTTTTAGGAAAGGTTATTCCACTGAAGCTCAACTTGTAGGATTCCAGCAAGATATAGCAGATATCTTGGATTCTGGAGGTCAAATGGACTGTATCGCGATTGACCTGCCTAAAGCATTTGATAGGGTAGATCATGGGCGACTACTGGCAAAAATGAGTGCAATTGGACTAGACAAAAGAGTGACTGAATGGGTTGCTATATTTCTAGAAAATAGATCTCAGAGAGTTAGAGTAGGTGAAGCTTTGTCTGACCCTGTAATAATTGAGAGGGGAGTTCCTCAGGGCAGTGTTATCGGACCTTTATGTTTTCTTATATATATAAATGATATGAGTAAAGGAGTGGAATCGGAGGTAAGGCTTTTTGCGGATGATGTTATTCTCTCTAGAGAGATAAATAAGTTACAAGATTGTGAGCAACTGCAATATGACCTCGAAAATGTTGTGAGATGGACAGCAGGCAATGGTATGTTGATAAACGGGGTTAAAAGTCAGGTTGTGAGTTTCACAAATAGGAAAAGTCCTCTCAGTTTTAATTACTGCGTTGATGGGGTGAAAGTTCCTTTTGGGAATCATTGTAAGTATCTAGGTGTTAATATAAGGAAAGATCTTCATTGGGGTAATCACATAAATGGGATTGTAAATAAAGGGTACCGATCTCTGCACATGGTTATGAGGGTGTTTAGGGGTTGTAGTAAGGATGTAAAGGAGAGTGCATATAAGTCTCTGGTAAGACCCGAACTAGAGTATGGTTCCAGTGTATGGGACCCTCACCAGGATTACCTGATTCAAGAACTGGAAAAAATCCAAAGAAAAGCAGCTCGATTTGTTCTGAGTGATTTCCGACAAAAGAGTAGCGTTACAAAAATGTTGCAATGTTTGGGTTGGGAAGAACTGAGAGAAAGAAGAAGAGCTGCTCGACTAAATGGTATGTTCCTAGCTGTCAGCGGAGAGATGCAGTGGAATGACATTAGTAGACGAATAAGTTTAAATGGCGTTTATAAAAGTAGGAAAGATCACAATATGAAGATAAAGTTGGAATTCACGAGGACAAACTGGGGCAAATATTCATTTATAGGAAGGGGAGTTAGGGTTTGGAATAACTTACCAAGGGAGATGTTCAATAAATTTCCAATTTCTTTGAAATCATTTAGGAAAAGGCTAGGAAAGCAACAGATAGGGAATCTGCCACCTGGGCGACTGCCCTAAATGCAGATCAGTATTGATTGATTGATTGATTGATTGATTGATTGATTGATTGATTGATTGAAATGGTTGCGGTCTAAACAAGTCTGAGTTATATAACTTTTCCACTAAAATTCAACCTGCTCGTTGAGGGAAGGCATGTTTATTTACGGTAAAGTGGTTGATCAGAGACTTGAGAGTTTCGAATCTTCTATACCGCTTTCCTTGAAGAGAGCAGCGACTTGTCGGGACGGGATGAGGGACGGCAGCAGAGTGGGCTAACATTCCTGCCACTTGCTCGACTTTTACAGTGCAGTAGTGATCGAATATCTGTGGTGCACGTGTTAAAGTGGTTTTTTTTTTGGAAATATCGATGATTCCCTTAATTTCAGAAGATTTATCAGCATATTTGTAAAATAATGATAGGCCTACCCTATTCATATTTATTTTAAACTTAAAGTTAATTTAATAGCAATAATGATAACCACAGCAAATAAAAAAGACTAAAATATAAATTAAACTATAGACAAGACGAAAAATAAGTGCATTTTTAAAAACTCAGGTTTCCCAGACAACACTGTTAAGCCACGCCCACTGCTCGTTCGATTTATCGGATCGTTAAAGAACTCCTGCGGGACAACGTTCCAGTACTACGGATCTCCGGAAAC
Organism: Anabrus simplex; assembly: GCF_040414725.1. Taxonomy (NCBI): domain Eukaryota; kingdom Metazoa; phylum Arthropoda; class Insecta; order Orthoptera; family Tettigoniidae; genus Anabrus; species Anabrus simplex. The sequence continues at coordinate 710,538,769 of NC_090266.1, forward strand.
CGCAGAAGTGGTTGGTAGAACGTAATATAATGACGTATGGCTTTTAGTGCTGGGAGTGTCTGAGGACACGTTCGGCTCGCCAGGCGCAGGTCTTTTGATTCGACGCCCGTAGGCGATCTGAGCATCGTGATGAGGATGAAACGATGAAGACGACACATACACCCAGCCCCCGTGTCAGTGAAATTAACGAATGATTGTCAACATTCCCCACGCTGCCGGGAATCGAACCCGGGATCCCTGTTATCAAAGGCCAGCACACTAACCATTTAGCAATGGAGCCGGACGGTAGAACGTAAATTATATTTTATTTTATTTCATTATTATTATTATTATTATTATTATTATTATTATTATTATTATTATTAATATTATTATTATTATTAAACTCACTTATTCAATTGTTTTTTGCTATTTTGTTTTACGTCGCACCGACACAGATATGTCTTATGGCGACGATGAGAGAGGAAAGGCCTAGGAAGTGGAAGGAAGCGGCCGTGGCCTTAATTAAGGTACAGCCCCGGTATTTGCCTGGTGTGAAAATGGGAAACCACGGAAAACCATCTTCAGGGCTGCCGACAGTGGGGCTCGAACCCACTATCTCCCGATTACTGGATACTGGCCGCAATTAAGCGACTGCAGCTATCGAGCTCGTTAACTTATTCAAATTAAATTTCGCTATAGGTTCATGTGAAAGTATACAAGAAGGAAAATACTGAAGTACCAGTTTTAACCTGCGGATTCGCATGCGAGGAAATTCACTTCGTTGCGATTTCTAGAACTGATAAGCGCTGGAGACTGTACCGAAATGCGTCCAATATATATTTTAGTAATTATGTTACAAAATGTTGACTTTTGTTGATTTGTTGATATAAGTTGAAAGAAAGAAGAGAGTGGGAGTGTAGAGAAACACCAACGCATAGAAATTCGTTTTAAGTGGTCATGTAACAAATACCAGGATTGGGAAGGAACTCTGGTTCCGGATTGCACGCGGCGAGCAGAGCACAACCATCAGTACGTATTAGCAAGAAACCAAGAGTGGGCCCGGGCTTGCTTGCTTCTCTGCCTGACAGGTAGTATCCTCGAGGTTGAACATGCTATTTCTCAGCCGCTACTAAATGTATTCAGACAAAATAAAGTGCAGGGACATTTTGAATGTATCTACTTTTAAACTGGCAAGTTTGATGAAAAATGGATTAGCAGTTTGTTTGTTTATTCAGTCCTAATAGAATGACAGACGGAACATACTTTCAAAATGGGTAGACCTTGTGATAGTACATATATCACACCCCCGAATTATACGTAGAAGTTAGAGATATTATTGTCAGTATTCGATTTTTTATTATTATTATTATTATTATTATTATTATCATTATTATTATCAGTATTTCATTTGTATATTTTGCCATTTATATTGGTAAGCTGGAAGATATCCACATATGTAGGTATGAGTAATTTGTTTTGCACGAGTGGGAAAACATTGCTTTAATAACTCTGGTAATTTGGATGAGTCATGTAAATACCCCAGTGCCTGATGAGATGAGCTTGTTGTTGTACCAGGGAAATTCGATGATTCATGTAAAACTCCCGAGTGTTTGTTTATAACTTGGGAGAAAGACTAGAGATCACTCATGATTGGCGGGCAAGCAACAATCCACACGTATCATCTGAGAGGAGGGGGATGTTGATGTCTATATAGGTTGATCATACGACGGCAACCATGGAAACAGGCAGATACTCCTTGTATCACTTCCCACTCTTCCCTGCTATCTCTTTCTTGTTCTTAGAAATAATAGCATGTCGGAGGCCATGTAGATTGAGTCGTTGGTCACGCGGGGGGAGCAGGCTTCGGGGGCCCCCCCGAAGAAAAAAAGAAAGGCAACCATGGACATTGTAATGTAACTACTACAACTGACACTGTATGAAGGAACGACAACTGACACTGTACGGGAAGGAAGTGGTGCTGATACACGGTACTGGAGTGACACGGCTGCAATGGACTGGACTTCAAACGTTCGTGGAGCGTAGTCTTGTTATGTTCGTGGAAAGTGGATGATTGTGGAGTGCTTGCGCATTAAGTATTGTAGCACTTGTGGCGGCCTAGCATTATATGTTGGTGAAAGCTATCTCAGACTTGCCATAATTTATGTTGAGGATCGACAGACGTGTGTATATATCTTTACAACAAGTGTTAAAATATGTGAACACAGTAGTACAAGGTACAGTATCTGTGTGATGTGATAACTGCCGATTATGAGAATCGGTAAGTCGAATTGATATAGAGACAGTGAAGGGTATTTATCTTCATACATGTACATTGTTCATCGGACTATCTACAAATGGTAGCTTAGTTCTCGCTTTCGTTTTCCCACGATTTTCATTATTGTTGTTGTAAATATGGAGTCTTCCAGCAATATTTTATGTGTGTATTATATGTATAATGTTGTATGTTGATTAGGTGCTCATGCACGGAATTTGTTCAGAATAAAGTTGGCTATTTTAGAATCAGTGGAGTTATTGATGAACCTAGGTGCAGTTCCTACCTAATTAGTCGTTTTCAGGAGGTTAGGTAAGGCCTGCAGCAGATGTACCAGTACGCAGCATTATGTACACGCCCTGGGATATAAAGTTTATCATGCTCTTATCTAAATTCGAGGGATCCATTCTGGTGAACTCTGGCGCCCATACTACGGACATTTCGGTTAATCATGCTTATTAATTTTATTAAGTTTTTGAGTAATTTTATTTATATATTTTTATTCATGATGATATTTATTAGTATCATCAAAAAAAGTTACAACCTAGATAGCGCCTCCGCATCATGTATACTATCAGTCCCCTCAAAACTGCGACAAGAAGGAATGTACGGACAGACACTACATTGTTCTTATATTGGTGACATGAATAAATTACATTCAGGTACGGATAACAGTATAAACAGTACTTAAAAACAGAATCATGTGGCCAATTCTACTAAATCAAATCAATATTGATGTTCGAGCAATTAATTAAGAAGACTGATTAATAATAATAATAATAATAATAATAATAATAAGAATAATAATAATATAACCGGCCTGAGTGGCTCAGATGATTGGACGGTTGAGGCGCTGGCCTTCTGACCCCAACTTGGCAGGTTCGATCCTGGCTCAGTCCGGTGGCATATGAAGGTCTCAAATACGTCAGCCTCATGTCAGTAGATTTACTGACACGTAAAAGTACCCCTGCGAGACCAAATTCTGGCACCTCGGTGTCTCCGAAAACCATAGAAGTATTTAATGGATCGTAAAGCCAATAACATTATTATTATTCATAATAATTTATTATAAGTAATACGAATATTATAATTAATTATAAATTGCCACTCAGTAGCAAAAAATTCAAAAATACAAATTTGAGCAGATGCATTCATCAACAGAGTGGCAGAAAATCCTCCGAGATACTGTCATACTATTGGATCGCATGAGGCCTGCGATGTTAAGTAACATTGGACGAGGCCACCAGGAGTATGGGTAGCACCACAGCCGTCTGTAGCACAAGGCCGTTGCGTTCACAACGGCAACGCCGCCTTAGCAGTCTCCTAACGTGCACGCGCTCTTTGTACTATAAAATCTTATTTTGCGATTCACTGGTAATGGGAACAAACAGGAATGTCGTGTGTTTTGTATTACCATGCAGATACGTATGGAGATCCTATGTGCATTGCGAAATCACTAATACACGTGCATTTCATCATTAAACTTGTCTTAAAAGTTGCAGAATTGGTAAATCACCAAACGCAGTATTCGCTATGAATAGAAATAAACTTCAACATAGTTATGCTAGGCTATAATAAGCATTTTCTTTTTGTTGAAGCGTTCAACACTCAGCTCTTTTCCTAAAATAATTATTTAGTAACATAACTGCTGTCTGTTTTTATTGCACCTTTCACAAAATATAGGCGGTCTTGTCATTTTGTACTCCCTTCGTCACTGTGCACCCACATTTCATTTAGATGGCGAACAATATCTGTCTGGTTACATACAGCTTAAAACATACCATACTTAGCTGGTACAAGAGTTTGAGCAATTCCCACCACATGCTTTCCCATTAACAAAATAATATCAGATGGCACTGAAAATCCTCCTTTGTTCAGTCTCTAAAAATACTCTTCTGGACAGTCCTCATTATTAATTATAGATTC